>NC_057343.1:123051666-123677500 GCF_016509475.1 Prionailurus bengalensis | reverse complement strand
TCTCTTCCTCATGTGCTCCCCTCTCTGTTTCTCAGATGTGCTCTTCTTGGAATGTTCTTTTCTCTTACTTTGAGGAGGCACTCACATATGTGCTGGGTGAACACCCCTACACTAGGGTTTGCAGAAACCTTTCTCCATGTAACTACCTATGTGGTCCGCAAAACTACCTTTAAAACTAACCATTAATTTCATTGATGTACCATTTGTTTCTTGGACATTCAGGTCATTTCCTTTTTTTTTTTTTTTCTTCCTCCTCCCTTGATCTCTTCCCTCTCTCACTTCCTTCTTTCTTTCCTTTTTTTATTCCCTTGTACCTTCCTTCCTTTATTTTCTTTTGTTTTTCATTATTAGATAACATTGATATGAACATTTTATTATTTTATTTTATTTTATTTTATTTTATTTTATTTTATTTTATTTTAAATCCCAGTATAGTTAACATACAGTGTTAGTTTCAGGTGTACCATATATTGATTCATCAGTTTTGTGCATTACTCAGTGCTCATCAAGACAATGCATTCTTTTTTTAAATCTGAGAGAGAGAGAGAGAGTGAGAGAGCACACAAGGGAGGAATAGGGGTAGAGGAAGAGAGAATTGTAAACAGACTCCACGCTCAATGCAGATCCCAATGTGAAGCTCAATCCCACGACTCTGGGATTACGACGTTAGCTAAAATCAAGAGTCAGATGCTCAACCAACTGAGGCATCTAAGTGCCCCAAGACAAGTGCACTCCTTAATCCCCATCTTTTATTTCACCCATCCCCCACCCACCTCCATTCTGGTAGCCATCAGTTTATTCTCAACAGTTGAGAGTCTTTTTTGGTCTCTTTTTTTCTTTGTTCATTTGTTTTGTTTCTTACATTCCACATATAAGTGAAATCATATGGTATTTATCTTTCTTGGACCAACTTATTTCTCTTGCAGTTATACCCCCTGGATCCATCCATGTTGTTGCAAATGGCAAGACTTCATTCATTTTTATTGCTGAGTAATATTCCATTGTGGATAAATACTACATCTTCTTTATCCATTTATCTGTGGGTGGACACTGGGTTGCTTCCATATCTTGGCTATTGCAAATAATGCTGCAGTAAACAGAGGGGGGCATATATCTTTTTGAATTAGTGTTTTTGTATTCTCTGGGTAAATACCCAGTAGTGTAATTACTGGATCATATGGCAATTCTATTTTTAATTTTTTGAGGAACCTCCATACTGTTTTCCACAGTGACTGCACCAGTGTGCATTCCCACCAACAGTGCACAAGGATTCCTTTTTCTCCACATCTTTGTCAACATGTGTTTTGAAAATAATGTGATATGAAATGTGATATGAAAATCTCTAGACATACCCTTTTACTCTTTTTCTTGACTATTTTCTGGGAATAATTTACCTGGTAATGAAAGTGAGGCCAAAGTTGTTGCCTTTCTCTTCATCCCTTGAGTCCTTTATCACCAAAAACGAGAGAAGGCACAATGTATGATTAGATAGGTAGGTTTCCAAGAGTAACAGAGTGGATGATGAACACTTTCCAATAAGTAGCATTAGCCAGAGTGTGGAATATCTTGCTGATGCATCTGGACTACACACAGGCTCACAAATTGCACTCTTAGGGCATTTGGTTTCTTTTTTTGTTTGTTTAGTTTTTGCATGCATATATGGTATCTATCTGTTCTACTGGGATTTCCATTGTATAAAACTCTAAAGCTTTTATGACAGTTTCCATTGTACCTTTTCTTCATGGACTTTTCCTTTGTAATTTACAGTCTATATGTTTTCAAACTTTAGAAAGTGCTTGCACCTTTGAACATCTGATAGTCCATTTTAGCTAGTTTTTCTGTGATTTGAAAGTCCTAGGTAGCTCATTAAACAACCTGATGCTTATTTTGATATATGGTATAAACGATAGGATATCTAAGTTTTTTCAAAATAGTTTTTTTTGCTGTTTCACATTGCATCTTTTTTTCAAAGAAGTTGCTTTTTACCTTTCCTAAAATTAGCTATCATGTGCATTTTAGCAATTACTAACTCTTTCCATTACCAACAGCAATTATTTAAATTATTTAATTGTTACATTGCCATGTGCTTTTCTATAACTGTTTCAATATGGTTGCAGATTTGAGAAATAGTGGGCACTATTTTGATTACCCCAGTACTTCTGTATTCTCATAATTGGTCTAGTAGCATTTTAATTGGAGGAATCAAAGTTTAGGGACTCATATTCTGAATCTTTAATAAACCGTGCATTACTGCATCTATTTTACCTAAAATAAAGTCTATGATGAATAACATTTTACTATATAAATTTGTCCTTAAAAGTTAAGTAACACATAATATAGCTTATGCATGAGTTAAAAAAAATCATGACTTACATTTTGAAATGAAAAAATAAGTTAATCAGTATCAGTATTTGAGAGGCACCTGGGTGACTCAGTTGGTTAAGCGTCGGACTTCAGCTTAAGTCATGATCTCATGGTTCATAGGTTCGAGCCTCGCATTGGGCTCTGTGCGCTGACAGTTCAGAGCCTGAAGCCTGCTTCGGATTCTGTGTCTCCCTCGCTCTCTTCCCCTCCCCCGCTCGTGGTCTGTGTCTCAGAAATAGCTAAACATTAAAAAAATGTTTTTTTAAAAATTGGTATTAGTATTTGATACATTCCAGAAAAGAAAAAGAAGCAGCAGATCCTGTGGATTATGGGTTGATATAAATATATATGTGTTTATATATATATATATATATATATATATATATGCGCGTATATATACACACACACACTTTTATATTGATTGATATAAAAACTAAATATATATATCAAAATCCTATCTATATTAAAAATCATCAGAATGCTATTCAAAATGGTATAGGTGGTAAATTATCACAGTTAATAAATTATCATCCCAGGATTTAAAAAATTGCTACCAGCATAAACTAATATATATTGAATTCTTACCACTTGCCAGATGCTGTGCTGAATGTCCACATGCCTTGTCTCACTTCATTATGATAGTTGTCCTGAGAGGTATATATTATACATATTATTATTATTATTATTAATTATTATTACTCATTTCATAAAAAAGGAAACCTGGGTCTGGAGAGTACTGGATTACAGTCAGAGATTACATACCTAGGTCCAGGTTAAGTGATAAGGGCTGGATTCACACCAAGGCCTGTGTGACAACAGGGCCATTGGGATACTATACCTGACTTGGTTGATTTGAGTAATTCTTCCGTCTTGTGAAAGCTATAATTTTTCAAAGGACTTCTTTAGACTTTTCTAAAGATCTAAGAACAAGTTTAATTTTGTGCGTAGAAAGCATAAGATGTCTCCCTAATGCCACATCACAGTCTCTGCTCTGCTATCAAAATCAGGAATTAGGACAATGACTTCATTTATGAAAAGTTCTTCCTTACCCTCAATAGTCCACTCCACTAAGGAAAAGATTTGTGGATCGTTTTTATTCTTTGTTCCAGTGGCTACTTCTGTGGCCACTTCAGTGGCTACTTCACTTGTCCTTTGGGTTCTTCATTCTTGGTCGTAATATTTTCTGTAAATGGAATGGGTCTTACCTGGGTGTAATCACTATATGCATATGCAGTATGTTAACCGACCTTGACCCAGCACTGTGCCCCCTCTTTCTTTCATGTCTCCAAGTACTGAAATAAATTACTTTCTTTCATGATCAGCAGTTCTAATTCACTTTTTCTCTACAAAACCAGTTTCCTTAATCAAATAGAATAAACTATAGCATTTATGTCAAAGTCTGCCAGTCTCTACCTCATGTTCATTGAACACAGCATAATTTAGGGATGAGAATAAGTATTTACTGAGTGCCTATTATAAATGTGGCAGCATCCAGCACAGTTTGCTGAGCACAGGAAGCACTCTGTATTTGTCCCTTTTTCTTGTCTTCCTTGTTCTGCTCCCCTACCCTCCACACTTTTGGTGTTCTGTTCCCTGTTGCTCACCTGTGTTAACAGATGGCAAAATCTAGAAGTAGCAGCTGTCACATGGGAAGCATCGAGCACTGGTTGTTTATATTGACAAGTCCTATCGGAGGACAAATGTGTGCAGCCCTGTGCTTCTTTGTTGACTTTAGATGACAGTGGGTGTATGTCCACTCTCCTTTTCTCCTCTCAGTCTCTGTTCTCCCTTTACCTGTCCCCAGTCTCCATTCAATGGCGAAGAGTTCCCATGGGCAACTGCCTTACAGAGATTTATTAGGTCTCGTTTGTAAAGCTTTTTCAGTTCCTCAAACAAAAAGAAATATAAATACAACATATCACGCTGGACAGGTTTTTTTGTTTAATGTTTTATAACCATGAGAACTTTTCATGAACAAAGCCATTCTGAATAGCTGAGAAGGTAAAGTATGTAGTAATTCTTAAAGCTAAGTGGTTAGAATGTTCTAATCTCTGCACGTACCAGGGTAAGAGGTGAGGGCAAGAGCCTCCCTGTTGTTTTTTATTGACCTTTACTGACAAATGATTTCTCCTGTAAAGACAACACAAATGCAAATTGTCTTCTATAGAATTCTTCTGTAAGGTGCTTTAAGAAGCAATTCTTTCAAAGCATTGTACTTTCCTTTAATTCACTAAAGTTGGAACATTAGTAGTTACAGTGACCATTCCTTTTTCAAAAAATCATTTAAAGGGCCCTGGGTGGCTCAGTCGGTTGAACATCTGACTCTTGATTTTGGCTCAGGCCGTGATCCTAGGGTCGTGGGATTGAGCCCCATGTTGGGCTCTTCACTGAGTGTGGAGCCTGCTTAAGATGCGTCCTTTCTCTCTCTCTCTCTCACTCTCTGCCCATCTTCTCTCATGCACGCTTTCTGTCTAAAATAATAAAATATAATATTTATAATGGGTCCCTTCTCTTTGCAGTGATATACTCATCTGTTTATGATACTTTCATATGGATGTTTGTAAGTAACCTATGTTTGTTTTTATTAAAGCTGTATACAATATACACAGAGATGTAGATCAATTAAATGATCTCAGTCTGACTGTGGGTCCCCAGTTGGAATATGTTCCGTATACTGATCCTGAGGTATCAGTGATGCTTGGATCCGGCAGCCATTAAATACTTATACATGGACTTGTAAAAAAAAAAAAAAAGTTACTCAGCCTTGGTTAATTTCAGACAATTAGTAAAAACATTACAGAGGCACTGGGAAGAATCATGTTTATTGTCAGGTTAAACCTTACTGTGAACATCCATGTGTGAGTATAACTCTGGTGTTGCTACTGTGCTAGGTCCTCATTTCCTCTCATGGCCACATTCTGCCTGGGTACAGGTGATCTTTCCTTTCTTATGGCTCCTAAAACTATGTTTTTAAGAAAAGTTTTTTTTTAAATGTTTATTTATTTTTGAGAGAGAGAGAGGCAGACCATGAGCAAGGAAGGGGCAGAAAGAGAGGGAGACACAGAATCTGAAGCAGGCTCCAGGCTCTGAGCTGTCAGCACAGAGCTTGACGCGGGGCTCAGACTCATGAACCATGAAATCATGACCTGAGCCGAAGTCGGATGCTTAACTGACGGAGCCACCCAGGCACCCCAGAAAAGTTTTTATATTACCAATTATTTTCTTTGACTTATCAACTTGAACGTCCATGGTCCTTCCCCTTATGTCCCAAACTTCACATCAACACCTACCCACTTATTCAAGCCAGAATTCCTAGTGTCACCCATGATACCTCTCCTTCATCTCTCCAGTCAGTCCGTTGGAAATCATGTTGATTCTCCCTCCACGACAACTTGATGCATCCTTATCTTCTTTGTCCTCACTGCCCACACCTGAGTTTAGACCATCATATTTTGTCTGGACTATTTCAGTAAACTTTTTATAGATTTTCTAGCCTTTGGCTTCTCCAAAGCTGCTTCAGAACTCCTGGATTTATCTAATGAGCTCATTCTTGATCATATTATTTTGATTCTTTCAAGCATCCAGAATCCTTACTTGCCTATGAAGTTCCAACTCTTCAATCTTAAAATCTGGACCCAGTTTATAAGTCTTATATTGAACATTCACAGCAGCTCCTTACCTGTACCTTCTACCCCAACACACATAAATACAAGCTATCTTCTACTTACAATGGACTAATTGCTAATCGTCAAACACTTTTTTTTTTTTTTTTTTGTCTACATGCTGCGTATCCTACCTAGTGATTGAGTATGACATTTAAAATGTCAGGCTTTCGGGGCACCTGGGTGGCTCAGTTGGTTGAGCATCCAACTTCAGCTCAGGTCATGATCCTGCGGTTTGTGGGTTTGAGCCCCACGTTGGGCTCTGTGCTGATAGTTCAGAGCCTGGGGTGTGCTTCAGATTCTGTGTCCCCCCTCTCTCTCTGCCCCTTCCTTGCTCACTCTCTCTCAAAAGTAAATAAACATTAAAATTTTTTTTATTTATTTAAAATTTTTTGTTTTATTTTACATTTGAGAGAGACAGAGAATGAGCAGGGGAGGGGCAGAGAGATGGAGACAGAATGTGAAGTAGGCTCCAAGCTCCCTGCTGTCAGCACAGAGCCTGATGTGGAGCTCAAACTCATGAACTGTGAGATCATGACCCGAGCTGAAGTCAGACGCTTAACCAACTGAGCCACCCAGGTGCCCCTAAAAAATCTAAAGAAACAAAAAACCCAGATTTTCAAGTCATGTGGACATTAAAGAGTACAAGTTTTGTCAATAACTAGCTGTGAGGCCCTGGCTAAACTATTTTACTTTTCTGGGCCTCAGTTTCTTAACCTGAAAAATGGGTATGTAAAACATGTGTAACTTATTGGGTTGTTGTGAAGAATGAAGTGTAAATGCTCAGCACAGTACCTTACTCATGGTAAATCTTTGATAGATATTAGCTTGTATTACCCAGAATGCACCTCCCTGAACTGCCAGCCATCTTTAAGTTAGAGCTAAATTGTAACCTTTCCTATGTAGCTTTCCTTGACCTAGACTTCTCTCAGCTCTGCCCCCATGAAATCATTATTAATCATTCTTTTATTTAAGCTCCCAGAGCATTTGTAATCCTTCTATTATAGCATGTGTTTCAATCTATTATTATTTATGAATCTATTTCCCCCAATGGAACATGAGTGCTCATGGGCAGGGGCAATGGCCTGTTCATTTCGTATCCTGGGACCTAGCACAGATCCTGGCATATAATTGGCATTTAGTAATTGTTCACCAAATTGAATTCGTTAGATATTTTAAACATCTTATATCCCTCCTTGTTACATTCTTTAGAGGTTGTTGTGCTAAAATTGAAATGATAAGCCAGTGATGGCATTTTTTAATCTCCCGCTTGTATGAAATTAACTTAAGTTGGAATCATCAGGACGATACCCAGTCTCCAAAAACCAGACTTAGTAACAAAGAATGAATCTTAACAGAAAGAAAGAAAGAAAGAAAGAAAGAAAGAAAAAGAAAGAAAGAAAGAAAGAGAAAGAAAGAAGCAAAGAAAGAAAGAAAAAGAAAGGAAGCATTCGATATCTTTAGTTCTAAAATTGCAGGGCTTGTTGGCACAGTGAGGTCAGCCTAGTTGCATCATTGCATTAGGAGGACTACATGAATTCATTAGCCACTTACACAAGATGATTTGGGCTTTCACTCTAGTTATCAGGCAGATGTTCAAACACCAGAGAATGGCTACAGTGTTTGAGACACAAAAAGCAAGTGCCTAGTGCAACCCTAAGCTATTATAAGAAACATCTTCAACAAAAAATACATTTGGCTGAGCACACAGGGACAGTGTGTTACACCAGATTCACCAATAATTACTAAGGAGTGGATTAGCTTTTTCTCTCCACTGGAAAGATAGTGAATAAAGGAAACTGCAAGTGGTGCCTGCTAGGTCTAGATTTTTAGTGCTTCCTCTAGGACATTGTCTTTTTTTTTTTTCTTTGAGAGATCTTACATTTATGAAATAAACTTGATTTCCAGCTTCTTCTGGGAACTCAGAGCTGGCAATATTGGGTGGTTGTTTTTTTTTTTTAATTTTTTTTTTTTCAACGTTTATTTATTTTTGGGACAGAGAGAGACAGAGCATGAACGGGGGAGGGGCAGAGAGAGAGGGAGACACAGAATCGGAAACAGGCTCCAGGCTCTGAGCCATCAGCCCAGAGCCCGACGCGGGGCTCGAACTCCCGGACCGCGAGATCGTGACCTGGCTGAAGTCGGACGCTTAACCGACTGCGCCACCCAGGCGCCCCTGGGTGGTTGTTTTTTAAAGAGCAAAGCTTAGTGACAGCTAATAAGCCATTGAATGGGTTGCGTAAGGAAGAACGTCATTGTACTAGTTCTCATCAGTCAGTACATGGTTCCTTTCACGCATTTATATCTCCTAACTCAACGCTGTAGGACAGGCATTTGAGTTTGTGATCCCTTTCTCTAAGTCTCAGTTTCCAAATTTGTAGAATTGGTATATCAGCAACTGGCTTGTGGGATTTTTGTAAAAATTAAATAATGTAATTTTTGTGAAGTACTTCATCAAGTTACTGAGGTTCTAGTAAGTTCTTAGTAGATGGTTGGTGATTATTCAATTCACTTTCAAAACCTGTATTTATTAAGCTCCTACTATGTGGCAGGTACTGGGCTAGGCATGGAGATACAGTGGTGAGCAATACTGGCATGGTCCCTGCCTGCAGAATGTTTATAGTTGATCATCCAAGGAAATGTCCATTATCATTTTCCTGGCCATGTGGCTTTTGTTTGTGTTGTGGAACGAGGAAGGGAAAGTCATTGGTTATTTCGAGAATCACTACACTGGACTGAAAAAACAAAAGTAACGGGCAGACCTTGTAAAAAGGCATTTCAAACTGAACATTCTCCAATAGTTCTTTATTCTCACCTGCCCCGCGAAGTTACTCCCAGTCTAGAACTCCTTAATGTAGCATGACCTTCTTATCCATTCAGTTGCTCATGCCAAAAAGCTAGGAATATTTTGATTTCTGTCTATCCTCTCCCCTATCCCCCACCATGTTTAATTCTTTAATTCTGTCGGGTTTTTTTTTAATAAATGTTGGCCATTTTTTAAAAATTTTTAAACGTTTCATTTATTTTTGAGAGAGAGGGAGACAGAGTGCGAGTGGGAGAAGGGCAGAGGAAGAGGGAGACACAGAATGGGAAGCAGGCTCCAGGCTCTGAGCTGCCAGCACAGAGCCCGACGTGGAGCTCAAACCTGTGAAGTGCAAGATCATGACCTGAGCTGAAGTCGGACACCCAACCGACTGAATCACCCAGGCGCCCCTTCTGTCAGCTCTTGTTGCAAAGCATGCCCTAGATCTATCTACCTCCCCACGTCTGTACCTCTGCCAACCATTCTGGTCCAAGCCATCATCGCCTCTCCAATGGCTCTTGACAACAGACTCTTGACTGCTTTCCCTGCTTCCACTAGATCTAACTTTTCTGTCAAGTGCTAGATAGTAGATTTATTTTAGGTGTTTTGGGCCTTACAGTCTCTGTCGCAACCACTCATTTCTACCCTCGTGGCACAAACACAGCCACAGACAATACTTAAAGCTCTGGGCCTGGCTATGCCCCAAACAAACATTATTTATAAAACCAGGCTGAGAGCTCAGATTTGGCCTGTGGGTCCAATGTCTGTAGTTAGACTTCACTTTGCTTAAACCCCTGCTATGGTTTCTCAAAGTAGTAAGAATACATCCTCAACTCTCCTGATTATGTTCTGCCTGGCCCTCTTGATCTAGTGCCTGTTGTCACTCCAGCCATGCCATCCTTGCCTCTGATTTTCAGACACACCAAGCTGATTCCTAACTTAGAGCCGTGATACCTATTGCCCTGGATTTTCCTCCCCCGTCTTAGTGTGACCACAGTTCCAGACTCACTCCAAGGACAATTTAACGTCATTCATTACTATATTTGATGATCTTTTCAACACTTAACCATCATCAGAAAACACCTTATTTATTAATGTGGTTGATTTCATATGGTTGTCTGTATTTACATACTAGTTGGCGGCAGACTGAGGCTGTATGTTTCCCCAGAACCTTGTCCAGTACCAGACACAGAGGAGGCTTCAAAAAATACTTTTTGGAACAATGAATGAATGAATAAATGAATGCTCTCAATCAGTATAAACCATAACACCCCTTTAAGCCTGTAGTTCCAGAAGGTCAGGAGAGTCTCATCAGTCAGTGCAGGCCCTGGCTTGTTCTGCCCTCCTTGACCAACAATTGCCAGGTGTGGCTAGCCTAAAAAGGTGGAATTGTCATGTAACAAACAGCCTGTATCATTGCTAAGTTTATGTTGATTTCTGCTGTGTGACTGGTCTTTGTCTCACTGTGGCCCTTTGCCCCTGCTTAATGTCTGGAGGGAAGTACGCGGGGAAGTGATTCCTAGTAAAGAGATACTTTATAAAACAAGTGTTATGTGTGGGAGTATTAATTTTTTTTTCCTTTTTTCCTAAGTATGAAAGGTAGAAGATCCAAACTACAGCTCCCAAATGGACTCTTGACTTGAAAGGGACACGAAAGTCCTTTATCTAATAAACCCTTCTGACTCTTCATTGGAAAAATGTAACCATTATTATTATAGGAGGACAGCAAATCATTTAATATAAATATTAGTATGTTAGTCTGCTTAGGCTATCATAATGGAATACTATAGACTGGGAGGCTTAAAGAACAGAAAATTCACTTTCTCATTGTTTTGGAGGTTTGAGATCAAGTTGCCTGCACAGCTGGTCCCTGGTGAGACCTTTCTTCCTGATTTATAAAAGGCTGCCTCTCACTTTGTCTTTCCCCTGTGCACATGGAGTGCCTTCCCCTCCGTGTAAGGACACCAGTCCTATCAGATTAATAGGTCCCATCCTTATGACCTCCTTTAAACTTAATTACCTCTTTTTTTGTTTGTTTTGTTTTAAATGTTTAATTTTGATAGATAGAGGCCAGGAGAGGGGCAGAGAGAAGGGAACAGAGGATCCAAAGTGGGCTCCATGGTAACAGCAGAGAGGCCAATGCAGGAATCAAACTCATGAACTGCGTGGGCTTAAATTCAGGAAGCAAGAGATCATGACCTGAGCCTAAATCGGTCCCTTAACCTACTGAGCCACCCAGGCATCCCACCTTAATTACTTCTTTAAAAACTTTATCTCCAAATATCGTCACATTGGGGGTTAAAACTTTAATATAGGAATTTGGGGGAAACACAATTCAATCCATAATCACAATTCAGTCAGGAATCTTTAAATGCTGCAATTTCATGTAATACCGACTTCTTTGTTGCTTAATGTATGTATATGTATATGCATATATATGTTGCTATGTGTATACACACACACACACACACACAAATATATATATATTTGCTTGCAATATGAGTGGTATCTTCCTTGGGAAACCTGTGCTTACTCTTTTTCTCATTGGTTGTAATACTTTTCACCCAATCTCAGTCTTGCAACTCAGTAAATTGGAGATGGGAGTTTCCAAATGAGTACTACAGTGAAATTCACTCTTTCAGTGTGACCTGAGAACAAAGGGAAACCCTCACTGTGGGGCCTTCCTGGGGCCTTCATGATACATTGTAACGACACAAAGGTACCCTCTGGAGATTGTGTCCCTTGGGTTAAGAATGAAGCTGTTTACCCCAAAATGGCCTGCTTTATTGCCATTTCTCACATGCATGGTCCTTTCAGGGCACCTTTTCCTGGAGAGTTATTTATTTTCTTTTCTTTCACCTTTACTGAAGTTTATTTCATAATATTTGTGATCTTCCTTCAGGAAGATTTTAGATCTCAACAAGAGAAATCACTTGAATGATCAAGGAGCTATTCTTTTAATTATTTGACTTTTAAAAATAGTTTTTAGGAGCATCTGGGTGACTCACTTGGTTCAGTGTCCAACTCTTGATTTTGGCTCAGGTCATGATCTCATGGTTCATGGGATCGAGTCCCACGTGGGGCTCTGCACTAACAGGGCAGAGTCTGCTTGGGATTCTCTCTCCCTCTCTCTATGCCCCTCCCCTGCTTGTGCACTCTCCTGTGTGCATATGTGTTCTCTCTCTTGCTCTCAAAAATAAATTAAAAACTTTAAAAAATTTTATTTATCAAGCAAACTTTGCTGAGTGGTTACCATGTATGAGTCACCATGCTTGTTATGCCCAGAATTCGTGATCCCCAAAGACCACTAGGGAGCCGAGTCCGATGCAAAAGCAAAAGAGCCTTTATTCGAGCTAGCTCAAGCTCAATCCCCTACCTGCACCGACGCAGTGGTGAGATACCAGGGAGAGAGAGTGAGTTTCAAAAGGACAAAGGTTTTATTGGGGCCTAGGGGCAGTTGGTGAGGTAATGGCTATGGCCTCAGCCGATTGGCTGAGGAAGGGTCCGAGTCCTGTTAGTCAGGTGAGGGGGGTGTTACTCAAGGGGAGGTGTGTGGTCAAGGCGAAGGACACAGAACAAGATGGAGTCGGCTGGCGTAGGCCCGCCTTTTCAATGCTAAGTAGCTTTCATGAATGTTTTCACTTAGTCATATCAAAAACCCTAAGAGGGAGGTATTAGTCTTCTGTTCATAGATGAGGAAACTGAGGTTTGGAATGGATAAGTAAAGCAAGCAAAAATGTTAATAAGCTTGGGGCTTGATTCCAGCTCAATCCAGTTTCAAGGCTGAGCCTCTTAACTAATGTGAAAGTTGTTTCTCATTCATTAGTCATTCTTAGAGAACTGGATTCAAGCCCTTTGTTATTATAATTTAATGTGTCAGCATGTATGCAAAATATTTTCTGTGCAACATTTGATTCTCTATGATCCAAGTTTCAACATGAAGTTCAATTCAGTCCAAGATTTCCTTAGGCTTCTACTACTTGGAAGACACTGTTAGGCAGGCAATGTGAATGGGACAGGGTCCAGCTTTTCAGGTGATTGACAGGTTGGCAGTGGCCTCAGACAGAAGCATAAGCAACAAAGTGCCCAGTGACAGAGACACAGTTTCTGCTACGAGAACTGGAAGAACAGAGGAGTAAGGGAATCATTTCAGCTAAAAGCAAGGTGGAGTATTGTTTCGGTAAGAGTCAGACGTGTGAGTCCTAGCTGTGTCACTTATAAGCTGTGTGACTGAACAAGTTTCTCAAAAGCAGTCTCCTCCTCTAAAAAACGAGGACAAAGATGGTCTCCAGCTAAGTCCACTGTGAAAGTTAATGAGGTAATGCGTGAAGTGTTGAGTAGTGTGCCTGATACATACCAAATAGTGAGCATCCAGTCAGTGTCAGCAAACACGGTGTTTGTTGTTGAAATTTCAGTCAGGGGAAGCACTGGATTGCAAACAAACACAGCTAGTCTTCCCGTATTGCAAAACAGAAGATCAAGGTTTAGAGTTGACAGGTTTGTGTGTATGTTCTGAATCTGTCACCTGTTAGCTGTGTAACTTTGGACATGTTTTTCAACATTAGCGAGCCTCAGTTTCTTCGTCTCTTAAATGGGAAGAATGAGAACTTCCACTTTGTAGCATATTGTGAGGCACAATAATGGCAGCCTCAGCTATTTATATTGTAATGACAGTGTGCTGGGAATTGTTCTAAGGGCTTTATGTATATCATTTCACATAATCCCTATAAAAACTTTATTAGGTATTAACTCCGTTATAACTGTCTCCATTTTACACATGTCAACACCATACACATAGAAAGTGCAGGCATTCCTAAGTTCATCGGCAAATAATCTGTAGAACCAAGATTTGAACCCTGGCATTCTGCACTTTCTAACACTAGGCTATACTTTTCTCATTTGTTACTCAAGTCTGTGAAACCTTTAGCAGAGTGCCTAGTGCACTGTAAACATTCAGTAAATGTTTGCAGTTTTTGTTACGGATAATGTACGGGAAAATGGCTCCTCAGAGGAGGTAGCATCTATGAGATGCTCTTTGAAGAATATACATCAGCAAGTGAATAGTGAAGCAAACCCAGGCTCTGAGGGCATTGTTGTGTGTAGACATTCTAGACAGAGTCAACAGCTTATGCAAAAATACAAAGGCAGGAAGACACAGGACCTATTTGGAAAATAGTGAGAGCGCAATTTGGATGGAACAAAGGATGAGGGAAGAGTCTGGGACAATAAGCCTGAAGAAAAGATAGTCTAGGATTGAACTTTGGAGTGGTTTAAATAAAATGAAGAGATCTGATAAGGGGAAGTCACTTACTGATTGTGAGTACAAAGAGACACTGTCAGGCAATAACTTCCATGGCCCTTTGAAGATGGGTTGCAGGAAGCAGAGGCTGGAAAAGAGGAGACAAGGAAAAGCCCACTCAGTTGGTTCACATGACATCTGATAGGGTAGACCAGGTGGCCATGAGACCACATCAGAAGAGGACATCAGCTGTTTGTTTACATCTTTGGTAATGACTAGTTTTTATTGTTAGCATCCTTGTATTTTCAGGCCAGCTGGGTTCATTGTCATAATTTTTGGTTTTCAACTTGTTTACCCTCAGAACAGAACCTTGCAGGATCTAGGTAGAAGTGACGTTTGAAGCACTTTCTCAGACAGTGATGTTTATAGGCATAATGATTTTTGGCCTTTATCCCCAGCAGAGAAATGGGGAGCAGTTCATTTTCCTGTGCTTGATTACACAACCTTTTCTGGTTCTACCATGGCATCACCAAAGTTGATAAGGACTTTGTTTTTCAAAAGAACTCATAGTGACTCTACTGGGTAAAATAATGCCAGCTCTGTGGTATGTGGGCATGTAGGGGGGCATTTGTACTTACATGGAGTCTTTTTCACATCCTTAAAATCCTAGTGCTGCCTCATCATTAATAAGCATTGAACACGTAAGACAGCTTTTTCTGCATGGAGGGTTGGTCCTAGGCTATTAGGAGAAAAATTCAATCTTCTGCCTTAAAGCGCTAACTTATGGGCACTGGCCCATTTGGTGACTTCATTTTTTTTATTAGCAGAGTAATTGGCTTATAAATGTTTAAAGACATAGAAATCATAAAACAAGCTATGCTGAAGCAAACCAATGGACTACTGGGTTACCCATTATAAAGTCAAATATGTGAACAGCAATAATGCCTCCACTGTAAGTAAATGAGAATTTCTGAGTAATAATCATTTTTACAGAAACAAAACGTGTGTATCTTTATGCTACTGAATGAATGAATAAAAATGCATGTATAAAAATGGAAGAAAATACAGAGTAGTATAATTGGCTGATATTTTGGCAGATAATTCTTCACTAATGAGACTAGCTAATTTTTCTTGAATACTTTACATGTTTCATGCTCCATGATCAATGTTTTGCATAAATATATATATTTATAAATTGTATATTTTCATTCATACATTTGTTTCTGTATATTATATTTACATATGTTTATATATAAATAATAGTTTATAAAGCATAAGACCATCTAAAATCTCAGGTGCAAAGTTGACTTCTGTCAGATGAAAGGTCTATCTCTGTGTTTATTCTATTCTTACTTTTTAATCCCTGGATAGAACTCAGGTCATCAGGCTTTTTTCTAGGGAGAATTAGAAAATACCTCTACCAGATTCATCTGAACGAAAGGCCATTAATCAGGACATGAAGTTTGGTGAAGCCTTGTTATGCTAGGATAACTTGTATGCTCCAAGGAATCCTGAGAACGTACACCTATTTCCTCTGGCTGAGTCTGATAAATGAAAGCATCCACCTCTTTCTAACTATATATTTATTGTGGATTTTTTCAACTTGGATTGTATACCCTCAGAATTTCAAAATCCAATATCACCTCCCCAGACTTCAGTTCTCTGGAAATCCCATCTGTCTTTAACACAACAATTAATCACAAACATTAATAACTATAAATGCCTGTCTGTATTAGTATAAGGGCATATCATCTATTTCTATCATACTACGTGACTATATTAATATTTATCAAAATTGTATGCACAGTTTTATGGATGATGAATCTCAGGCTCAGAATGCTACCGAATAGGCAAGAGAACAAAAATAAAATCATAAAAGTTCAGGTATTAAAGTTAATGTCCTGTATTTGGAATTCATAATAACATCACTCCAAGACATGTTTTTGTTTTTGTTTTTAAACACAGCCATCAAAGTTGGTTCTTTAATCTTTAAGTTCTCAGGAAAAAACAAAAGAACAAGCCAGAAGAGAGTCTATTATTTGCAGTTTCAATAGCAGATGTGAGAAATATAACTGTAAAGGGAGGAGTACGAAAGGCCATAAAAATCAAGCCTGACAGCTGAAACTTCCATGTTGGTCTGTAGTCATGAGGGAAGGATGGACATTCTTGTCCTCCTGGGTAGACTGAGGCCACAGCAAAGACAATCGGCCACTGGTCATTATAGAGGTGACACAGAGACCACAAGCCGAGATAGTTACTCTTGGTAATGTCTGTTTAATAAAGCAAAGAGTGGTCAATCAAGCAGAATTGAACAAATGCAAAAGTTTGGGGATCTAAAAGCAGAGTTCTTAAGTGGTCCAAATCATTTCAAGACCATTTTAGTCTTCATTTTCCTGCACTAGCAAACATGTTTGCTAGTGTGCTGTCCTTAGGTCCCTTGTGTTTGTAAGTTTCATCCCCCAAGGTTTGTCTGTGTTTTCCTGTCAGACCTGCTGTTTGGGGAGCACTCAATAGGCTTCTAATAAGGGCTGAGGGCAGACCTCATTTCCAAAGACAGTCTCACATTTAAACTTTGATGCTATGTCCATGTACAGATCTGTGTACAGTCAGATACCTTGACAGGCTGGAAATACGTCCATCATAAAATCCAGAAGTTTTGTCCCATTGCAAGACTTAAGTCTTTAGTGAACTGTGATTACTTTCATAAAATAAATACTGTAATTATTTTTGTAAGCAGCACAGTTATTTTGCTTTGCATCTTTTGCTTTGAAAATCATATTGAGGAGCTAAATAGGTTTAAAATATGTAACAAATTTTACACAATTGTTTTGGACTTTTATTCATTTTTTAATACAGTTGGCCTTTGAGAGTCTTTGGCAGTTTATTTGTAAATATCATCGACTGTTTCTACAATGAATGTTTAAGAATCTGAGCATGTTCTTAATAGTGTCACACAAAGGGCCAAGTTGGAACCTGGTGGCTCCTTATCATGAGCATAGTGTCCACTGTCGTCACAAAATAGGGCATGATAAGCTGGGGAAGGCTTGGTTTGCTTTGCCAAGAGTAGTCTGGGAAAAAATTTCTTTAGCCATCCTAAGTCTTCTCCTTGGTATCTCCAACTACCCTTTGGAGTCAGGCCAATTCTCTGTGGGCTCATTTCTTTGTCTTCTTTCTTTGAAAAACAAACGAGGCAACTTGCTAGAAAGGAAGGGAAGGAAAGAAAGAAGGAAAGAAGGGAGGAAAGAAGGAGGGAAAGAGACAGAGGGAGACCAAGAGAGGGAAATGGTTGGGTGCTTCAGGGGAGGGATATTGAATTCAGGCTTTGATTAACCTTGGAAAAATGCCAGCCTCCTCAGAGGAGCATGCATTTCTGTTCTGTTTTTTGAGGCTGAGCCTTTTGGAAAAGAATATTACTACATGGTTGAGGCTTCAAAGGCCTTCTGGTAGCTCTGGAGAGTTTACAAGGAAACTAGAGCCAATTAGAATGTAATATCCTAGACCAAAAACAAGAGAAGGTAGACAAATCCCCTAGACAGATTCCCTGCATTGATTAGGATATTAGGTGCTATGTGTAATACTCTCAAAAATTGATGTAGCACTGTACTGTTCAATCAAGTAGCTCTTTCATGAATGATTATCTAAGATAATGGAGAGACAGTAAGAATAATCTACTAATCTGGGTTTCTGTCTTGCCCAACCTCAACTTCATCTCATCAATGAACAGAAGAGATTTTTAAAATATCTGGGCTATTAGTTTTCTTTGAGGTCAAGTCTAATGCTTGTGTTTTATTGTGAGGATTACACAGATTCCAACTAGAAGAAAGCATTTCTCCTCCATATACACACCCGCTCAAGTACTATTATTCAAGTACCATGAGCAATTTTTGTTTATTTAACAGGTTAAACAGCCTTCTACATAAAAGCTATTTCAAATTAAATAAATAATATAAAATTTATTTAGACAGTGTATGTGAGAGTGATGAACGCTGGCTCAGCTCAAATCAGATAGCCTTGGCTCTAAACCTTTCATACCTCATATTAGCTGTGTGATGCAGAGTGGGTCACCTAACCTCTCTGAGCGTGTTTCCTTATCCATACACAAAAAGGATCATTGAGTGATTCCCTCATAATGTTGCTATGAGGATTCTCAAGATGATAATCTAAAGACTTAACACAACAATTCATTTATTTATCAGGGTAAGAACTCAATAATGGTTACAATTATTGTCTGAAAGGTTTATCACAGAGATAAACCTGACCTTATCTGGTACGGTCAATAATAGTTACAATTATTATCTGAAAGGTTTTTCACAGAGAAAGCTAAACACGAAGAGTTGGGATAGTGTGTGGGATTTCAGAGGGAGAGTCAAAATTCAGTCCCATTTCAGGTTTTCACTGTTATAAGTCAACCAGCCTTTTAGTATACCTACTATATGCCAAGCATGGTGCTAGACATTTTTCTAAGCCATTAATATTTATATTTCAATAATTAATTTGCTCTTAACATAAAAATAGTGTAAGGGTGATAAACAATTCAAAAAGTTAAGATGAAAACACCTGGGAGAAAGGATAACAGAGCTAAGTTCAGGACATCACTTCTTGAAGGACCAACTAACTGAACAGATACAAGATCGTGTATAGTTGCACTCACTCATGCAACAGGCATTTATTGAGCACCACCAACACACGTTCTTGCCCATGCTGCATAAATAAACCCTCATTTCTCTATCCCTTATCCTGCTTCACTATTTCTACTTAGCACTTATCACCACCTGCCATACTGCATGCTTATTTTTGTTGTGTTATTATGTGTCTGCCCTTTTTTTTTTACAAGACTGTAAATTCCATGGAAGCCATACTTCATTTGTTGTTTCCCTTCCACTGGGCACATAGTAAATATCCAATAAGTATTTCTTTTTTTTTTTTTCTTATTGGAGTATATCTGACACACAATAGTATGTTAGTTTCAGGTGTACAACGTAATGATTGAACATTTATGTACCTTACTTTATGAGTAACATTTATGTACCTTATTTTATGTACCTTACCTTATGAGTGATGACCAGCAGAAGTCTAGCTACCATCTGTCTCCATACACTGTTAGAATATTACTGACAGCAGCATTCCCTATGTTGTACATTATATTTCTATGGTTTACTTATTTTATAACTGGAAGGTTGTACCTTTTAATCCCTTTTACCTATTTCACACATCTACCTACCTCTTTTGCCCCTGTCAACCACCAGATTGTTCTCTGTGTCTATGAGTATGTTTCTGTTTTGTTAAGTTGTTTTGTTTTTCAGATTCCACATATAAGTGAAATCATGGGGTATTTCTGTTTCTCTGTCTGACTTATTTTACTTAGCATAATACCGTGTAGGTCCATCTGTTTGGTTGCAAATGGCAAGATCTCATTCTTTTTTATGAGTAATGCTGAGTAATATGCCATTGTATGTATATACCATGTCTTCTTTATCCATTCATCTGTTGATGGACATTGGGGATGCTTCCATATCTCGGTTGTTGTAAATACAGCTGCCATGAACTTAGAGCTCTATTATATCTTTTGAAATTAGAGTTTTCATTTTCTTTGAATAAATACCCAGAAGTGGAATTGGTGGATTGTATGATTGTTCTATTTTTAATTTTTGAGGAAACTCCATAGTGTTTTCCAGAGTGGTTGTACCAATTTTTATTCCCACCAATAGTACATGAGAGTTCCCATTTCTCTACTTCCTTGCCAACATTTGTTATTTCTTGTCTTTTTGATAGTACCCATTCTGACAGATATGATAGCTCATTGTAGTTTTGATTTGCATTTCCCTGATGATTAGTGTTGGTGAGCATTTTTTTCACGTGTCTTTTGGGCTATCTGTGTATTTTCTTAGGAGAGATGTCTATTCAGGTCCTCTGCCTATTTTTTAATTGAATCAGTTTTTGTTTGTTTGTTTGTTTTTGTATTGAGTTGTGTAAGTTCTTTATGTATTTTGGATATTAACCCCTCACCAGATATATCATTTGCAAATATTATCTCCCATTCAGTCTGTTGCCTTTTCACTTTTTTGATGGTTTCCTTCACTGTGCAAAAACTTCTTAGTAGTTTTAATTCAGTATTTAATTAGTAGTTTTAATTCAGTAGTTTTAATTCAGTAGTTTAATTCCGTACTTATTTACAGTTCACAGTTTAGTAGTTCTAGCTGTTTGTTTTTGCTTTTATTGCCCTTGCCTGAGGAGGCAGATTCAAAATATATATATTTCTGAGACTGACGTCAAAAATCTTACTGCCTGTTTTCTTCTAGGAGGTTAATGGTTTCTGTTCTTGCATTTAAGCCTTTATTCCATTTTTAGTTTATTTTTTTGTGTGGTATAAGATAGTGGTCCAGTTTATTTATTTTTTTATTTATTTTATTTTTTTTCCATGTAGCTGTCCAGTTTCCTGATAGCAGTTGTTGAAGAAACTGTCTTTTCCCCTTTGTATATTCTTGCCTCCTTTGTCATAGATGAATTGACCATAAATGTGATGGGTTTATTTCTGGATTGCATTCTGTTCCACTGATCTATGCTCTTTTTGTTCCAGTACCATACTGTTTCAATTATTATAGCTTTGTGGTGTATTTGAAAACAGAGAGTGTGACACCTCCAGCTTTGTTCTTTTTTCTCAAGATTGCTTTGGCTATTTGGGGTCTTTTATGATTCCATACAAATTTTGGGACTTCAATAAATAGGTGTTGAATAAATAAAGGAATTAATAAATGAAAATAAACTTATTCCTTGCCACAGAAGAGCTCAAGAATGAGTTGACTTAAGAAGAGGGCAGGATCTCAGAGGGCATGATCCTGGGAGGCAGGATTGAGAGGGAGCTGTATCTTAGTTGCATCGAGTAAACAAGCATCAGGGTATAATATGCACATTTGTGCCAATAGGTCAGTATTTGCTAGCCCTGCTTTTGTGACAGCTCAGGGGGCTTTAGTTATCTTAATAAACATGCTGTAATCCCACCAAAGGTTGGCAAAAAAATTACTAACAGTACCATACACTAATGTAAATATATATGGTCCACATGGCTTGTGGGGAACAAAAAGACGAGGTTCCAGATGATCCAATATCAAGGTAACAATATGCCGTTTGGCAGTATGGTTTGATAATGTGGCAAAGCTGTTGTCTTTTAATATTGTGTGCCTGTGTGTGTGTGTGCATGCACATGTGTGTTCAAATGAAATCTTGAGCTGAACCTTTTCTAATCTGGTCAATATTAATACTATTGTCACCTTGATTGTTAAGGTTAGGTGACCTGGAACAGCAAATGGAATTTGTCTTGAATTCTCTTTATTTTCAGCCATTTTGCTGATGCCCATGCTCACATTTCATTCCGGCTCAGATATTGATTGTACTATTAATTCTAAACTAGTAGCGTTAATTCAGTACTTAATTACAGTTCACAAGCTTTCCCTGAAGCTAGAAAGAAAACGCTTTCTTGCGTGTTTCTTGAGTAAAGAAAAATTATTTGCCTTAAAGTTAAAATCTAGACTGAATATTGCCCATCTCTATCAGTTGCCTTTCAAAGTATTTTCTTTCATAAAATAAATATATTACCAACTTTTATGGACAATTACAAAATAAAACAAAGATTTCTTAATTTGCTTGTGAATTGAGCAAAATTCCCTGCTTCTAGGAAGAAAAAATTGTGTATACTTATATTTATAATTTTTACCTTCTTATGTATTAAGTTATATGGGTTCATTTTAGAAAACTTAGAAAATGAAGTAATAAAATTTTAAAGAATAGATACATAATAAATGCCACCTACAATGATATCTCTAAGAGATAACATTTTGACATTCACATTCAATAGCTTGAAAAGGTGTATTTTTTGAAAATTATATGTCTTAAGTTTTTTGCAATGTAGTTCTCATCAGAATTATTTAAAATATACTCTATGCAAATGTTTTTAATTTACATTTGGAGAAAGTACTAAAATTACTTTAGTATTTAGGTAAGGTAAAAAAAAATGTCATGTAGTGATATCCCTATAACTAATTTAGCTTAACATGTTTGTATTTTAGTTAATTTTTTTTTCAGCAAGATGTATCTGGAATGTACTTCCAGGCCTGAATAGACAGGACTCTGTACTGATCAACACCATCTTAAGAAGGTGACCCATGTGAAGAGTCAGTCCGTTGTGTAGGATACCATGAGGAGCTGCAGCAAAGCCCCTCATTGGACCTTCCAATTCTGGTGATTTATGATGATATTACAGTGTTACCCACATAAAAGAAGCCCCACAGCCCATTGTGGAGATAGTGTTCTTCACCAGTCCTGTATGTGAGGTTTGCTCTTCGGGAGGGGGTTGCAGTAATGATAATGACACATTTTTTTTGCCCAGCGTCATTTATCAACCCCATATGTAGCAGCACTCACCGTGCCGAATTCTGATAGTGGGGGGCGGGGGGTGGGGAACCTGATATTGGAGCTTTAGTTTTAGCCTGTTTATTATACCAGGGGTTCCTGGAAGATGAGAGAAGGGCCTGCAAGACAAAGATTTCAGGATTATTGTGACTATCCCATACTACTTCTAAGATGTCCAAATATTTTTGGAAATGCAGGCATGCCGAGCATCAGTGGAGAAAGACTTGGCATTGCAGAGAAGGTTCATTGGGACAACTACCAGGTTCCAGCATGGGAAAAGCTGAAAGTCAACTAGCAGAAAAAAGAGATTTCATGAAGGTGGCTCTGTCCTTAGAAACAAGTCTGTAATGAGACCTGCTTGTTAGAGCTGCCATGGTTGTTAGCTCCCCAAGCCTCTCCCCTTCCCCAGCAATGTTCATTTGGGCTTCACGATGCACTGATAAAAAATATATTTTTTTATGTGTGTAATAGCAATCAGTACTTAAGTTTTCCTTTTACTTTCTTTTTTCAATAATAAACCAGGATTTCTGGGCTGCAGACTTTTTTTTTTTAAGTGTTTATTTAATTTTAAAGAGAGCACACTAGAGGGGAAGGGGCAGAAAGAGAGGGAGAGAGAGAATCCCAAGCAGGCTCTGTGCTGTCAGTGTGGAGCCCGATTTGGGGCTCAATCCCATGACTTTGAGATCATGACCTGAGCTGAAATCAAGAGTCGGTCGTTCAAACCCACTGAGCCACCCAGGTGCCTCCTTAATTTTTTCTTTGTATCTGAGAGGTTAATGTGTTTCTTGCATTCTGAATCTATAATTAGCTAATATATCTTAGTACTACCTACATTTCCACTTTACATATTATTTGCCCTTATATAACATTGTGCTGCACTATGTGTATAAGCACACCTCTTCCATCGTGCCATTATGAGTGTGACTCATGAAAAACCACCATATAATTGTATGGATAAGAGTCTAGTGTGCAGTAAAATGTTTTCCAGTGGATTACAAAAAGAGAGAGAGGTATTTATACCTATAATCAATTATGCTTTGCACAAGTATAGCTCATGGAACATACTCAAAACTTTATTTTTATTTTTTATTCCTTTAAAATTTACCTACTAGACATAGTCTTTCTATGACCCTGGACAGAAAATGGGCAGGGGCTGTGAATTTTCTGGCCAGTTTTAGTAGATAGAAAGTCCTCCAATTTTTTAAAATCACAGATAGTCTCATTTTAGGAATTAGGCTGTCTATTCCCAGAGGATGATCAGGACTCTGAAGTTGATTTAATGTTGGATTTTCTTCCACCCACAGTGAAGTCTAGCCTCTTGCAGAGCGTGTGTGTGTGTGTGTGTGTGTGTGTGTGTGTGTGTGTGTGTAAGGGTGTTCTTTTTCTCACCCACCAGCTCCTCTGTTGTTGAAGTTTCAGAAAATGAAAGGGCAAAGGAGGAGCATATAGAAGTTGATTTTACTTGAACTGATATGGTTTCAAAATGGTTTCATGTTCTCTTCTCTCATGGACATTTTTCTTTTTTTCCACAAGAGAAAAGTGTTCAAAGCTTACTCTTTTGCCTTGTAGACATTTTTTGAGGATTCTTCAGAGGCTCTTCTTTGGGCCTCTGGAGCTGTTACTCTCATGAACCAGGCAGTGTCGCTCCTTTGGTTGGCCACCCCCTCACTCCACTGCTGGTTGTCTGGAACGACCCACATATGGACTCTCACGATTGGAGTTCTGTTGCCCCTTCCAGGTGGTTCTTCTGGGTGTAAGTAAAAACAGCCCTTGGCCAACTTTCCTCTCTTGTGACTTAAACTCGAGTGTAAACTCACATATTCTTTGATCTGCTGTTAGAGAGATTGCTGTTACAGCAGGAACTGTCTCCACTCTTGTAGAAAAGCAGCTCACCAGACTTTTCTTCCCTCCACATTTCCTTGGGGGGAGTCAGACTCAAGTCCATTGCCTCTAAAGTTCTGGAAGACCATATCAAGGTCTCCCAGTGGTCACATTAAATGTCCTCACTAGACTTCGGTGGAGAGGAATGCCCCTCCCTCGCCCCTTCCCTTTTGGGGAGGGTTAGGGAGCAGGTGTGACGTACCATCCTTTGAAGCCTGTTTTCCAAAATCAACTAAACAAAACCCTCCTTATTTCCACCTTCAGACATTTTATATCCTACCCCTTGTTTTAAGATCCTTGGATGAAGACCCAGAGGTCATAAAACTGTTCTCAGGACAGACATGAGCACTTATTTTTTGGTCTGGAATCTCTCTTTGGTTTGTAGCATTTATCCTCTATTTGACCTTAGTTAGAAGATTAGCATTAACACTCTTCTACTTATGATCATCTCATGATCGCATTCAGTCTTAGTAACAGTCATGAAAGGTAGTTGACACTCTTTCTGATGTGAAGATTTAAACTTAGAAAAGTAACTGGCTCAAAGTCACACATGTGGGAAGTGGCAAAGCCAATGTTTGATCCTGATTATTTTTACTCCAGTGCCCAAGTTCTTAATCAACAACTTCATCCAGTAATTTCCTGACCTATAAATTGAATTTCCATACCTTGAATTTTCTTACAAAATGCACAACTTAAATTTCTCTTGTCTTCAAGGCATTGCTGCTTAAACTCATTATGTTTACATTTTGGGAGGAAAAAGCGTATTTATATGTATGTGCTCAATAAGACACTTGTATTAACTGAGACATGTAAGTCACTCACATTAATTAATCAAGAATTCTGGCTCTCTTTAATGAGAATGTTATTTTCCAGTAGAAGAATAAACATGTTTTACAAGCAGAACCTTAAAACCAGTCAGTAGCTATTGAAACCAATTCCTGTATAATATTTTAAATAGCTAAATCTAAGTCTATCACAGCTTAAATGCATTCTTGGTCATAATACACACTTTAAAGATTACAAAAGTAAGAGAATCATGGGAATATCCTGCTCGGTGTAACATTTCCCACCTTTGAGGACTTCAGTTCTAAATTTATATCATTACCATCTCAGTTAAGGGAAATTAAAGTCTCAGTGCGATTTGTTAGTGAGTTCTTTCTTCTTAATTTCTCCCTGTCTCTAGAAAAAAGTACTTGAATGTGTTGGTCTAAAAATGACAAAATAATGGGGCGCCTGGGGACTTAGTTGGGCGTCCAACTTCGCCTCAGGTCATGATCTCACGGTCTGTGAGTTCAAGACATGCATCAGGCTCTGTGCTGACAGCTCAGAGCCTGGATCCTGCTTTGGATTCTGTGTCTCCCACTCTCTCTGCCCCTCCCCCCCCCCCTTTCTCTGTCTCTCTCAAAAATAAATAAACATTAAAAATTTTTAAAAGAATAAAAATGACAAAATAAAAAGTTACATCCTTCTTTATTTATAATCCTTATTTATAGCACCAAAAGAGCAGAGTTACAGCAAGGCTAGGACAGGACACAGAGAAAAACCATAATGATAATCATATGATTCAATTCTAAATTAATTTTATTAAGGAGATATTTTGACACTAAAGTGGGTAGTATCTTCATTCTGAAATATCAGGCAGTACTTAAATATAAGAAATTAAAATTAAATACAGCCTGCAAAATTTCTCTTACAACAAATATTTCTGGAAATATTTTGGCTTTTTTCTCTAAATTTATGTTCTTCAGTGGAGATTACCGGGTCTGACGTCAGATAGACAGTCAGCAAATAACTTACCTATAAGGACAAATGCCCATCTGTACTTCTTCTGTACTACTTCTCTGTAGTAAAAGAGGTATGTGATCACTTAGACAGTCTTACAAATCATTTATCTCATGCAATAATAGTAACTTGGGACACTACAAATCTCTCCCTATCACATGAAGTGTCTCTTCTAGGAAACTCTTTTCCCTTGGGAACTCAGTTTGGAAACAGTAATACTCAGTATGGAGTATGTGTGAAGTATTAACCTTAAATTTCCTAAATTGCTACCAGTTACTTGAGTATTCCCAGTATTTTAACATTGAAACAATATAGGGCTCACACAAAATATGTGTGAAAGATATCTATAAATACTCAACATCAGAAATCTTCAAAATCCAGAGTTTTGATACAATGAACTCTAAAATATTACTTAGTAGCTAATGTTTTATAAAACAAATGGATTAATCTTTCTCAAATGTTCTTGGCAATGATTGAAACAAAAATTCACTTTTAATTATTTAGGAAGTTAAATGAACTAGAAAACCCAATTCTTTTTTTCCCTTAGATTATTTTATTATTTGATTTATTATTATTATTCTTGAATATAGTTGACACCCAGTGTTACATTAATTTCAGATGTACACCTTAGTGATTTGACAGATTTTTACATTATGCTATGTTCACCAAAAGTATACTTACTGTCTGTCCCATTACATCTCTATTATAGTATTACTGACTCTATTCCTTATGTTCTGCTTTTTATTCCCATGACTTACTCATTGCATCATTGGAGGCCTGGATCGCCTCTCCCCTTCTCCCATTTTGCCCAAACTCCACTCCTTCCCTCCCTTCTGGCAACTGTCAATTTGTTTTCTGTATTTATGGTTCTGATTCTGCTTTTTGTTTGTTTGTTCATTTTTTTAGATCCCATTTATGAAGGGAATCATATGGTATCTGTCTTTTTTAGTCTGACTTATTTCACTTAGCATAGTAGCTTCTAGTCCCGTTCATGTTGACTCAAATGGCACGATTTCATCCTTGTTATAGCTATGTAATATTCCATATATATATATATATATATATATATATATATATCCCATTTTCCTTATCCATTCATCTATTGATGGACATTTAGGTTGCTCCCATGTCTTGACTATTGATAACGCTGCAATAAATATGGGGGCACATATATCTTTTTGAATTAATGTTTTCATTTTCCCTGGCTATATACCCAATAGTGGAATTATTGGATCATATAATATTTCTATTTTTAAGTTTTTTTTTTTAATTTTTTTTTTCAACGTTTATTTATTTTGGGGACAGAGAGAGACAGAGCATGAACGGGGGAGGGGCAGAGAGAGAGGGAGACACAGAATCGGAAACAGGCTCCAGGCTCTGAGCCATCAGCCCAGAGCCTGACGCGGGGCTCGAACTCATGGACCGCGAGATTGTGACCTGGCTGAAGTCGGACGCTTAACTGACTGCGCCACCCAGGCGCCCCTATATTTTTAAGTTTTTAAGGAACATCCATACTGTTTTCCAGAGTGGCTGTGCCAATTTACATTCTCATCATTAGTGCACGAGGATTCCTTTTTTCCACATCTTTACCAATATTTGTTGTTTCTTGTCTTCTTGATTTTAGCCAATCTAACAGGTGCGGGGTGATAACTCATTGTGGGTTTGATTCGCATTTTCCTCATAATTAATGATTTTAAGCATCTTTTCATGTGTCTGTTGGCTATCTGTATGTCTTCTCTGGAAAAATGTCTATCCAGGTTCTCTTGTCATTTTTTAATTGGATTGCTTGGGGTTTTGGTGTTGAATTGTGTAAGCTCTTTATATATTTTGGGTATGTCATTTACAAATATCTTTTCCCATTTAGTATATTGTCTTTTGGTTTTCTTCACTGTGCAAAAGCTTTTAATTTTGATGTTGCCCAATAGTTTACTTTTGTTCTTGTTTCCCTTGCCTTAGTAGACATATCTTGAAAAATGTTGGTGTGGTTGATGTCAGAGACATTACTGCCTGTGCTAATAGGATTTTTATGGTTTCAGGTTTCACATTTAGGTCTTTTATCTGTTTTGAGTTTATTTTTGCATATGGTATTAGAAAGTGGTCCATTTTCATCCTTTTACATGTAGCTGACCAGTTTTACATGTAGCTGACCAGCCCTCTTTATTGAATAGATTGTCTTTTCCCCATTGCATATTCTTTCCTCTTTTGTCACAAATCAACTGACAATATAAATGTGGATTTACTTCTGGGGTCTGTATTCTCATCCATTGATCTATGTGTCTTGAGACTTGTAGGTGAGAAACAGTTTACTATATTCCTTTCTTAAGCCAGTTTGTGGAATGAGTGATAGGAAAGAGCATTTATTTATAGTAATTGCCTGATTTAATCTGCCCTAAGGCTCAAGAGGACAATGACTTGCCCAGAGTGGTAGTAAGTTCGACTCCAAACTGAGAGCAGAATTATCAACTCCTGACTTCTAAATCAAAGCTCATTCTAGTCCACTGTGCTGAATTTATTATTTCATAGAAGTGATTAATGAATTACCAATAGCAATATTTGCTAGAAAGTACAACAGCTAAAAACATTTAGTATCATGACTGACTAATAGTTTCAAGATGGCCATTTATTAACTAAGGCTAATCAGGAGCAAACATGAGAATTCAGTTGGTGAAAACATTCGGAAGATGATACCTGTAGTTATAGCAAGCAACATTTGAAGTGGGCTTCATTGCTTGAAAATCACTTTCATACTCTGAAAGTTGATAGGAGTTTTGCATCACCCGCTTTTTTTAGACAAGGGAACTAAGACAGTTATAGTAATTTGGCCAAGGTGAGCAGGAGGGAAACACACTGAAATAGGGACAACTGAATAGCAAGGATCTTTTGGGTACTGACCCGGGCATATAAAGATCCACAAGAATACATTTTCAAGGTATTCCACTCTTACCCTCTGCATGGGACCTTGCAAAACTAGCAGGAGAGAGTTAGCTCTCTTGCTTGTAGCAGAGCATTTCCTCCTCATATGACATGTCTGCAAGAGCCCTCAGTGCCCCCCTTATACCTCCTCCCTTTACACAGAGGATAAATCACACTCTGTTCACACTCATATACAGCAAGCAGTTTATTAGCAGTTTGTTATAATCTGCATGTAGTTTGTAAATCTTGCCCCCAAATCAATTTCTGTTGTTCTTCTTGGAAAGCAATCTGTTTTGTCAATAACCTTACCTACAAAGATGCTGAAACAGCAGTGGCAAATGCAAGGATGGAAAGTTCTATCAAGAATAAGCAGGAAAACAAAGGGCGTAGAGAGCAGGATGGAAAATACCAGTACAAAAGGATAATAATAAGAAAAGGCAAAGATGAGGTAGTGCTGGAACAGCATAACTGTAAAAACACACATTCTTCTTTGTTCCTTGCTCCCTTGTCAAACACAGAGCCCAGCTTGGGTGACGCTGCCCATTTCCGTTCTTGTCTGAACTGCTCTCATAACTAAAGGGAATGATGTTATCATGAATAAGTGTTGTTGGTTTTTTTTCCTTTACATTCGCATGTATTCAAATAAACATTACTTGGTGACAATTACCTGTCAACTTTATGGTCATCAATGAGGATAAAATAATTGATACTGTCTCTCCCCTTAAGAACCTCAAAGTTTCATGAATTAAAAATATTCTCACGCAGACCATGATTTAATTGTGAGTAACAGTTTTGCACAGGTAATCTCTAGCAATTTTAAATTCTGTAAGCATCATAAAGATTTTAATTTTAGATATTTCCTTAAAGGTGTCACAAAGACAAAAAAAATTCTGATATAACACCGTAAGATCATATGGCAGGATGGTGTTAGGCATTCAGAACTTCATACTGTGAAAAAGAAATATCATAGGATGAGATTAAGAGCAGATTCAAAGGTCAGACAGATATGGGCTTAAATCTTGATCTCATGAAAAGGTAGCACTTGTGTGATACCAGGCAAGCTGTTAAACCTCTGTGAGCCTATTGCCTAACTCAAACAATAGAAATGACAGTACTTACTGCATCAGGTTTGTAAGAATTAATGATTTGATGCAGGCAAGTCCTTCAGCACCTAGAAAATGTTCCTTATACATTTGTTACTGTTGTTATTATTATTACAGTAGTAGTAGTATCCCTCATTATAATTATTATCATCTGAACGATCCCAATAAGCCCTGTTTTTTCCACTGTCTGTTTTATCCACTATCAAGGCAGATGGGGAGAAATTGCCATATTTAAATTCTAGCACACTCCACTTCTTACAAGAGATGGAGCCATCTCTTTTTTTCTGTTTTGATAATAGCAGCTGTGACTACAACACTGGAGGCCCCACAAGCACACAGTGAAAGAGAACATTAAGAAATATTCCAGCAAGGCGGGGGAAGGGCCCCCAAACAGCAACAATTCCAAATGAAGCTACTAATCTTTTTTATAGTTATGTGGGGTGTTATGGGAAATACATGGAGTCACATGACCTGCTTTCTTAGATGCCATTTAATCAAAGCTTTATATATAGTCAATTATGGGTTGAGAATAATTCACTAAGCATGGACTGGAAACCTAAGGTGGTAGGGGTTTGGAGATGCAGATCAGGAGTCTATATTAACCATCTTTCTTAGAACAACTACTCAGGGACAGAGGAAGAGATCACCCGTACAGAATATAATTTCACTTGCAAAGCTCGGCAACATTTAGTTTTAAAAGCCCACGTATTACATGTTCCAAGATTCTCTGTGGTGATGCTTTGTATGCACAACACACGGATCCTAATTGAAATGCTGAGTAGTTTGTTTCTCCAAGGTTCAAATTCTTGATACATCTTCTGAATATCAAATACCCAGAACAATGCTGCAATGCTGGCAGATGTGCAAATAAATGTGTTATGTCGGATTTCTGCCATGCTACCAAGAACAGCTAATTTCAGATTCATCCTCAGCCCCAGATGGCTTGAAACAAAATAGTTTTGAAATCTAGGTGACCTATTTTTCAAAATTATTGTTGCGATTATCTTGGAGGAAAATAATCTAGATTAAAAAAAAAGAGGTGAGCATTGCTGTGTTCTCTGGGACTCTAAATATGAGGCTTTTTCTTGGGTAAACATAACCATGAATTTAAGAGACAGTGCAAAACCTCTGAAGCATTCAGCACATTATTTGAGGGTCTGTTGCTCTCACTCCCATGAAAACCTCATCGGAATCCTCCAAGGAGTCCCCCTTTATTGTCAGGTCTCATGAGTAGGGGATTGTGTATAACTGCCTGGACCTGGACCCTTTCAGAGCACCGTGAATAATTACACCAGGAAAGCAGGTTTAAGCAAGTCTGTCCTGAACAAAATGGAGTATTCCCATTCCTTCACTCAGAAGCTTACATAGTCTTACATCCCCAAAAGGGTTTCTTTCATCTTAAGGATTTCTTTTCCTGAAGATTCCAAGCAATGCCTTTTATTGTCACACTAGATCTTCGTTGTCCTCATGACCTCTCTTCCCTAGTCCATTTGAAATGGAACTGAATGATTCTTGTTCCCGAATCACACAGCCTCTGTGCATCTGGCCTGGGACATTCTCCCTCATTCCTTGCTCATTTACTTTGTTCCAGTCTGACAAACTTGCCGCGATTGTTCTACCCCTTCTGTCTGCTTGAGTTCTTGATTCACCTTAAATGGCCTGAAATCACTCAGGTTTGGCCCACAGTGAAAAAACAAACAAACAAACAAACAAACAGTATGACTACTGTGGTAGGAAATCATCCAACGTATTGCATTGCTGAGACCATTTATTGAGCATTTTCTAGGTGCCAGACACAAGTGCCTGACACAAGACCAAGCCCTTGCATACATTATTTGCATTTAGTTTTTGCAACCATATTTTCAGGTAGTTGTTATTCTGTGCAATAGAAAGGATAGTGAGGCTTTGAGAACTTACACAACTTTCCCAGTCCTGTAGATAATGAAATGGCCAATCCCTTTGAAGGGAGGCACAGCTGACATGGAAGTCTGCTTCCCTAACCACCACACTCCATCACTTCGTACAATTTTTTCGTTTCCTCTTTAAAGACAGAATCTTGTGTTTACTCTGCTGAAAGGTTTTCCGGGAATAAATATTTCACAGAACAAAGCTTTTTATTTGACAGCATCTAACCCTGCCTTAGCCTTTTGAAATTATAACACTTCAGAGATATCAGGCTTGACAGTTTTTCTGTCCTTCATTTTCCCCACTCCCCCTCGTTTTTATTGATGATGCTTGAGCGTCTTCTTCCTATGTCCAGAGTGCTGGCTCAAACAGCTTCATTTTATCCTCTTGAAAGTGAGGATGTAAACTAGGCAAGGATGGAATTAAGTCTTTATAGATGGGAAAAACAACATGGAGGGGTTACATACGTTGGACACATCTCTGACTAAAAGTGATGTTGGCCAATTTTTAATTCAGGGACAAGTACATTATCTATCTACCTATCTATCTATCATCTATCATCTAATATCCATCTATCTCATCTACCTCTACCTACTTATTTATCCATCTATCTGTTCATCTGAGCAGTGATTGAAAAGGAAAAAAGAATTACTGATCCAACTCTTTTAAAAATCAGCTCAAACTGCCCCAACTTGGGAAGACTTTGTACAGAAGGTGTGGATATGGGAAGATCTTCCCTTTGTATCACCATCCTATATAACAGACCTGCGTTTGAGTTTGAGCTGAGCCTCTTAATAGCCTGGTTAACCCACGGGATTTAGTAAATCACTCTGAACCTCAATTTCTTCTCATTACATTAAAATGATAATAGTTGTTACCTGATAGAGTTTTTAGATGGATTTAAAGATTCAAACCCTATAAAGCACTTAGCCCAATGTCTGGCACACAATAAGTGCAAAATACATTAGATGTTTTTCTTTTTCTTTCTTTCCTTTTTTTTTTTCTTGTTGAAGAGCAAGAAAGATATAAAAAGATACTGGTGTAGGACACCTTGTCTCATTACATCAAGATGGAGGTGTGATAACGAACGAGAGGAAGATGACAAAAATAATGGTGTTAGAAAATGTATGTTTGGCATGTTTACCTGGGCCTTCATTTATGAGTATGTGCCACATTAGATGGTGAAACAAAACTTCCTTGCGTTGTAAACACTCTAGAATGAAAAACGGAGCTGAGGTCAGGTGTCGTGTATTCTCAGGACATAGCTCAATGATTGGTAATAGTAAGGTTTAAAAAAAAGTGTAGAATTATGAATAAAGGAATAGTTTATTTAATTAACTTCTTATTTGTTCTCGTAACCGCGTTATCTTATAGTGTGCTGCCACAGAATAAGACTTCAATTAAGTATAGGGTGAAGTGAATTGTTCTTCTTTATAACAAATAGCATTTTCTAGATATTGAATTGGGGAGTTGATTAAAACTCCTTTGGAGGGGTGCCTGGGTGGCTCAGTTGGTTAAGTGTCCAACTTCGGCTCAGGTCATGATCTCATGATCCTTGAGTCTAAGCCCTGAATCAGGCTCTATGCTGTCAGTTCAGAGCCCGGAGCTTGCTTTGGATTCTGTGTCTCCCTCTCTCTCTGCCCCTCCCCCACTCACGCTCTGTCTCTATCAGAAAATGAATACACGTTAAAAAAATTTTTTTAATTAAAAAAAAAAAACTGCTTTGGAGATGTAAAAATGCCTTCCTGCAGGTAGTAGGAAATTATAAGATCATTTTATCGGAGTATCTCCCAGATATGTGTTTCTTCTTTTGGGTTTTAGACCATGCATTATATTTTTTAAAGAGTTATGGTGTTTGGGATTATTATCCCCGGGCTACCATGAAGACACAACTGTGTAGTGATCGCTAATAGATCGAGTGAGTACTTTTTAAGCCATGTGCTGCTGTTCTTTCCTGTAATGTGTAATGATGGCTTCTACAGACTGCATAATGAATGAGACACAGGCAGAGCTATAATTACTAAAAATAACTGTCAAAAGGCATAGAAGAGTAAGAGAGAATCATCTTGTGAATATTAAGAAGGAATATTAACTCGTTACTATATTTGAATCAGTGGTTTCCTGTTTTTAAAAATTGTCTATAATCGAACACCCAGCAGTGAGAGAAGAGTTCTTTTTTTGAAAATAGTGGCCAGACTTCATCCCATGGCATTGCCCAAAATTGGTGTTAATAACCCAAATAGGGAATTGGAACAGAATGTACCACCCAGAATGTACAAAGTCATTGTAATTAGACTCTTCCCCTACCCTGTTTGAATAATTTTTTTAATTGCACAAATGTTTCTTATTTTTTTATTCTACATTGTCTCCATATTCTAGTTAACATACGTGGGAGGCTATGAATTTATTCACTTTAATTAATTTTATTTTCTAAAGATGAAATCTTCTCTCACAGTGCAGAAATGTAACTATTTTGTTTTCTAAAGATTTATGTAAGCCAGAAGGTGAGTATTAAAATCATAGTATTTTATGCTACTTTATAAAATGTTTCGCTAGGATACTAAATGCTATGTAAATCAACGTATTTACAACATACACATATGTCTGGCTTTGTGTGTCTGATGATGTATGATATCATCTTGTTGATGTGTGATATTGTTTTCCTCTAAGTCTGATGTTAAATTGAGAGTAACAGGGTATAAAAGCCAAGTAGCTTAGAAAGACCAACCCTATTGAAATGCTCAAGTTATGGATTATATTCTAAAATTCTCACTATTAAAATAAAATGAAATAAAAAAAATAAAATAAAAAAGATTCCCCACTATTTCCTTTATATTCATTACCGTAACAGTAATTTGTGGTTAAATTTTTCGAAATTCAAAATGTAATTGATCGCATACTGTTTTTCCTTTCCCAGAAAGGCTTTGCTCAGGCTGTGTAACTATAAGCATGTAAAAGTAGTGTAATCTCTCCTGAAATACAACATGAAATGGGTTGTGGGGGAAAGAAAGAGGATGGAAATGAAAATGAGATGTAACCATTGGCTACCTTTAGTTTTTTTAAAGCAGACAATTCTTTGAGAAAATTAGTTATTATGGTATCAAGAGAATAGTAAATTACAGCTTTGTGTTATCAGTCAGAACACCAGACTTGACATCTTAACATCAGATGTTAGTTTCTTCATTTGTTGTCAAAACCTGACTTCTGTGCTCTGGATCCTAAATATGCAACCTAAAGACAGAGTTTGGGTATAAAGAGGACAGATAGCTTTGTTGCTTTGCGGGGCAAAGGACGCTGCAGCAGACTCAGGCCTTCAAAAACTGCACGTCTCCCCCCTGGGAAAGGAACTGGGGGGCTTGAGAGGGAAATAGAGGATCTAGCCAGTTCTGACAGGAATTGTGTAGGTGCTGTCAGCCTCAGTGTGGCGCTGGTTCCGAAACAAAAGGCTAATAAGGGAGGAGAGGGGCGCCTGGGTGTCTCAGTTAAGCAGCTGGCTTCATCTCAGGTCATGATCTCGATTCCTGAATTTGAGCGAGTTCGAGCTCTGCTTCGCGAGCTCGGCTTTGCGAATGGGGCTCTCTGTTGTCAGTGGAAAGCCCGCTTTGGATCCTCCGTTCCCATCTTTCTGCCCCTTCCCCGCTTGCGCTCTCTCTATATATCAAAAATAATAAACAAAAAAAAAAAAAAAAGAGAGAGGAGAGGAGGTTTGCAGTAGAAAGGAGAAAGGTTATTTAGTTTAAAATCCAGCTTCACTGGGGGTGCCTGGGTGGCTCAGTCGGTTGAGCATCCGACTTCGGCTCAGGTCATGATCTCGAGGTCTGTGAGTTCGAGCCTCGCGTTGGGCTCTGTGCTGACAGCTCGGACCCTAGAACCTGCCTCGGATTCTGTGTCTCCCTCTGTCTCTGCCCCTCCGGTGCTCTTGCTCTGTCTCTGTCTCTGTCTCTCTCAAAAATAAATAAACGCTAAAAAAAAAATCCAGCTTCACTGAAGCATCGTGCAGGCCTTGTGGATTTTGTTCAACTTTATGCTTTTAAGAAGTTTCAGGGGCACCTGGGTGGCTCATTTGGTTAAGTGACCGACTCTTGGTTTTGGCTCAGGTCATATCTCATGGTTCATGAGTTCCAGCCTTGCACTGGGCTTTGTGCTGACAGTATGGAGCCTGCTTGGGATTCTCTTTCCCTCTTTCGGCCCCTCTCCTGCTCTCTATCTCTCTCTCTTTTTCTAAGTAAATTAATTTAAAAAAGAAGGAGAAGGAGGAGGAGGAGGAAGAGGAGGAGGAGGAGGAGGAGGAGGAGGAGGAGGAGGAGGAGAAGAAGAAGAAGAAGAAGAAGAAGAAGAAGAAGAAGAAGAAGAAGAAGAAGAAGAAGAAGAAGTTGTTTCTATTGCACTTCTGATGTAACCCAAATATTGTCATTGTCCTTCCATGAATAACATTGCTCCATGCTATTCCTTTATTAGCTACCCTCTGCTGGGACTGGTCATGCACTTTAACAGTTTCAGCTCACTCTATAAGAAAAAAAGAAATAAGAAATTTCAGTTTATGATATTCTGGAACCTGCTGGTGCAAATCCTCAAAGATTTAGAAATTTGGGGAAATCATGAAGAGGAATTTTTGGGAAAGAGCCACTCCTTACACAAGGAACCTCCCATGTGTAAACTGCATAATTAAAAGCAAAGGACAAATTAAAGGGGTGGAGGTGGGGGAAAGAAGTGAAAGGAAGAGAAGGGCAGGGAAGAGAAAAGAAGGGGGGAATAACTAAAAAGAGCAAGGAGAGAAACCTGAAATCTGTGAGAGCATGTTATAACAGCATCCTTTAAGAAGTGCACAGGTATTTATAAAACTGCAAGGGTGAGAATTGCAACCAGAAGCAAAATACTAAGATTAGTCATTTGCAGCAAAGTTGGGTACAGAGTGCAAACAGCAATGAGTCAAATTTAGACCTTTTAGAAATCATTCAGTTCACTGGCTTTAAAATGTTGTACTTTCAAATCCTTTTGCAGTGTAAACTATTTATGAATACCCAGGATAACTGGGACTCATACCTGTTGACAGGTAGTATAGTGTTTCATAATTAATCTTAAATACTTATCATTTCTAAGGTGAATCCTTCCTGAGCAGTCCTAGCCCTGGGAGAAAATAAGGTAATTCCCACTTCCTCCTACCCTTGAGTATGAAAGAAATATGATTAAAAATAATAATGTCGGGGCGCCTGGGTGGCGCAGTCGGTTAAGCGTCCGACTTCAGCCAGGTCACGATCTCGCGGCCTGGGAGTTCGAGCCCCGCGTCAGGCTCTGGGCTGATGGCTCAGAGCCTGGAGCCTGTTTCCGATTCTGTGTCTCCCTCTCTCTCTGCCCCTCCCCCTTTCATGCTCTGTCTCTCTCTGTCCCAAAAATAAATAAATGTTGAAAAAAAAAAGAAAAAAAAAATAATAATGTCATTAGATGTCTGGAAGGGGCCGTCATTTTTTTTTTAAGATTTTATTTTTTTAAGTAATGTCTACACCCAACGTGGGGTTTGAATTCATGACCCCAAGATCGAGTGGCTGCTCACATTGAACCAGCCAGGTGCCCCTTGAAAAGGCCATCTTTAACTCAGAGAGGAGTGTTTACAAAACAAAAACAAAAACCTCCCAGTATGTTTATGGATTTTCCCACTTTTGTTTATAGTTTGGCTAATTTTGCTTTATGTTCTTTGAGGCTATGTTAGCAGATACACATAAATTTAAAATTTTTATATCTTTTTGGGGAATTGAATTTTGTCGTTGTGAATTTACTCTATTTTCCTCTAGTGAAATTTGTTTTTTGTTATTAATACAGTCAACACTTCTTTCAGCTTTGTTTTAGATTATATATAACATAAATATCCATTTATATAGTTTTAACTATTTTATATCTTTGCACTACTATAGATATGGCTCTTTAAAAAGCATATAATTTTGGATTTTTTGCTTTTTTTCCCCAGTGTGTCAATTTTATCCCATAACTGATGTATTTAAATTATAAATTTGATGTAATGTAATTACTGATATTTGAATTTATATCTACTACCTCATTATATATTTTCCGTTTGTCGCAAGAGTTCTGTATTAGTTTCATTTTTTTCCCTCTCCTTCCTTAACTTCTTTTGGATTGATAGGATAATTCAGTTTCTTCTCTGATAACTTAGAAGTTACAAACTCTTTATTCTAGTCTTTTAGTACTAACCTAGTAATTACAACATAGTCTTGAGTTATCGAATCCCTCTATCTATTTTCCTCCTAGTCCATATTTACCCCTGTGGAATTCTAGAACTATATGCTGTATTATTTTTGTGAATTATAATTATATATACTATACATATATAACTATATATATCTCCCAAAAAATATTCAAATTTTAGAATACTCTGTGTTCATTTAGATTTGTCCTGATTTTTATCACTTGCCTGTTCCTTATTTTTCCCTGTATCATTTTCTTTCTGCCTGAAGAATACTCTCCACAATTTTCTTTTTCTTTCTTTTTTTTTTTTTTTAATGTTTATTTATTTTTGAGACAGAGAGAGACAGATCATGAGCAGGGAGGGGCACAGAGAGAGGGAGACACAGAATCCGAAGCAGGGTCCAGGCTCTGAGCTGTCAGCACAGATCCTGACATGGGGCCCAAACTCATAGACTGTGAGATCATGACCTGAGCCAAAGTTGGACGCTTACCCTACTGAGCCACCCAGGCGCCCTTCCACAATTTTCTTTAGTAGAAAACGAAAATGTCTTTATTTTACCTTCATTCTTAAAGAATATTTTCAGTAAATACAGGATTCTCATTTGACAGTTACTTTCTTTTAACTTATTGAAAATATCATTCTACTGTCTTCTGCTTCTCATGTTGCTGTTGGGAAGTCAGCTGTTAGTATAAATGCTGTTCTTCTGTAAGCCAGACCTCTATTCTGCTCTGACAGATTTTAAGAGTTTCTCTTTGTCTTTGATTCTTGCTGGTACTTACTGGACTTCTCGAATCTATGGATTGGTATGCTTCACCAATTCTGGAAAAAATTAACCATTATCTCTTCAGACACTGCCTCTGCCCCTGCCCCATTCTGTCTCCCGGATCCTTCTGTGGCTCCACTGAACATATGCCAGACTTTGATGCAGAATCCTCTCTGTCTTCTGCATCTTGCATCCTTTTCCATCTCTTGATGTCTTCGTGGTTTCGACCTGTTGTTTTTTTTTTTTTCATTCACTGATTTTCTCTTCTGTTGCACATAGACTGCCTGTGAGCTCAACTATTGATTTCTTAATTTTGGTTGCTTATTCCTTCTCAGTTCTATAATTTCTATTTTAGAAATTATATTATATTTTACATTTAATTTAAATATAAATATACATTTATATATTTAATTATGTAATTTATATTTTCTATTTATACTATAATTTAGAAATTATATTAGATTTAACATAATAATTAAATTATATTATATTTCTGTTTGCTTTCCCAAATCTCCTATGTTACTTTTTATATTTTAAGGTTGTCTTTCAAAATTTTCAAGCTCGATTTTGTATCTCCTTGAATTAGGTAACAGTATCTGTTTTGTAGGACCTTTCTGATAATAGCAGTACCTGAAGACTTTATGTTTCTATTGTCTCTTGGCTCTGCTGGTTTTTCACAAATGCTGTCTTGTCTGCTCATGTATTTGGTCACCTTTGATTGTGTGCCGAGTGTGGTATTTCAGTAACTGTTACTAGAAATTGTTTGAGCGCACCATGTCAATTTTCTTTTGCATTTGCCAGTCTCCTGTGAGTAATATCAATCTGGGATTACCTTAATCTAAATTTGGAGTTTGAGATTTTCTGGGTCATCTAGATGACTCACAGCCAGTCTGGAGTCTTTATGAATATTTATGTGCTTTTATATCATCTTTTCTTTACCCATATGCAGCACTTTGAGGTCCTAGCCCAAAGCCCTGGCAGTTTATCCGAATTCCAGCGCTTTCCACTCTAGCCTCATTAGTCTATCAAAAACTCATTTCAGCCTCTTGGCCATCTCTCCTGGGTTAGATAATACCATCAGACCAAAAGCCCCTGACTGCTCTGTGTTCTTGGCTCTGGGTTCCTATTTTTCCCCAAATCTCAGTCTAGGAATTCTTTATAAGTCTTGTTTTTTCTTTAAAGCATTTTAAAATTTGGGGTTTCCTCCCACCCCCCCCCCCGCCCCCAGAGTTTTATATTGTCTTTATTGGTTGAGGGTTAGTCAGAATTATCTGATCTGCCATTAATTAACTAGAATCCCCAATGCACTTAAATATTTACCATTTTTCCTACTATTAATTTCTTTATGAGTAAAAAAAAAGGATTACTTGCCTCTTTAGACTGTTCCAAGCAAATTGATGAATACAAAGCCCCCAGGATAGTATCTGGTACTTAGTGAATGTTCAATAAAGTGTAGTTTATATTGCTTTTCCTGGCATTATTGCTGTTTGTTAAAAATATCTCATAAAAATGGAACCTTGATGTTAGTGAAGGTTCACACTTGCAAAAAGGCTTAGTCTGAACTGTCAAAAAAGCTAAACAAATGTTAAACAATTTTGTAATCAAACAGTAAAGATATGCTAATTATACAGTCCTTAAAGTGAAAAAAAATCTGAACAACCTGCATTGTATCATTCCAGGCTAGAAATAGTTTAAATACAAAGTGTCACAAATATATACAAAGTACTATCAATATTCCAGATGATGTGGTTTATTTTTGGAGATTACCAGTTTCGGTATTTCCCTATACTCTCACTTTCCTCCCCTCCTTGTCACATTTCTGAATTGTTAGCTTTATTACTTACAGGAGCCCTGCCTAACTAGAATTATTGGGTTTATGATCTCAGCATAACGAAGAGTATTTATTTCACCATTAGCATTCTCAAAAGGATTACTGCTTAAGCTTTTACTTGAGAAAGAAAATACAAAGTGTCTGTGTTTGAAGCCGAAATGTGTGCCCTTCCATTTTTGCTTTTAAACATTCATAGACATGGCCATTATTTCCATCAGAGTGGGAGGGGTGGGTGCTAGGTGCTGTGTGGTTATGGTGTCGAAATTAAGATGGATGAGGGAGCAACCGAGTGAAACATCCAGTTCCTAGTTTTGAAATGTCTCCTCCCCCCTCCACTAACTGATATTGGCAAAGCAATTTTATGATGTGAGAAAGCCACACAAAGAGATGTGAGCAAAGCCCTGTGTAAGTATTATTAGTGGCAGGACTTTATGAAATGTGTTTCCTATCCTACCCTGCGCATTCCTACTGTTTCAAAAGATTCATATGATTTTACAAGGAACTGTATGCAAAATAGTATCTTATTCATACCAGAATTAAAAACAAAGAGAAACAGGACTTTATAAAAATGATGCATAAAAAGGCACTATCTAATCAAATCTTGTCATTTAACAGATGCAGAAACCGAGACCTAGGGAACATAAATCACTTTATCACAAATAAAATAGACTAAATCCTTTCCCTGGGCTGGGACTAACCCAGTGGGTATCTTGATCCTATGGGTCCTCCAGTTATTTCGTGGAGTAGCTGGAAAGCATGACTTCTGCAGATGAGTGTGGAGTGGAGCCAAGAAGGGCAGCCCAGAACAGGAGGAGAGTTTCAGACACAGGGCTGATCGTAGGTGTGTAGGTGAAGACCTAAGACAAAGACAAAGGCCAGAACAAAGAGGGTTTGAATCAGAAAACAAAGTTCAAAGTGAAACATGGCATACCTTTTTGAAATCTAAATTACAGATAAAGCAAGGCTCCTTGTAGAATGTTCTAAATGGTGTAATGTCTGTGCAACTCATTTAAAGTTGTAGAGCTGGTAAAGACCTCTTTATCAATGCCTTAAAGTCTACCATTTTGTAAGAATTTACTGTGTGTTACACACTATAATTTACATCCACTGTTTCATTTAATTTTCTAAAATACTCACGGGGTCAGTGACAGTACTATTCCACTTTTATCCACGAGGAAACTGAGGTTTAATAAAATTAAGTTGCCCCCAGTTCCCACAAGCATCTGTCTCTAAGCTGTCTGCATTGTCACCAATATGCCAGCCAGCCCATTTCCATGTTATTTAACGTTTGTTTCCCCTGCCTGATTGAACAGCCTGGGAAGGAAAGAAGCCCATCTCTCTTATTCACTACTGAGTCTCCAATTCCAAGCATAGTGCCCAATGCAAAATAAGTATTTGTTGAATAAACTAATAAATGAGTAAACGAGTAGAATAACCTATTTTGTCGTCACTCCTGTGGACCAGAAACCACCTCATTATGACTATAGAAAAATGCATGTTGCCCCTACTATTAGGCACAGGCATCTGTTTCTTGGCAGTCATGGTCCTATTGTCTTTTTCATCAAGATCCTGTTTTCAAAGTCACTATGAAAATAAAAATAAGGACAGTTTTTTTTTTTTTTAAGGTGGAGCCATTCATATCTCTATTGTTGTAAAATGGTGTATTTTAACATGTTATCTTTTGAAAAAAGTGAATAATTTTCAGAAAGATGTAAAAGCCTAAAACTTTGGCTTAAATAAGAAATAGTGTAAATATTTTCATTCCTCTCTGTTCAGAAACAAGCATTTGTTCCCCAGACATTTTACTCCTTGGAATGTGTCCCTATAACTGATTCAGAAATCTACATCCAGATGTAAAATAATAGTAGTACCTTACATTTGCATAATGTAATTAAGTTTTCAGAGCTGTTTCCCATCACATCTATCATTTTATTTTATGCTTCTCTTTATCAGAGCCTTGGTGCATTTTGAATTCATCGTGCCATAATAATATATAGTCGAAAGCCTTAAAACATTGGTATTGGAGGATAGAACTACAACCTTCATTTGTACAGCACTATATAAACTGCTTTCACATATATTATCTTAATGGACCTCACAATAATTCTGAGAAGGAGATAAAGCAGGTATTATAATCTTTATTTTACAGACCAGGAAATGGAGCCTCAAAAGCTATTGACTTGTTTCTGAAGGTCACTGTTAGGGTCAGACGTAAGGCAGGGTAAAGATAGGAGACAGAGGCTAAAAAATTTTAGCAGTCAAAGGCTTTATTTGGGAACTAAGGTCTCGGGCGAGGTTCCGTGACTCAGGGAGAGAGAGAGAGGAGTCAGGGAAGTCACACCCAGGTGTGGTGGGGTGGGATTTTTAAGCTGCAGCGGTTCCGGGTTTAGGTCTGGGTGGGCTTTTTTCCGCATCAGGTCGTGCTGTCGCTCGGTGATTGGTTGACCTCCAATTCGTTCTGGCAACTTTTCCTTGGGTTGCACTGGCAAAATGGCCGTCCCCTCTACTGTGGTTCCAAGGACATCCTAACAGTCACCAAGCTAGTGGCTGGCAAAACTCAGACTAGATTCTAGGATTTCTGACTTTTAAGTGAAATAAGCCTGTTGCAAAAGATCATATGTTGTGTTTCTTCTCTTTGACATTTTGCTGTATATATAATGCATACCTGTTGATTTAACTTTTTTTTTAATGTTTATTTATTTTTGAGAGAGAGAGAGAGAGAGAGAGAGAGAATGTGAGCGGGGGAGGGGCAGAGAGAGAGGGAGACACAGAATCTGAAGCAGGCTCCAGGCTCTGAGCTGTCAGCACAGAGCCTGACGCGGGGCTTGAACTCACGGACTGTGAGATCATGACCTGAGCTGAAGTCGGCCACTCAACCGACTGAGCCACACAGGCAGCGCCCCGAACTTCATTATCTTATACCTGGAAATTTGTCCCTTTTGACCTCCTTCAGCCATTTCTGTCATCCTCCAATCCCTACCTCTGCCAACCACAAATCTGATCTATGTTTCTATGAGTTTGTTTTTTTTTAAGATTCCACATATAAGTGAGATCATACAATATTTGTCTCTCTCTGACTTATTTTTCTTGTGTGTATATCTTCATACCCAAATGCATGCAAATATATACAATAGTTTCGTAATATAGACCCTTAACATTCTAAGCAGATATCTGAGATCTCAATTACCTAGTAATGAAGTTTTCATAACACAGTTGTAAAGTATCATTTAAACAGGACACCTCCACAAATCTAAACTATTTGTATGATTGATTTAATAGATCTTATTTGCTGCCACAGCTCAACTTCTTTAGAGAAGACGATCACTCTTGGGTCTTTCCACACCCATATCAGAGCCAACCATTGGCTTTATTTGGGGAATGATTTTTACCAGGAAACAAAATGTGCTGTTGGTGGTGGTGATGGTTGCTTCATTACTTTAGGAAAGTCACTGCATTTCTAAAGAGTAAGGCTGCTTTTGGATGTTGGCTGGGTGCCTAGGCTCACTCACCAGCAGTAATGTCAGCTACACACTGATTTCAGAGTACCCCCCCCCCCCCGACCCCGTTCAAACCTAGGAATCTACAATATTACAAAGTGTCCTCCTTTCAGGAGAAAAATACATAAATGGTAAGCAGTGTCTCAGTTTCAGGAATATTGAAGTGTGGGGGGGGGGTTGTATTAGAATGGAAGGAACAAGGAATGGAAGTTAAAATTGTGGATGAAAAATAACTAAGTTTAAAGAGCTGTTTGATTACTAAACTAATCATAATTAAAGTGTTGGTAATTGTAATTCCACCTTGTTCCTCCTCCTACCTGACTAGCTGTCAGTTAAATCTTGAAATGTGTTATGCTTCAGAATCACCCGGGAGTAGCGGTGCCTGGGTGGCTCAGTCGATTAAGCGTCCAACTTTGGCTCAGGTCATGATCTCATTAAAAAACATTAACGTTTTTTAACGTTTATTTATTTTTGAGACAGAGAGAGACAGAGCATGAATGGGGGAGGGTCAGAGAGAGAGGAAGACACAGAATCTGAAACAGGCTCCAGGCTCTGAGCTGTCAGCGCAGGGCCCAACGCGGGGCTTGAACTCACGGACCATGAGATCATGACCTGAGCCGAAGTCGGATGCTTAACCTAGTGAGCCACCCAGGCGCCCCTAAAAAAAATTTTTTTTACATCACCTGGGAGCTTGCTAAAAATGGAGATTCTGGGCCCTCCCCTCAGAGCTAATTCAGAATGTGTACAGGTAGAGCTTAACATTTGATTTTTTAAAATTCTGTTTTAGAGAGAGAGAGAGAAAGAGAGAGTGAGGAAGGGGCAGAGAAAGAGAGAGAGAGGAAGAATCTTAAGCAGGCTCCATGTTCAGTGAAGAGCCCAATGCAGGGCTCGATCCCACGAACCTAGGATCATGACATGAACTGAAATCAAGAGTCAGAAGCTCAACCAGCTGAGCCACCCAGGCACCCCAACTTTGACATTTTAACTAACTCTTCAGGTGATACTAAATCTGTTCAAAATTTGAGAATCAGTGTCTGAAACCCAGTGCTGAGGAAATGTGGATCTTTCTTTGATTCATTTTCCTTATTTGAAATTTTACTTTGATTTTTGTGAGGGTTTTTTTGTTTGAAATTGATATTAACCTTCGATTGTCACTTGAACCCTAGTTTGCTGGAATTTCATCATGTATATCTAAATGTGTAAAATATTTTCATGCTCAGTAACACTTCCAAGAATGTCTCCTAAGAAAATCGTTTAGAAACTAACTTAATATTCGTTGATAGTATATAATATAAATTTAAATCTCCCTTCTCTCTGACTTGTACTCTTAGGAGAAATTGCTCAGAAGTCAGCCACAACTAAAGCTTTTTTGTAACTGACTTTCCTCAGACCAGTCAGTGTTTAGCCTACATCAAAACAGCCCAGGTTCTGTCCTCTAGAAACATCAGTTCAGCTCCTTTCCAACTTCTTGTTTCAATTCCTTTTTGCTAGGAAGACTCTTTACTTACTCTTTTGGGCCTGATTTATATATCAAACATTGACTCACTAAATTCAGAATCACAAACCCGTTCTTACATATCGCATCAACAGTCTTGGTCGAACATTTGGAAGGAGAATATGTGATGGAAAATGTGTATGTCTGTCAAATTTGGAATGGGACATGTCACCAGGAAGTATGTACCAGTGCTAGCAAAAACTGGTGGTTATGCATCATATTTCTATGAGCACTAGCATCATAAAAGTTGAATGAGAGAATCTCATGGGTCATCGGAGGGGGCGCTATCACTCTGCCACAATTTGGCAGTAATCCAGTATTTCCTAAAGTGTGATGTTAAGTGGGACATGGATAGATTTCCCCCATAATTATATTTTTATTGTAGCATATACCAGAAAAATATTACTAAGACACCAGAATTTTGGTTTTACAAATATACCTGTTTAGATCAAGGTAAAAATAAAAATAAAAATAAAAAATAAAAAAGTAGACTTTGGGGCGCCTGGGTGGCGCAGTCGGTTAAGCGTCCGACTTCAGCCAGGTCACGATCTCGCAGTCTGCGAGTTCGAGCCCCGCGTCAGGCTCTGGGCTGATGGCTCAGAGCCTGGAGCCTGTTTCCGATTCTGTGTCTCCCTCTCTCTCTGCCCCTCCCCCGTTCATGCTCTGTCTCTCTCTGTCCCAAAAATAAATAAACGTTGAAAAAAAAAATTTAAAAAAAAAAGTAGACTTTAAGGGAAAAATGAGTTGATTTAAAGAAAATTAATTAATATTATAGCTAACATGTAACTATAGTGAAAATTATGAGGGTGGTGTGGAAATGTCTGAAATTTGGGAAATAGTGTATTTATTAATATTGGCTGCACAGACATCATGGGCATCCAGCATCCATGAGAGCTCATGTTCATTTCTGTCCTTTCTGGGACTCTACAGCTCAGCTGTACTTGCCAAGGACTCAGCACAATGCCTGGTATGTATTAATTACTATGTATTAAATCACAATGTCTGTTTAAACTGTTCAACTTTCTGTATAAAAAAACAAACAAAACAAAAACATTCATGGGGCTCCTGGGTGGCTCAGTTGGTTAAGTGTCTAACTTCTGCTCAGGTCATGATCTTGTGGTTGGCTCTGTGTTGGGCTCTGTGCTGACAGCTCAGAGACTGTAGCTTGCTTTGGATTCTGTGTGTCTCCCTCTCTCTCTGCCCCTCGCCTGCTCATGCTGTCTCTCTCTATCTCAAAAATAAATAAACATTAAAAAAAATATTTCACATATCCTCTAAGAAAGCTTTGACAGCAGAAAGAACCCTTTAGTAACTGTCATTCTCTGCATAGATTATTAAACTTCTCAAGAGTCTGTGTTTCCCCATCTGACAAATGGAGGTAATATTTAGGTAAGTCATAGTTATTAAGATAAATGGCAGAATCTACATAAATTTCTGGTCATGCTGCATGGTGTATGGTACTCAACAGTATAATTGTTATTTTTTAAAGAGATGTCCATCATATCAGGTAACCATTCAAAGTGTTAAGAAAAAGAATCGTGAGTATTTATGACAGAAGGTATTAACATGCAGGCGTTATTGGGAAGGGGGAATTGTAGGAAGAGGGACAAGGCAGAGGAAGAGATCATGAATAGAATACCTTAGCCAAGAGTCCCTATGCCCATCCTTGCCAGTGCTGACTGGAAAGAGGTTCTGGTCAATTCTTTGTTAAAATGTGGTTACTGACCTTGCAGCCATTCCTGATTCTTAAGCCTTGGGGAACATGAAAAGAGTCAGCATCCCTTTTAAGCCTTTCTTTAATCAGGTACCTAAAGTGATTTCATTTGTGCAAGACTTTCCTTATTAACACATTTTAAGACTTCTCTATCAGTTCTACTCTTTGTCACAACAGCATGATCCTCCCCTGTAGAACTATTCCATTATAGATACTGATATTTAAATAGTTCTCCAGTCTCTTGCTGCTATGAACAATGCTATACTGACTAGCCTTACACAAAAGTCATTTCACACATGTGCAATTATACCTATAGCACAAATTTCTAGAAGTAGAATGTCTAACTTAAAGGCATGTGCATTTTCAGTTGCTAAATATGTTACCACATTGCTCTGCAGGAAGGTTGTGCTAGTTTCTCCTTGCACTACAGTACAGGAGTGTTTCCCCACATCCATGCCAAAATGGCACATTAAAAAAAATTTTTTTCTGATATATAAAGAACAGAATTACAGCTTTAAATTGCAAGTCCTTAGCTATGTGTAAGATTGAACTGTTCTCTTTCAATGCTTGGTTTAAAATGAATGACCAACCTTCCAGCCACACCCTTTATCCAGAGGATAGATGATCAGAGCATTTCTGCCCTGGAATTGACCTCAGATTTCACTTAGCCCAACTCTCTCAGTTTGCAGGTCTGGAAGTCGAAGCCCAAAGTTGAGAGAGTTTTGCCAAGAGTCACATAGCACCTCAAATATATTCTTTACTTAGTTAAGTAACTATTCACTGTTCCTTAGTTAAGTACTCTTTGAATCCCTTCTGACTCCAATAATCTGCTTAAGGTACAGAAAAGATAAATGACTGTATTAGAACTCTGGGGTTCAAACCCAACTTGAGCAAGACAAGTTTTTCCACATTCACATTTGGGCTTATCTGATTCAAAAGGCATTCTAAGGAACCAAGTAATCAGAGGATAATTATCCTTAAGAGCAAGGAGTATTCTCTCTTGCAGCACCAATGAGCAGATTCTAAAGAGATTTCGCTCATGCACGCTGGCTGTAGCAGATGATGAGATAAAATTATCCCCACTGATTTGCGTGCAGATGTTTGCCTGTACCTTGTTATTCACACTCTGCTATGTTGTGAGGGCTATTCTTTCTGGGTTCATCCAATAAATGCTGCATCCATCAGAAAAATGAACAGACACAGCTCCACTGGGCCTCTGACTACCTTTACCCACAGCCACACTGCAGTGCTTTTTCTGAGGTGCTTCCTAACTCCACCTCAGAGCCTTTTTTCAAAGTCAGAATGATCAGCCTTATCAACTACAAAAAATTACTGACAGCCAAAGATCTGTAAAAGTTAAGGAAGCAAAACCTCTGTCAGACGTCACTGGTAAGTAGTGATTGTACTGAGTGACTATCAAAGAGGATCCATTTGATTCCCATGGAAAAGCTGATTATTAATAGATAATTTAGTCCCACAGGAGTATGCATCCCTCCTTGGTTGTCTTTCCTCTTACCTAGCTCCACCTCTGATGTTGGAGACCTCTCCTATGGTCCTCTTTACCCCTAAAGACCCCACTAAGGGGACACAAGGAGAAAAAGGGAGAGCACAACACCATCTCTTCTTGAAATAAGAAAATATGAGAGATCTGGATTTTTTTTTAAGATTTTAAGTAATCGCTACACCCAACATGGGGCTTAAACTCACAACCCAGAGATCAAGAGTCATGCTCTTCCAACTGAACCAGCCAGGTGCCCGGAGAGATCTGGACTTAATCACTAAATCTACCATTAACAGGCTGTGATACTTGAAGCAAGTCAAAACATACTCTTTATCTCTGAGGTTCCTTACTGCTTTGAAATTGTAAGGTTGGCTTTTTTATGCCTTGTGAAACTCCCATTATATTGCAAACAAATAATATCCATTTCAAATTTTTTCAAGTCTATTCATCAGGAGTTGTTTTGCAAGTGACATCAAACTGATGTAAACAGGAAAGGTAAATTTATGCCATGTAAATGGAACGTCTAGAGATAGAGTGGTACTCAAGCATGTTTGGATCATGAGTGTTCTGTCTTGCTGACTCTCAATCTGTCTTTCTTTTGGGTTCTATTGTCCTCTGTATTAGCTCTTCTCTAATGGAGGGAAAGTAGTCACTACCAGATGTAGACCAACATTCCATCAACTTGAGCAAAATAGTTCTATGAAGTCTTGGAATTGAGTTTCACTAGACAAAATTGTGCCCATCCTAGAACCAGTTGCTAGGCTCCCAGTTTGGGAGCATACCAGCCTTTTGCCAGGCAAGGAGAAGAGATGTACTGGGGGAAGAACTTAGCTCTACTGAAATTATATGGAGTGAGAATGGAGGAGGGATGATTCCCTGAAGGAAGTTCTGCTATCAGAAGAATGTAGAGGTGATGGAAATATAAAATGGGTGGGCAATAGTTTCCAGTATTATTGAAGCCTAACTTTTGCCAACAAGATTCTCTCCCTACTTTTCTCTCTGCTTTTCCTCTTACTTGTACTATCTGTGAGGGTGAGAAGGAAGCCAATTCTCACAAACCAGTTATCTAATGGCATCATGATTCGTTTATTCTACTGTCTTTGGATCCAAGACTCCTTCCTCCATGATACCCACTCCCCTCTACTCAGAATCATATTTTTCTTTATCTTGTGTCTCTTCTTAGAGACTTTTTCATTCATGGCATTGGTTCTTACCAATTTTGATGCTACAATTCTGGGAAAATGAAATCCTTACTATAGCTTACAAGGTTCTACATATTTTCACTCCTAGCTACCACTATTTCCCTCTGTCACTTTCCTCTCTTTATAAATGCTCCAACCAGTTCAATATGCTCAAATATCAAAGAAGCATCCCTAAATTTCTTCCTGCTAGAATTGAGTTGTTCACGACAGGTCCATGTTTCCACTGCAAATAACTAGAAAAGCTGTAATGTGTTACACAGGTTGTATTTTAAAGGCATTTTGGGAGCCACTGAAGCAAAGACCAGAGGGACTAAAATTTCAGAAAGGAGAGAAACTTTGAGAGATGATCTGAAGATCTGCAGTTGCTTTTTTTCCTTGGAGATTTGCTGATTCTTGGCTCTGGCTGCAGGCTGAGAATCTGGGCTTGGTTCTAAAGCAGAGTATTTAGTAGTGACATGGTGAAGGAAATACAAACACTCAGCTGAATTTCCCTCATATGATGCTAAATTCTAAAACTGTCATTATCTATTTGACTATTACTGCCCCCCCAGGTTTGCCTATTTTCTCCTCCTGGAGATACACGAGATATATATCAGACTTTATTACTCTGATTTACATTTGTCTTAACTTCTTACACATTTTCTTCAATCTCTTTTTGTTCATAATATTGAATAATTTCTTTAGCTCTGTCTTCCAGTCTATTAAATGTTTTGTCATCTGTATCTAATTTAATATTCACCATATATTTAATTTTCAATTATAATAATTTTTTCCTTCCTAAACGTCCAATGATTTTTATATTTTTATGAGTTCAATTTTGGTTATCTTATAAATTCTGTTAGTGTGATTATTTCCATCATTTTAATAAAAATTTGTATTTTAAATCAGTGCTTGTATTTAAAATCTCATATTTTAAAATAGTTTTAGCCTCTATAACTTATATTCTATGCCTGATAATTTCAATATTTGAATCTTTGTAAGTCAGATTTTATTGTCTGCTCCTCTCCCAGTAAAATTTTCTACTTTGGAACTTTATCTGGGAGAAGTTTTTGAAGTCTCTTTTAAAGGTATGTTTCTCCAAAGAGGTTTTGAGTCTGCCTCTTTCATTTCACTTAGATCACTGGCTTTCATCCAACATGTGGATATAACATAGGTAGTATACTTTCAGGTCACATACCATCATAAAGGGTGGATGACTGGCAATTTCCCTTGGTATTCTTCTGTAGAGTAGGCTGATATTTAGTTCTCTTCAGGAGCCCAGTTGTTTGCAGGCTCCTTAATAAAATGTCTGAGCATATTCTTGATAGACATTAAGGTTTATTTCCTGTCCCTAGTGCCCAAGAATCATCACCTTTTGGCTGATGCCTCTAGGATTGAATCATCTGTGGTGTTTGTTTATATTTCTGGAATTCTATTTTTGATCCATTATTGGTTGTTGCTATTGTTGATAATCCATAAATTTTAGGTGTTTAAGTGGGCAAAATGTTCAAGAAAACTAGATCAGTGTTATGTCTGGAAAAGAAATTCTCTCTCTCTCTCTCTCTCTCTCTCTCTTTTAAATGTTTATTCATTTTTGTGAGAGAGAGAGCACATGGGTAGGGACAGGGAGAGCGGGAGACAGAGGATATGAAGCAGGCTCTGTGCTGACAGCAGAGAGCCCCATGCAGGGCTTGAACTTAAGAACTGTGAGATCATGACCTGAGCCAGTGTCTAATGCTTAACCAACTGAGCCACCCAGGCACCCCCAAAAGAAATTCTTTTTTTTTTTTTTAATTTTTTTTTCAACGTTTATTTATTTTTGGGACAGAGAGAGACAGAGCATGAATGGGGGAGGGGCAGAGAGAGAGGGAGACACAGAATCGAAAACAGGCTCCAGGCTCTGAGCCATCAGCCCAGAGCCCGACGCGGGGCTCGAACTCACTGACCGCGAGATCGTGACCTGGCTGAAGTCGGACGCTTAACCGACTGCGCCACCCAGGCGCCCCAAGAAATTCTTTCTAATTCAGGTCAGTTCCCTAAGCCACTCAACTCTATCTCCCCCTCACTTGCCTGTCTTCTTACCCCTATTCTTCTTGGTCTTACTCTTATAAAAGACTCCTCTAATTGTTTCCTTACCAATGTAGAGACTTTTCAGAATCTGTGTGTCAATTACCTTCTCTTACCCTGGAAATCTTTCTACATCTGTCTTCTCTATATCCACCCAGGTTAAAGCCTAATTCTATCTTATTTAACGATTGCAGTAATTTTCTTACTATAACTCATTTTGACTTACTAATGCACAACTTTGCTCATCTCACACACCTGTTCACACCATCAGCAATCCATTTGGCCTACTGAATAAGACTTTTGCTGGCCTAAATTACCTTTCCAACTCTGTTGTCTCCATTTCCTTTACCTACAGCACACAGTTGATGTGCCTTAGTGTTTTCTTACCATAGATTGTATGCCATATATATGACAATAGTAATAGTATTAGTATTATATATACTAATATATACTATATACTAATATATTAGTATACTAATATATACTATATATATTATATATACTATTGCCATATATATGGCAATAGTAATAGTATTAGTAATATATATATATATATATATATATATATATATATATACATACTATTGTATTTATTGTATATATAGCATACAATCTGCTATATAGTAGCAGTATACTATACTATATAGTATACTCTCTGCTTTATTAGACTGGGATCACAGCATGAGCACAGGCAAGAAGGGATGAATGTGTATAGACCAATTACAGAAAAAGATGGGTAGCAAAGAGATTCTTTATAGATCATCTTAGACTACATAGATTGTGATAAATAATGTTTGACCCAGATTGTAAAAAGCTCTCCATGCCAGACAGGTTGTTGTCATTCTGTGGGCCAGAGGGCACAGATGAAAGACCATATTGCATTTATTTTTGTATCACCACCTTGCACAATTCTAGGGAGCATACATGAATGACATCTCCCAAAATTGTGCAGTGGGCTAACTTCAGTAGACCTCATAGCATAGAAAACAAAATCTTAAGCATTGCTGGCATTTGGTATCTGCTTACCACGTTTTGTCCAGTCTACACTGGAATATGTCTTAACATTATTTTTGTAGTTACCTAACCTTGTTGGAGTGAGGAAAGTTACGACAGGTAATGATCTGTAATATTGGGAAGATCTCCATAGATTTTTATTTTGTATTTGTCTCTCCTTTAGAATGGAAGCAATATAATATTATATTGATATTTTAGATACTGGATATGCTGTGACTTTAAAATGTATAAAAGAAATATGTATTATTCAGCATCACCTTACTAGAAAAAACTTTTTTGATTTATTTAACTATGTCTAAGTCAAGCAGGTATGCCAAACGTTAGTTCTCAACTCATATAAATCATTATATAACAAATGAGGGAAAAAATCCCAAGCAACCTAGCTCTCTGACACTTCTCTCTCTCTCTCTCTCTCTCTCTCATTGTCAGACACACACACACACACACACACACACACACACACACACACACAGATATACCTTCGCTTCCATAACAATAGAGAAAGAAAAGAGAAAAGCAATCCTTGCTTTGCTGGTCAGAAGCTAAGGAAGAACAGAAATATCTAGGCCGAGGGCACAGGCGAGGCCTGCTTCAGCTGGAGTGCTGCTATCCCTGTTAGATAATGCAGTAAGAAGAAATCCTACTCATCTGGCTCTCCCTAGACAGGAAATACAGGAACTGGGGTAGCCAAGCTCTAGACTAAGAGAAACCATCATAAATTTTACCTATGTTGAGTCTTAAGGAATGAAAGCCTGGATCCTTGAGATCTACCTTTTAAAGTGGTTGTGGAAGGAAACCCGACAATTGGTGCCACTTTTCTTTTCCTTTTTTTTTTTTTTTTTAATGTTTATTTATTTTTGAGAGATGCAGCACAAGCAGGCCAGGGGCATAGAGAGAGGAGACACAGAATCCGAAGCAGGTTCCAGGCTCCGAGTTGTCAGCGTTGAGCCGGACACGGGGCTACGAACCCATAAACTGAAAGATCATGACCTGAGCCGAAGTTGGACGCTTAACCGACTGAGCTACCCAGGCGCCCCTGCTTTTCCTTTTGATCCTGTTAACTAATAAATAGGCATTTCTTTATTTAAGTTTGTGTTAAAGAGCACTTAATTTAGCTAGACTGGTAACTATCTATAAACTGCCAAATTTAGTGCACAAATCACTTCATAAGAGTCCTGAGTGTTAATACTTGTCATGTCTTTAATTTAGTTTGATTTTAACTTGACCATGAATACTCAATCTAGAGTCTGAATTTGAGAATAAGGGGAGAAAATCTTTCTGGTCCTGTGTCCAAAAATGGTCACATACAAAACAAACTGGTTTGCTTGCATGTGTTCTTCTGTTATTCTGCGCCTTCTGGTTACTCAGCCTCCAATTTAGAACTTTAAACACAAAATTTGTCACAATTTTATAAGCTTTGTGCCACATGTACTCATTACTTGGGTCAAAAGGGCAAGAGACATAAAATTTGATTTCTATGGCTTTAAAAACAACTTAGTTTTCTGTTTTATTTTCTTCATTTGACAGTGCATCTTTATTTTTTGCAAACCTGAACTTGGATTCTTCGGCAAAGAGTGAATCTGAACGATACTAAGAGATAAGAAAAGTTTGAAAAATATGCAGTCTCAAAAAGAGAAGTAACACAGAGGCAAAAATTCAAGGAGGCATGAGAGGCCAAATTACACATCAGGCTGTAAAAGCTGCAGATGGAAATTGCCAGCGACAGAGAGGGAGGGAGTTGAGGAGAATGACAAACAGCAGCTTTGACAAGCATAGCCTATCAATTTCACTAGACAATTATAGGACCTGTAGGAATCTTGTTGGGGTGGCTCATTTTCCTTCATGGCCTCTCCATCTATCAGGAAGTTCTGGAATGGGGTAATGACTGCTTGTGGTGTAACAGCCCACTGAGGCGTCCTGTTTCTATTTGTGGTATGATCATGCTCCCCAAATAACCAAAAAGACCAGATAGGAAACACCCAAAAAGGTAACGAGCTGCTAGCATCCCCTCTGGAAGATGAATTTTATCTTCTCTAGCCTAAAATAGAAACTTAGAGGAATTTTTAGACCTCAGTAGTTTTCCAGTGTAGGTTGTAGCACCTGCCAGCTGATGGGTCAACCTTAAATCTGAGATTGAATGAGAGCGATCCTATTTGACGCCCAGAGAAGAGCTAAGTTTAAATACATTAAATAACTGTCCATAAAATTCTTTTACAAACGAGTTATTGAAAATGTCGCTAGAAGAAAATATTTCTTTGAGAAGGAGTAAACACCACCGATGTGCTTAACAGATTTGATTTTATACTGAAATCTTACATGTCTAATCAGAAGTTCAAACTCAAAATTAATTGTAATTCTGAGTCTTTAAACCATGTAAGCCATTAAACCTGAGTGTTTAACAATCCTTTGAAATTCTGACTTGGCAAGACTGAGACTAAAGGGTAAATAATTGCACTTTAAAAATTACTATAAAAATAAGTTAATGCTTCTAATAGAGTGAAAATAAGGTGTTATAATTCCATGTTTGGGGGACATTTTATTTTATGCCCCCTACTCCCTATCCCTCCCCCTCAAAAAAAGATTAATTAAGCCTTCAGCATTTTTTAATACAAAGAAAGGTGTTTGCAGAATCTCTTTGCCATTCCTAACCCCACACATCACTCACCAGTCTATTTTGTCGATGACTTTTTAATTCTGAAAGATGAAAAAAGAAAATGATTTGCAATTTATAGTTATGACATGAATAGATGAGATTATCTCGGTGACTACTCACCACGGTCTCATCAAACGTCAGATGTCTAATAGTAATAATAATGCTAAAAGGTATTGAGTTTTACTGCATGCCAATTATTCTTGTATGTATTTGCATGTATTAGCTTATTTCACCCAAATCACAATCCTATGAGACAGAAATTAAAAGCTGAGCAGAGAGAGGTTATGTGTCCAAGGTCCAGTGTAACCATTGTAGATGGTTAAAGCTGGTCTTTAAGCATGGGGTCTGACTCCAGAGCTATTGACCTCAATCATCATACATCATTTTTCTGTAATTTTTAAGATACATGAGAATGCAGTTATATTTATAAATAGCTAACCTAAAGATAGAAAACAATGTATGATTTTTACTATCTTCGTCAAATAAAAATTGCCTGCCATTTTAGATTATATACAAAGTTGATGTACAAATAATTAAGATTGCGCTGATAAGAGAAAATGACGAAGCATATCCACTTTCTCTAACTTAAAGAAAGAAATCCTTTGTTTTCATTTTTCACAGTTTTCACAGTGTATCATCAGTGTTGGTGTTGACAGTTTTCCCTGATGTTATTAACTGTCTTGTCAATCTTATCATTCCCCACAAATTTTTAAAAAGACAAGTGTTCTGAATCTAACTTGGCAAAAGCAAGAGAGAGGGAGATGGCTATTGAGAGAGAGAAGAGAGGCAGAGTTTTGAGACAGAGAGAGATAGAGAGATCTTTGTTTTGCTCGCTGGAGGACACTTTTCCCACACCCCTGGGCCAAAATTGCAAGTGCTCTGCTGTTCTCTTGCCATTCATCACTCTTTTCATTCATTCACTCTTTCTTTTACTTAAGAAATATTTATTGCAAACTGTACTGTTTTTATGCTAGTCGGTCTAGTGAGCAAAACCCAACATCATCTGTTTTCACAGGGCTTCCATTTCAGTGGGGGGATGAATATTGATTAAAAAATCAAATAAATATATAACCCACATGCTGTGATGCAATGCTCTTTACAAAAAAATAGCTGGTGCTGTGAAAACATACAGTAGAAGAAACTGGCCAGATCTGGAGAAACTGGAAGTCTTCTGTATTAGCTTCCCAGGGCTGCCTTAACAAATTACCACAAAGTGGGTGGCAAAACCAACAGAGATGTATTCTGGCTTTGGGGGCCAGAAATCTGAAACTGAGCTGTCTGCAGACATGGTTTATTCTGGAGGCTCTGAGATCTCCTCTGTGACTTTCTCCAGGCTTCTGCTGGTTGCTGCTAATCCCTGGTGTTCCTTGGTTTGTCGATGTGTGACTCCAATCTTTGCCTCCTTCATCCAGGCATTCTTCGCTGTGAGTGTCTGTGTGCAAATTTTCCTTTTCTTAAAAGCACACTATTCACTGGATTAAGACCCACCCTAATCCAGTAAGACCTGCTCTTAATTGATTACAACTGCAAAAACCCTATCTTCAAATAAGGTCACGTTCAAAGGTACTGGAACCTTGGGCTTGACCATCATTTTTTTTTCTTTTTTTTTTTAATTTTTTTTAATGTTTATTTTATTTTTGAGACGGAGAGAGACAGAGCATGAACAGGGGAGGGTCAGAGAGAGGGAGACACAGAATCTGAAACAGGCTCCAGGCTCTGAGCTGTCAGCACAGAGCCCGACTCGGGGCTCGAACTCACGGACCTCGAGATCATGACCTGAGCCGAAGTCGGCCGCCCAACCGACTGAGCCACCCAGGCGCCCCGACCATCATTTTTTAGGGAACACAACTCAACCTACAACAGTTTCCTTGAGTCAATTACATTTGAACTGAGATCATTAGGATCTAAGGAAGAGAGGACCCTGCAAAGGTAATGGGATGTGTGAAGGCCCTGAGGCAAGAAGGAACATTCTATTAGATGACTTGAAGAGGATCCAGAAACAGACACAGGGAAACACAGGAGGCAAATGACCCAAGTGCGTGCATGCACAGGTGCAGCCCATGGGCTCCCACACAGGCTTCCTCACACAAGGTGTGGACAGTCACAAACCATGTATGCTTAACTCTGGTTCTGAACTCCTCCTTCTGCATCCCCCTAATCAACCAGCACCCTCACATGTTCTTGAGTAGAAAGAGAGAAAACACTCCTATGTTCTGGGCAGGGCTATAGGAGAGAACGTCTATGTGGTAAAATGCCCTTCAGGGCCAGAGCCCGGGTTGTGATATGTGACCATGGCATTTGGAAGAAGACAGCTTAGCTTAAACACCAGCCTTGTAACAATGTGGGTAAGTAATCGCACACTCTGAGCCTCAGTTTTCTCATCTATAACGTGGGGACACTAGAATCCGCCTCAGTCTCATTGTGAATATCGATGAGATAAAGCATGTTCGGACACCTTGTAAACTTATAAATAAGGAGACAGGCTACTAAGCAGCACTAGGAAGAGGGAAGACTGGAATCCTTGGCCTTTCAGCTTCCTGCAGTTTCTGTGAATGCCTTCCCAGCAACAGAAGGAGCAGGGCTGGGGGAGGGAGTTTAGTTATAGCATTTCCTAATGTGTATACCATGGAGGAGGTGAGAAGGGTAATAATAATCGTAACATTTAATCTGTGTGCAGTGGAGAAGATGGGCGAGTTAATAGTCATTTTAATAACTGAATTTATATACAGTGGTTTATGGGTTACAGCTTGTTTCCTCATACACAATCTAATGCAATGCTTGTGTTTCCTAAATCCCTTTTTTTAAAGTTTATTTATTTTGAGAGAGAGAGAGAGAGGGAGGGAGAGTGCAAGTGGGGGAGGGGCAGAGAGAGGGAGAGAGAGAGAATCCCAAGCAGGCTTTACACAGTGCAGGGCTCAAACTCATGAATAGGTAGATCATGACCTGAGCCCAAACCAAGAGTCAGACACTTAGCTGAATGAGCCACCTAGGCGGCCCTCCTAAGTGCCTTTTTAAAATAAAATTCACATATCAGGGGAGATGGGAGAGTTTGTGAACACAAACATTATCTACTGGCACACAGGCAGAAGTGGTTTATCATGGTTACTGATCATGGGGAGACTGAATGGAGCGAGACAGGGCTTGAGAAGATGGTGGCAGAGGAGGAGAAAGGAGGCCAGAAGGGACTCTAGTCACCCCCAAACTCCCAAGAAGGCCTTGAAAGGAGAGAAAGTGAAGAAATCCTGTTCGCACCCAGGACCAACCCTGTCCTCTCTAAGGGTTTCAGCTTTTCCAGGGTAGATCAAAGTCTGTAATTGTCAGAGCTGTCGTCAAAGTGGGGCAGAGGACCACACAGTGTATTGTGCAGTGACCACAAAGCCATGCCGCCGTAGAGGGTTGCCTGGGGACTGACCCATGGTTGAGAAGGAAGGGGTTGGAACTACATTCCTCACATGGGTTGAAGCCAGTGAGGTAAACCATCTAGGAAGCCTTTTTGATTCGTAAATCCATCCTATCATATGTCATTCCAGAGTATATTGTGGCATTATAGATATATATGTGTACATAGAGGTGTGTGTGTGTGTGTGTGTGTGTATAACATTAGGCTTTTTCCTTCACTCGTTATCTTGTTCTTTGTTATATGTCTTGAAGTAAAATTAGTCTCATTGATTCATTAGATCTACTTATATATTTTGAAACTATTGCATACTAATTTGTAGACTGGGACATGCCACTTTATTAAGCCAGTTACCTTTACATGGACATTACATGGTTCCCAATTTTTCACTCTTAAGGGTGTTGTGCAGTATGAACTTGATCTTTTTGAAGTCCCTCATTATTACCTTTTAATATGCTATATAATTTATATATATTTCTTGATGATTTTTTGTCTCTATTAGAATATAAACACGATGAGAGCAGGGATTTTTGTCTCTTCTGCCCATCTATTTCCAGCACTTAAAACTGCACCCAATATATTTATTGGAGGAATGCATATGGCTACATTATACCTCCACATATAGTTAAGGTGTATTGTCCTTTTAGCAGAATTAAGCTTTTAAAGGGACAGGGATAGTCACCATCATCTCTTTAGTCTGCAGTGCCTGGCATAATACCTTTCTTAAACTGGGAGCTTAATACATTTCAGAAGCAAAGAGTATAGAACACTGTTTAAAACTTCAGTGAGGCCTCTGTGTCTTTGCATCTCAGCTCAGCAATTAAGTGGTCGTAATTTTTGGCCAGATATCAATTTAAGAAGGATTAACAGCAGCTTATATCTGATTCCCCTTACTGCCTCCACAGCTCCTACTCCTGCCCAAGCTACCACCATCTCTAAAGTGGATTTTTGCAAGGGCCTCCAAACCTGTCTTGGTACCACCACTCATGCAAATTCTTCCGCTCTTACTACTGCCGTCAGTAAAATGCTAAAACCTGAGTCAGATCAGGGCACCCTTCCATCAAACCCTCCAGTGGGGCCCTCACTCCAAGGAAAAACCCAAGCTGATGTAAAATAGCCTAAAAAGCACAGCATGGTCTGCACACGCTGCCCTCCCATTAATGTCTGCCCTCAACTTGGCTGCTGTCCCAGTTTACTCATTCCTTCCAGCCTCGCTGGCTGCCTGCAGTTCCTGGAACTTGGATGTCTGTGCCCGCTGTGGAGCTCTTGTAATTGCCCCACACTCGCCTGGAATGCTTCCCCTCCCCCACCCCACCCAGGCATCTGCATGGCTCACTCTCTTCCAGACAGCACCTATTTGCTTAGAGTGTTCCTTATCACATGAAACCTTCCACCCCTTTCTCTCACTCTTCTTCTGGAACTCCTATGACATAGATATTGTTTCGTTTCATGGAATCACTTAACTCTCTAATTGTCCCCTCATGATCTAGCAATTTCCTTTCCCTCTTTTTTTCAGCTTCATCATTTTCCATAATTGTATCTTCTATTTCACCTATTCTCTCCTCTGCTTCTTTCATCCTCGCTGTCACTGCATCTAGTTTATTTTCCATTTCACTCATAGCATTTCTTACTTAATTCATCGCAACTAGTTCTTAGGTCTTTGATCTCTGCAACAGATTCTCTTCTGTCTTCTATGCTTTTTCTCAAACCCGGCTATTAGTCTTATGCCTGTTATTCTAAATTCTTGTTCAGGTGTGTTGCTTATGTCTGTTTCAAGCAATTCTCTGGATGTGATTTCCTGAATTTTCTCTTGAGGAGGATTCTTCTCTTTTGTCATTTTGGCTAAGTTTCTGTCTTTTGCGTGTTTTAATAGCTTGTTATGTGTCCTGTACCTGCGAGCACTACTATATTACAAGGGGTCGTACACCATCCAGGGCCTGGCACAGGAAGCATTTCTGATGTATGTTGCATGCATGCCATCATTGCATATTTGGCTGCTCTATCCCACTGGTCAGTCCTCTGGAGAGCTCCTCCTTGCTTGCAGTGGTGGAGTGTTTAAGTCTTCAGCCAGGTGTGCTTTGATTTGTTCACTGAAGTGACCCTCGATCTTGCCAAGCTGCCTCCCTCCACCTGTGCAGATCCTTTTGCCACTCCACAGATTGATTTCCTGGGTGTTCCGAGTGATCTGACCTCAGTACAGCTGTGCTTGAGGGATGAGGAAAATCCCAGTCCCTCTATTTCTCCACCATCCTAACTCCTCCTAGACTTTCCTAATTGAAAATTACAGGCCCACCTGGACACTTCCTATTGCCTCTGTGCTTTATAATTTTTTCCCCATAGCACTTTCTCATAATCGAGCATAGTACTTATTTATTTAGTTATCATGCTTACTGTGTGTCTCTCCCAATTAACACGTTAGCTCCAGGAGCCAGACATGTATGTCTTACGTTTTATTTTATTTATTCAGTGCCAACAACAGTGCTTAGCAAAATTAAGTGTTCATACATATTTGTTGAACCGATTTTAAAGAGAGTGCTTATTTGACACATACTCTGCTAAACTTTTTACCTGCATTATTCCATGTAATTTTCACCTCCTCCCTATGAGGGAGGTGCTATAGTGAAAGAGCAAAGACAATTGCCTGTACAGTCAAACAGCTTGGATTAAAGCCTCACTCGGTAACTTACCAGCTCTGGGCTGAGAGCCAATCGTGTGTCTTCTCTAAGTCTCTGTTACCCCATCTGAATGAATACAAGGAGAATAGTAATGATTACTATTTACCGCTATTGGTTGTATTTTGTCAGTCTCTGTACGAAGCAACCAGGTGAACACTGTACGAAGTTTGTCCACCACAGCCCTAGATTTAGGCTTCAAATCCCATCTTATTTAGTTATCTCTCTCATGTGATCATTTAAGATTTAATAGCTATTTTGTGCGTACTATTGTGCCAGAGTAAAGTACTCCCTTGTCTTACCCTATTTCACACAGGAAAAATGTTAACTGCTAGATTATAAGTGCCCTGAAAAATGGGATTTATCAGTGAAATGCCCTAAGCGATTAACTCAGTCAGCTCTCAGAGCAATGATACACAGCTTTGTAGTAAATCTCTGTAATGCTCTGGACCAGAAATGTGTTTAGTAGCCTCACTCTTTGCTTTCTGTAGAATAGGACTTGTCTTTGAGTCATCTGAGAGTTTTAAAGATAATAATGGATATGAAAAAGAAAAAATAGAGATTCCGTCTTTTATACTAAATGAGAGACAATTACTGTGTAGTGGTTAAAACAAATGTTTTTGAATCAGGCTGACATGATTGTAAATTTTAACAGACACACCACAGGCTCTGAAGGAAAAGTCGAATGAATGAATGGCTTGTAGACATACAAGCTGTGTCATGCTGGGCAAATTTAAAATTTTAATTTCTTCTCTTGTATAACGAGAAAATGTTATCTATCTCATGAATTTGTTTTGAGGAAATAATATATGCGCAATGGTAAGTACTGTGCTTGACATATAGAAAGATTTTAATACAGTTATTAAACAACTTTTCACTGTCCAGTTAAAAATATGGAACCCTTCACCCCAAATTGAAAATTCAGATCAGCTTAGTATTAGATATAAAAATGAGCCCTTTCCAAATTCCTTTCCCTACTCCTCTGTCCTCACAACTCCGGTTCATCAATAGTCTTGGTACATCCGTGATTCTTACCCAATCTTATATTTATTCCATTCTTCCCTATCCTTTCAACCATATGACAAGTACTCTGTCATCCTTCAAGACTCAGCTCAGCTGTGCCTTCTGTTAGGCGCAGCCTGAGTCCTCCCCAGGGAATTGGATCTCCTCTGTGCTCCAGGAGTGTCTGCTTTCCTCCTCTGTTGCAACACTCATCACATCTTCAGGCCTGCGGTTCATTATTTGGATGTTGGTGTCTCCGACTGGGGAGGTGTCGAGAGGATTCATAAATCATGCATTCAGAGCTGGACTAGATGACTTTTAACACCCTTCAGAGCACTGAAAAGATAATGCTTGTAAATAGCTTAGCACTGTGGCCAGCAGGAGTAAATGGCCAATAATAATGATGACGATGATTAGCAGTACCAGTAGCTTTCATCTGTCACAGTATGAGGTGAGTAAGCAGATGAAGTTTAATAATTATCTATACAAATGCTATTGTGATGTAGAATGTTATAGGCCAAGGCCCCAGGGCTTTGGAAATATCAAAGATTGCTTACAATCCAAAGAGGAAGTTTGGCTCTCAGAATCTTCCTGTAGGTTCCATGTGGAGAAAAACTGGTGAGCTTTGAGACTGCTTTTCCTTATAAGACTGTCTATAGAAATAGTTTGAAAGTATTGAGTTTCAAGTGAGAAACTATAATTCCTACTTTCTCTGTCAGGAAGTAATAAGTCAAGGAAAAGTACTGGAGGAAAATGTATTTCTTAGATGTAAATTGCTTACATTTGAAAGTATATTACTTAAATTTCTGAGTACTTAGATATTATTAATATACCCCAGAGTTTAACATAGGGTAAGATAGCAATATGCTTAAGTCAATCTTGAATTACACCTCCTTTGGTAATAGTCCTTCTTTGGGAGAACAACATTAATATTTTGTGGCTTTAAAGGAGTTCTTTATTCTCGCCACTGAAAATTCCATTTTGGGGGTGCCTGGGCGGCTCAATTGGTTAAGCATCTGAGTGCAGCTCAGGTCGCGATCTCACAGTTTGTGAGTTCGAGCCCTGCAACAAGTGAGCTCGAGCCCACATGGGGCTCCACTCTGACTCTCTCCTTCTCCCTCTCCCTATCTGCCCTCACTCATTTGCATCCTCTCTCTCTAAAAAAAAAAAAGGAAAAGAAAGAAAGAAAAGAAAATTGCATTTTGGCTCCATTCCCTTACTTCAACAAACATTTTTATATCTGAGTACCTACCATCAGGCTCTATGCTAAGCACTCTGTATAAAGTGGTGAACAGGCCCAGGAAAATCTCTGCCTCTATGAAGCAAAAAGGGATAGAGATATTGAAGGAAGGAAAATTAATTTCATAGGTAATACAATTTAATTCCCTGAGTGATGTGTACTCTTAAGTCTGTAAGATATACATGGGAGAGGCTGGCAGGCAGTGAAAAAAGAGAAAGGTTTGATAAAAAACAGTGTTCCCTGTGATTTCCAAAAAACGATTTATTCAAGGTCCAATCTAATTGACTGCATAGTCCCTTCCTGAGAAGGGGCCTGGCATCCATTCAGGAGTTTGTTCTTATCTTGTTGATTTCAGCTGTCCGGTTTTACTGAGTGAACAATTGTGCTGTGACTTGCTGTGTCTAATGGCTGGTTCTCTCTTCAGCGGAGAGAAGGGGCATTTTAGAGTCCAAAGCATTTCAGATTCAGGGACAAAATTTCTGTTTGCATTAATTCCAGCTTTTCATAATGTGATATTGAAAGCATGCCTGTGTGTTCCAGGCTCACTCCCAGCTCTAGCTAGTTTTCTACCTTACTTTCTTTCTGTTTGCTCCTCTTTCCTTTCTGAGTTCTTCATTGCCCCCCCCCCAAAACATTATTTCATTCAGATTATAGAAGTTACATAACAATTATTATAGAAATCTGGGGGTGGGGGGTGGGGGGAGAAAAGCCTTAAGAAGTTTAAATTCAGGGGCGCCTGAGTGGCTCAGTCAGTTAAGCGTCTGACTTTGGCTCAGGTCATGATCTGGCGGTTTGTGAGTTCAAGCCCCACGTCGGGCTCTGTGCTGACAACTCAGAGCCCAGAGCCTGCTTCAGATTCTTTGTCTTCCCCTCTCTCTGCCCCTCCTATGCTCATGGTCTGTCTGTTTCTCAATAATAAAATAAATGTTAAAAAATGTAAAAAAAAGAATTTTAAATTAAGATCTCTCAACATCTACCACTCAAAGAAAACTATTACCATTTAAACCCCTATATCTATGTATACACACGTCCTATATACTTCATGTTACATGCCTTTAATCTTAGTATGTTGAAGTGCATTTATTTGATTGAGGGTTTGGACATTGTTTTCGAATAAGTTGTGGAGAAAAATTTTTTAAGTAGGTATATAAATCAACAAATCATTGCGGGTGCTTGACTCGCTCAGTAAAGCACAGGACTCTTGATCTCAGGGTCATGAATTCAAGCACCATGTTGGGTGTAGAGATTACTTAAAAATAAATAAAATCTTCAAAAAATTATAAATTTAATTTTATAATTAAATGATGCTACTGCATGCCCTCAAACGTGATTTCTCTAAAAAAAAAAAAACTAGAGTATTTCTGGTCTAGCATAGCTGTTGGGTAAACAGTCTCTGGCACGAGACTGTCCGTGTTATGTCCTGACTTTGCTGTTTATCACCAATGTAATTTGACACAACCCATATTTATTTGGGGGGCTTTTTCCCCCTTATCTGTAATATTTATAATGTTGTGGATTAAATGAGAAAATGAATACATGTTATTTAGTGTGATGCCTGGCTTATGTTAAACACCCTGAAATATTAGGTCTTGTGATTTCTTTTAATTTTTTTAATGTTTATCTTTGAGAGAGACACACACAGCAAGGGAGGGGTGGGGGGAGAGGGAAACACAGAATCCAAAGCAGACTCCAGGCTCTGAGCTGTCAGCACAGAGCCTGACGTGGGGCTCGAACTCACAAACCGTGAGATCATGACCTGAGTGGAAGTCGAAGGCTTAACCAGCTGAGCCACCCGGGCACCGCAGGTGTTGTTATTTCTAAGCACTTGTATGACTCATCTCACGAGTCTGTGGACAGTACCCACATTCTTCTAATGTCCCATGTGCAAGAGTGGGTTGTCATCTTTGACCTTCCCTTCTTTCTGTCATTACTTCCCCAAGTCAGCACATTATGTGGACTCTTCAAACACCACCCACCAGATGGAGAGAAGCATAATGAATCAAGTCCGTAAGAAGCTTCTGAGTCACACACACCTTGACTGTGCCATTTCCCTAGCTCTGTCTCTGATTAACAGAATGGGTCTCCTGTCAACTCAGTTCTCTCATTGATCAGTGGAGAATAGTAACTGCATGTGTCTCATTGCCTTGTTTTAAGTCTGAAATGGGAGAACGTGCACAAGCACATTTTGTGCAGTGCTTGGCACATATGACGTACTCGATAAAGCAAAAAGGTGTAGAGTGATGATCAAGAGAATGGTGATGGTGAGATGAATACAAGTTCTTTTAGTTTTGGTAAGAAAAAGCTTTTCTACTCTCCATCCTAATACAAACGTCCTCTCTCTCTATTGAACATTGGCCCTAGATTCCTCTGTGGACTTCTAACCTCCATTTCCTTTCTGTTCCATTCCTCTCTGCACACAACTTCAAGATTAATCTTCCTTTAAAAAAATTGGATCATACATCTCCTCTTAAATATGTTTATCAGATTCTCAGTATTTATTATAACAAGATGTAAATTCGGTATCTAGGTCAACTCATGCATAATCTACTTGTGCATAATCTACTCTTTCTTTCTCTACTTGTCCTTTCATTGGTTCCTCACAGTGAACCTTGCACACCAGACATTGTGATCTATAATGTATTCCTCACACTTATCTTCCCCTTGTCCTACCTTCCTGTCTTTCCTTGATTCTTCTTCATCATTCAGGTCCCAACCTTAACCATAAGGACTTCTTTTTTGGTGAAGTCATTCCATTATTCAGAAGTTTTTATTCAGAATCTACTTTGTGCCTGGCACTGTGTTAGGCCCTGAGATTCACAAGGAGTCAGGGATGGAGAGTCCTTGCCTTCATGCTGCTCTTCCTCTTGTTTGTGTGTGTGTGCACACACGTGTGTGTGTACACATGTGTGTGTGTGTTTTCCCCATTCCTTTGACACATGGTATATGCAGCTTTGTTTGGTACATACGTAATACATCAACTTCACTGTAACACAGTACTTTGCAGATAACTGTGGTTCAAGAGAGAATAGTTGATCTGTTTCTTAAAATTATTTTCCTATAGCACATGACTTAACGTTGGGGTTAGGTTGACTACCTTCCATTAGTCCACCTCACAGGCTTGCTTCCGAGATCCCATCAATTGAAAAAAAAAATGTAGTTAAACATTGGCCTCTGGGACAGAACTCAAAACAAAATCCTAAATGTTAAAATGGGAATAATCTATAATGGTCTATAATTTATTATACTACTTTATGCTATATTTTATCATAGGGAAAATGGTGACAGCCAGTTTCTCTTCAGTAGAATATGGAAAATTAACTGCAGTTCTAATAGAACCATATAGTATATGCAGAAGTTTATGTGCTTTTACTTAAGTCATATTAATCAGTGAAAATCTGAATACAGATATTGTTCTGCCATTTTTTTTAAATAACAGGTACATGTTATTCACCTCCTATATATAGAAATTTCTGCTCATGTTTTGACACTTTGCAAAGGTGCGTTTCTATGATAGGTGTTTTTGTTTTTTGTTTTTTGTTTTTTTTAATTCAAGGTCTTTGAAAACAAGGAAACAGCAGAAGAGGTTATACATGTTTTACTTATACCTAAAATAGGAAAGCTTGCTGTCACTTATAAATATACTTATCTGAGGACCACTTCCTTCATTGATTTGGGTATTTTGCTTTAACTTAATATGCCAGTTTGTTTTTAATAAGAGCGTACAGACACCGAATGCCTGCCTGAGGAAGGGGCTCTGAGACATGTTTCTTGCCATCTGACCTTGAACACATAATTGTTTCCTGCTGTGTTTGGGATTTCTCCTCCATATCCAGTGAAGTTGGTACTTTTCATTCTATAACAGCTGCAAAATACTTCGAATACGGAAAGAAAGGACAATGCAAAGAAGTTGATAAAGCACTGAGAGAGTTATTTTGCCACACTAGTCCTTCTGAAAGCCTTCTAAATCCAGACAAAAGATTACGGTGCAAGATGAGTTACTCAGTGCCGAGGAGTGAAATTAAGCTTGGGAGCATGATGGATAGCAGCAAGGACTATGAAATTTCAACACATGGCTTAAATAAAAACTTATTAAGTTTTATTGTTTATTTAATTGTTACACCAAGCTTTAACTTTTGCCTGAAATCAAAACAGTCATTCAAGGGCTCCTGCAAAGTAAAAGAAATTTCCCATCATAAACCTTATTACAAATGATCTTTATAAAAATTGTGAACTATATCCCTCAATCTCAGTTGTTCTCCCTGGGTTTGGATCAATATTAATTCAGTTGCATTTCGTGGTCGTCACTGTGACAGGTACTATGAGTACAAAGATGAATAAAACACAGTTTTGCCCTTAAGTTAAGGGACTCAGTCGCCTAAAAAATAACTACAGTGTAAATGAATTATGGCAACAGTCTCCTAAATTTTCTTTCTGCATCTCTGTTTACCTCTTTAGTCCATTCCAACCTCTGTTGCCAGAGGATTATTACTAAAACCAAAATGTGATTAAGTCCCTCCCCTGTATGAACCCTTTGGTGACTCCACATTGCTATGGGCATGGAGTCCATATCCTCTGGTGTTGCTGAGACTGCCAGCCCCTCTCTGCCTACCTCTGTAAACTCATCTCTTAACCTTTCCTCCTCTGAGCTCCTGCCTATATTTTTTTCCCACAGCATCATTCATATTCTCTTTTACCTGTAGACCTTCATACTCTGTGCTTTGTCCACCTGGAACATTCTTTTTTCCCCCTCAAACCCTTTATGGCCGATTCCTTCTCATCTTACACATCTTTGTTATGTATCACTTTTCCTAAGCCGTCCCTCCTGACCCACCAAGGCTCCTATGATTCCTATCTCCTATCATATGTGCAACTACCACACTGTGCAAAATTGCTGACTCTTCCTCTGGGAAGGACAAGGACCCTGTCTCTCATGTTTAGCACAGACACCTGTCTCCTCAAGGTGCTTCATCAATACATGTGAATTGATGAATAAATAGATTAAGGAATGAGTGATGAATACTGTAATAAGTGTCTTCAAAGTGAAAATGGAAATCCAGATGAGGGAATAACTTATTCTGTCAGGGTGTGGTGAAAACATGCAAAGGAAAGTAATACATGATGACATCAGACCTGGGCCCTAAAAGATGCAAGGGAGATCACCAGGATTTTGAGAAAGGGAAAGGCATGCATGAACAAAGCCAAGGGTTTGCAGAATAGAGCATTTCTGGATGAATCCTACCTGGTTTGGATCCCAAATTTGACATCACTTCTACCAAACCTTCCTGACAAGCCCCCTTAAAGAGGTTAGATATCTCTTATATGTTTGCTAAAATCTCTCTCTTATTCTACATTTTATGAAGTATATTTCTGATGTAAATTTTTGAACCTGAGATCTAAAAAACACATCTTTCAGGACTAATAAGTTTTGGGTTTTATTTAGCATTCATTAATAGGAAAAAAGCATTTCATTAATATGAAAACTTAACACGTTAACTTTAAATACTTTATGATAATAATGATTGCTAATGTTATTAGGTGATAAAGAGGGCATTTCAGTGGAAGACTAGGAGAGAGAGAAAAAACAAACATAAAAAGACATACATGCCCGGTACCCCTACAATCTTGAAGATGCATAATCGCTACTATGCTGAATGTCAGCCTTTCAGATTCATTTTCTTCTAACAGATGTGTAATGCGTAAAAAGTCTTTTGATGCCATGGCCACACCACCACATCCCTTTTATATAGGGAAACTAGGACTCCAGGGTCGGACTGATTTAAACAGCACCCCCTTGTCCTTTATATTAAATCGCTGTGTCAAGTTCATGGATGCACAGTGAGACTTGTTTTCTGCATACAGAAAGGTTTAAGAAGTGCTAATATGTCTCTGCAGATCACCAAGCATCAAGTAAGCAGTTTAATTTGTTCGTTTTAAATACTAATAACATTGGACTCAGAGCATCGTCTTTAGGAAAAAGGTGGGAATGGCTGAAACAAACTACCACGGCTTTGTAGAGTGGACATACTCAAATATTAATCCGAGAGAAGTGTTGGAGCCTTTAGCTTCACATTTAGGAATGTCAGCCCTTTTATATTACAGTTGCTTTGCAAATTATGACTCAGAGGCAACAACCTTATTGGAACCTCCAAGATTAATAATGACTTTATCCAGCCTATAGCTTAGGGCAAAACCAACTGCAAAGCCAAGACTCCTGGGAATACTGATCCTGCCAATGCAGGTCCCATTTCCCCAAAAGCATAAACATGAATTCCATTAGTCTTCCCAGGGATCTCTGTGCTTTTCCTGGCCTGTCTTTTTAACGTAAATAGGTGACAAATATGTTTCTTCTTCTCTTAAAATCTAAACTGGCTTTTAGTGGATAGTTAGCTCCTAGAAAGAGAATAACCATGGTAATGATGGTAATAATAATTTGCCTAATTATTTGACACACTTTAGCTTATTTACTCCTTGCAGGAGCTCAGTGAAGTTGATGTATCCCTTTCCCCATTTTACAGTAAAGAAACAAAAGCTTGGAGAGTTTAAATAGCTTCTCAAGAAGATCCAGCTAGGAAGGTTGATTCAAAGCCACTTTTTCTGATTTCAGATTCTAATCTCTTAACCACTACATCCTACCATTCTTTTTTGTAAGCCGCCAGTTGACAATGGCACACTTCTGCCCACCTCTTTAGCCTATGCACAGTCAGAGCTGAATCCTGCCTGACTTTCAGGACAGTGGTAATGAAAGTCTTTAGAAGCTTTGGAGATGGACAGATGGCATATTTGAGTTGCAGCTCTGCCATTTCTTAGCTGTGTAATTTTTCTCAAGTTAATTAACCTCTCTGATCCTCAGTTCCTGCCTAAGAAATAGTAAGAGTAAGTATCTGAAAGGGTGGATTGGAATAGTTCAGTGAGTTAATGTACCTAATGTTAGTGTACCATAGCACAGTGCCCAGCACAGAGTAAGAACCCAATAAGCTACACGACATCATTTAGACTCAGCTCACATGACACCTTCTCTATCAGTTCTTCATCTTCCTCAGTCCAAACTAAGCTACTCCCACAACATGTACCAACTATAGCATTCACTGCTTTCTAGAATTTGTTTTCTCTTTACAGACGTTTGTCTCCTTTTATAGGTTGGAAGCCATTGGAGGATAGAACTGATGCTTAGATTTTTTAACATCTATGACTAGACAAGAACAGTGCTCCATAAATAGTGGCCACATTTTCTTGACCAAATATGGGGCCATGCTCCTGACAAAGAATCGTGTGGTATCCTAGGATGTGAGAGCAAGTAGACAGTGTAGTTGGACATTAAAATATCAGAATATCGGGGCACCTGGGTGGCTCAGTTGGTTAAGCGTCCGACTTCAGCTCAGGTCACGATCTCGCGGTCTTGAGTTCGAGCCCCGCGTCAGGCTCTGGTCTGATGGCTCAGAGCCTGGAGCCTGCTTCCGATTCTGTGTCTCCCTCTCTCTCTGCCCCTCCCCCGTTCATGCTCTGTCTCTCTCTGCCTCAAAAATAAATAAATGTTAAAAAAAATATATCAGGGGCGCCTGGGTGGCGCAGTCGGTTAAGCGTCCGACTTCAGCCAGGTCATGATCTCGTGGTCCGTGAGTTCGAGCCCCGCGTCGGGCTCTGGGCTGATGGCTCGGAGCCTGGAGCCTGTTTCCGATTCTGTGTCTCCCTCTCTCTCTGCCCCTCCTCCGTTCATGCTCTGTCTCTCTCTGTCCCAAAAATAAAATAAAAAACGTTGAAAAAAATTTTTAAAAATATATATATATCAGAATATCTAGGATATTTTTACTTCCTTGGACAGACTATGCAACCAGAATTATATTCTATGATCAATAGCATAGATTCATCATACTTAAATATTTATAAAAAATTAAAAAACATTTCTAATTTCTTGTTTTTTAAAAACATTCCCATATAGTTGACATACAGTGTTGTATTAGTTTTAGGTGTGTAATGTAGTGACTTCAACCATTCTATATATTACTCAGAGGTCTTCATGATAAGTGTACTCTTTTTTAAATTTCTTTTAATAGTTATTTATTTTTGAGAGAGAGAGAGAGAGAGATAGAGCATAAGCAGGGGAGGGGCAGAGAGAGAGAGAAGGAGATACAGACTCTGAAGCAGGTTCCAGGCTCTGAGCCGTCAGCACAGAGCCTGATACGGGGCTCAAACTCACAGACCATGAGATCATGACCTGAGCTGAAATTGGACGCTTAAGTGAATGAGCCACCCAGGCACCTCTTTCTTTTTTTATTTTTGATAAGTGTATTCCTTTTTTTAATTAAAAACTTTTTAATGTTTATTCATTTTTTGAGAGAGAGAGGGAGAGAGAGAGAGCACGCTAGTGGGGAAGGGTCAGAGAGAGAGAGGGAGACACAGAATCCAGCTGCAGGCTCTGAGCTGTCAGCAGAGTCCAAAGCAGGGCTCAAACTCACGAACAGCGAGATCGTGACATGACCCAAAGTTGGATGCCCAACGGACTAAGCCACCCAGGCGCTCCTTGATAAGTGTATTCTTAATCTGCATCACCGATTTTACCCATTCCCTCACCCATCTCCCCTCTGGTAACCATCAGTTTGTTCTCTATAGTTAAGAGTTGGTTTTTTTTGGTTTGTCTCTGTTTTCTTTCTTAAATTTCACATATGAGTGAAATTTCACATATGAGTGATACCCTTTAGACCATCCATGTTGTCACAAATGACAAGGTTTTATTCTTTTATTCCATTAGATAAATATTCAAGGGATATTTTATTCCAATATCCTTTTATTCCACATCGTCTTTGTCCATTCATCCATTGATGGATACTTGGGCTACTTCCGTAATTTGGCTATTCTAAATAATGCTGCAATAAACATAAGGGTGCATGTATCTTTTCAAATTAGTGTTTTCATATTCTTCGGGTAAATGCCCAGTGGAATTACTGGATCGTAGGGTAATTCTATTTTTAACTTTTTGAGGAACCTCCATACTGTTTTCCACAGTGGCTACACCAGTTTGCATTCTCACAAATAGTGCATGGGGGTTCCTTTTTAAATTTCTTGATTTTTTAAAATCTTAAAGTGTGGATGTCTTTAAAAGAGAATAATGCTGAATGAGAATTTTTAAACCTGGACATTTTGTTCTAAAAATAACTGCTTGATGTTCCTTAAACAGTAAAAGACATAAAAGGGCTACACCTGAAAGTAGATGATCTCAAGATAATTCCAAAAGCAGCATCCTATTTACAGTCTCCAGAAGGGGTGTGCAAGGAGAAACCAGGGTGAGGAAGCAAAAAGGTCTCCTCTGCTCATGTTCATGTCACTCCCCTCTCTCCTTGCTTTCTCTCTCTTGGGTTTTGTGCCAGTGCCTAAATGAGATTGTTTAGAACCAAGAATAAGAACAGCTTTTTTTCGTATTAGAGTCTTTCCGTAAGTGTGACATTTGAATTACTATTTTTTGCACATCTTCCATCATTCTTACTCAATTTAAGCTTCTTGAGGACAGCGCTTAACAAACTATTTTGTTTATACAACCTTAGCCAATAGTAGAAATAGAAAGCACTAAGTGGCAACTCTCATGTGTCATGAACTATGTGAGACTATCACTTACATTTTTCTGTATAATCGTCCAACACTCCAATGCCATAGTACTTTATAGTCCCCTCTCAAACAACGTTTGATTATTCTTAAACAACGGTCCTTGTTTTAAAATACAAGGATTCCTGAGAGGTTATCTCTTAATTATCTGATATCTTTAAGAGGATTGGGGCTTAATTGAATAAGGCTTCCATTCCTCCTCCAGGTCATCTGCTGTGTTGGACATTGTCATTGACAAAGACTCCTAGGGTGGTCCAGAAACATTCCATCTGCTTGCAGTGACACCTTAAAGCATTCCTTTATGCTCTCCAGCACACTCCTTTCAGGGATGGCATCCCTTTACAAGGCTGACAGCTTCTCTGGAGGGCTGTCCTCAGGCCACTTAAGCAAAGGCAGTACGAGTGTCCATCAACTGATGACTGGGTAAATGAAATGCAGTTTTAGCCATACGAGGGAATATTACTCAGCAATGAAAAGAAATGAAATATCTGCACATGTTACAATGTGAGTGAACCTTGAAAATATTATGCTATAGTGGAAGAAGCTAGACACATATATAATTCTATTTAATACACAATGTTCAGGGGCGCCTGGGTGGCGCAGTCAGTTAAGCGTCCGACTTCAGCCAGGTCACGATCTCGCGGTCTGCGAGTTCGAGCCCCGCGTCAGGCTCTGGGCTGATGGCTCAGAGCCTGGAGCCTATTTCCGATTCTGTGTCTCCCTCTCTCTCTGCCCTCCCCCGTTCATGCTCTGTCTCTCTCTGTCCCAAAAATAAATAAACGTTGAAAAAAAATTAAAAAAAAAAATACACAATGTTCAGAATAGGGGCGTCTGGGTGGCTCAGTTGGTTAAGTGTACAACTCTTGATCTCAGCTCAGGTCTTGATCTCAGGGTTTGTGAGTTCACGCCTCACATTGGGTTCTGTGCTGTGTGTGAAGTCTACATAAAAAAGATAAAAGAAATAATTTCCAAAATGTTCAGAATAGGTAAATCCATAAAGAGAAAAAAATAGATTAGTGATCGCCTAGGGCTGGGAGAGTTTGGTGAGGAATAAGCGATGACTGCTTACGGGTATAGGGTTTCTTTTGGGGGTGATAAAAAATTCTGAAATTCATTGCGGTGAAGATTGCACAATATTGCAAATATGCTAAAACCACTGAAGTAATACACTTTAAAAGTGTACATTGTTTATGTGAATTGTATCTCAGTAAAGCTGTCCAAAAGGGGGGAAATGCAGCACAAAGTGACAGAAGCATTGTAGTAAAATTATACTCGAGAATCATGAGATTGCCAGATCCTCGTCACAACTGGAAAAGACTCCAGAAAGTTCCCCTTCACTAGGTGGATGTACGGGACCATCCTTATGAATAAATGCTCACCTTATGGTATCCATAAGTTGATTCTATTGCTAACTTTCTGTGATGCTTTTTTCTGTCCTGAACATGTTTCAAATTTTGTAACCCTTTTCTTTTCCCTAGCCTTTATGGGACTAAACTCAAAATAATTGTCAGACAAAAAAATCATGAAGTCAAGCACATAATATTATATTTGGGGGAAAGGATTATAAATTAAAATGTAAACTGTGACTGTGGCATTGCACATTATTGTTGCGAGCAATACCACAAAGCTGGTACTCGTTATTTACAATGGCAGAGAAGAATGTTCAAACCACTAATAAAGTTTAAAAGCAAGACATGAATCCATCAAAGTCTCCGTGTGTCAGAGTTGCCACATCATTTTTCATCCCCGTGGCCATGGGTAGGTTCAGGGCTGTATTACGTCTGCCCCGACCAGTGAAGCAGTGAAGCAACTTAATTTCCTGCCTCTAGTCTCTCTCTTCCTAGGAACTCACCTTCCCTCACATTGCCCGAGCTACCTCTCTAAAATGCAAAATGAGCTACCTCTCTAAAATGCCTCTAAAATGAGGCAGTGCAGCCCAGGACATCAAAGCCTGGGTCCCAGTCTTGCATGAAGGCCCCATCAGCTATGAACTCAGGCATTTTAGGCAAGTTACTTAATCTTTCTGTGAATCATTTCCCCCTAATTTTAGTGAGGATGAAATGAAAGCAGTATGTTAAGTGCTTATCGAGCTCATAGCAGTCAGTCAGTATAAGCTTTTATTATTACACTTCTATTCAACTGTTTCATTTCTACATAACGAAATCTAATCATTGGCAATGATATCTAACCACTGATCATGCAGGAACCTGTGTGATCTAACCCCCGTTTGTCTTCTCCCAGGTCACAACCTTCTCTAAATACATCTGGCAAATTTGTGACTCCAAGTACTTCTCAAGCTCTTTCTCTGCCATTTCTGTATCTCCGATGTCGGTTAACCATCCAACTTCAGCTCGGGTCATGATCTTGCAGTTTATGAGTTTGAGCGCAGTTTGGGAGTACAGAGCCCGCTTCAGATCCTCTCTCCAACCCCCCGTCCCTCCCCCACTTGTATACATGCACGCTTTCTCTCTCTCTCTCTCTCTCTCTCTCTCTCTCTCTCTCTCTCAAAAATAAATAAATATTAAAAAGAAGAAAAGGAAAGCCTTATTTCATCCAGGAAGACCATGAGGCTATGAAGTGACTATGAAGCTTTCCTCAAATTCCTCCTTTTTTTGTGTTCTGGCAGCACCATAGGGGTTTGAGAGAAGTTGACCAAAGGGAGTCATATTTTATAGGAAACACAAACAGGACCCTCGGTGGACTAGAGAAGAGAAATGATGGATACAAGAAAAAAGGATGGCTTCTAAGCTTAGATCTGAACAACTGGGCCTGTCGTGGTGCATTTATTGATATGGGAAGCCTGGAGGGAATAAGGCTGTGAGGGACTAGTAATAAAGACATCCATGTTTTAGGTTAGGTTTGATAGGCCAGTCAAATATCCCTGTAGAATTGGTAAGTAAGATGTTGAATATGTGATTCAGGATTTGGGGAACGGTCAGGGCTATGGATATAAAATGGGGAGTCATTACTCTATAGGTGGGACCAGAGGAGATAACTTTGGGGAACCCTGGGGACCAGCAATATTTAGAGATCAGCTAGAGGAAGAGAAACCTGTTAACATACATGTGTGAGTTTACTCGCCTAGCACCTTCTTGAAGTTAAATACTGTCTCATTTAGCTTTGTGCCTAGCAGTGTTTGTCATAAAAATCCAATAAAAGCTTGTTAAATTCATTTCAACTCTAAAAGCAAAGAATGGTGGCCTCTTAGACATCTCCCACCTGTACACTTAAATACTTTGGCAACATTTGCAAAATAAGCATGAAGAACGACGCCAGCATCCAGATTAGGGTGGAAAATGGTGGATAGTTCCATGACTTCTGGAGACAGACTGGTCCTCCCTGCCTCCTAACCTCTCCCTAGCCCTTTCCCTAGGGTCACACTCCAAAGGGCAGGGCCCCAGTGCTCACGTAGCAATGGCAGGAAGCCCAGGATCCCAGCATGGTCCTCCAGGCTGTATACCATGGGCCTTGAGAGAGCAGCAGCTGCCAGAACATATGGGTGACCAGTAGGAATTCCCCATAGTTGTGGACTGAAGCACCTCCGTGTACACAATACCCAATTTTCAAAAAGGTTTTGTGACAAACTTTCTCTAGTATCTTGCCATGTTTTTCCCACCGACTTTAACAGTTTCATACCCATATTTTTCTGATCCCGTTCCTGGGAAGCATTTAAGAATTTGTAGATCAAGACACATCCCTCTTTTTCACTCTCTTCTTGCTACTGGTCTGTTTACGACTTCATCATCCTTCACCTTGGAAAGTTTGGTAGCCTTCTATCTAGTCTCCCTACCTGCATTTTCTCCCCACTTTGCCATCAGAATGACTACACCAAAGCATTTCCCTGTTAGGGTATCCACCTGCCACGAACTTCAATGGCTTCCATTGCTTACTAAAAATGTAAGATTCCAAAATTTTAAGGTTGATGTTCCAGATCTCCCACAATCTGTCATTTCCAGGCACCCTGTCCAGTATTAGTGCCCATCAATCATACTCTGCCTAATGGATCAGGCCCCCATTTTTTCCCCACAAAATAGTTACTGTGGTTGTTTGTTTGTTTTTGTTGTATATCAGCACCTGCCATTTCTTTCGCTCAGGATGCTTCACCTGTTTCCAAATCCATTAACATCCTACTCCTCAAATTCCAGGCCAGTGCCACCTTCTTCAAGGAAACTCCTTACTCACCCCACTGGAGGGAGAAGTCCTTGTCTATACTTCTGAAGAACTAGTGCTAATTTATTTTTTTTTAATTTTTTTACATTTTATTTGAGGGAGAGGGAGTGTGTGTGTGGCATGAGTGAGTGCTAGCAGGGTAGAGGCAGAGAGAGAGGGAAAGAGAACCTGAGCTGAAAGACATAAAGAGCACTCCAAGATAGGAAAGATACACTCAAATACTCATAGGTCTTTAGAGGATTTTGAGCAGGGCATCGACATGACCAGACCAGATCTTTGGAAAGATCGCTCTAAATTTATGTTCAAGGTGGATGGGAGGATCTGGGGACAGGATCCCTCAGGAGGAGGCTCCTACATGTTGCTCAGGCTGAGAGACACCGCCTGGCACTTCTCCCAGGTCTCTGCCACAGCAGTAACCGCTGTCTCTGCCTCCAATCAGGGCTTCCAGGGCAGCGGCTGAGGAGACCTTACCAAGGAGCACCACGCAGTAGATGCTGAAACATCGCCCCCAGGAGAAGAAGCAGTAACATGGCAGCACCTGTTTGAAAGGAATTAAAAAGCAGCAGACTCCCTTTAGAAAGGAACAATGTCCAAGAAAGGGCGAAATAAGGGCGAGAAGCCCGAAGCGCTCATCGTCGCCCTTCAAGCTGCCAATGAAGACCTCAGAACCAAGCTCACCGACATCCAGATAGAGCTGCATCAGGAGAAGTCCAAGGTGAGTGAGGCCCCTTGGGGCCACAGCCTGGAGAGCGGCTCTGGCCCAGCTCTGCCTGCTGGCCCACCCCAGTGGCTCCTCTCTGCCATTTTCTGAGAAGAGCAACGACCCCTGTATTTATGGAGATTCTCTTGTGTGTGTGTGTGGCAGGACTCGAGCACAGGATTCACAGAAGGTGAAAATAACATGCTCATGAGACTGATCTCTGCCTCCTCAGGAAGCCTAGTTCAGGAAACCAGGTATAATCATTGAGACGACCTCCACCCCCACGCCCTCCCACCACTTCTTAGTTGTCCTGTCCTGGGCGAGCTCCGCCCTGCCCTCTATGGGTTCTTCCCGGTATGGCACAGGACAGCCTTTCTAAAATAGATCCTTTCAGGTCACTCCTCTTCTCAAACCCTTCAGTGGCTTCTTACCTTTCTCAAAGCCAAAGGGTTTTCCCTACCACTACAGGAAATCTCTTCCACCCCTCGATGAGCAATCTCACAGTACTTTACCCCGGATGACTCTGTTATATCCTCTTTGCTGGATCAAAATATCCACTGATCACATTTAGGGTCTTTGCCCCTTTGCCCCCAGGCAGCTGTGTACCTCTTTCCTATGTCAGCTCTGGTACCTACCATCTGTCGCAGTCTCTAAGATAGTACACTTCTCATGCCCAGTTACTTCCATAGCCTATTTTGATTCATTTAATAGTGATTTCTGTATTTATCTATTTACTTGTTTAGTGCTTATTTCTGCTGTCCAGTGTAATCTCCAAGAAAGCAGAGTCCTACCTGACCTCTATCCCCAGAACCTAAATAAATGTCTAGAACTGAAAAGCTTAGCCTGGGTTTGTCGACTGAGCAGAGGAACGAATGAAGGGTGATTCATTCCTTATATCTTAGCTTCATCAGCAACATCCTACTATCTCAAGAGCTCTGATGAGGTTCCAGTTAGGCAAGTATGTAAAGCAGTTATGATGATTGAATGAGAAAATTCGTATCACACGCTCAGAGAGATGCCAGGCACCTGGTATACTCCTAAAAAATTATTCATAGTAATATTCTTTCTAATACCTCTGTACCTGAGTCAGTTGCTAACTCAATTTAGGAAAGTCTCTTCACTCCTCTGAATCTCATCTCTTAGCTGGATATGCTAACACCTATCTCTCCAGAGTGGTGCAGATATCAAATAGGGTCACAGACAGGAAAGTATTTTCAAATATCCGACATACAGGAGACATTTTGCTCCCTCCAAACCAGGCAACTGCCAGCATAAAGTTGCCCTATGTAGATAACTCTTTCTATTGTAACACAAATAGATGTTCCTGATCTAGCTATAGATCAAAAATCAATATCCTTATTCTTTTTTATCTATATCTTCTTCCTTGACATAACTATTAAATTTTAATTATTGGGGCACCTGGGTGGCTCAGTTGGTTGAGCGCCTACCTTCAGCTCAGGTCATGATCTCACGGTTTGTGAGTTCGAGCCCTGTGGTTGGCTCTGTGTTGACAGCTCGGAGCCTGGAGCCTGCTTCGGATTCTGTGTCTCCCTCTCTCTTGCCCCTCCCCTGCTCACACTCTGTCCCTATCTCAAAAATAATGAATAAACATTAAAAAAATTAATTATTGGGCCACCTGGGTGGCTCAGTCAGTTAAGCATCCAACTCTTGACTTTCACCAGGTCATGGGTTCGAGCCTTACATCGGGCTCTGTGTCCACAGTGTGGAGCCTGCTTGGGATTCTGTCTCCCTCCCTGTCTGCTCCTCTCCTGCTCTTGCTCTCTCTCTCAAAATAAATAAACTTAAACAATTTTTAAAATTATTTATTTTCCCAAATATCTATTCTCCTGGTTTCAGCAATAATAAAGCTTGGATCTGCCAAAGCCCCTTGCCTCCTGTCTCTGCTAAGGCTTAACCTTGGATAACCAGACCCCATTGTAAAATTTGTGAAGGAAGCTTTTTTCCATGAAGCAAAAGGGACGTGATATCATAAAAACAAAGAGAATAAAACAAAACAGAAACATTCATTTGAGAGTCAGTAGACCAGGGCCTTGTGTTTATCTCTCCTCGGGGACAAATTTAAGTGTCTCAATACCTTGACCCGTAATTCAGGTGACTGAATGTGTTTCTGCATATCTTTGTCTCTCAAGCATCACTGTGCATTAGAATAACCTGGGGGAACTCATTAAAAATTGAGATCTCTGGGCCCACAGCGCAAAGATTCTGATAAAGCAGGCGTGGTGAGGGCCAGGACTTGTACCTCTAGCAGACCGTCCAGGCAGTCCCCATGGAGGTGGCTCTCTGCCTTCTTGTTGGCAAACATACCACTCTAAGATTCCTTCCAGGTCTGACAGTCTATGAACATTTCACCAGTTTTAACTTTCCCTGGGGCAGCATAACGTTTCAAGGGAGGCCGACTCCTTTAATTGTAGTAATGACAGGATGACAAACTCCATTCATGGGAGAAGCCTGTCCATCTGGAGACCGGTAGCCATAAACTGATGCTGATTTACGGAGAGCAGACTCCTGAGGTTTCAAAAGGCAGAGGTCCTGCAGACCCTACCACTGCCAATTTTGCACACATTCAAGTCTTTTAAAAGGGGGAAGTCTTGAGCGTGGACAGGGCTACCTGTTTATTCAGGGCCTGGCACTGGTATCTAAGCCAGCAGATCAAATGTAACCTCCCCTTCCTCTGACAAGAGCCTGGAAGTCAGCTCATGTAGAAAAGCACTGCCCTTATCCTTCTCTCTGCTGGCTGCCCCCAGTCTCCCTCTCTGTGGCAGTTAATTACAGTCCCAGCACAGGGACTAAAACAAAGCCCCACCGCCTGTCAGCAGCCTTCCCAAAGAGCAAAGGGAATTTAGAGGGCAAGCAAGTCATAAAGCAGTTTTATTAAAATAAATATGATTGTGTTTCCAAAGGCCCAGGCTTTAAGAGAGAGAATATAGACAATGCCAAGATGGAACTCATCCTCTCAGTTTGGCTCCTAGGCTATCATGATAAAATCACAATTCAGCTACTGAGAAATGGGCAATGTAAAGAGGGGAAACCTTTGGAACGATGGAGCATTACTCATTTTTCCAGTAAGACACATCTTCCCACTGACTTTTACAGAACACACTGCAGACAGAGTCATGAATGTTTTAAACTGATTATATAAATAGCTACACATTATTGAATGTGAACGTGTACTATCTGTCACACACTGTAATAAGCACATTTCATCCTGACATCACTACACCTCTCTCACTTAGCACCTGGGTGACCCTGAGGAGGTTTTTAAATCTGTCTGTTTCCTTTTCCTCCTCTGTCAAATGGGAGAATAGCAGTGTCTACTTCATACGGATGTGTGTGGGTATGTTGGTCTTGAATAGTGAGTTTGTGTCAAGCATGTTCAGTATTATGATTCAAGTGTAGGTGGCCATTGTTGTTATCCCCATATTACAGATGAGGAAACTGAGGCTCAGTGAAGTAACATAATTTACCCGGAGTCACATGTTAGTAGGTGGCAGAACTGGTTCTTCCACTCCCTTTGCATCTCCTCCAAAGTCTATTCTCTTATTTTCTTTTCTGATACATTTTCCCCAGCTTTATTGAGCTATAACTGATATATCACATTGTATTCATTTTAGGTGTACGACATAATGATTTGACATATGTATATATTAAAGAATGATTACAACAAGAAGTTTACTCAACATCCATCACCTCACATAGTTACAAAATATTTTTTCTTGTGATGAGAACTTTTAAGATCTCCTCTCTTCACAACTTTCTTGTTTTTAAATGTTCTATATCTTTTTTAAAAGTTTATTTATTTATTTTGAGAGAGAGAGAGAAAGAGAGTCTGCAGGCACAAAAGAGGAGGGGGGAGAGAGAGAGAATCCCAAGCAGGCTCCACGCTGTCAGCTAAGATCCTGACGTGGGGCTCCATCCCACAAACCGTGAGATCATGACTTAAGCTGAAATCAAGAGTTGGACATTTAACCAACTGAGTCACCCAGGTGCCCTTCTGTCTTCAAAAGTTTCAAATATGCAGTACAGTCTTGTTAATTATACCCACCATGCTGTACGTTATATTCCCAGATCTTATTCATCTTATAATTAGGAGTTTTTCCCTTTTAACCGCCTTTACCCATTTCTCCCACCTGTAACCCCCGGCCGCTGACACCCACCAATCTGTTCTCTGTATCTATGGGTTCAAGGTTTTTAGATTCCTCATCCAAGTGAGATCACATAGTGTTTGTTTTTCTGTCTCTGACTTATTTCACTTAGCATAATACTCTCAGGGTCCAACTGTGTTCTTGCTAATGGCAAGATTGCCTTCTTTTTAGTGGCTTAATGATATTTTATTGTGTATATGTACTTTATATAATGTATATATACACACACTTTCTTTATCCATTCATCCATTGATGGACTTAGGTTATTTCCATGTCTTACAGAACCTATGCTCTTAAAAAATAAGAAGGTAACTTTTTTCTCCCTTCCCCTCCCCCATTGTCTTAAATACTGAGAACAAACTGAAGGGTTGATGGGGGTTGGGGGAGAGGAGAAAGTGGGTGACGGGCAATGAGGAACGCACCTGTTGGGATGAGCACTAGGTGTTGTATGGAAACCCATTTGACAATAAATTATATTTAATATATAAAAAAAGGGAAGATCTGGGGCATCTGGGTGGCTCAGTTGGTTAAGTGTCTGACTCTTGGTTTTTGCTCAAGTCACGATCTCATGGTTCATGATTTCGAGTCCTGCATTGGGCTCTGCGATGACAGTGTGGAGATTCTGTCTGCCCCTCTCTCCAAATAAATAAATAAGCTTAAAAAATTTTAAAGATCCGGAAAAAAATGGAAACCTTCAGCAAAGAAAGAAAGAATGGCAGAAGTTTGTTCTACACTATTATGCAAATTACAAGTGAAGAAACAAAGTGTTGGGGGTGGGAGTAGATGAACCCTTCCCCCATAGATGTCTGCGTTTCCACTGCGGGGGAAATGAAACAAAAATACTAGACACAATCAACATATAGTTAGTAGAAATTTGTCTACAAGAGTTGCCAAGCACTGATAGGAATAGCAGTTCAGGTAAGTCGGTCGTTTTGACTGAACTCCAAGCATAATGACTGAGAAGATGGAACTGGGGAGGCCCCTGTGGTGGGTAGGAGGGAACAGAAAGTGAGGCCTCTGTGCTGTATGTCCTTGTCATTTCTGAGCCTGCACATTCATGTCTATAAAATGAGCGGATTGTGGACAGCATAGGGTCGCTACAGTCCTTCCAGAATGGTAGGGATACGTCAGGGAAGGCAACTGTGTACTCCAGCTCTTCCTGCATGGAGATAGCTCTCAGGATCCTCAGGGGTCAGACGTCCCCTGGCCCCCTGGTCTAGGTGATGCCTCTTCCCCTACATCCATTTACTCTGTCACATCACCCTGCTGTACCTGTGTCATAGAACTCTGTACTGTCTGAAGGTATCATGTTCTGCTTATGTATCGCCTGCTGACTCCCTCACTCTCAGTATAATGTAAGCTTCTCATGGGTAAGAGACCATGTGTGCTTAAGGTCCCCCCCTAGGGAAGATGCCTTCAGTGATTTGAGTACTGCCTGGCATGAAGGAGGTGCTCACTGCTACTTGTTGAGAACATTCTCATGTTGCCTTTTAGAAACTTTCCCAACAACTCCCTGGCATAAATTTATTTATTTAGGTAGAAAGCCCCAGGCTTGAGCAGAGAAAGGATTTCCATCCAGGTCTGTCTCTTTTTTGGACCAGCCCTCTGAGCCATTAGGCTTCGGTGTTTTCCTGTTTGTCTCTCTTGTGGACAGCGTGAGGCCATGATCCACTGCCCAGGGTGTGAGCTCACAGGGGATTGCTGTGAGATGTGAAATCCACTCACCAATTCCCTAGGGCTTCCTACTTTTCCTCAGAGGCAGCCTACAGCTCCAGTGAACCCCGAGGGCACAGTGACAGAGGGCTTGGAGGCCCAGGTAGCAGAGAACAGGGCTCTACACTGGAGGCAGCAAAGCAGCAGGCCTGGGTTGCAGGGTCTGGAGGAGTCAGCTCCAGACAGGAGTTTGCACAACTGGAACAGCCCTCAGACTGCAGAACACTTTCAGACCTCCCAGCGAGCCTGGGAGGAGGGCAAGGTGTAATTACTATTCCAATTTCTCTGAAAAAGAAAATGAGTTCTTAACTCATTTAACTGATGTGCTCCCAATGACACAGCAAGTGGAGGAAGGAGCCAAAATGGGAATTCCCGGATGACCTGGGTAATACTGAATATCTTGTTGCCTCCAGGACTCCCAGAAAATCAGCCAACTCTTGTCCTCAGGTGACTGCTAGGGAGCCTCCACATTCAAGGCCCCAATTTGGGAGGCAGTATTTCTTGCCTTATGCACTTTTTGTTTTGTTTTCAGGAAGTGTTAAATGTCTAAAAGTAAGAAATGCAACAATAGAAGCCTTTGTACCTTCCCAGTCGTAGAAAATTGCCCTTATAAGCAACCTTGTGATAGTGGGAGCTTTTCCCTCCTTCTCATCTCCTGACTGAGTGGTACTTAGTGCCTGGGAGACCCCCTGCCTGCTTACTGTGAGTTTCGATCTCCTGGAACATCCAGGGCAGATAATCCACACCAAAGCTTAACATTAGCTTGTCTTGCCTTGATAACCTCTCAACTTCCTTATCTTGGACAAGGCCATCCAATTTTTAAACCTAGATTTCTAAGGTCACGTCAAAGCTGAAACATCACCATCTTTATCTTGGCAGAATTTACACTGGCATTTTTCAAAGGCCAGACTAGAACGGAAGATACAATGCGAGACCATTGTGGGATAGTCATAAATGTTCTTGCTTCTGTCACAGTGTCAGCTCTTCTCAGTAAGATTACATTTTCCTAGGGATTTGTTCTCTTCCATAAAACCTCTGTATCTTTCAGATACCTGCTCACTGCTCAGCCCCTTGTCCTGTCTCACCCCACCCCCCACTCCTGCACACACATAATCTGAGTTTCTTCCAAGTTAAGAGTAGATGCTGCTAATACTAGGGAACTCAAGACATACCTAGGAGGCCCAGTTTTACCTTTGAACATCTGTATCTGTTAGGAAAATAGTTATTACAGTCTTAATATAATAGTAATGTTAGTCTTAGCCTGATAATATGGGTTTTTATATTTATGTTGTTGGTATTAATATAGCATTGCATGATATTATGGTATTAATATAGCATTGCATGATATAATAGTATTAATATGTACAATATCTGTCAAAATTAACACTGTACTATTTAACTATTGATAATTATTAATCTCCCAGGTGTTCCAGCCTTTGCACAGGACTTTTGAAACATTATCTAAGTCAGCCCTCACAACCATATGAGAATGAGGCCCCCAATCCCAGTTTACTTATGAGAAAACTGAGGCTGGGGTTGGTAAAGAGCTTGCTGGAGGTTTCAAAGTGAGCAGGCAGGTCCAGGACCTGACCCAGACCCGTCTCCTGGCCCACACTGGTCTCTCCACAGTCTTCTTCACACTCTGTTTGTACAGAGACCAGTCCTCACGCTTCTCATCTGACGTTCAGGTGACACAGACGTTACCTACATCACAGAGCTGCTGAGGGTAAACATGGTGGTGTGTGTAAAGCCTTTGGGAAGGTGCCAAACTCACAGTAAACCTCCAATAAATGCTATCATGTGATACAGTGGAAATTTTTGTCTGAAATATTTCCACTTATCAAAATGGATTCTTTCTTCTTCCAAGTATTTTTTTTTTTCTACTTCAAGTATTATCTTTATATTTTTCATTGTTACTCAGGAGTAGTCTTTTCTCTTTTTGGGTACCATTTACATTAAGATGGTAAAGTCCATTTTCTTACCAGTACAATCTGAGCTGCAAATAATTTTCAGAAAATTATTTTACTACAAAAATTTTAATTGGCTTTTTTTTCCCTCCCAAATGTCAATCACATCCTTTGTGTCTCCTTCATAGTCAAACACTTCTCCCAAGCTTAGAAAAACAAGTCATACCTAGAAATTCTGCAAAAATGCCAGTTTCTATGGCAACCAAATAAGCAGACATGAAAAATGTCAAATGTAATCAATCAATGCCTTTGAATTTTCTTTGAGTTCTATGGATTCCTGTAAGTGATGGACAAGAAGGCCAGTGTTTGTATTTGTTTTTTTCTTCAGGTTGGAATATATTTTCTGTATACCTATATTTTCATTTTTTTTTTTATTCATCTCCAATCTACACACAAAGGATCAGTGTTTATAATTTGAGGGAAATGACAGAATCACAATGTGAAATAATCTAAGACCCCTGCAGAGAGTTTGACATAAATAATTTTAGGTCCTGGATATCTCCTCTTATAGTCAGTAATATTACCCTCCTTTTCATAGTACTTTACAGTTCAAGGTACTTTCCCAAGCATTATCTAATTTAACCCACAAAATAATCCTGCTATGGGTAAGTTGTAAGCATAACCAAAGATCCTCAGAGGGATAAAGCAACTTCCTTAGATATAGCAGATTGTTAAATAAAAATGCAAACCCAGAATTACTTATCCTTTGTCCCTTTTTACTAGTTATTTATTGTTCTCAAAAGAACTGCTAAAATTTCCGTTAAGTAAGTTGCTACCTGCCAGCCTTTATAGTCAAGATGTTCCAAAGGCCTAACGTAAGTACAACCTGCTGAAATTGAAGGTAACTAATTTCTTATCACTTGAAGTAAAGTTAACTTCAAGTGCAGGGCAAATTATCAGAGCTTCTAAATCAATGAAAAATAAGCCCTCTTTTTTCACAAAAACTGCATTATTAGAAGAGAAATCAGGAAGCTTTTTCTGTAGAGGGCAAAATAGTACAGATTTTTGGCTTTGCAGACCAATCTCTCTGAGACTGCTGAACTCCATTGTGGCAAGAGCATGACTGTGTTCCAGTAAAACTTTATTCACAAAAATAGAGGCAAGAAATTATTTGTCTCATGGGCTGTGGTTTATCTACCCATAGTCTAGTCACTTGAGTTTATTCTAGAAAAATGGGGAGTAAGGTTTAGGTTGTCCTTATTGAAGCACTGAGAGAATTATCAAGCAGAAGACAGGCATTCTTCTATGTGATGGTCTTTTGTTTATTTGTTTCTTTGATTGTTTTATTCAGGGAAGTGATGGATGAGCGGTTGCTCCAAGAAACCCTACGAGTCTGTGTTCTCTAAACCATATGACAGGATGTATTATTCTTGCCTCTGGTTAGAGGGCTAGCCAGGGAAACATACTGGCATACATTCTTTAATTGCACACACACTCTCAGGCTCTTTATTATGTGTTGTGCTGGCAACCACTGGGTAGACAAAGATGAACAAGGCTTGTTGGCAGCTTTTGAGCAGTTTGCAGTCTGGAGTAGGAGCAGGAGAAGAGGTGGTGAAGACAGATAAGTATGCAAAAAACGATACCCATAGTATAAAGAAAAATGCAGAAAGGAGCAGTAAGGGGGTATTAGCCAAGTGCATTGAAAAGACATTAGCAGGAGAAATGAGGTTTGTCCTGGGCAGTCGGGGTGGTATGACTGGAGAAGGTGACATCTAGCTGGCCACGAGTGATGATAGGATCCCCAAGAGAGCTGAGGGAAGGGCAGGTCAGGAAGAGAAAACCATAGGCACATGGATACAGAGATTCAGGGCATGTGCAGGAAAGAGCATAATCCTCCTTAATCGTGCCTGCAGTATGGGACAGGTGAGGAGAGGTACAGCAGGAGCAGAAATGGGAGCTGGAAGTCCAGCCGAATCTTTTTTTTCACTTTTTTCTAATGTTTATTCATCTTTTGAGAGAGAGAGTTGGAGCGTGAGTGGGGGAGGGGCAGAGAGAGGGAGACAGAATCCGAGCAGGCTCCAGACACTGAGCTGTCAGCAAAAAGCCCAATGTGGGGCTGGAACTCACGAACCATGAGATCATGACCTGAGCAGAAGTCAGCTGCTCAACTGACTGAGCCACCCAGGCACCCCAGCCAAATATTCTGAGAGCCTGAAAGGCAAAGCTGAGGTGTAGGGGTTCCATTCTACAACATAAAGGAGCCCTGGGTGATTTTTGAGCAAGTACATAGATCACGTCAGACTTGGGCTTTACTAAGAGAAGTGTCACCAGCAGCGTGGGGAAAGCCAGGTTCATTCATTCAACACACCAAGAACCCTAGACCAAAGCTGTCCAGGAGAAATATAATGGGATCCACAAATGCAAGTCATGTATATAATTTTTAAATTTCTTGTAACCACAATTATAAAACATAAAAGGAATAATTGTTTTTTTTTTAATATTTATTTTGAGACAGAGACATAGAGCACGCGTGCACACATGCATGGGAGGGGCAGAGAGAGAGGGAGAGAGAATCCCAAGCAGGTTTTGTGCTGCCAGTGCAGAGCCAGACATTGGGCTCCATCTCACGAACCTCGAGATCATGACCTGAGCCAAAATCACAAGTCGGTCACTTAACCGACTGAGCCACCCAGGCGCCCCTCGTTTTAATAAGATACTTTATGTAACCCAATTTATCCAAAATACTATTTCAACATCTAATCTATATAAAAACGATTACTAAGACTTCAACATTCTTTGTCTTACACTAAGACTTCAAAATTTGGTGTGTATTTTCACTTAGAGCAAGTCTCAATTCTGACCTGGGACATTTCAAGCGCTTGGTGTGGCTAGTAGTCCCCAGACTGGATAGCACAGCTCTAGCGCATATTTAATAAAAACGCATCCAGGAAGGGACCTTGGCCTGAGTTGGAAGCAAGATCAAAAGACAGCCATTTAAGGATGCCTGGCTGTTTATTTTGCCAAGTCTCCTTGTGCCCTGAGTTCTTTTAAAATAACCAACGTGGGAATAACTGCTGTGCCTTTAAAATAAAATATTCATAAATTGCCAGGTGGACTTAGAAAATCCTGCTCTAGCCAAAGGTAGGTAAACTGTTAAGGTAAGTAAAATCTCACACGCTTGTATTATAATTACAGTAGTCAGAATGAGGAGTTTGAATCTTAACATTTTTCAGCTGGAGAGACTCTTCACAATTATTTCACGAAAACTTCCAATTTTACAAATGGCAGAGACCCAATTCCACTCAACCAGATATTACTCCAGGGGTTGCCTAATTCTTCCCTTTTTCTAGTTTATTGTGTGTGTGTGTGTGTGTGTGTGTGTGTGTGTGTGTGTGAGAGAGAGAGAGAGAGAGAGAGAGAGAGAGAGAGAGAGAGAGAGAGAGAGGAGAGAGATTCTTTGGGTACACGGCAGAGGCAGAGAGACAAAGATAGGCAGCAGAGATGTGGGGTTCAGGGGGAGGACAAAAATAAGGAACATTTGCTAAGAGGCTTTTTCAAGCTGCAAATGCCAGATCCCCACCCTGATCTACTGAATCAGAGCCAGACTCACACACCAGATTAAGGTAGTGCCATGGCTAATCTACAAGAAGACCTATGTTATCGTTACAAATGTAACAAAACACAGAAGATTTTGTTCAACCAAAGTACCTGAAAGGTCTAAAGGCTGGAAGGAATAGTTATTAAACTGCTTGGCAGGTTGGTTGTTGGGGGAGCAGGAGAGGGAGAAGAGTGGAGGTAGAGAAGGGCACAAAGGGACATCTGTGGACCATGCAGAAAGTTCCAGACACCAGACCCCTTTGGCAGAGACAGCCCAGTGATCTGCACTGTTTTTGGCTGGTGTGTGTGTGTATGTATAATGTCTGGGGGTAAGAACTAAGTTGTCACAGAAGGAAACATGATGTTCAGAATGTATCAACTGTCTTTATTTTTTACCTCCCCCAGTGCCTCAGACAAAAAGGAAGGGGGAAAAGGGGGGAAATGTTTTGTAATATCACTTTGGGCACCATTTTACAAATCTGATCGTAATATTGAACAGTCCTAAGATGCCCACATTTAATCAGCTTGCACCTGGCCGGGAATGTGTAGCCTGAAAAGGTGTGCAGGTGGTCTGTCTTGAACTCCTCCCCACCAAGGTGAAAACCATTATAGCTCCGTGTCCTAATTTTAATGTGCATGCGGTCACCTGGGGACTTGTTAAAATGCACGTCCTGATTAGAGGTCTGGGAAGGAGGAGCCCCAGATCGCGCATCTCTGACAAGCTTCTGGGCGATGCCTGTGCTGGCTGTCTGCAGACCACACATGGGACAGTAAGGCCGAGGAACATCAGATACTGCCGCACAAAGTAATACAGCATCCCCAGGTATTTCCTCCTCAACCTGCGCTGTATTTCCCCCTTTGGGCCCTTCGGTTCCCTTCCCTCAGAGGACACCGCGGCTGGGAGGAAGCGATGAGGGGTTAGGAGCCCAGAGGGCCCGAGCTAGAGATGCTTTCCTTGAAGGCTCCTCCCGTTTCATCCTTTGACCTCTCTGCCTTCAGGTGTCTAAGCTTGAGAGAGAGAAGACTCAAGAAGCAAAGAGGATCCGTGAGCTGGAGCAGCGCAAGCACACGGTCCTGGTGACGGAACTCAAAGCCAAGCTCCACGAGGAGAAGATGAAGGAGCTGCAGGCCGTGCGGGAGAATCTCATCAAGCAGCACGAGCAAGAAATGTCAAGGACAGTGAAGCTGCGGGATGGGGAGATCCAGAGGCTCAAGTCGGCCCTGTGTGCTCTCCGGGACGGCAGCAGCGACAAAGTACGGACAGCGCTCACCATCGAGGCCCGGGAGGAGGCCCGGAAACTGTTTGACGCGGAGCGCCTTAAGCTCCTGCAGGAAATTGCGGACCTGAAAACTGCCAAGAAGCAGGTGGACGAGGCTCTCAGCAATATGATCCAAGCGGATAAAATAAAAGCTGGGGACCTAAGGAGCGAGCATCAGTCCCACCAGGAAGCCATCTCGAAGATCAAGTGGGAGTCAGAGCGAGATATTCGGAGGCTGGTTAGTAACCCAGTGCAGTGCGTCGGGGACACATTGTCTTGGCAGGTGTCAGAGCGCCGCGGGCGCGCTTGTCCAGGTGTCTCTCATGAGTGCCCACCCCTTGTCGAGTGCTCTACCCAAAACACAAGATGGGTCGATAGGTAGGCAGGTAGGTAGATAAACAGATAGGCCCAGGCCAAAATTGGAACTGTAAAATGTAAAAGACACTGGAATCACCTTTCTCCTAAAAACTGGATTCTTCCAGCCACACATGTATGGAGAGTGTCTGTTCAATGATTCCTGTTTTCTCGAATGTCTATAAAAATATTCTAACTTATGAACTCTTCTAAAATCGACATGTTTTGTGGGCGTTCCATTTACAAAATGTTACTGGGTTTTTAAAGGGGTAGGGAAAGTTTCTATGGCTTTTTAAGTTTCTGTGCCATCTGAAAATGGCAGCCACTGAGAGCTTCCTGAATGATTCACCTGTGTTCTTTCCAGGGACTGTGTCTGAAAGCAAGAAATAGAGCTATAAGATCCCTAGTCATTTTTAAAATAGATCTTCTTTCCCAAAATAAATAAGGGGCATTCTAACCAGGAGCCCTTATAATTTTTAAACTGGATGTCATTCCTAAGTAGTTTATTTGCTATTGCCAATTTCTAAGACTTATTTCAAAGCCTACAGAGTTAGATCTTTTTTCTCTTTTTTTAAATGTTTATTTATTTTTGAGAGAGAGAGTGAGCAGGGGAGGGGCAGAGAGAGAGGGACAGAGGATCTGAAGCAGGCTGTGTGCTGACAGCCGAGAGCCCAGTGAGGGGCTCATATCCATGAACCGTGAGATCATGACCTGAGCTGAAGTCAGACACTTAACCAGCTGAGCCCCCCAGGTGCCCCAGATCTTTCTTTTTAATATGTATCACCAAAAGCCACATTGGTCTCTCACTATACATAAAATAACAACAAAGTATTATGTGAAAGCCTAGGTTGACCACATTCAATTGTTTTAGAAGACACATTTACATGCATTTATACTCAGAATGTTTAGCCTTAGTTATATCTTATCAAATTAACCCTCACCTATTAGAATGTACTTGATGCTTCTCTAAAAGTAGTATTTTTTGGGAACCTGGCAGGCTCAGTCGGTAGAGCATGCGACTTTTGATCTCAGTGTTGTGACTTATACCCCATGTTGGGGGTAGAGATTACTCAAAAATAAGATCTTTAAAAATAATAACAATAATATTTTCTTAGGAAATCTACGCTTTCTGTGTCTGCTGGTTCTAAGCAATTATTTTAAGAACCCAATTATATTCCTTGGATTATATCTCTAGGATTTCAATTTTAGGTAAAAGTGGTTATCATAGAACATTTTGAAAAGATAAATGTGTAATTTTCTTTGTACTGCAATACTGTGTGACTGTAAATTGTTGCCTTTTCCACACTTTCCAAATTCTTTATCTGCAATTCATTCTATTGCCCTGGTTGACAATAAAGACCAAACACAGTGCAGAAATATTGGTCTCTGCCCTGCCTTTGGTTTTTGAAATGACAACGGCTGATGAAGAAAGAACCAGCACTGTGAACTCTGGAGTTAGCAGGTGGGTAGATGAAAAGGGTGTTGTACATCAAATATTTGTGTTTGTTGATGGTTTTGGATATAAACTCTCTGAGTATATCCACCTGTTGGTCTGTAGTTTCTTTCTGCGACTTGCTTTTACCAGCATACTACTGAAGTAGACACACAGTCTCTCTTAGTAAGAGTGTAAAATCTAAGCTACCTGAGGAGTGGTTAAAAAACTGGGTGCAAACAGAGAATCATGGGAAACTTTTTCAGTAGCACAGATGCACTTGTCTTCAGTTTTTTCTTTTTCTTGTCTTGTCACTACCCCTACACCCAGCTCCATTTTTGGAACTGGAAAGGAGGGAAATGGGAGCTGTTCTGTTTAGAAAATTTCCCCAGGGAATTCTGGTATGTACCCCTCCCCATCTAAGAACTAGAACTGCGGAAGGATTTTCAGTATTCTGAAACCAAAGCCCATGCTTACAACCACTATGCAGTAGAGACTCATCGGCACTAATTACTGGACATTCTACTTTGAATATCCAGTTACTACTGGAAAACTACTTTGGAAAATGCTGGAAGTATGATGTTGGGGTCAATATTGCATAGTGCCTATTAGAATGGGCTCTGGAGTCAGAAGACTGAATTTAAAATTGGGCTTCACCACTTAGGAGCCATAGGCCTATGGCAAAGTTTTTAACCCTTTGGGTGCTCAGTTGTCATCTGTAAAGTGGTGATAACAGAACTTACATAATAGAATTGTCATAAAAGGTGATAAGGTATATAAAGCTTTGAGTATAGTGCCTTGAATGTAGTAAAAATTAGTAAATTTTAGTTATGATGATGGTGATGATGAAGATGATTATATTGGCAGTAATGGAATAATTTCCAGTACGTTCATTTAGGTAGGGTACACCCGAACCAGCTAGGAGCATGCAGGTGTGGAACTATGGTAAATTGTAAATGACATCATCGATGACAGGTCTAACAAATGAATGTACCATTCAGTTAAGAATACCACAGGATTCAAATTTCTACAAGGAGATAGAAAAATAAAGGCAGTGCTTTCATTCCCAAATTAGCAGGACAGTGTTTGAATACTCACAAAGTTATCAGATGATATCATAGGGCCATGCAGAGTTTAGCCCAGCGTCCTTCCAAAATTGATCTAAAATGTAATCGTGTGACTGGGAGGCAACAGCTCACAGATACTTATATATGGAAAAATGGGACTATTTAACAATTTCTCACAGTAAAGAAAGATTTGTACAAAGTCATCTATTATAAATGAGACAGTATAATACAATTTTATTAAATGTCTCTATCCTATCCCCATTTTGAATATTCTCATGAAATATAATGAAATGAGAAGAAAGGTTTCACCCAATGGCTGTGCTCCCCTCAAAAATTGTTTACAGACATTAACTTCACTAGTCCTCACCAGGAGTGGCAAAAATTTTTCAGTCCAATGAAACTCTGATCAATTGGTATTGAATGTTTATGGCCTTCAGTTGGCACGTAATTCTGAGATCAAGCCCAGGCTTAACAGAAGTGAGTGTTGGGATCAATAATTATATCCCACAGGTGTAGGAGGGGCAACAGTGGCTCATATTACCAGGTGTTTTCCATTCCTGCGGTCCCAACCATGGTTTTGACAGTAATGGTAAAATGCTTGCTAAGAGCTATTTGCTCTGACATGTGGAAAAGAATGGAAAGAGCCACATAACACGAACCATGTTCCATATCCTCTCCTGAATTTGCTGCAAATTCACCACCTGAATGCAAACCTATTGACCTTAGGAAATGACTAGGCTCCTGCAAAAGCTGAAGCTTCTTCAGTAAAAAATGACCAATTCATAGCGGCTGCTGCTGTTTAAGGTGAACTCAAAGGCTATTCCTCTAAACAGGAGGGGATATCAACGATTGTCCTGGGAAATACTGTAGTGGAGTATTGAGTATCTGTATTTAGTAAAACAAATGACTCATTTTAAGGTCAACCTTCCTTTTCTAACTCCAACCAACCTGGACCATTTCAAACAATATATTGAATTAAAGCATCTATACAGGATATACCAGAGAGAAAAGGTTGTTCTCCTTGGCACCTAATTAGCCTAAGAGAGCCTTTCATTGTACGGTACTGCCTTGTCGTATTCATAAATTCAATGTACTTGTCACAGTTGTGATTTTTTTTCCGTATCAATCAGCAGAAAGAAGTTAAACTCATACCATTGTAAAAATGCATTTTTTTTACAGCATTGTTAAATAAAATGTCCTGGGTGTCGTTTAATTCAGATGGATGAGATTAAAGCCAAGGACAGGATCATCTTTTCCCTGGAAAAGGAACTGGAGACCCAAACTGGCTATGTACAGAAACTGCAGCTGCAGAAGGAGGCTTTGGATGAACAGCTCTTTCTGGTCAAGGAGGCCGAGTGCAACATGAACAGTCCGAAACGAGAGATTCCGGGAAGAGCAGGAGACGGCTCTGAGCACTGCGGTAGTCCTGTAAGTCTTTCCGAGCTGAAGTGAAGAACTCAGGAGTCATCTTTTATTTAGCTCCCAAGTTTTACTTTCCACTTAAGCTCTTTTCCTGTTTACTGCAAGGCAATCAATTCTCCCTTCTACTATAAAACCAGCTAGTATCTTGGGAACAGGGTTTTCTAAACTCATAGACAACAAAGTGGTCGGCACCACATTAGCGGATCAGGAGAGAATTACCGGTCTTTTTAAATCTTTCATAGAATTTTTTTAGCCACGGGATACCTGTCCAAACTTCAGCCTATTGTAAGTGCCATAAATTAGATGAAACTACTTTGCCTCTTGCCAAGACTGGTAATTTTCCCTTGTGTGAACCATTGGGTTGGAAATTGGCAAAGATGGTTGTCATCTGCAGGGGTCAAAATGTATAACTGTATAAAAGACTAAACCACTTAAATCATCATCTGAAAGCTTCTATTCTGATTGAACTTGCCGCTTATAACCCTGGATTTTCATCATTTTATATGAGAAATTATTTTCAGAACTGCAGCCATAGAAATCAGCTTGTATATAGTTGACTTTCATAAGTTATACCTTTCAAATTATTTAGCTGCTAAAAAGATGAAAATGGATTATTTAGGGACAGAGAGAGGTTCCAAAGTAGTACTTAGAACCAAGTAATGAATAATTTATGAATTGGTATTCAGGATATATATATCCCAGTAGGTGGCGGAACCAGGATTTAGCAGACGTAAGTTTTAGTTCTATCACTGACATTTACCTGCAGTGCAGCAAAACTGCCCAGAGAATGGGCTCTAGAGTCAGATTCTTTAGTTCAAATTCTGGATCTACCACATACCAGATGACCTTAGGCAAATTATTTTACTGCTCAGAATTTCCTCATCCATAAAAGAGAGGCCATAATGCTACTCCGTAAGGCTGCTCAGAGTCTAGAAGAAATGGTAGGTAAAATGTTGAGCATAGTGTCTGGCTCATAGTCAGCATTTAATGCATATTAATTATGGATTAATAATGGATTAATGGTAGTAGCCACAAATGGATTTAATGCATATTAATTATGGATTAATAATGGATTAATGGTAGTAGCCACAAGCCCTTGGATGAGTATGACCTCTCTGAATCTTCCCTGATCTGCTGAATCCTCTAGGATTCTATGAATCTGGAGATATAATGTGTGGGAAACTGCTTTATCAACAGTACAGCACTCTCAAAATATAAGATGATAATGGAATTGCAAGTCTCTAATGGTGCTGTGGACTCTGGAGCATAGACTTAATCCATGATGCCATGTGTAAAGTGATCCACAGCAATGATGCCAGTGGGGAAGCCAGGTGTTCTGGGCAAAATGTACTAGCAAAGGCTGTCTTATAATCTACTGCCTTTTATATGTGAAGGCAATATACCAGCCTTCTCACACTGGCCTTTTTCACCAGGAATACATAGGAATTTTTAAAGCCCAGCCCTACCTTCTACTCTTTGGCTAAGTGTAATAGGACATCTGTCTTAGCTGTGGGAAGCAATGTGCAGCCATGACTTAAGAGATGCTTCTTGAACCTCATGTAATTATGACATGACCCTGGCCTCATAGCCCACAGATCTGATAAGTTCATCCAACCATCTACTACTCCCCCTGCCAGGAGTCAGAGCTCCAGAGAGTATCTGCCACATGGAATTCACTTGCAATTTCAACCAGTCTTGGTCTTCAGTCCATGCAGTGGATGTTGAGGGTTAGAAGAGGGTAAATATTTACTCTTCTCTGAATAGAGAACATTTTAGTCTCACCTCATAAGCCAGATGAAAGATATCAAGCCTCTTAATTATTTATGAGTGGAACTCCAAAACCTTGTGAAAAGTGTTATTGAAAAAAAAAGGAGAGAAAAGAAAAATGTTACTGAAGAAATGCCCATTTCAATTTTCATGTGTAGGATTTGAGAAGAAATCAAAAGAGAATAGCTGAATTGAATGCCACCATAAGAAAATTAGAAGACAGGAATACCTTGCTTGGAGATGAACGAAATGAACTGGTGAGTTCTGATCAGAATTAGTTAGTTGGTTAATTAGTTAAGCATTTTGTTTAAAAAAGTGTATATGATGTTGTAGAAGTATAACATAATAAAGAAAAATGCACAAATGATAAAGGCACAGCTTAATAAATGCACCCAAAGTGACACACCCATATAACTACCACCCAGATGAGGACATGGATTACCAGCAGCTCAGATCGTCCCTTTCTTGTGACTGCTTCCAGTCACCATCCTTCTAGAGATAATCGATCGCTCTACTGAATTCTATCGCTATAAAGGTCCACCACTGGTTTTAAAATGTTTTATAAATGGCACCATACAATAATTACTCTTCTGTGTCTGGCTTTTCTGCCCAGCATTACATTTGTGAAAGTCATTCATTGCATTGCATGTATAATTCATTCGTTTTCTTATTCTATTTTTCCAATAATACACCACAGTATATTTACTCTTCTATTGTTAATGGACATTTATATCGTTTCTTGACAGTTTTAATGTTAATGGTGCATGTCTTTGGTGAGAAAACATGTTCATTTCTGGTGAGAACTTCCCAAGGAACAGAATTACTGGATCATAGAGTTATGCATGTGGCCAGATTCAGTAGGAATTGCCAGTTTTGCACACATGTTATAGCAATTACATTCCCACCAACGATATATGAGAGTTACGGCTTCTCCACATCTTTTCCAACATGAACTGATAATTGATCATATTAGTCACTTTGGTGAGTGTGAGCGATAATTTGTATTGTAGGATTTTAATTTTTACTTTCCTTAATACTGAGGTTGAATAATTTTTTACATATCTTTTGGCCTTCTGGGTATCCTTGTGCAAGTTGCCCTTTGTCTTTTGTAAAATTTTCTTTTGTAGTGTCTTTATTTTCTTATTAAGAATAGGAATTCTTAAATAATTTTTGGATACTTGTATTTAAAATATCTTGCTCTGTGCCTTACATTTTAGATTCTTGATGGTGGCTCTTGGTACAAAGAAGTTATTTCCAGCCTTTCCTTTTTTTCAAATATATGCATTTTAGGTTATAAATATCTCTAAGCATGACTAGCTTCATCCCATTTGTTTTTTTTTTTTTAATGTCATAATATATTACTATTTAGTTCAAAATCTTTTCTAATGTAGGATTTCTCCTTTGACCCATGGGTTACTTAGCCCTCAAGGCTTAACTTCAAACATCTGGAGATTTTTGAGTTACCTTTGTCTTACTGATTTCTACCTTAAGTCCACTACAATCAGAGAACATACTTTGTATTATTTCTTTTTCTTTTTTAAGTTGAAGTATAGTTGACACACAGTGTTACATTAGTCAGGTATTCTTTGTATCATTTCATTCTTTAAAATTCGTTGAGATTCACTTTATGATGCTAGCCTCTTCTCACCTTTAGAAATATTCCATGTTCCCATGAAAAGAAGGTATACCCTGTGATCATTGCATGAATTTTGAATCAAGTTCATTAATCTCCTATATCTTTACAACGTTTTTGTGTGCTTATTCTCCCAACAGATTTGTCCATTCCTATTCTTAGTTCTGTCGATTCTGCTATATATTTATTTGAAGTCAGGGTACTAGGTATATATAAATTAAGATTTGTTAAATACTTGCATCATGAATTGTTTTTTATCTTCCGTAATACTTCTTAAAGTCTTGATCTGGTGTTAGCTGAACTACATCAGAATTTTTGCTCTTAGTGGTTTCATGAATAACTATATTGACTTTCAAACTTTATAGCATTTAAACTCTATCTCTTTTTTTAATGTTTATTTTTGAGGGAGGGGCAGAGAGAGAGAGAGAGAGAGAGCAGGACAGAGGATCGGAAGCAGGCTCTGAGCTGTCAGCACAGAGCCTAATGCAGGGCTCAAACTCACGAACCGTGAGTTCATGACCTGAACTGAAGTCGGACACTCAACTGACTGAGCCACCCAGGCATCCCTAAGCTACCTCTTTTAAAAGGAACATTTTGGGGGGTACTTTGGATCTATGGTTACTGATGTATGATCTGGTAGAATTACTGATATCTCCTTTTATTTCTGTTTATCTACATCTTCCATAAATAGCATCTACTAAGTAAATTTAACTATTTAAAACCCCGGGGACACCTGGGTGGCTCAGTTGGTTAAGCATCTGACTCTTGATCTCAGCTCAGGTCTTGACCTCAGGGTTGTGAGATAAGGCCCCGAATTGGGCTCCACACCCGGTGTGGAGCCTGCTTAAAAACAACTATTTAAAATCCTTGTCATTGACCTTCGGCAAAGAGACAAAGTTTAAAATAGCAAACCTAGTGGAATAATTTATTTGTCCTTGTATGTGCTCAATATTTAATATGTTTGCTTCAGATACTTGAAGCTCAAAACTCAGGATTAAATGGGGTTATGAAAAATTTTGGCCTTCAATATAAAATGAGTTTTCAAATGACAGTTGGGGAATACTGTTTCAGAATCACACGAGCAGCTTTTTCAAATATTTATAGGTAGCTAAGTCTCCTATCCCAGCACTTCCCAAAACGTTGGAGTCTCAGAAACAGGAGCAGTCTTGTCAGATGGTTCTGACACACCCCACCACTTTTCTTGCTTCAGTACCCCTCCCCCAATACATATCATTCAGAATCATTAGTATAAAGTGAATGAACTAACCATAGGAACTTTAATATGGAAATCCATTAGGTATAGAATGAACATAAAATATGCCATCCAAGTGGGAGAGTTTGGAGAGTAAAAGGGATGGGGACTATTAACAATTACCCCAAGACAGCATCCATAAAGTTAGACCCGTGGTTCTCAGCTCTAGGAAATTTTGTCAGTACCTGGAGACATTTTTGATTGTTACAACTGGGAGGATGTTACTGGAATCTAGTGAGCAGAAGCCAAGGATGCTGGTAAACATGGTACAATGTACAGGACATCTCCTCATGGCAAAACCTATCTAGCCCACAGTGTCTACAGTGCAGAGGTTGAGAAATCCTGCCTTAGACTAACAGGTGAACCAGAATATGGTCACTCTTAATTACTGGGGGGTATGAATACAATCATACTTAGCCTAGGCTTGGTGAGAATTAAATGTTCTTAAACATAAATATCAACAGAACTTTGAGAGTAAGTCCCCCCCCCCCCAGTAACATTTTCTTAAAAATAAGCATCTTTGGGGCACCTGGATCTCGGGGTCATGAGTTCAAGCCCCATGTTGGATGTCGAGATTACAAAAAGATAAATAAACTTTAAACATGTAAATAAAAATAAAGAGCTTCAGCATGGTTCAGGAGTCTTAGCAAGATCTCTCATGGGAAGAACAGACTTTGGCAATAACTAGGCTTGGGTTTGTGTCCCGGTTGTACTACTTAGTGATGTGTGATTCATATGAGCTGCTTTATCTTTCTGAGCCAGTGAGGGGTCATTACAAGCCCAGGGAGAGGTGTGAGCAGCGTGAGATTGGGGCTGAGCACAGCATGGTAACTGGACTACAGGAATCAAGGACGTGCAAGGTATGAAGTTGTTCTTCCTGAGCATTTCCAAAAGCAGAACTTTGGCAGCTTTTAAGGTAACACATTGATACAGAGTTCAGAAGACTATGATGAAAAACCATCAGGAGCACCTGGGTGGCGCAGTCAGTTAAGCGTCCAACTTCAGCTCAGGTCATGATCTCACGGTTCGTGAGTTAGAGCCCTGCTTTGGGCTCTGTGCAGACAGCTCAGAGCCTGGAGCCTGCTTCAGATTCTGTGGCTTTTTCTCTCTCTGCCCCTTCCCTGCTCATGCCCTGTCTCTCTGTCTGTCTGTTTGTCTCTCTCTCTCAAAAAGAAATTACATTAAAAAAAATAGAAAAACCATTAGAGGAAACTGAGAACAAAGCAGTCAGGCTGTTAAATGAATGATGGAAGTGGTCAATCCCAAGATACGTGGTGAAGCAGAGAAAAGGTGGCCCCAGATGGGCTTTGACTCCTTCTGCTCCCAAATCCACTCTTGCACAAGAGACAAATTGTAACTTATGTCTTCCCAGTTAAAACGTGTGCGAGAAACCGAAAAGCAATGTAAACCTCTTCTGGAAAGGAACAAGTGCCTCGCCAAGAGAAACGATGAACTGATGGTGTCTTTGCAGCGCATGGAAGAGAAGCTAAAAGCTGTGACAAAGGAAAATTCAGAAATGGTATGTATCAGAGACTCTGAAAAGCTTCAGCTTCTGTCCTTACGTTACTCCAGCAACCTGTCTTATTTGTTCTTTCTCAGTTTGTTTTTCAAATATGATGCCGGTCATGAAAGTTTGGGTTTTCCCTATGTAAGCAAGGAACCTTTAAGGAAGAAAGCAACGTGGGGCTGAATTTTAAGGGGCTTCTAAGTTTGCAGAATGGTTGGAATCTGCACTTTCCAGAATCTCCCAAATACAGAAGCAAACTTTTAACATAGCCCTCAGCCGCAGAAAGTTGCAAGAATTTCACTAATGTGCTCTTTATAGAACTGTACAATGGGTACCTCTCGTCTTCTAAGACCTTGCGTAATAGTTGAGAAATAGTTGCCATCATTTGTATTATTTTTTTTTAACTTTTTAACGTTTATTTATTATTGAGAGACACAGAGAGACAGACCGTGAGCAGGGGAGGGGCAGAGAGAGAGGGAGGCACAAAATCCAAAGCAGGCTCCAGGCTCTGAGCCGTCAGCACAGAGCCCGACATGGGGCTCAAACTCACGAACCTCTAAGATCATGACCTGAGCCAAAGTCGGATACTTAACCGACTGAGCCACCCAGGTGCTCCACCATTGTTTGTATTCTGTATGGACAGGTGATGAGCACATCCACTCCTTAACAGACTTACAATGTAGCTATAGGGATCTTCAGACATTCCCAGTGATTTTGACTTGTAGCAAATAAAATGTACTTGAGGGTTTTGGTTGGTGTGCAGATGAACCTGAGCAATTTTCACATTTAGCTGGAGCCTCATAAAGTTTCTGCAGATATTTTATGTTAACTACTAAAGTTTGGGTTTTTTTTTTTTTTAATGTCTTTAACCTGTACTTTCTTCTTTTCCACTCCAGAGAGAAAAAATAACATCCCATCCACCCTTGAAGAAATTAAAATCACTGAATGACCTCGATCAAGCTAATGAAGAACAAGAGACAGAGTTTTTAAAACTTCAAGTCATTGAGCAGCAGAACATCATTGATGAGCTCACAAGGGTGGGTCTTGATCAGTCTATAAACTCTAAGTTGTTCCCAAGGACAAGTAGCCAAGAAATCAACATATGCTGGAAGCACTTGATAATTTCTTCAGATTAGCCCCAAAGGCCCAAGTTTATATATTCAATATATAAATAGTTTGAAGAGACTGTATTCCAAAATTACTTTATATTACTAAGCTGTTTTATACATTTTCAATTATAATCCTTAGTTAACTAATTTGACAACATAAATAGTAGCTGCAAAGTACCTTATAAGGACTTTCAAATGCATCCTTATGCAAGTAGAGAGGTAGTGTGGGTATGCCTTCTAATTGCCTTCCTGTATCAAGATTCTGAGGGTAAGAGATGAAATATTTTGCCAACAATAGCAGGACCACATGCCCTTTATTTCCCAACACTTAATTCAGTGTCCAGTACTTATGTGCAGTTTACTAACTATTTGTTGAGAGCTGCCCAGGTGGCTCAGTTGGTTAAGCATCCGACTTCGGCTCGGGTCATGATCTCATAGCTCATGAGTTCAAGTCCCTCACACTGCCAAGCCTGCTTGGGATTCTGTCTGTCTGTCTGTCTGTCTCTCTCTCTCTCTCTCTCTCTCTCCCTCTCCCCCCACTCCCTCTGCCCCTCCCCCACTCAGGTGTGCATGCATGCGCTCTCTCTCTCTCACAAAATGAATTGATAAACTTTAAATAAATAAATATTTGTTGAATGAATAGTGACCTCGTAATTACATGACAGTGGAAGTTTCATTCCCCGTGTTCTGACTGTGAATTTAGTACCTACTGAAGTGTGTAGAACAATTACTATTCCCATTTGCATCCGGTCAAGGCCTGTTTTACCATCAGTAGTGGACTAAGACCTTTAGATGCCTTTGGGTTTCCTCTTTGCCTCTTGGTCTTTATTCTGTGATTGACATCTCTGGTCGCTGTCACTTTAGGACCCAGCTGAGGCCTGGAGAATTGAGGAACCAGCAGTGGGGTGGGGGTGGTTAGGCAGGTGTCTCCAGGGATGGGTGAACAAGATAATTTCCTGCCATTGAAGGAAGAGAAGATTATAACTTCTGTTTGTAACTATTTGTGGTTTACCCTTTGTAAATGGTCTAAGTTCAGTCTATGTTATAAGACATATAGTGTATTAGGAGGATAATCTAAGTGTAAACTTCCCAAGTTTCAGATATGTTGAGGTTGTATGATCAAAATACTTTCACAAGGCAGGAAATCCAAAAAGTTAACATCACTGACTTTAACCAGACTATTTATAAAACATGTGAAGCACTGTGCCTCTTATTTCACATCCATATCCTTAATAACTCTTAAATCGCGGATTCACTCAGCCAAGAATTTGCTCAGCTTTGAGTATCTAAGGTTAAAGCTAAGTTTCTTATAGGATTTTGACATGTGGAGGCATGTCATCCAGACTTTCAGGGAAACTGTCACTTATTTAATCTACCTTTGAATTTGTACAGTAAATACATAGAGTACTTCATAGATGAATGCCCAATTCCCAGGATATCTCCATCCATAACAAGAATGAATCAGGAAATCAATCATTATTTCTAGATATTCTTTGAGTTTCCCAGAACATTCCAACAAGAACCACTGTCCCTTCACACACCAGATGATTCCAATTCAGTAGATACTCCTGTTTCCATCTTCAGAGGCTGCAGGTGAGAACAAGGGTCTAAGAATAGTCAAAGGGCAGTTTTCTGTGCCTTCAACTGATTAAATGCAAAGAATAAAGTTTTTGTACAGTAGTATTTTTTTCAGTACCTAAATATAAAGTAATTTGAAAAATTACTGAAAGAAACTGAAAAATTGTGCTTTGGGAAAATAGGAGTGACTCTTTTCAGAGCTACTTAATCTTTAGGTATAACAAAGGATTCTGATGAAGAAGACTGTGCCCTTCCTGATTGGGAGGCTCTCAGATCCACATAGATGATCAAGAAAAGTTGTAGAGTATTTTTATTATAAAAATATGTAAGTATATATGGGATACCTGGCTGGCTCCACCAGAGGAGCTTGTGACTCTTGAGCTGAGGGTCCTGCGTTTGAGCCCCACCTTGAATGTAGAGATTACTTAAATAAATAAAAACTTTAAAAAAATATATAAGTATCAAACCTAAAAGTTGCCAAAATTACAAAACACAATTTTACTTTAAATAGAAATATGTAATGACTCAGGCAAAAACAAACTCTGTCATTAAAAAAAAAAAAAAAAAAAACAACCTGGGGCACCTGTGTGGCTCAGTCAGTGAAGCATCCAACTTTGGCTCGGCTCATGATCTCGCAGTCTGTGAGTTTGAGCCCCACATCGGGCTCTGTGCTGACAGCTCAGAGCTTGGAGCCTGCTTTGGATTCTGTGTCTCCCTCTCTCTCTGCCCCTCCCCCACTCACACGCTCTGTCTCTCTTTCTAAAATAAATAAACATTAAAAAATTAAAAAAAAAAACACCTATAGGAAAATATGTACCAACTCAACACCTGAAAAGCTTCATCTGTTTTCCAGGACCGAGAAAAGCTCATCCGTAGGAGAAAACATAGAAGAAGTTCCAAGCCAATTAAGGTAATGGGAAAACTAGGTTATCAGGCTTTTGCCACAAACACTGCCAAGGAAGTGAGGCTTGCCAAGGAATCTTCCTGCAAAGATGTGATAAATCAGATGTTCCTATACTGAAGCAAACCATGGGCTTTATTTGCTAGAAGAAAATCTCTTCTCCTGACAGTTCTTAGAAGTCCCCAAATGATTGTGTTATGGATTTTAACCTTTAAAGTTTGCTTTAATATGAGACTATCTGAGTGAAAGAAAGCACTGGGTTTGATGTAGAAAGCAGTATCTGACAAGCTGGAGAGTCAAACTCCAAGAACATGCAAGAGATACATATGATTTAATGCCTCCCAGTGAAAAATATTATTAGTGTCTCATACCCACCCTATAATTGGTTAGTATATTTTTGTTATTCAGTTGGACAATATTACTGATAAGGGTTTGATTTTTATTATTCCATTATTCACTTGGATAATATTATTGATAATGATTATTAATAATGGTACTCTCAGGGGTGCCTGGGTAGCTCATTCGGTTAAGTGTCCAACTCTTGATTTTGGCTCAGATCATGATCTCGTGGTTGTGAGACTGAGCCTCGCATTGGGCTCTGTGCTGAGTGTGGAGCCTGCTTGAGATTCTCTCTCTCACTCTTTCTCTGTGCCCCTCTTCTGCTCATGCTTGCACTCTCTCTCTTCTCTCTCAAATAAACTTAGAAAAATTATCATTAAAAAATAATGGTACTCCCAATCCACCAATATTTATATAGCCTCTTACAATCCACAGAGTTTTTTTATTTAATTTGTCTACTTGATTTTGTGTTTATCAAGTACATCATTTGATTTGGATATGGGATTGGATGATAAGACTTAAGATTTGAGAATCTGACATAGATTTAGGTTTCTATTTAGGTTTCTTGATCATATTTTAAATACTGAAAAGACTATTCAATGAATGGAGCCAAATGTTAATGAATATTCCCCCCAAAACTTCAGAAGTGTGAAATAATGTGGGACAAACTTCTATTGGAATTATAGTGTTCATGCCCAAAGCTTTTCTTTCATCTGAGAAGCACTAAAGGACCCCTGTCTTCTGTGTCCATTTGCACATATGCCAGCCGATGGTGCCTTCATAATATGTTGACTTTCTCCACTTCTAGTCGTGTCAGTAAATATGTACTTTCCCTACCCTAGAGGCCTGTTTTGGACCCATTTATTGGCTACGATGAGGACTCCATGGATTCAGAGACGTCATCTATGGCATCATTTAGAACAGACCGAACACCAGCTACTCCTGATGACGACTTGGATGAAGTAAGCTTTTCCGCTTCTCTAGTCTTTTGTGATATTGTCACCAAATCTTTCCTTTAAGGTGGGAAAGAAGCCTTGCACTTCTAATATCCTGTATGAGCTGCACAACATGATCACATAATAGTGAACCCTTTTGACTTTTTTACCTCTTGGAAAATAGCTTCACCTGTGTCACGTAGCCTTTTTAACAACTTGTGTAAACTTCTGTAACTTGAAGACTTTTTTTTTTTTTTTTTTTTTTTTTTCAAAATAAAAGTCCCTTTTCTGGACTGCCTGGATAGCTCAGTCAGTAGAGCATGCAGCTTTTGATCTCAGGGTCATAAGTTCAAGCCCCTACTTAAAAAAAGAAAGTTTCCAAAATTCTTCATCTAGGGAAGGTGTAAACCAAGAAACAAGCTTAGAAGAACAAGCTTCTCGATACAGTTAAAGACAGGGTTTAGCAGAATGTGCCCTGTAGACTACCTTTATCAAAATCATCTAGGGGGATTTGATCACATTGAAAATTCCTGGATTCTACTGCACAACTCCTGACTTAGGATCCTGTGGGTAGAACCCTCAACTCTGCATTTTTCCCAAAACTCCCTGATGATTGTATTATGTTCTGAAGTTTGAGACGTAAAACTATAAAACTATGTTTTTATAATTTATCTCTGGAAGAAGTTGTTGGATTTGAATGTATTGAAAAGAATTGAGACTAAAACTCTAAGTATTATTGATTCACATTCGTATCCAGACTAGATATAAGTTCTCATTTGGGTCCAAAATTGACTGCAATGCAAGCCCAAATGAGCAATCATCAGAAATGTGTAAATAAACAAATGCCTCTTATTAGCAAATATTGAGTATTTCTGCAATGTCCATCTTGAAAGTACATAATTCATGTCTATGTATGCATTTTAAAATTAAGAATAAAATCACACCAAATCCAGTATCAAACATTTACTTCTCCTTATAAAGTGGGAAAATGTTAATATTTCATATTGAACACAGGACCGGAACATAACATAATTATTTTTTGGCTTTTTTTTTTGTCACCTTAAGAGTTTAGCGGCTGAAGAATCGGAGCTACGCTTTCGACAATTAACAAAAGAATACCAGGCCCTTCAGAGAGCATATGCCCTCCTACAGGAGCAGACTGGAGGCATCATCGATGCTGAAAGAGAAGCCAAGGTCAGTATCCATCCAGGGAGCATGCTCTGAATTGGCTTGCAGAAGTCACAGCATGAAAGTACTATGGACGTAAAAATATCAATAGGATAGCTTTCCCTGGATCCTTCTCTCCACTGTGGCTTTTGAACTGTTTCACCTTTTATGTCAACAAACCTTGGATCTAGAGACATTAGAACCAACTTAGATCGATGCTTTTGTTCCTGTAAAGATAGTAGTTTTTATGCTTGCTATTTGAAAACTTATATTTTCAAAGCTAGACAATATTGAATTTTGATAATCCACTTTATTTAGCTTCTTTCTTGGGAAAAAAAATACTTCAGTGGTTAGTCATTTTCTTTTCTTAGTTAATAAGTGCACAGCATGAAACTGAAAGCTCACAAAGAATTTTCAGTGCCAGTATCTCATTTGATTTTTATAACAGCACCCTAAGGCAGGTATTTTATAAAAGAGGAGTTTAAGGCTCTGAGAGGTTAATTGACCTGCCCAAGATCACACAGCTAATAAATAGAAAACTTGGATTCCAGGTAAAATCTAACTGGGTCACACGTTCTTTTCATTACACTACAACTGCCTCACGGTTTTTTAAAAACCGTTATTTTAAGACACCCACCCCCCCCACACACATACATATATGCATACAGTACTAATGCTTACAATTTATTGAGTGTTTGCTGTGTTCCAGGCATTGTTCTAAGCACTTTATGTACATTATCTCACGTAATCCTAAAACAACCCTATGAGTTATAGGCTATTATTAACTATGTGCTTTTTATAGGAGAGGAGATAATAGCTTAGTAGGAGTTAAATGTAGATTAGCTAGGTTGAAACCAGGATATGTAGCTTAGTTAGATGATAACTAGGATATGAACCTTGTGTTTCTGAGTTCAGTCATAACCACCATGCCATAACTGCCTCATAGATTAATTTACATGGGGCAAGAAGGAATATGACCACCCAGTTATTTTGTCTCACTTTCAATTTAGAGGATCTGTAGTGTGCTGAGGAATGTTGTAAGAACTACTGTTAGTTGTTTAGTGGGACAGGATAGATATTATAATTATGTATTTTTAAGTGGAAATATATGTACATGCACATGTTTATACGTAACTGAATAAATGTTTTAAAAAAGAAACCTGTGATTTGGAATAGACAGGCAGGCAATCATTAGAAAGGGAGGTATGTGTGTTCCTTTGTGTTTATGCTCTACTATCAGTTGTGGTTTTCATTTTCAGTATGTTCTAAGCATTCTCACCAACATAGGATTGGTCATTTAAAATAAGACCATACGTCTTGTTTTTGAAGAGGTAATGATGTAGAAACTTTCTCTCATCTCACCCTCTTCTCCAAATAAAGGTTTAGCATTATCTCTGGCCAAAAACAAAACAACTTAATCATTCTCAGCAAAATAGTGTAAAACAAATCAATGTTAGAAATAAAGCAATAGAGTAAGTTCAAAGTAGAAATGCAAAAATAAAAAATATAGATGAATGAGCATCAGTGAAACAAAAGATGTAATCATTTTGATACACGAAAGAAAATTGATTGTACTCAACACTCATTTGAAGTTAAAATGATTCTTGGCAAAATTAAGCTTAGAATTTTTTTTAACCTGATAAAGGTAAATATAATCTTCATTGTCCAAAGATACATCTTCCTCATCATGAAGAATAAGAAAAGGAGGGATTCCTGACTGGCTCAGTCAATAGGGAATGCAGCTCTTGATCTTAAGGTTGTGAGTTTGGGCCCAATGTTGGGCATAAAGATTACTTTTAAGGAAGGAAGGAGGAAGAATGGAAGAAAGAAAAAAGGAAAGGATACCTGCCATTGCTGACTTTATTCTACATTGTAATAAGGAACCTATCCAGATAAGACAAGATAAAAATATGTGTATGGGCAAAAAGCAAACAAAAAACCCACTAATTTTTCACGGAGAATAAGGTCCTGTGTAGGAAGAATACAAGGGAATCTGAAAACAAATGAAGTCCGATTGCTCCATAGAAGGTCAGTGTCCAGGGGTGCCTGGGTGGCTCAGTCAGTTAAACATCCAACTACAGCTCGGGTCATGATCTTGCCATTCATGGGTTCGAGCCCTGCATCGGGCTCTGTGCTGATCAGTATCCAAAACTGCTGATGCACACACACACACACACACACACACATGCACACACACACACACACACACGCACGCACACGCACACATGCACACACACACACACACACACAATACATACATGCATGCATACATCTGGATTTAGATTTAAAGCACAAAGTTGGTTCTGAAAGAATGGTAAGTTTTGGGAGAGGCAACATGAGAGAAGGCTCCCCAGAAGGGGAATTTGTTCAAATAAACAGAGAAGTGGAGGGTTATAAGGCATATTTAGGATATAAGGAGATCACCAGTAAATCAGGGGTGAACTTTGTTGATGAGTAGGGGGAAAAGACTGCAAATATAATGGGAGTTCTCAAATCTCAGCTAACAAGTTTGAATTTTAACCTGATAATAAAGAGAACATTGAAAGTTTTAAGCAAAAATTTAGACCATAAAAATAGGGTTTTTTAAAGTTCATTTATTTATGTAGAGAGAGAGGGAGAGAAGGTGAGTGGGGGAGTGGCAGAGGGAGATGTAGAGAGAAAGACTCCCAAGCAGGCTCTGCGCTGTCAGCACAGAGCCCCAGGCGATGTTCCCATCTCATGAACTGCGAGATCATGATCTGAGCTGAAATCAAGAGTCAGATGTTTAACCAACTGAGCCGCCCAGGAGCCCCGACCATAAAAATAGTTTTAAAAGGAGGGGCACCTGAGTGGCTCAGTCGGTTAAGTGTCTAACTTCAGCTCAGGTCATGATCTTGCAGTTCGTGGGTTCAAGCCCCTCATCAGGCTCTGTGCTGACAGCTCAGAGCCTGAAGCCTGTCTTCAGATTCTGTGTCTCTGTCCCTCTCGTGCTTTCTCTCTCTCTTTCTCTCTCTCTCTCTCTCTCAAAAAAAAACATAAAAAAATAGTTTTAAAAGGATCTTTGGTCATAGAAAAAAGTTATTTTTCTTTCTTATTGAGTGCTAATCAAGGAACAGGGGAGGAAAAGTACTGAACCATTTTACTTACTGAGTTCTGGAATTTTGATTTCACTAGGCTCAGGAACAGCTTCAAGCAGAGGTGCTAAGGTATAAAGCCAAAATTGAAGATCTGGAAGCGACTCTGGCTCAAAAAGGGCAGGTAGGCATTTGATGGCTAGCACTCCTGCCTGCAGATGCAGACAATCCAATCTGACCTTCCTCTAGACCACCCTTTGCATGGGCTGCACCCAGGACACAGCTTGGCTCTCCACAGTGACCTTTCTCACACTGTGTCAGAATGTTCAGCTCTGTGTTTCTGTCCCTGGTGTTTTTCTGGCCAGAGTGTGAGCCCAGCTACAACAACAAATGAGGCTGGGCAAGAGAGGGAATGCCAGAGGAAGCGGAGCACTGTACAAATAGCCTAGAGTGGTCATAAGCTGCTAAGACAAAGACCCGCCCCTCAAGCTGCATTCTTTGCCTCTCTGCTACATTTATGGTTCTGCATTTTAATGTTTTCCATCCATATGTATCTAGCCTGTGTGCATTCTGACCCTTTTCACTTTTTGCCTATGTGGTCACTTCTGAGTCCCCGGAAGGCTGGTCCTGGATTATTCAGACTGAATAAGTTAGAGATAGTGAGTGACAATGAAGAGGGGGTTCAATTTTCCTGGCAACTTTGGCCCCAATGTTCTTGAATGAGGAGCTGACGGGGGTGGGTGTCATTTACCAGCCATCAGCAGGCCAACAAACTGGGTGAGAGAAGACAGCTCTGGCAAAGTGGTTTGACACAGGCTCTTTCGTGCCACTCTGAAATGCTGACTACACGGTATTCTTTGTCAAACAGGATTCACACTGGGTAGAAGATAAACAACTTTTCATTAAGAGAAACCAGGAGCTTTTAGAAAAGGTATGTTGGGCGCAACACCCTAGTGGGGCAGAGGAGAAAATGATGAGAGATCCAGGAGCAGCAGGGGGTCCTCTCAGGAGTGGCACAGGGGCTCGGGGGAGGGGAGGCTTTCCCAGCGCTGCACTCTCCTCCGCTGCGTGCTCAACTGCATCCCTGTCACCACCATCGCCATCACTTTAGTGGCACGTGTGCATGGCTCTGTGCTGGCGTTGTGCCAACTTGAGAGGATGTGATCCCTGAAGCCTATTGATTTAACTATATGTATATATATATGTGTATATATATATATATATATGTATATATATATATATATACACACACACACACACATACTGTGTAGGTACTGTACATCTATATGTATATATATGCACACACCCACACGTGCACACATCCTATGTGGTTGTCCATCTACAAAAAACACACTGTGATTAGGACCTGTTATTTTGTGCAAGGCAGTGACAGAATATAACTCCAAGAACATGCTGCACCCTAGCATAGACTGTGTTCTCACTCTTAATCATTTTGCTAATCTTGGCTATTTATATACATATATATATGCATATATATGCATATATATATGCATATATATATATATATATATATACTTTTTTTAAATAAAGAACTTTTTAAAAGATGCATCCAAGGTACAAAACAGCATGTCCAGGAAGTTGTTCAACAAATCAAGATGCAAAAGCATGGTTTAGGCCTAGTACATATAATTAATTCGATTATCTGAACACAGGCTTTTGATTGGGGCAGTGAAATACAACAGAGATCATTTTAACTTCAAAGGTGGTTCTTTCCATCAGTATTCACCTTCCATAAATCCAGTGAAAAGATTACAAAGTAACTTTAAATTATTCTTGAAAAAAAAAAAAACCCAGAATTTGAAAGCCCATTTAAATAAGGGAAATAATTCTGTTGGTTCATCCAAAGGTTATGTAGAAATTACTTTAGGATTTTTTCTGCCAATATTCACTAGCCGTGGCAAGTTGAAAATTAACCACAACACTCTTGTAAGCATGCAAAGGGAAGGAAGATGCTTGTCCTCCCTCCCCTCTGATCTAGCAGTCCTTACCCTACCTCACTTTCTGAATGAGGAGAAACAGAGCAGATGGATAGAAGGCGGGTGGGTATTCCAGGATCGAGAACTGGTACTCTCAGAGAGGTGAGGGGTCCCTGTAAAGAAGCTTCATCACACATCGGTCCTGGTCTCTGAATTGCAACCCAAGATCCACTGACCTAATTGCTAGTGCTATCCACCAGAATCAAACATCTCCTCAAATAACCCATCTCTGATCCAAATTCAAGATTCTAGGTAGTAGAATCTCTTTTTGTGATCTAAGTCAACTTCTAGTAGTCTCAGAGATGCCCAGTAGTAAGTGTTATTACACTTCTTTATCACCTAAAAAATAATTCTCATTATGTCTTCTGTCTGATTCCATTCGGTCTTGATTTCTTGGGCTACAAGGAGAATTTGAGGGGCTCAAGCTTCTAAGAGTAAAAGAAAACCAAAAATGATAATAAAGCTAAACATCCTACTTCAAGTGTGTATACTTGGGGAAGTAAGATTCATCCTATGATAAAAAGCACCTGGATTTTTGTTTCTAAGTTCAAGATTTTAAATAGTTACTGTGCCTAAGGGTCCACCCACACAGCTTAAAAATCAAAGGCAGCCCCGAACCTATTACAGATCATGAAAATTTTCTGAGCCCTTGTAGATATGGGCCTTACAGGGTGAGGCGTGTTTTACACAACTAACTTAATTCTATGCTTCATCAGGTTATAGACGTCGTATAGGAAAACAGAGGGAAAAGGTGTAACTTCTAAATGGGTAAACAAAAGAAGCCTCTTCTGGTAGGGGATATTAGAGTTCTGTGTTCAAGGAAGAATAGGATTTCCTCACATAGGAAAGGAAATGGGGGGAGCCTCTTTTAGGCAGAGAGATGAGCAAAGATATAGCTCCTGGCATAATCAGTCCATAAGGTAGATAGGAATTTCTAGATTCTTATGTGTGATCACACGTGAGAGAGAGAGAGAGAGAGAGAGAGAGAGAGAGAGAGAGAGAGAGAGAGTGTGTGTGTGTGTGTGTGTGTGTAGGAATGACAGAATATTTAAGCCTGGAAAGCTAGGTGTTTGTATTCCACATTGATAAGTTTGGCTTTATTTTATGGATAACTGGAACCCCTCAAAGTTTTGTATATGATCAGAGCTATTTAGGTAAAATTTCTCCAACCATTTGTAACTCCAGAAACAAGAGATGTCAGTGTCCATGATTTACCCCATTAAATTTAGTCTCAGGACACTGTCCCTGACCCACAGCAAGAGCCTAATGAGTACTCGCAGATTCACTACTCACAGGGTCCCCAGACGTTGTCGGTGAATGTGTGTCATCTTGTCTCATTTTCCTCCATGACACAAAAAACTCAACCAAAGGATAACTAGGAGGAAAGCCTAAGACTTCTTTTGTTCACATCTCATTGGGATTTTTTTTTTCATGGTCTAGATGATTTATTCACCACATAAACGAGTGCTCTCCATGCTTGCTTTGCTAAGCTGTAGACGGTGTTTGCAATGTTCACCTAACTTGAGGATTTACTTTATTAGATAGAAAAACAGGAGGCAGAAAATCACCGGTTGCAACAAGAACTACAGGATGCCCGAGACCAGAATGAGCTGCTGGAGTTTCGAAACCTAGAGCTAGAAGTAAGGCAATGATGATAATAATGATAATAGAAATACTCATAACAGTTAACATGCACTGAACACATTCTGTGTGGGAGGTGCTGAATTAAGCATTTCTGATGCGTACTCTCCTTGGACCTCAACAACCATAATCAGGATTTTATAGATGAGGCAACCGAGGTTAAACAACTTGCCCAAGACTATAAGTGGTGAAACACTGACGCAAGTCAGAATTGTCTGCTCAGAGACTGTACTTTTCAACACTATTGCCTTTAAGAACAAGACTAATGAATAATTTTTAAATAATTTAAATAATAGATATCAAACTTCATCAATATTTCATTGCTTCTCAATAATCATTTCCATCCTTCATTGAATTCTGACTCATAAAAATGTTACCTCAAGAACAGTATTTCAGACTGGTATATACAAAAATATTTTGTTTTAGACACTTGAATTTGTGAGTAAACTTTTAAATCTATAACGTACTTATGAAAAAGGCCAAAAAGCAAGGTAACTTGTTTAGGGAAATACCTTGGCTAACCTGGCCAAATTTCTGTCTTTTTTATTTTTTTTTAAGTAAAACATATCAATAAAATCAGATTTTTATTTTATCACACAGTATCTGGCCTAGTGGGGTGCCTGTCTGGTTCAGTCAGTAGACCACATGACTCTTGATGTCAGGGCATGAGTTCAAGCCCCATGTTGGGTATAGACATTACTTATAAAAATAATCTGAAACAAACACACACACACACACACACACACACACACACACACACACACAAAACCTGACTTCTTTTGGGTGTCTGGGTGGCTCCATCAGAAGAACGTGTGACTCTTGATCTCAAGGTCATGAGCTCTAGCCCCACACTGGGGATAGAGATTACTTAAATATATATTTTTTTAAAAAAAGAATCTGGCATAAGGTCTGGTTGAATGTATGTTGATATGTAAAAGGTAAGAAATTTCCCATTTGATAGCTCTCTTATTTTGCCAGCAGCTTCTTTTTGAGATTTTTTCAAATTAGATTTGGATAGAGTTAGTGGTTGGTGCTCCTCCGTGAAGAAGTGTTAAGTCATCTTTGGTAGCCCACATATCTTAATCATAAAGCTTGAGTAGATTGAATATGCAAAAGGCTGTTAGCTGCCATAAAACTTCATGGTCAAAAGACCATTCTCTGTGACACCTGAAAGCTCTAAATATTCATGTAGTTTAAATTGGAACTTCACTTCCTACATTTCTCTGATCAAAAAACTTGCAAGACTGAATGACACTATAAATTCTTCTACCATACTTCTTAGTTGATTTATCTCTTCTTTTCCATTAAATTTAAGCATGAACATCTTGAGTTCAATTTTTTTTTTTGCACAATGACATTGATAAACTGAAACAGTATAAAGAGAGAACACAGACAACTGGTTTAGCATTTGATCAGTTGTTGCTTTTTGTTTTTTAATTCCCATATACTTTTCACTGTATTTCAAGGAAAGAGAGAGACGATCCCCTCCATTTAATCTACAAATTCACCCATTCTCAGATGGTGTGAGTGCTCTACAGATCTACTGTATGAAAGAAGGTGTCAAGGTAGGCAGACACTCAATTTTTTATGTTTGTAGAAAGTGGAAAAACTGGGAACTGGAAAAGGGGAGGTTGTTCATGACTTGTTTTTCAGTCACTGGATGTCATTTTGATACAAACTATGTAGATATTGAAAATAGCTCCACCTAGGGGTGCCTGGCTGACTCAGTCAGTAGAGTGTGCTACCCTTGATCTTCGGGGTCATGAGTCTGAGCCCCACATTGCATGTGCAGCTTACTTAAAATAATTTTTTTTATTTATTAAAAAGATGTGTGACAGATGTATGAATGGTTAATAGAGAACACAATAAACCATGATTATTTAGAACACAATAGCATAAGGAATGATGCAAATTCAGATATTAAGATAATTAACCTTCATTATCTAGGGGAGATACTAAATAAATTCCATACTTCAAGAAACACATTTCAAGGATACCAGATAAAAAAGTGTTTGTCGAGTCCCTTTGTTGTGCTGTCCTAAGTGCTGTGGGATTCATAATCTTGGAATTTGGTGCTGGAAGGGACCTTGAAATCATCTGGTCCACCCTCTCTTTTGATATGTTTCATCTAGGGAAGATTTGTCTTTTGGAAGGATTTATGATTTGTAACATTGTTCATTTAGATAAAATGTAATTTTATCTTTAGGGATATCAGAATACATTTTAGACATTCAGGTTGAATGGAGGTGGCTCCATCTCCTGGAAAATATATTATCCCTTCAATGTAATGAAATCACATGGTGAATATCTATCCCAAAGGGAAAGCTGGGATGCCTCCCGCTATTCCTGGTCTCTCCTTGACCTTGTGCATGGCCCTTCCTGCTCCCACCCCAAGCTGCCAGATAATACCTGCTTTCATTGCTTTCTCTCTACCTATGAGATTGAGCTAGACCTCCCCCTTCCTGGTGGAAGGAAAGGATATACCGCTATCTGAATGCGAGTAAGAGGAGAAAGTGGTACTAACACAGTAAAAAGTGGGAGGAAAATTAGGCAGTAAAATTGTGTTTCCTTGTTTTTCATCCTGAACCTCTTTCATGGTGTTTAAATTTCTGGCCTTCCTGGGCTGCACAAAAATTTGTAAACCAGAGCCATGTTTTTGTTTTGTTTTGTTTTGTTTTTTATTCAGCTCTAATTAAATGAAAAGTACTTTACTTTGTCTTTTCCTTAGATGCTTTTTCTTAGATAAATCACAAACAAGCTAATCCAGTGGATGTAATTTATATTCAGGGAAATTTTTTCAAATGGAGTTCAGCTACTTCAAACTGTCTCAAGAAATATAGTCAAAATGAGCTGTTTTTCACAGCATGAAATTAATGCTAAAAGATGGAATGTGCTGTATTTTTTTCTATGTGGCAGTCAAAATCTCAACCAGGTTAGAATTCCATTAATTAAATGAAATTGGTTGATTATATTTATTACCTGTTAGTTTTCTTTATACCTAAAATTTATTGCAATTGAAAAGAAAATGGCAATTATCAGGAAAAAAAATTAATGAAAGAATTCCAAGTCCTTATTATAAACTAGACTCTTTGATATAGAATCTCTTATCCTCAAAATCAGGAGATATTTTGCAGCTGGTGAATTTGAGAATGAGCCATTAAGTAGTTTTCCCAGGTTCACGCAACTTGCAAGAAGCAGAGTGGAAACATAAAGCCACATGTACCTGATTGAAAACAACCCAAGGAAGTACAGGTCTTAAAATGTCTACTCAGACTTAAGGGTCGGGCACTGATAGAATGCTAAACCGCATTTGTGTCTTTAACTTGAATGTATCTCCTTGATATTGCAGGATGTGAACATCCCTGATCTCATAAAGCAGCTTGATATCTTGGGTGATAATGGGGTAAGTAATGAATTGATTAAGGGCAGTAAAGATACGAATTTGCCCAATGAGAAGCAAGAAATATTTGCCAGTCATGTAAAATAATAGCAAGTGAGATACCATGTTCTCTTAAGGATGTGGCTCATGGGAGAGAACCAGTCATGGTTTATCAAATAAGTTAGTTGAGGGGTTCTAAGGATCTCTGGAAGGTAGTGGCAGAAATGGAAACTGGTAAAGTCCTTTTCTTCGAGGGCTGGTTTCAGGTTTGAATGCCAACCACATCTGCAGTGATTAAAGCTAATTACCTTCTCACTGTTGCTTAGAGCCATCCGGCGTGAAATTAATCAGTCATGCAGTTGCAAATGTTGCTAAATACTAGGGTTGGTGGCAGCCCCATAAAAATGGACCAGGAAACTATAATCTCTTTTCTTTTTAAAAAACACCTTCCAGGCAGGGTCAAGGCATATTAATTCAGTGGGAGGACCGTTCATTGAGATACTAGGTGACTGATGCATATGCAGGTTGAAAGAGTCACACCATTTTTTTTTTTTGCCTTGAAAAATTATCAAAGGAGAGAACAGAATCAATTAAATCACATCAAACGACTGTGAAACAAAATCAAGTCCGTTTTAGAGATATAAAAAATCACATTTAATGTACTTTTTACACGTTTTGAATGAACATTTTGTTAAGAATTGTTACCAAGTGAAATAGAACAGTTGTTAACCTTCATGCATGCATAGGCAAGAGTATCTATAACAGGCAGTTAGGCAGTATTTTCTGATAGTGTAAATATTGTGTCTTCAGCTTATTTTCTCTTTTCTCTCTGTCTCTCTCTCTCTTTCTCTTTTTCTTTTTGACAGAACTTAAGAAATGAAGAACAAGTGGCCATAATTCAGGCCAGCACTGTGCTGTCCCTGGCAGAAAAGGTAATACATCATACTAACATTCAGATCATCTCAGTGTCTGGCTTAACCCCTAAAGACTAGGGTAGGGTTGAAGGACATTCTCTTTGCACATGACTTTGTGTTATTGAATACCTAATAAATGTCTTTTTTTCAGGGTGATGCAACCCCAATAGAATGGGAACACACTAAAGAAAAGTGTGATTTGGGGTGGGTGGATAATTCTTGCTTTGTAGTCTCTTAAAAAAATGTATTTCTTACAAAATGGAAAACTTTCTGGATTATATTATCCACACAGTCCCTCCCAAGCTGGGAAACCAATAGAGGTTTTTGTTGAGAGATGGTAAACTAGAGAGCCTGGCTCTTTTTATGGGCTTTTCCCTGGGTGTGCATATAGCAGTTGTTCCCAGATGATTCTGTAACCTGGCGGTGGTTCATGGCTATACAATTCAGAAAGTCCAACCTGGGGACTGTCAGCTGAGCAACACTGAGTGTGTGCTCTGGCCCCCTTGTGTCTTAACCTGGTAAATGGCAGGAAGAGAGGAGGAAAGAGCCAATCGGAGAAGCCTGAGAAGTGGCTGTGTTCAGGGTGCCTTGAGAATCAGCACATACTTGAAGAGGGAAGGGCTGCCATAAAATAAAAGATTACTTAAAAATTATTAAAATAATCCCTTTTTTGGATACTGATTCAGGGAAACCAAGGCGGGGGGGAAACATTTTGCTGACACCTGGGGAGATTTTAGTATGGACCAGCTATCAGATAACAAAAGGAATTATATACATGTGAAATAGTACCTGGTATTTGCTTTTTAAAAAACTTAGTTCCCTTGCAATTTAATTACAGACCCATCACTTTCCCTATCCACAACACATTAATAACCTTGCATTGTCCCAAACATAAGGTCCAGAATCTAGAACTTGCCAAGAGGGTCCCTAGGTCTGGCTCTTGCCTGCTTCTCCAGGATCCCACTTGTTTCTTTGGTCCCTAGCTGAGGGCCAGCCATATACAAATCCTTTTGGTGTCCCAGTCTTCTGTGTCTCTCTTTCTCTCTCTCTTTCTCCATCTCTATCAGTATTTCCATCCCTTGGTCCTTAGGCTGTTCTCTTTGCCTAGAAGTTACTTTCTTCTTCCTTTTCTCCCTTTGTGTGGCTCAATCTTAACCATTAGACATCCCCATACATGGGTACCCTTCTTCTTCGCCCAAGCCCTGTTAGGTATTTTTTTCTCTGTATTTCTACAGTGACCTGTGCATCTGCTACTATGGCTTTTAACAACTGTAATGTGGCTGCTTGTTTTTTGTTGTTGTTATATGCCCCACAACTACCTACCACTAGACGTTAAACTCCATGAGGGCAACTATGGTATCTGTTTATTCCACTTTGTTTCCCTAGTTCTTCACAACAGTCCAGCACATCCAACAGGTGATCAGCAAGTATTTACTGAGGGAGTGAATAAGTGACTTTGTGAATGTCCACAGGACAGTGTTCCAATGCCACGCTGATGAAGAAAATACAGTTTGTACTCCCATATCTGCTACATTTATTTGGCAGCAATAGCCAGTGTCACATTCTATTGGACTCATGAAGGGCTACAATTCTTTATTCAAAGAAAAGTCACCTTAATTTAGGGATATCAAGAAAACTTGGGCCAATTTCTGTAAAAGGCAAGGACTAGGATGTGAAGGAAAGATTAGGGAAATGGAAAAGAAAATACGAATAGGCTGGGGCGCCTGGGTGGCTCAGTTGGTTAAGCATCCAACTTCGGCTCAGGTCAGGATTTCGAGGTCCATAAGTTTGAGCTCCATGTCGGGCTCTGTGCTGACAGCTCAGACCCTGGAGCCTGCTTCGGATTCTGTGTCTCCCTCTCTCTGCCCCTCCCCCACTCATGCGTGCGCGCGCACTCTATCTTTCTCTCTCAAAAATAAATAAACATTAAAAAAAAGAAAGTAGGAATAGGAAAAAGTAAAGGAAAAATGGGTCTATGTGCCTCACATTTACTTAGATTGATGGAAATTTTCTTCCATTCCCTGCCCTGTGTGCATGCGATGCAACTTGAACTTAACCATAATTAACACTTGCATAGTGCTTTGTTTGTACCTGGCACTTCTCTTGATACTGCTGTTATAGTTGAGGAATCTGAAGCACAGAGAAGGCAGGTAACTGCCCTAGTCACACAGCTAGAAAACGATGGGGTCAGGATTCACACTCAAGCAGTCTGTTCCCGGAGTCCATGATCTTCTTCTCCACTGCACCACAATTCCCCTCAAGCATTCTATTGAAAGCAGGAAGCACCCTTTACAGAGCCTGTAGGAGCTGATCTATTAGCCCTTCAGTGAATTAGTTCACGCCTCCACTTACCTCCTTTGCAAGACCGGTATGAGGGGTTCAGTTGAGCATTTAGAGTGATGACAGTGTGCTTAGCACTGAAGGGATAAGTGAAGAACCAAATGCACAAGATGCAAACCTGTCCTTAGAGTGCTCATAGTCTGTGCAGTTCACAAGTTAGTGTTGCCTCCTACCTTTGGGATTTACAGATGAACATGTCTATCTCTAAGTAATTCTAAATGTCAGCCTTGAACTTTTGAATACCACAACCTTGGATAGCATTCTGCTGTCTAGGAGTATAATTGATAACCAGAGATTGAACATAGACAAATTTCCAACAAGGAAATCCTATTGTGACTTTGTGTTAATAAGAGTAAGAGCAGTAATCTTAAGTGAGAACATGTTATGGGCCAGGTACTGCACAAATGTCATTGTTCTCCCAACCATCCTAAATTTATCCACTGTTTTCATTCTACACATGAGGAAACTGAGGTGTGGGCTATTCAGTAACTTGTGTCAAGCTTCACAAGTCAGAAGGGCTACAAGTCAACACACGAGTCTGTATCTGAAGCCCATGACTGAACTGCTTTAATTTACTATACTTAAAAATACAGTTTCTCAATGATAAATGGGCAGTAAGTAAAAGGCAGCATTTTAATAAAGCTTGATGGTCTGCACTTGCAGAGACTACCCATGATTTCGGATGGAAATCTGTTTCAAGGGGAGGCCACGTGTATGTACAAGAACTGAGAGAGTAGGTCCTCAGTCTCCCTGTGCATTTATTCTTTCCCCCCATTTCTTATAGCTAAGAGGCTGTTGGACATGGTATCGCCTTGTGAATGTCAGGCTTTAGTACGTAGAAAAAATGCACGGGGCACCTGGATGGCTCAGTCGGTTAAGCATCTGACTTTGGCTCAGGTCATGATCTCGTGGTTTGTGAGTTCAAGCCATGCATCAGGCTCTTTCCTGGAGCCTGCTTTGGATTCTGTGTCTCCCTCTCTCTCTGTCCCTCCCCTGCTCATGCTGTTTCTCTTTCTCAAAAATAAATATTTAAAAAAAATGCTCAGTGCACCACATAATTTATCACAGATAAACTGAAATGAAATCACTAGTATGGAGGCAAATTCCTAACAGTGTAGATGTATAAAAATAAATGTTGGGGTGCCTGGGTGGCTCAGTCATTTGAGCATATGACTCGATATCAGCTCAGGTCATGATCCCAAGGTGGTGGGATCAAGCCACGAATCGGGCTCTGCACTGAGGGTACAGACTGCTTAAGATTCTCTTTCTCCTTGGGGCATCTGGGTGGCTCAGTCAGTTGAGCATCCGACTTCGGCTCAGGTCACGATCTCACCGTTCACAAGTTCAAGCCCCATGTCAGGCTCTGTGCTGAAAGCTCGGAGCCTGGAGCCTGCTGTGGATTCTGTGTCTCCCTCTCTCTCTCTGCCCATCCCCTGCTCAATGCTCGGTCTCTATCTCTCAAAAATGAATAAATGTTAAAAAAAAATTTATATTAAAAAAAAAGATTCTCTTTCTCCTTCTGCCCTTCTCCCCTGCTCACATGCTTTCATCTCTCTCTCTAAAATGAATGGATGAATGTTAACCAAGAACTAGAATTATTGTGTACCCAGTACATGCAGTACATTGTGCATAGTGTCTTCCATTAATTACATCCTGTAATTCTTCAAATTATTAACCCTATTTCACAGAAAAGAAAGTTAAAGCTTAGAGAAATCAGATAACCTTTCAAGGCCACACAGCCATGAAAATCCTGGATTGGGATTAGACCCAGGGTAGTCTGCCTGTAGATCCCCCACAATTATTACGCCCAGTTGCCTCCCTACAAGATAAGCTGATGTTTAACTTGGGAGAGACATGTTATAATATGTTCTATTAAGCAGTATATGTGGTAAGCTTATTACTCAAAATCTTATTATTCAATCTTATTATTCAAAATCTTATTCAAAATCTGATTTTACTCAGGGTGTTGATCAATGTTAACATCAGTGCCATATAACAGGATGATATATTCTAAGTGTTAGGAAAGGTAAGTTTTTTAATGTGATTTAAAATGCGTCCACTTAACAAAAATAATTCTTCAACACTTAGCTGTAGTCCGTTTCATACACTGAAAAATGGCCATTTCTCCAGTCTCACCTGGCCTTCTTACTTTCATTATGTTTCCCCCAACCACGAAGAATTGGATATCTCTTCTGCTTGGAACTTGCCCGTCATTTTTGCCTAATCATCTTTGACTCAAAATCGTCAGACTCTAGCACAGTTGTCTTTTCCAAGAAAGCCTCCTATGGTGTTTTCTAATGAGCGCAAAAAACATGTTGGTCTTACTCACCATAGAAGCCCTTGTACCTAGTGCAGTGCCTGACACATGGTCGACATCAGTGAATGCGTTTATTGAGTGAGTGAATGAATGAGCGAATGAATGAATAACTCTATTTCCTGAACTAAGAGATAAAACGCACCGAGTTTCCACTTCAGTTCTCTGAGAAAAAAGAGGAAGAGACAAAGCAACTTAGTAGACTGCACCATATACACCATGTCAAGCAGTGATGTCAGACATTTTTGTTTACTCCTTGTTTACTCCTTAGTGGATCCAGCAAATCGAAGGAGCGGAGGCTGCCCTGCACCAGAAAATGATGGAATTGGAAAGTGACATGGTGAGTCCAAAGATGAGGCATCACAAAAATGACAAAAAATAGGGCACCTGGGTGGCTCAGTGCTTAAGCACCGGACTTTAGTTCAGGTCATGATCTCACGCTTTGTAAGTTGGAACCCCGAATCAGGTGAGCACGAGCCCCATTTAGGGTGAGCTCATGTCCTGCTTCACGTGAGCTTGAGCCCCACCTCAGGTGAGCCCCAGTTCTTTCTCTCTCGGCCCCTCATGGGATTCTCTCTCTCTCTGCCCCTAAATCACTTGCACCCTCTCTCTCAAAAAAAAATTTTTTTTTAATGAAGAAAAATAGTCAAGGCAAATGGAAAACAACTGTTTTCTACCAGTTTCATTGGCACCAATGAAAGTTTGCAGCTTCGCATTATTTGGTGTACAGACTGGGGAATGAAATTCCTGAAAGTATCCCACAATTTCAAGTTATATTCTTCAAAGATATGTTGTATTTTTACAATATTTCTAAAACTAATGCTGAATAAAATTCAACTAGGTGATTTCTTTCTTAGGCTAAATAATTTTTCCACCATGTATAGTCAGAGTAAAAATTACAGAAATGATGAGTATAACTATGATTTTAAAAATCTCCAAGCCAGTTTGTGCCCATTAAGATGACCACTATCAAAAACAAAACAAAACAAAACAAAACAGAAAATAACAAGTGTTGGTGGGAACATGGAGAGATTGGAACCTTTGCGTTGTTGTTAGGAACATAAAATGATGTGTAGCTGCTAATGAAAATAGTATGGTGTGGTTGCTCAAAATATTCAAAATAGAATTATCATATAATCCAGCAATACCACTTTTGGGAATATGCCCAAGATAATGGAAGGTAGGTTTTCAAAGAAATGTTTGTACACCCATGCTCACAGCAGCATTATTCACCGTAGCTTAAATGTGGAAGCAACTCAAGAGTCTATCACTGGATGAATGGATAGCAAAATGTGGTCTGTACATACAATGAATATTATTAAAGCTTTAGAAAGGAAGGAAATTTGGGGCGCCTGGGTGGCGCAGTCGATTAAGCGTCCGACTTCAGCCAGGTCACGATCTCGTGGTCCGTGAGTTCGAGCCCCGCGTTGGGCTCTGGGCTGATGGCTCAGAGCCTGGAGCCTGTTTCCGATTCTGTGTCTCCCTCTCTCTCTGCCCCTCCCCCATTCATGCTCTGTCTCTCTCTGTCCCCAAAATAAATAAACGTTGGAAAAAAAAAAAATTTAAAAAAAAAAAAAAAAAAGAAGAAAGGAAGGAAATTTGGGGCGCCTGGGTGGCTCAGTCGGTTGAGCATCCGACTTCGGCTCAGGTCATGATCTCGCGGTCTGAGGGTTTGAGCCCCGCGTCAGAGTCTGTGCTGACAGTTCAGAGCCTGGAGCTGCTTCAGCTTCTGTGTCTCTCTCTCTCTCTGCCCCTCTCCTGCTTGCGCTGTCTCTCACTCACTCACTCACTCTCTCTCCTCTCTCTCTCAAAAATAAACATAAAAAAAAACTTTTAGAAAGGAAGGAAATTCTAATATATGATATAACGTGGATGAACCTTGAGGATATTATGCAAAGTGAAATAAACCAATCGCAAAAAGACAAATAATGTATGATTCCACTTACATAAGTATCTAGAGTAGTCAGACTAATAGAAAGTAGGAACAATGGCCGTTAGGAGTGAAGACGAAGAGAAAATGAGTTGTCATTTAATGGATACGGTTTCAGTTTTGCAAAATGAAAAGCATTCTGGAGATTGGCTGCTTAACTGTGTAAATATACTTAACCCTACTGAATTGTACACTTAAAAATGGTTAAGAGTAATTTTGTGTGTTTTACCGTAATTAAATATTTCTTTAAATCCCTAAGCACAGGAATTGTTCATTATAACTTACAGGAATACATAGGATTTTATAACTGTACTGTCATTATTATTATTACTACTGAAAAACAGGTAGTGATTCCTATCAGGTTAGGGAATCCTATAACAAGAATAACTTGGCAGGGTGCCTGGGTGGCTCGGTTGGTTAAGTGTCTGACTCTTGATTTCGGCTTGGGTCATGATCTCACGATTTTGTGAATTTGAGCCCCGCATTGGGCTCTGTGCTGACCAGACGGTCAGCTGAACCTACTTGGGATTCTCCCCCTTTCTCCGTCCTTCCCCCCACTCATACTGTCTCTGTCTCTCTCAAAATAAATAAACTTAAAAAAAAAAGCCTCACTTGTCACTACTTGTAAAGTGGGGGTAAAATATCAGCCTGGAGTATTGTATGGAGCTGCTATGACATTCAAAGGAGGTAAAAAGTGTGCAGAGCTTTCAGAGTGATGAAGTTTGCTCTGTCAGATGACTTTATGATTTCATTGAAATATGGAGCAAAATGAATTCTGTGACAAAACACCAATATTAAATGTTTTTCTTATTTTTCATTAATATTGTACTACAGTATTGGTAGCCTTGAGAGATATAAAATGGACAGTACAGTTAAAAGTTTTAGCTATGAAACCAACGGAGGAGTCAAATACAGAAAAAATAGAGAGACAGCATCAGTGGGAAGGGAGCAGAGAGAGGAGACAGAGGATCCAAAACGGGCTCCATGCTGACAGGCTGACAGCAGTGAGCCTGATGCGGGGGTCGAACTCACAAACGAGGTCTTGATCTGAGCAGAAGTTGGATGCTCAACCGACTGAGCCACCCAGGTGCCCCATGAGATATATATATACTTTTAATGTTTATTTATTTTTGAGAGAGTATAGAGTGCAGGTAGGGGAGGGCCAGAGAGAGAAAGGGAGACACAGAAGCCAAAACAGGCTCCAGGCTATCAGCACAGAGCCTGACGCAGGGCTTGAGCTCATGAACCTTGATCCCGAAGCTGGACCCTGAACCGACTGAGCCACCCAAGTGCCCCACAAAGTTATATTTTTAAATGCTGTTGGAAAGATGCTTGCGATGTGAGACCAGGCATGCAGACACTGGGGACAAGCAAGGGAACTTCAGATTTCGGTCCCAGCTCGTACTGGTTTTGTGGCAGAAGCAGAAGCCCATTCATGAAGTGACATTGTGGGTGGAATAGCTGCCATCCACCCACATCATTATCCATCTTTGTGTTTGCTAATTGTGCGAGATAATTTTGAATCATTTTTTATTATGCAACTGTGCATATTACATTTCAAAACATTCTTACAAAAATAGACTCTCACAGTATATTTGCACAGATATAGTTATTAGTAACCCTGTCCTTAACCACGCGCTCTTGGACTGGCATAAAAATCCTTGAAAGCATTCCATGTGGTGGATTGTTCATGATATCTTGTATACTTCTTTCCATTGATTTTCACATTCTCTGTGTGAGACTATGAAAGTTGAACTATTTTCCTAACAGAATCTATGACCCTATAAATGCTGGTGACTGGTCTTATGGGGGAGTTAGAGGAAACATTCATCAATACCATTTATATATCGCTTTCTAGTAAACTAAGTTCTTTTCTCTTTATCATTCTCTTCATCTTTTATTATGTAAGCTCATATCGCTTTGTCTTTTCTCTTTATCCTTTTTATAGGAACAATTCTGCAAAATAAAAGGCTATTTGGAGGAAGAACTAGATTACAGAAAACAAGCTCTCGACCAAGCATATATGGTAGGTACAGCAAGCACTCAGGACACCCAGAGTTCACAGTCCTGTGTTGTGGAGTGAAGCATCATGGTTCACTTGTCCCGCCATGTACTTGAATAGACCACAACATGCAAGCTCATTTATTCAGTGGTTTCCAGTTCTGGTTGTAGAATAAATACATCCCTACCTATTTCCCATTAGATTACTCTTATAATATGTAATGCATACTTAATTATGCTTCATATAAAAAAATTAAGTGTCTGTTACAGAATACTTTAATGAGAGACAGGTTGGATGGTACTGTAGATGAAAGAGAAATTTTATTAAATCTAACTGTTTGGGAGCCTCACGTAGTGAGAAAAGAGTAGAGCATTTAATGTCTGCTGTGTATATTTTTCCTTCACATATTTCTCACAACAACCCTCTGGGGTGCAGGTAATATGATCATTCCTGTATTACATATGAGGAAATGAAGGCTTGGAGAGTGAAAGAACTCTGCCCGAGAGAGCAAGCACGTAGTGCTCAGTTCTGACTCCAGACCCTGTGGCCTTCTCTACCGTAATCCAGCCACAGTAAGTGAGGCTATTCGGGAGATGGGTTGTGCCTTTTCTCCCCCACAGAAGGCTGTGTGGACTGAGGACCCCATTTGATTCATTCCCCATGACAGATTCATAACACATAATTCCTAATACGGGACAACAGCTTGCATTTCTTCTCTCCATATACTGCCCCCCCCCCCACCATTAATTCACAGTAATGACTCAAGAGAAAAAGACCAAACTTAAAAGGGGAACATTTCAAGGAGTTGCTGGTAGAGGTTTTTATAATGCTTTCCTGGAAGCAGCCTGAGTCACTTTGGGGATAAGAATGAAGCACTTAGCCCCTGCTTGTAACAGAGATGAATTAGTATTCTTCTCCAAAATGAGTAAGAGATTCTGAGCACTGCTCGATGGGGAAAGGAGAAAAATGAGAGTTGGTCACCAGAGAATAAAGAAGGAAGCACTTTCTCCCCTCCCTTTCTACCCTTTTATCCTTGCCTTCTTTACCTACACATGGTCAGGTTCAGGTGCTTATGTGTCCCATGAGCAAGTACTCATTCAGACACATGTCATGTTAAAAAGATGAGATCTGTTCAGTCGAGTACAAGAGCTAGGAACTTGGAAACAAGAGCTAGGAAAATACTCTGTACCAAGGCATGACCATTCACCTCTGTCAAAGTCACAGGAGGTAAGATTGTAGATTTTGGTGACTATAACTGAAGCATGTTTAAAAAACAAAACAAAACAAAACTGGAATATAAGGATATAAGGATTCTTCATCCAAAACAGAGAAGACTCAAGGAGGCATTTTATAGCTAAAGCAGCTTTAAATGTCAGAATATTAAAAAACAAACCAATTCCAAAGACTCCAGGCCATTTTCAGATCATGTCTCCTAATTTGTATTTTAAGATAGGGAGACTGTAAAGCCATCTTCAAGTTCGTATGTGTGTCATGTGGAAGAGAGGTGGCATTTTGTGTGTGAAATAGATCCCCAACTTAGTATTCCAACTTAGACCACTTTTCAGTGCTTATTTCTAAACGTACAGCCACCATGATAGATGTCTACATATCTGAAGGGCTGTCAGATGGAAGAGAGCACAAATCTGTTCTCAGCTACATTTGAGAATAGAAGAATATACAATTTTTATAACAAAGTAAGGACTTACTAAAAATGAAAGGTGTGTGAAATGGACAGGATCCCAAGAAAAAGAACAGATGCCCCATCATCAGAGAAGTTCAGGTATTGTTAGCTCGATGACTCACGGAGTCTTACAAAGGGGATTATCAAAACGGTAGTGTGGCTGGATAAGCTTTGAGATTGATTTTAGTGCTATGATCCCGTAAGATTCCAGTAATACATAACTCCCCTCTCCCCCACACGCAAGTGTCTCCATTCACATTCCACCAGAAATGCTAAGTTCCAAAGTTAGACTTTTCTAATTCTGTTTGCCAGAGAATCCAGGAACTAGAAGCTACTTTGTACAATGCTCTGCAGCAAGAAACCGTTATCAAGTTTGGTGAATTATTAAGTGAAAAACAGCAAGAAGAGCTGAGAACCGCGGTAGAAAAGTTACGGCGGCAGATGCTGAGGAAGAGCAGAGAGTATGACTGTCAGATTCTTCAGGAGCGAATGGAGCTCTTACAGCAAGCCCATCAGGTGAGGACGGAGCCACTGCATCTCTGTAGGGTTGGTACTAAGCAAATGGGACTTAGTACTAAGTGCGTGGTATGGAGTGTGGGTGAGAGAAGCCCAGGAGCTGTACGCCATCTTCGGAGAGTAAGATGCAGAACTCTTGTTGGCCGCCTAGACTCAGAGACAGGATGACAGTTTGGTAATGATTCAGTCTTGAGAAAATTGGCATTCCAGAAGCATTGCCTACTGCTACTATTCGGGGAGCTGTTTTGTCATGAAATACCCTTTGGGTCTCCTGGAGCCTGATTAGCTCCCTTATGCGGGGAAGCAAGACTCTCCCCAGGACAGAAATACTGCTTCCTCCTGTTACTCATCCCAGTCCATAATCTAGCCTGATCAGATCATCTGAATAGGGTAAAAGAGAACAAGGGCCTTTTTCTTTATTCCCAGAACAAACAGCAACAACAACAAAGCCTGGAAGCTGCCGCTTACTTACTGGCATTTGCTATGTCAGGAACTAAACTAAGGGCTCTGCTTACATCATTGCATTTAATCTTCACAGTAGCCCACTAAGGTAAGTATTCTTATTATCCCATTGAGGAGATAATGATACTGAAGACATGAGTGCTTAAGTCATTTGCCCAAGGTGACACAGATAGCGAGCACCAGAGCCAGTATCTACTCAGGTGTGCATAACTCAAGGCCAGTGCGTATAACCATTGTGCTACCCTCTCCTATGCAACTTGAGTCCTCTCTGATTGATGTGACCCATCTAGACCAGGAAGGCTCTGGAGACACTCAATATTCATTTATAGCCAAAATTCTTAATTCCATCTCTTAGTTCATGTCTTAGCTTGACAGGTGAGGACTAAGGCCCTGGTCAAAAAGCAGATTACAAAAGAATTACAAAGTTGATAGTGCCAGTAGGATTTGGTACTTAGAAGCTGGGATAAGCAACTGATACACAATCCAGATGGACAATACAAGAAGTAAGAGTTGTGTGGTCTTTAGAGATGAAGGTGGGTGGAAAAGGAACAGGTTATTTTATGACACCCATAAGAACGGTTTATGGGGAACATGACACTTAGCACACTTCCTGCGTAGCCAGGACTTGTGTGAATCTTTATAATCGAACAGATTATCTGAGTTAACAGGGAGCTAAGAGCGGTGAAGCCTTTTGTCCCAGAGATGGTGAACACATGCATGTTTGTTTCAGTGCGCTTTCAGATTCCATCATAAAGTTCTGGGTTTTGATCCTGGAATGTTTTTCAGCCCTTTAATGATAGACCCCATGGCCGCATTAGTTGCGGGAATAAAAGTGCCCTCTGCGTAATTTTTTTATATTGCAATGGCATTTAGTTAATTTCAACAAATCAGCAGTTGTGCTATGGAACCACAGAAGTGTTTATTTTTTAAAAAAAAATTTTAATGTTTATTTATTTTTGAGAGAGAGAGAGAGAGAGGCAGAGAGAGAGGGAGACACAGAATCTGAAGCAGTCTCCAGGCTCTGTCTGAGCTGTCAGCACAGAGCCTGATGCGGGGCTCCTACTCGTGAATTGTGAGATCATGCCCTGAGCCAAAGTCGGACGTTTAACTGATTGAGCCACCCAGGTGCCCCAAAAGTATTTTTAAGATGAGCAAGGAGTTATCTAAATTTATTTATGATTAAAACCTTGTCATTTTTTTGAGTCTCTAACCAAGCCAAACCTGAAAGACATGTTTTGTTTGCTTTGTTTTAAGCTATCCAGTGAGAAGTACATTACATTTCTAAGCCTCAGAGATTTCCATTGAAATTTTCTATCTCCCAAACAAATGTTCATTAGAAAATGCCTTTTCTAATTATTTCTTACTCTTTGTCTCCCTTTATAATCAGTAGATTTAAGAGAATTATTCCAGAAGGTATTGGCCAGGTTTTGTCATGTATAAGCTATGTGATCCAGTTAAATCCTAGAGCCTATCAGTAACTATTTATTGGACATTTCTGTTTGAATGTTTCACAGTGAACTCATATGAAACATATCTAAGTGTGCATTTTTATTCTTTCCCCTTCTCTCCCCATCTGCCTGTTTTCGTCAGTAGAATTACCATATCCCAAAGCACTCAGGCTGGAAACCCTGGAGTCTTCTTTGTCCTTTATCTCCAATCGTTAATATAGCACTACATCCAATTAGTATTTCTCCTAAAATGTTTCTGAAGCTGGTCTATTTTGTCCACACTTGTAACTTGAGGCAGAGGCAGGACCTTTCAATCCTGCAACAGCTCCCAGATGCTGCCAGATGTCCTCTGATATAACCTGACTCCGTCATCTAGGCATTTATTCAGTCACATATTTAAATGCATTTCCCAGTCTTTGGATACCATTTCAGACATAGAGAACTCACATGGACTCTGCTTTTACAAAGCATAGGACTTATTGATGGAGACAAAGGAGGTTAACACAAAGAAAAAAAATTACGTTTGGTATCTCTTGACAAGTGGCATAAAAAAGTCATATGCAGGATGCCACGGGGATTGAGTGGTGGAGAGGACTTCCTGCCCTCTCTGTAGTTCATCATGCATATCACTACACATTCTTTCACCTTTCCTCATGGTACATTCTTCCTCAAAGCCTCTATGATCTCAATTTGCAGTTGGGTCTAGGCCTATGCAGCTCTCTCCAGGTCCTTCATTAGCTGGCTACCCCTTCTCTGAAAACCTGATCTGAGACAATCTCCAGAGTATACTGTCCTCTCTACTCATGCAGAACTCTTCCTGGTACCGCTTGGGTCATGACTCCCTCCTCTAAGCCTTTGTAGGCATGACCACTCACCATAAAATGCCCCTCGTGTCTGCTGCATTTATCTAAATGTTCTCATTTTTCCAGTCCCAGCTTAAGATCCACCTCCTTTAGGATGTTCCCCTGATAATAATGGACTACATACTACTGAAAAAAATCTGTACTTTATATCTTGTTACACATTGTTTCAAAACCATATTTGAAAGCCTGCTTGTGCCAGGAATATTATGGTGGACAGAGACATAAAGATCACTGCTCTTGTCTGTCCTACCCATGAAAAGGGTCAAAGCAACAACACAAATTAGCAATGACCAAGGCAATTTCAGAGAGTGTCAATAAATGCTATGAAGAAAAGTATACGATGTGTGTGTGTGTTTGGGAATAGGATTCTCCACTTTAGACTGGCTAGGCAGATCAAGCATCTTTGAAGATGTCTAAAACCCAAGGGACCAGCCACACAAAGATCTTGGCAAAGTGCCCCAGAAGATAGGGACAACAGAGTCTAAGTCTCTATTGTGGGAACATTTGGAATAGTCAAGGAACAGAGAGAAGGCCATAAAAATGGAGCACGTAGAGCCAAGGTGAAGTGGATGTGAAGTGAAGTTGGAGCGGGAAGAAAAGGCTAAATCACACTGGGCCTTGAAGGAGTTTGGGTTCTATTCTGAGTGCAGCCTGGCTGCCTCTCCCTTATTCTTATGCTTGTTCCTCTCCGCCTTAAACTCAGGGCCTGCCCTGATTATTCCACATGTCAGGAGTACACACAGCTGCTGTAGATGGATGTACTAAATTAGAAACAGAACTAGCAGTAAGCTCTCACCCCAGTCCTGATGCGGACAACAGTGACTTGTGTACTGATTAGCAGGACAGGTAAGATAAAAAGGGGTCTCTTTTGGACCTGAGAAGGTTCCCCCTTGGATGGGGTGGCAAGTGAATGGGAAAGGAAAGAAATAGAGCATGCAGCACACGACTGTAGCATAAACTCATGTAATTAACAAGCATAGGCAACTTCCTTGTGCTGAACGCTGTCCTACTTACTAGAGATTGGTGATGAAGTTACAATGGCGTTGCCATCGTTTACCTTTTCTACTTAATTTGTTTCTCCCTGTGTTTTAAACTCCATCTCCCCATCTTATTCCAATGGTTCTTTGGGACCAAAAATGGACTGGTGTCTGTATTCTCCATTATATCCAGCATAGTCCTGACCTTTGTAAGAAGTTGCTCAACAAACATGCACTTGGTGGCCAAGTAGACACTGTAGTAATCTCTAGTAATCCCACATGTCCATAATTGTGTTGAGATAACACTTGCCTCCACATTCAGTAGACATAAAAAGGAATTATGTGTACACTCAAGGTGGAAATGTCTAGCAAATTTATTCTTTTATTGTGTAGCTTTGGCGCCTGAGCAGCACTGTGGAAATATACACAAGCACACACGTCACTCCCGTGTACACACACCATTAGCTTCCAGGCCCGTTCTCTTACCCATCATTCATTGTCCTATATTCATGGTCAGCCTTGATAGTCTCTCTGACCCAAACACCTCATCCTCTCCTACACAAACCTCAGTCCCTTCCCTTTAGAACACATTCCTCAGTCTTCTCGTTCCCTACGTTTGGTCAGATGATTCTTTTTCTGTTTTTTATATATTTTGTTTTTTGTTTATATATTTTGAGAAAGAGAGGGTGAGAGAGAGCATGCACATGTGTGTGTGAGCGGGAGAGGGGCAGAGAGAGAATCCCAAGCAGGCTCCACACTGTCAACATAGAGCCTGATGTGGGGCTCAAATTCCCAAACCATGACATCATGACCTAAGCCGAAATCAAGAGTGGGATGTTCAACCAACTGAACCACACAGGCACCCTGGTCAGATGATTCTCTATGGTAGGGGGCTGTCCTGTGTATCATCCTGGGCTCTGCCTATTAGATGCTAATTACAACCCCCACCCTAGGTGTGATTATTGACCACATGTGATTAAAAAATGTCCAGATAGTCAGATAGTGATGATGGTTGCATAACTTTGTGAATATTCTAAAACCACTGAATTATACACCTCAGATTAAATTAAATAACTTTAAGAGATATCCAGACATTGCCAAAGCTTCCCTGGGGGGCAGAGTCATCCTCTGTTGAGAACCACTGTTTCAGAGTAGGGAGATATGATTTTCAAGTTCAAGTATTTGTTCTAGCTTCCTCTTCTTCACATATTGCATTATAAAAACCTCTTTTTCTATATTATTACCACATTTAGCTTCCACTGTTTTCTTCTCAGACTCCTGTTCTCATTTTCTGATTATTCCCAAGAGAGGCATTAAATAACAAACTTACACTGTATAACCATGTGCCATGAACATAAAAGGCCTTTAGTTGCCTAGAAATTTGAAGATTATTTTTCACTTGCAAATAATTATGTAATGTTGATTTCAAATCTGCACTTTTTAAATGACTGGAATTTTGTTACACAGTTGACAGGTGAGTTCAAAGATAGTTCTGGAATTATTTTGTCCTTAGGATTCCTTATGCTTTTTGCTATGTTTAGTTTTCCCCTAACTTAATCAGTTGTCTCTTTGGAATTTTTGCCCAAGTCTTATCTCTACTTTGTTTTATGAGAATTGGCAAATCCTGTTTTATGAGGAAATTCTACCCTGAAGCAGAGACGAAACATGGTTGGAAAGGAAGGGTAGCAAAAAACAAGGGGACTGTTTGCATTTGTGTATGTATATCACCACTAGCCATTTTTTACAGTGGTAATCAACAACCAAAAATCCCAATCCCAATGGCTCCAACACAGTTTCTTGCTCGCTAATTCCAGGACATAATGCTGTCTTGATGAGCAGGTGGTACTCCTGCGTCTCCTACTCACGTTCCACTGGCCAAATAGGCCTCACAGCCAAGCCCGAGGACGCTGGGGTGAGAACATTACCTCCCTCTCAGAGATAGGTCTGTAGAGACAGGTGCATAGACAGGGGTAGCAAATTTAAAAACACATACATAATCAATGCCATGCTTTTGAATGACAAGTATGGGTAATCCAACCGTCTTCTGGGTGTGGGAAAACGTATGTGATGCTTCCAGCTGTGAGTACTAATGTTAATGTTTTCGTAGCAAGTTTCGTGTTTTGGTTGGCGAACAGTCTTCTTGTTAACACCCACTAACTCTTTCTCTTTTTTCCTTTGTTCAGAGAATTCGTGACTTAGAAGATAAAACAGACATCCAGAAAAGACAGATAAAGGACTTAGAAGAAAAGGTATGTGTTAAATTCAGTGTGAATTTCAGTCTTTAACTTTTAGACCAGAAAATAATAGGAGTTTCATTCACCGCATTGTGTTTCTTCTGTTACTGTGTATCTTGATGAGGCAGGTGTTGTTACAGTCAATATAAACTTCACCTCCAGTCAGTCACCAGCATTCCAGAAAAGGTTCTGTCTTCAGCAACCTAACCTGGACATGTTTGCCTTTTGTGTTGATTCCTATTTTTTGCTATGGGTGTTTTCTTTCCTCACTTCCCCTTTCTTATCTTCATTTCCTTTCCAGAAATTTCTCATGAGTTTTGTGCCTCTACTTTGCTCTTTCTTTTCAAAATATTTTTCGTCCCTTTTTGAAAAAAAAATCATTCCTGTTACTATTGATAAAAACCCCTTTCTTCCTTGTGCTGCAGTGTCCCCTCCACAGTAAGTCCAGAAACTTAGGTTGACACGTGATGATGAAGCCCTCATGTCACTTCCCCCAGTGGCCTGAAAGCCTCCTCAGAGTCAGCCAACACTTTCAGGGGAAAGCATAATAGTCCTGAAAGACTGCATTTGGGAATGTACACGGTGGGGGGACGGGAGAGGGCTCACACAGGAGTGCTGAACAAGCTGCAGTGAGGCCAACAATCTTAACACAACAACAGTGACCCTGCCGTGATGCCCAGGAGCATCGTGCTGAGGAACACAGCAAGGATCGCAAGAGGCTTTGCCTAGAGTTCCAATCTGAATTCCTGTGATGCCAAAGAATATGGCTATTTTGCAGCATCTTCCGTGGGCACCCAAGAAGAAAATAGCAAACCATCTGCTGCTTCTGAGACAACGGTCAGGATTTTCTTCCTCCCAAATTGCTTCTGTAGCTGCCCATACATGGGAGATCAGAGGGAGCTGGTCGGGGCCAGGAGCCAGACCATCAGCAGCCTGGATTCTTACGTCGACTGGGTCTTCACATACTTACTTGACCTTGGGTATGTGACCCAGACTTGTGTCTAAGCCTTATCGATAAAATGGGGATGATAGAGCTTGCCCTCATCTCCTCTCATGGGTTCTGCAAGGAACAAACAGGGCCACTTATGTGAAAATTACGAAACACTGAGAGTGTTCGATTAAAAAGTATAATTTTTAAAATTTCCAGACATAAAGTACACATCCTCTGCAAAATTTTAAATTTGAATGGTCCTCATTTCAGAAGTGTGCTGCCTAGCTCTGTGGGACTGAATGAGGCAAAGGTGAAGTGCAGTAAGCCAAGGACTGAGTCTGAAGAAGACCCACAGAAGGTGGGAACTGTTTCCAGCTTCTCCAGTTGTCAACGCACATGCCTGATGCCTTCCATTTTCCACAGCTTCAAATGGCTAGCTCTTGGTTCTAGTAATTTTCTGTGCAAAGTCTTAACCAGCTCTGTGGCTGACAAAGAGGAAGTCAGAATTAAAACCACAAACTTCAGTTTGATTCCATCCCCATTCATGTAAGGTAAACCAGACTAAAAAGGGTGGGGGGGGAGTGGATTTTTAAAATATCTATTAATGTCACTACCCTAGGCATTTTCTTTTTTAAATGTTTATTTATGTTAGAAAGAAAGAGAGCATGAGCAGGGGAGGGGCAGAGAAAGAGGGAGACACAGAATGCAAAGCAGGCTTCATCGGCTTCATTGACTCTCTTGCAGTTACTCTGTGAGACAGACATAGCGGATCTCACCTTTTTTGCTGGTAATAAAACAACAGTTCAGAGAGATTAAACAACGTTCCCAGGACCATATAACCAGTCCATATCAAGACACCCAGAGGCCAGGGTGTCTGACTCAAGGTGCTACGTTCGGCTCACCCCACTGCCTGGACAAAGAATCTCATTGCCAGTGAGGTGATGGGCCTCTCCTCATGCCCCGAGAGGCGGCGCTGATATCTGACCTCAGAGGAGTAGAGGAAGCCTCCTTTCCCCTCCATCTTCTACGGGCATCATTTTACCACTCTCCATCTTCGAAGAATGGGAAAAAAAAAAAAAAAACAAAAAAAGAAAAAGGACAGAGTTTCTGCTTTCCAGACTCCTAGAACGGTCACCAACACATGGCTCTTAGCACCGTGTTTATAACTTGTCCCTACAAGTTTGCTATGGTGAAGCCAGAGCCCTGTAAACAGTGGCCTTAAAAGACACATGAGGATAACATGCTCAACATTAGAATGCCATACACCACCCTTATTCAAGGAAGTCGTGTCTGACAAAATGGTCCTGAAGTGTGATAACAAGGTCAAAGTCTGACTCTTTAGGAGTACCTCACCAAGGAAATTGGTTTTTGAAAACCACTGATCTGACCTGTGACCTTCTACAATTAGTATGCAGTTGGTTATGCACCACTGCTATGCAAGCATGTCTGTCCACCCAAGTATCTGCTTTTCTGGAGAAAGTTCTAAGCGAAGAGACACAATTCAGACTCCATTTAAGTTCTATGAGTCAAAGAAAGAGAATATCTGCGAAGCATGGAGGTTTGAACAGCAGCATGTATTCATTCATTATCTAAGGCGTCCTCTGATGTACAAGCACCTTTCATACCACACATCCTGGCTCATCCAGGGTAGACCCAGGATACACCTGCTGTCCTGATGTAATTACTGATAGGGTCTGCATTTCTACCTCAGGAGTAGCCCACTGCAGATAATTCATCATAGGTTTACCTTACGTATTAATATTCTCTCTGCTATGCCTTCTTCACATTAACCAAACAATGACAGCATTAAGTGATGAAGTGGATACTCTGATCATATTTTTGTAGTTTTGATTTACCCTGTCACACATTAAAAAGCAGACAATAATATATAATAAAGTAGGATCCAGGAGGTCTAAATTCAAGGCTTTACTATGACATGAAATTACATGCAATTAGACTGTTGATGAACCGTTCAGTGCTTGCTTTTCTCACTTAAAGAATTAGGAGCTTAGATCCATGATCTATTAGACCACCTCAGTTGTAAAATGTATCAGTTGATGTTGGTTGACACCAATTAGTCCTCACATTATTTTGCCAATAGATAAGTAAAACATGTTTTGTTTTGTTTTTTTAAACAAAAGGTCCTTGGTATATATGTGACAAATGGTCAGACTTGAGTAAAGTGGAAAAGCTTGAGGTTTTGTTGACACTACAGAAATTCAGATTTATGTAATCTTCTTCTTTTTCTTCTGCAGTTTCTGTTTCTATTCTTGTTCTTCTCTCTTGCCTTTATTCTATGGCCTTGATGTCAAGGTGCCTCTTCAGGTAAGATTTCATTTAATTCTCAAAATGTGGTTCTAAGAGGTGTTTGATCAGAAGGATGCTGTATACAGTTACTAGTAATGCCCATGTTTGTTTGGTTTAAAAAAAACACACAAATACATTTGGTTTGGTTAGCTTAAATGCCATAAAAGGAGAAACAGATCACCTGGAACTAACGTAACATTGTGTATCAACTGTGCTTCAATTAAAAAAAAAAATTAAAGTAAAAAAAGTGAGAAACAGATCCAGTCCATTTGGGTGATTTTTTAAAAATTTTTTAAATGTTTTTATTTGTTTTTGAGACAGAGAGAGACAGAGCATGAGCAGGGGAGGGGCAGAGAGAGGGGGAGACACAGAATCCGAAGCAGGCTCCAGGCTCTGAGCTGTCAGCACAGAGCCTCACGCGGGGCTCGAACTCACAGACTGTGAGGTTATGACCTGAGCTGAAGTCGGATGCTGAACCGACTGAGCCAACCAGGGGCCCCCCATTTGGGTGATTATTAAAAAAAATAAAGCAACCACCAAATATGGAAATGAAGAATATTGTTCTAGTTAACCGTGTTGCTTTGGGAAGTCATGGTGTTTATGGGGCTTAGTATTCTCATCAGTCTTTTAATATATGGAAGGATTTGCTTCCCTCTCTGCAAAATGAAGAAATATCAGTATATTTTTAGTATCTCATCCAGCTTGAAAATTCTGATTCTGTAAACCTAACAAGCTAAAAATGGCTGGTTATTTTTAACCCCTTCTCCCAGTCTGATTTCATCAGAATTCAGGAAAGCAGGCTATTAAGTGAAATTGGATCTTCTTTTCAAGTAAGCTAACTTTCAGTGCCCGTATAGAAAAATGAGAGTTTTATTACTTCTCAGTGATCAAGTCTGTGTCTCACAAATACATGTATAAATAATCTTAGACTCTGATTCCCAAAGCTATGAAAAATACAGGTTCCAAGTCCTTACCTCCGACTCAGTGGATCAGGTTACTGGAGGTGGAGGTGAGATGGAGGGGTGGGAGAGGTGGAAAGCAAAGACCAGTCTGTGTTTCTAGCAGGCATACCAGCTGAGTCTGATGTCTCCCCAGGTACAGAAACTGCACCTCGTAATAGCATTATTTAAAAATGAGCAAGGGCCAGGTGCTCTTCTAAATCCATACGTCATGGTCTGCGTCCACTTTGATTTTCCTCTTAAGTTCCATTACACAGGGATCTTCCCTGGGCCTCATGTTATTCAACATTTTCTATAGCAAGTTGAAAAATAGAGAAGAGACACTTTCTCTCCATGGGTATCAACCCTGTTACCTATGGAGGTACCGACCATAGGAGGTACCTATGGAGGTACCAGTGAGGAACCGACAAGCAAAAGTACATTAGCATGGCCTGATACAAGGAAGCAGTTAAGCATATATGCCCAGAAAGTTTATGTCCTCATATAACCAACCTTCTGGCTTTATGCTTTCTTCCGAAAGAGTTTCTGTTCAGCCTGCCAGCCGTCCTTTGTCTGCCAAGAAGGATGGTAATCCTGCAGAACATAGGGAAAAGACTGTGTCTCTTAAATTGAATGAAAATGTAAGGTGAAATGGGTGAGATTTTCTAGGAAGTGGTAGGAATGGCCAGAGCATCAGAAAACGAATAGCCCTCCCCCACCAAGAATAATAAAGAAACAGGACACAAGTACTATGTGGTAATTGAGGGGAGAAAAATCAAAACTCATCAATACTAGTCAGAAAATGGGTAGGTTCGAACAGTCACATCATTAATGGCTTACCCTTACACGCCAGGGGCTGTTCTGAGCTATAGATACAGTAATCCTCAAAATGCCCCCTGTAAAGTAAGGGCTGCTTTTATTCCTTTCTTTACAGTTGGAGAAACAGTAGCACGGGAACTTCCAAGGCCATAGAGCTACAATTGGCAGGATCAGTATTTTTACTCAGACCCTCACTCTAAAGGCTTTTAGCCACTTTTAAGCACCATGCTGCCTCCCAAAGGAGAGGGCATTGCTGTCACTTTGTGAGCGCCATTTCTGTTTGTATATATAAGCAGTCAGAGGCGTCTTCTGAAATGTGGGTGGTACTGCTGGGCTAGTGGGTTTTGAAATTACATTGTGCTCATCCCTCTACCTTTTCCCATTTTGTGTGACTCTTTGAGGGTTGTACAAGACTTAATTTGCTTTTCCTCCAGAGTAGCACATAACTGACACTTAGTAATTGTCTGTTGAATGAAAGATCATGATTATAAGTAATAAGGATATAGCAGATCAATGTGACAGGGAATCTGGGGAGTCTAAAATACGTATGGGAAAATGGCTGAGTAGTTTAGAGTTACAACTTTGAAGTTAGATATACTGTTAAGTTTGGATCCTGCCATTTACAAGCTATGGTGTAGTAGCTTTAATCCACCTGAGATTAGGTTTCCTTGTCTGTAAAGTGGTTGTATTACCCACACCATGGTATTATATTGAGAAAACTAAATGAGATTGTGCATATAAAGGACTAATTGCATCACTTGGAACATAGTTCAATCATCAGCAACTCTTAGCTGGTATTATTTTTAAAAGCTGGCTATCACGTTTACTGAATTTGTCAATATATAAGTTTGAAATTATAACCTCTAGCATTATCAAGTAGTTTACCACCTAAACCAGAACAAGTAGTTGCCGTTTCATCTCCTCTTTTCAGGGAGTAATCTAGATTTAAATAAGACATGCCTGGAAATTGATTAATGCCACTTTTATCTCCATAGCAGATGAGCTAGAGATAGGGAAAAAAATCAGGGAGAAAAATGCTTGGCTTGTCTGCAGAGAGTAAAGGCATGCTACACACATAATCATAAAAATATTTTTCCTACTAAATTAAGGGTTTATATTCTGCTCTTAAACCCAAGACTAACTTAAAGTATATTTAAAGATATCCTCCTTAAAGTGAAGCGACTCATGCTTTTTTCCTTTTAGCAATTACAATTACCTAAGTCATTTTTGTCAGTGATGATCTAGAAGCTGCTGAAGGCTCCCAAGAAGGCACCCTTATTTCCTTATTGCTCTCAGTGGCTTCTAAGTAACGCAAGTCCATGGATTATATTGGGACTTTTATCTTAAGGAGGGGAACCCCAGGTAGTTTTAGGAGATATCATCTGTCCATGCATTCTGTATATTTACTCGAAATAAGTAGGGTACCACAAATTCTTTCATATTAGTTATTTCAGGAGACAAAGGAAAGAAGAAAATGAGAGGAGTACAGAAATAGCTATCACTGGGTTGTTATATCCAGGTTACAATAACCCACTGAAAACCCTGTTCTTCTGAAGAGGGACAGTTTAATAAAGAACATAATAGAACCAGCTCTGTTCATTATGAAATTTGGAAGACCAGACAGAAAACAGGTGATCGTGAGTCTTTGTCTACGTACTCTGGTTCCTTTTTTCTCTTTTTAATTTTTTTTAATGTTTATTTATTTTGAGAGAGAGAGAGAGAGAGAGAGAGAGAGAGAGAGAGACAAAGCACAAGCAGGGGAGGGGTGGCAGAGAGAGAGGGAAACACAGAATCTGAAGCAGGTTCCGGGGTCTGAGCTGTCAGCACAGAGCCCAACGCAGGGCTTAAACTCACGAACCACGAGATCATGACCTGAGCCAAAGTCGGAAGAGTAACCGACTGAGCCACCCAGGCACCCGTACCATGGTTCCTTTTTAATGATTCCTGTGTCAGCCACGAACTCTTGAACCTGATAGCTGTGTATTTTCACTTCCTGTCTAGTAACATAAAACATATTAAAAGTCACATAATACTGTATTATTGTTCTGATCCAAAAAAAAAAAAAAACCTTTAAAAATATATACTGCAGTATAAGAACAGCTACAGGTCATTAGTTACAAGTTCTCCATTAAAATATGCAAATGTTCATTTCTTATTTATAATTTTCAGTCTCTCCTCCCACCAAGGCCTGCAGGTGGCCTGTGGAAAACAGATGGCAACAGGAACTCTACTATATTTATTGTTTCAAATAAAGAATTTTGCTCCTTATTCTTTTATATTGGTAGGACAGGTCTGTAAGATGAATCATTGTATGCCAGTTAATCAGTCTTTCTTTATGTAGATGTATCTATTAGCCTTCATCTAGTCATATTAAGAATGTTTCCCTATCTGTCTTACATAGACTATTAAGAAAGCGTAGAGTAGGGCTTATGCTTTATCTTTGTATCTTCAATGTCTACAACAGTGTCTTATACATACTAGGTGCTAGATACATTTTACGTTGACATATGGACAAAAGGGTAGACAGATGAATGAGTAAATAGTTGGGTAAATTGAAAGCAGATTTATGACATGTTAGATTGTAGCCCTTGATAGCATAGTAGTGTAATACAAAGATAAGTGTGTGATTTGTTCTTTATATGTCATTGGAGAATAACCTCAATAATAAGTGAACAAAGGAAAGGATACATGAACAACTTCCTAGTGGGGATACCCTCCTAACTCAGTTCATTGCTTCTCCAGACACTCTTATAACTCACTCTCCACACGGCCACTGAGTCCGTTTTAGGAAACAAATCTAATCATGCCCCATTCCTGGGAAAGTATCATTATTAGGGGGAAATCCCAATCCCTTCATGTGGCCAAGAGAGCCCTGTGTCATCTCACTGCAGATGGTCTCTTTGGGATTTTTCTTGCTCTAGGATCTCCCTTGATGAGTCTTGCTCCCTTCTGCCTACCACAGGGGTTTGCCCACACAGTCTTTGTGTGCATGGTACTTTCAACCCTGCTTTATCTAGTAAACACCTACTCACTCATCCTTCAGAACTCAGCTCACTTGTGATTCCTGCAGGGAAATCTTCCTTGATTTCACTGCCAGCAACATTTCACGTGCATTTGGCTTGTTTTGGTTGTTGTTATTGTTGTTGCTGTTTTTAATTAATAATGCCTCTCTCCCTCATTGTATTTAGGTTCATGAAGGCAGGGACCATACATGTTTTCTTCGTCCTTGTAACCCCAGTACCCAGATAGTGCCTAGCTTATAGTTGGCCATCAATAAATACTTCTTTTTTATTATTTTTATCATTATTTTTATTTGTTTGAGTTTGTATACTTATTTTGAGAGAAAGAAAGAAGGGGTACACAAGCAGGGGAGGGGCAGAGAGACAGAGGGAGTGAGAATCCCGAGCAGGCTCCTCGCCATCAGCACAGAGCCCGATGCAGGGCTTGAACTCACAAACCATGAGGTCATGACCTGAGCCGAGGTCAAAGTTGGATGCTTAACAAACTGTGCTACCAGGTGCCCCAATCAATAAATACTTCTTAATGGTAGTGATGATATTATGGTAAGGAAGAGGAAGAGGTTATCTCTTGTGTGGTTGAAAGAGTACATTTCATATCTATTGTATTTAATAGAGTGATTCTACAAAATAAATACTATTATACTTCTCTAAACATTAATTTCTTAATATAAAAAATTAGCAAGTATTAGCATCTACTATTTTCCTAAGGATTAACTGATGTTATATAAGTAAAGCAACCAATATAGTACCTGGCACATAGAAAGACTCATTAAAAGCCAACTTCCTAGGACATAGCAAGCATTCTGTCCTGGATCATGCATTGTGAGACATACTTGCATCTACTCGGGCCACATGTTTCCCACACCATGGTCAACTATTTAATATCCGTTTGTACTGCCCATCCCAGTCTAAAATCAGGGACTCAGGGAAGCCTCCCCTGATCTTCTGACTTCAGTTACATTTCATTCAATATTTCCTGCCTTTCTCATGGGGCAGTTTCCTCATCTGTAAAATGGAGGCAATAATAAGAGCTATCTTTTATTGAGTATTCTACCATATGATAAACTGTATATGAGGACTGATGGAATGCAAGGTGTCATGAAGGCCCTTAGGGGTCTGGATGGTACAGTTGGTTGGGTCGTGGTGACCTTTGTAGGGACACAGGAAGCAGGAAGAGGGCGTGACTGCTGTCCAGGATTTACAGTTACTTGTGATAACTAGAGATCAGGATGTGGCTACAGTTTGTTAATCAATATGCCTCTAAATATGTGGCCCATAAATTAGGATCTAAACTACCTTCTAGCAGTTAGAAAACCCTCAAGAATGGTGAACATAAGTAGTCTGCCGATTGGACCCGACTAATATTCGCTAAATGTCATCTATGAATCAACTGGCATGGTGGGTACTTGGATACTAGAGTCTCAGGTCAGAAGGGACATCACTGTGCCCATTCACTTAGAGTCTGGTGGCAGGTAGTAAATTCTCAGAAATGATAGCTGCAGTCGCTATTTTACAGAGGAGGAAACTAAAGCTCATTGAAATTAAGGAACCCACTGAAAAGAATCCTTGAGGTTCTGTAATATCAGCTTTCAGAACCAAGATGAATTTATATTCTATACAGTTTGAGTTATAGTGTACTGACCTTTAGCTGACTGAAAATTGGTCATCAATGGCTAGTGCTTCACGTATTCGGAATGCCCGTTTGAATAAATGTGGCTTTGCTCCTAGTTCCTTTACAGATACTCACTGTACAGAAATTTAATATTCTGGGAGACTACAAGCCCCCCCTTTTTTTTTTAAACCAAATGGTTTTATTCAAATGATGGGCTTTACTTCAGTTGTGACAGGCAGAAATGATGCCTGTGTGTTTTGAAACAGAATTTAGGATTTATCTCTGAGAATGTGTAAATTGAAAGTTTGTAAGTAAAAGACTTTCTATGTTTACATATTTATTTTATACACACACATACATATACTATATACGTATAGTATATATATTTGTATACATATAGTATATTTGTACATATATTATATAGAAACAGGCCAGGTTCTTAAATAGTACATGATAGCATGTCCTCTGTGCTGTCTTTGCCTGTTTGGGGGAAGAGGTTATTATGTCCTTAACTTCTAACCAACTAAAAACCCAGACATAGAGACTTAAAGAGGAATAGGGATAGGAATCCTAACTGGCATAGTCCAGGGACGTACCTCTTTCAGGAAGATCACTGGAGCCAATGAAGAAACCCTGTATGGCATAGTTCCCAGGTCAGGACCTTAGGGTGGAGACCATCTGGTACTGGATACAATTGTTGAGGAGGAAGTGTGACATAAAAGTAAGTCATTGAAGGGCATAGACAGACCTGCTTTTTAAAATCTTACATTTATATTTGGGGATATAATTCATTAGAGCTTCTTAAGGTATTGTCTTAGAAGGCCACAAAAGAAAAGGCAACAATCATAATTGCTAATATGTCAGGCCACTTATTATGAAACAAGAACTGTTAATTGCTTTATGTGCATTATGTTGCAATAACCCTTAAAATAGATCTCTCTGTTTTCTCACTTAAAATCAAAGTAATTAAGCTTAGAAACTTCATTGATGTAACTTAAAGAAGATCGTAGAGCTCAAAGAGGTGGTAAAGAATTTTTTTTTCTTTAGAAAAAAAAAGAGCTTTTTTCCAGTTTCAGCCATGGACAGAAATGATGATTAAAGAATTTTCCCTCTGTTTTACAGAGTAACCGAAAACATGGATAAGACCCCAGAAAGGCAAATGCCTCTAAACCTTCAAAGATGGCAGAAATGTTTACAACAGTGAGAGGGAGATCAAATGCTAAGAACTACCCTGTAGCCAGGACTACAACTGTGTATTTTAAAGCCATTATTCAAGGTTTCTTACTTGACAGTTCCTACATGACCCTGTTGAAAATCTACAATATATGCTGCATTTAATGAAACATGTATATGTCAAACCAGAAGAGAAGAAGTATAAACATATATTGTATAAAGAAAAAAAATCAGCAATGGAAACAGTTTCAGCAGATCAAGGAAAGATGTGTCTTGGGCATGGAACCAAAGTTACAAAGAAACATTCTACCCCTGCTGTGCAGGGGGATCATTTTAATGTAACACTACACCCCATGGAAACTCTAGTCCCGAAATAAACATTTTAAAAAATCAAAACAAACAAAAAACAAGGGAGGGTGGGGAATGAAGCACGAGGAATACCTATGAGGAGCTATTTACAATAAAATGTTTCATTTGAAAAGTCTGGTTTCTTACTACAGGGATTTGCTTTTTGTCTTTATTGTTGTTTAAAACTCAGGAACAGAGACATCTACAGTGTGAATGGGAAGAAAAGCAGTCTCCCGTTGGTCTTTCTGCAAAAGGTGAAGCTTGTGGAATGCATTCCACAGATGACAGAGGATCACAGTGAGCCCCAACTAAACTGGCAACGAGGCGAGGCAAAGGACCTCGGCAAATGTAACATAAGAAATAAAAGCAGATTTGATGCTTCCCTGGCCTTCTGTCACATCTGTGTTCCTCCACGAACAGACTGATCTCATTGCTATCGAAAATTAAGAAGACGATGCTCTAAATCACAAGCTCCCTGACGTAGTTCTTTTTCGAATGCCAACGTCTATAGGGAACACGGGCCAGAGAGCATCTTTGAATCCATTTCTAAAATACCGGTTTTCAAATGGCTGCTTAAAATGCCTGCAAATAAATATGTTATACGATTTGAGTAAAAACACACAATAGAGGCGATAAGTAAACTTCTACCAACAGTTGAGTTTGCCACAGAGATGTGAATATTAAATAAAATGATGATTATTTTTTAAAGTATCCTGATATGCCTAGAGCATTCTGACCTCTTGTCATTTAGACTGATAACATTTTTTCCCCTAGAGAGCTGACCACAGCAAGACAGCTCTACTTTTTTTATACAGAAGCAACATATGTTATGATAAGGTCGTTTTCTACCAGAGGCAATTAGAAGACTGGTACTTTTCCTAAGTTATGTAATACTTAGTCTTGGATTCAGCTCTGAGAGCCAATAAATGTTCCTGAAACCTAATTTTACACCTCATTGACTGTAGATAACAAAACAGCCTCAATTTTTCAAATTGTCAAGGTTTTATTTACAGGGCTAGATCTCCCATGCCTAAAGAATGTGTGTAGGGAACCAGAAACTCTTTCTATGAAATGCTACACAAATCCTTCCAGACATGAGTTCAGTATCTTATTCTTTGGTTTTAGCACTGGCATTTTCAAAGCCAGAACAATAACTGAAGAATAGGCAAGAAAGGCTAGAATGCTGGGGTCCCACTTTTTGTCCTTATATTTACTGCTGATCCAGGTATCTTTGGCCCAGTCACTTAACCTCTCTGTGCCTCAGTTTCCTCATCTGCAAAATGAGGTTAAATGCTTTTTCATAAAGTTGTGGTTTTTTTTGCAATTCTCGAACAAGAGGTGCTTAAAGTAGCACAAAGTGCTTTGTAAAATTATGACTGCTGTATTATTTGACTTTCTTATATTGTTGAGAAAGAGTCCCCTGTGTCATAAAATAGTGCTTCCATCTGGTTAAATCTAAGCACTGCAGCACTGAAGCTTTCCCATCAAACTACCTGGGATATTGCTAGCAATAAAGGTTGAGAGATCCAGAGCCAGGATCGCTGATAACCTATAGTAAATAGATCATCTCATGCTTTTGAACAAGATAGAAGAATATCATCTCACTGATAAGCATCTCCTAGCTCTCTCTATTGCATATGCATGCCATGATACCAAACTCCACTTTTATCTTAGGAGAGCCAACTATGAAATTAAGGCTTGGAGTAAACCGATAGTTATCACATAATTAGTCTGATTATCCCTTTAATTTTGGGGAGATGTACAGTAATATATCCTACTGGGAATATACAAAATATCCTTCTGCTGGATTCTGTATTCAACTAGGTAGTTTCTACACTAAATATGAACAGCACATTCATTGTGCAGACAATGTAAAAGAAGGTGCCACTACATCTGTGACCCAGCCCTTTCAAGTCTCAGAATATATGGAGGAGGATAAAGTATTCTTCCCTGTCTTTGACTTCTGTCTTCCGTTGCTCTTTCTTGGTCATTCCAGGGTCCATCTGAGCAAATTCATACTCCATCTGCTATATCATACCTACTTTCCTTCTCTTCATCGTGCTTTTTCCACCAAGAAACTTTATATTAAATTTTATATCTAAACACTGACTTTGGTTTAAATGGTCAGAAACATTTGTAAACTAGTGTGGCTTGATCATGTACCTTATCTGTTATAAATCTGATTGTATCACACACACAGAAAATCATACAAGAACAATACAGGTAGGATGACCATCTAAGCAGCTTTTGATGTTTTTAGGGTGAATGCAAAAGGAGAGATTCTTTGTTTAACATTCAAGAGATGAGCAAAGTTCTCTAGATTTTAGGCTAAATGGTGATATTTTACCAAGTCTTACTTCTGATCCTCATAATTAACATATCTTTGAATGAGGCTGAATATTTCGGTAGGTACATCTCTCTGTTACTCAACAATTACAAAAAATTTAACAAAATTGTAAATGTGTGTTTCACTCATGGATCCACAGAAATGAATTATATTTAAATGAATGCTTCCCTTGCAGATAATGTTTAGCAACAGTAAAGAGTGTCTCATTAGTAATGAAGAGGCTTACTGTGGCTGAACTTCTTACAGAGAGTTCATAATCCCCACTTTGATCTTTAATTTCTGCATCTTGACTATCCTGACACATTTGGCCAACGAGTTAGTAACAGAACAGCGTTCTTCAGGGCTCATTTGCCTAATCTTTCTTAACAAAGTATTCATCTCTTGGAAAATTAAACATAACTTATAATATTAAAAAATAGTTTGCCCTAAAATGAAAGTCCCACTCTGGCACAGTTATTCATGGCAGGAAAATTTTCATGAGGAAGGAAAAACAAAATCAAAAATTATTTGGCTATACTAGCAAGCATCTATTACTAATTTGACTGTCTAACCTTTTTTTTTTGGTCACCCACATTTTATTTTAGGAAACACTAGAATGTGCTGAAAATAAGTATCAGATCCCTTTTAACCTATGTCATATAAATGAAATCATTGCCAATAGGGAGGTTGTAGAGGTGGAAGAATAAATTTTGCTTTGATCTTTCTGCCATTCACAAATAAGCGTTCACATAGGTTGCCTGGTTCTTCAGGAGGATAGAAATGATGTAGAGGGCTCATCAGTCATCGCTGGAGTAGAAAGGGGACATTCATTCTCCGGTAATATAGATGATACAATTTTGCCAAATAATTTTTGCTACAGTATTTTTTGCAACTAATTTTTGTTTAAATCTTTGATAAACTTGTTCCTTTTTGCATATTTATTGTCACCTTTTTCTGTAAACCCACTGTGTGATTCACATGTTCAATGTCTTCAATGTAATTCGAAAGTTCATTGTTTCAAAATGAAGTGTTTTTTAAAAACTGCCTAGGTTTTCATGGGAGCTGTAAAAATAATATTTATAATTTGTGTTGATGTTTAAATAATTGGATCATGTGTGTTATGTTACATCGAAATAGATGGACAGCATAGCCATTTTATTTTCTAAATATTGCATTTTTTTGATCTGTCAAAGAGTGGCACTATATATGTACATATATACACATATATACAGTATACGTATGGTGTATGTATACAACACATTATCTACTATATTGAAAAAGCTCAATATAACATCTGAGAGATCAGTAATCAAAGCAAACCTTAGACGATTATTTATGTCATGAGTTCATGCTTTCAGGATGGGCCCGAGCCTTTCCCTAAGTGGACTTCTCCTTTCTAAAAGGAAAAACAGTAGGCCACAAGGTCTTAAAGGACAAAAGCTTCCATTCTGTTCAACCGCCTTGTCACTTCTATATAATATATTACCTTGAGACTGAATTTCAGGTGTATTGGCAAGAGGATTCAGACATAACAGAAGGGTGGAGTTGATCCTGTGATTTCATTTTAGTACTGGGCCGGGCAGATTCACATTCTTTTGTTGCCTTTAATTTGGTAGTTCAGTTCTTCCTAAAGAAACCTCTTGTTGAAGGTCCAAGTCCAATGTTTAATCAAGTTACTAAAGATCTACTTCAAGGAGCAATGTGACAAAAATAGAAGGATTATAATTTGCTATATTCAACCTAATGTATCATACTCAGAGATGCAGGTGACCGACTCGGTGAAGTTCCCTGATTTTATATTTGTGTTTTTTTCATTGAGATCTTTGCATCCGTGCTTGTATTTCCATCCTTGTTATGTCAAAGTTCTGTAGGATGGAGGTGGTGTAGCTAAAGAAGTTTGTGTCCAACTTTGCCTACAATCAAGATTCTACAAACTTGCTAAAGTGTGGGTGATGCAATTTCCCAAAAGCACATCCTCAGCATCCAGTAGTAACAGCAATCACTTACCTTTGATTGACATCTCACAAAATGTGCCTATTTTCCCCCATTAACTATAGTAACTTCTTACAATGAGACAGATCAAAATCCAAACACTTTTATAAATATGTACATATATGCGCATATATATTCTGTACATAGTATGATGGTGTGAGCACTTACTAGATGTGTACTTCTGTCCTAGGACTGAGGACTTCAGGAAGGGGTTTTTCTGATGCTGCTAGGTAACTCATATTTTGGGTTAGCATCTGGTGTCTGTGCTCTCCTCCTTCCCTGCCTCTTCTCCTTCCTCCCCTACCTTCAGTTCACTACCACGATTCCCTGTTGTTGACTGAGGCAAAGAACTACTGATTGGTTTTCCAATTACTCAGGCCGGGAACCAGCCTTGTAGTGATGCCACTGGTTTTCTAGAAAGAGCAACAGAAAGTCCAGTATGATCTACAGCATTAATATTATCCCACAGTCCCATTATTTTTTCAGCTAAAAATCTCGTTCCAACAAGGGTTTATGCGTGTTTTAACCTTCAAGATACAATTCTTTGGTGACTCAAGTAGAGAGCCAGTGTATTTGAATACATGATTCCCCAGGTGCCTACTGTACTAATGTGGCCAGGGGACCAATTTCTCAGAGCTTTCATCCAATCAACTGCCTCATTTGGGGTTCTTTATCTCCATCTCATTAGCATGACTCCATATATTGGTTCAGTGCTTGTTTATTAATGCGAGAGAAATATAAATTGACTGAGTTTCACCAGGATGATCCCTCTGAAGTACACTGAACATGTACATGTAATGTATGTATTACCGTAGAGATGGGAATCAATTTATTGTATGTAAAGTTTTATGAATGGTTATTTTATAATTTATGTATTTAATATAGGAATCAATGAGCTCTGGTGTTTTAGTTTATATAAAAATAAAATAAGCTGCATTTTTTAAAACTTTATCTTGCATCGTTCATAGGTTTTTGTTTTTGTCTTGTTGTGCTTAACTGTATTTTGAAAAAGAGGTATCGGTATAATGACAGTGATCAAGGATAGGAAACATTTTTCTCCTCATGTGTTCACTCTGAATTTTTATTGCACCTGTCAGGAGCACTGTGGTGAAGAATCGAAGGCAGAATTTACACTTCTGAGGAGGGAACAATGATCATTCAGCATGCCTGCTCTGAGTGTAACTTGGGAGAGAATCTTAACGGGTATTTGCCATCCTTATTCCAGATATTTCTTTCCCTTTATCCGCCGCCTTTGTTCCCTATTGTACAGGGTCACTAAATGTAGCAAGTTAACAAGTATGTATTATGTGAGCATCCTTATGGCCTGGTATGTATGGGTCTACCCTCAAAGAGCTTATAGTTTAATGTGGGAAACAACCCATGTATGCATCAAACAAAGAACCAAGATGGCACAATATGAGGTACAATTTTGTAGGTCATTGTTAAGAACCAGTAAAACTAATAATGGTATTTGGGGGTGGGCTTCAAAAACCCATGCCAAGACAGTTTCTTTTTTCAGTTGTATCCAGTTATTTTTAACTGCAGCAAACTTTAGTTGACTTAAGTGCTTAAGCAAAAAGCATTGCTCATCAGTTCATTACAACCTTCTGTTACTCTTTTCTAGGAACCATCTGTGTGCCGTGTCAAACAATGAAAACAGAGAAAACTAAAACAAAGCCCCAGCCCTCAAGACATCACAATCTGCATTATTTGATGAAGCCTTACAACTGACTGAACCTCTTTGAGAAAGGTACCAAGCATGTCAATATTCTAGGAAATTGGCCGCTATTGTTATGGATTCTAATTTTATAAATGAAAAGCTCTGTTTTGATGAACTTTAATTCTGATACATAACTCAACTATGCCATCATGTCAGCAACTCAACTGACTTCTCCTAGCTCATGAAGAGAGTACCCCACTGTCTCCTGGAGATAGTGCGGGGGATGGGAGACACTTCCTACTACAGTGCCTGGGAGATGAGTGAACATCTACACAGAGGGATCCCTCTGAGGATACAGCGCTGCCTCTTACCTCCAGGTGAGCAAGTACAGTCACACAAGTGCAGATATTTAGACAAATGCTTGCCTACCTCCTGGCTAAAGATCTATGCCAAATGGCTGAGGGAGCATGCTTATTTTATTTAAGGAACTTTGTAGTTACATATGGAATGTGAGGTTGAATTATGAAGGGTTTTTTGCTCACTGAAGATACTTCAAATAAAAATCTGTTTTTGACAAATACATTCTATGTGAATATAGAACCTTTTGATCAAAAGGTTCAGTAACAAATAGTCACTGGTAATCTGTGCCTGTAATTACTGTAAAATTTTGAGAACAAGGGCCACTACATGTATGTTATCCATCTGAAGCTCCATATGACACTTTGTTTTTTTTAGAATTGAGGAGGAGGAGGAAAAACAAAACTAAATAAGAACCACCTCAGGAACAGAATTTTTATTCCTTTATAAAGAGATAATTTACTGTGCAAATTATTTTACCCTACCTAGAAATGCACGAACAAATCTAAAATTTAATTATGGCATCCTATCAATTCTTTCTGGTTTTTTTACTTTATTGATTTTATTGTTTTGCCTTTAATTTAGCCTGTAATTTATACCACCTCAAATCTATTTTTATACAGCACAGGATATAAATTGAAAAATTTTTAAATGCACATTAAATATTCTAAGAGCTACTATAGGAAAGTATGTAGAAAAATATCTTAAATAAGAATAAGACAAAATGATGAGTGTGTATCTTTATAATTTCACCTTGGAGGGGTTTCAAACATGCTAGCTAGAAGGTAATTTGGGGCGCCTGAGTGGCTAGGTCAGTTGTGTGTCTGACTTCAGCTCAAGTCATGATCTCACAGTTTGTGAGTTCGAGAGCCCCGCATTGGGCTTGCGCAGACCCGGATCCTCTGTCCCCCTGGCTCTCTGTCCCTCCCCCACTCACGCTCTCTCTCAAAAATAAATAAACTAGGGGCGCCTGGGTGGCGCAGTCGGTTAAGCGTCCGACTTCAGCCAGGTCACGATCTCGCGGTCCGGGAGTTCGAGCCCCACGTCGGGCTCTGGGCTGATGGCTCAGAGCCTGGAGCCTGTTTCCGATTCTGTGTCTCCCTCTCTCTCTGCCCCTCGCCCGTTCATGCTCTGTCTCTCTCTGTCCCCAAAATAAATAAACGTTGAAAAAAAAATTTAAAAAAAAAAAATAAAAATAAATAAATAAATAAATAAATAAACTAAAAAAAAAAAGAAAGTTATTTGACCTCAGGGAAATGCAACAATTGATGAGAGTACACATGTACAGTCACAGACTTAGAGAAAGTTGATAAGGTGTGACCTATATTTTTTATTTCTGCTTTATAGAAGAAGAAAAACCCAAAAATTAGGTTTTGTCCTGTATACAAATTAACCTGCCTAGTTTCCAACCTACTGTCTTCAATTCAGCCTATCTTTTCCCATTCTTCAAACTTTTCATGAACCAGCTTAGTTGTTCTGCTGGTTCCTTCCTTCCTTCCTTCCTTCCTTCCTTCCTTCCTTCCTTTCCTTCTTTCTTTCTTTCCTCCTATCTTTCTTTTTTTAATTTGCATCCAAGTTAGTTAGCATATAGTACAATAATGATTTCAGGAGCAGAACCCAGTGATTTCTTCATTTATACATAACACCCAGGGCTCATCCCAACAAGTGCCCTCCTTAATGCCCATCAGCCATTTGGCTCATCCCTCACCCACCTCCCCTCCAGCAACCCTGTTTGTTCTATTTAAGGTTCTCTTATGGTTTGCTTCCATCTCTGTGTTTATTTTATATTTACATTCCTCCCCCTATGTTCATCTGTTTTGTTTCTTAAATTGCAAATATGAGTGAAACATATATTTGTCTTTCTCTGTCTTATTTCACTTAGCACCATACACTCTAGTTCTATCTACATTGTTGCAGATGGCAAGATTCCATTCTTTTGGATCGCCAACTAATACTCCATTGTATATATATATATATATATATATATATATATATATATATATGCCACATCTTCTTTATCCATTCATCTGTCAATGGGCATCTGGGGTCTTTCCATACTTTGGCTATTGTCGATAGTGCTGCTATAAACATGGGGGTGCATGTGTCCATTCAAAACAGCACACCTGTATCCCTTGGATAAATGCCTAGTAGTGCAATTGCTGGGTCGTAGGGTAGTTCTATTTTTAGCTTTTTGAGGAACCTCCATACTGTTTCCCAGAGTGGCTGCACCAGTTTTCATTCCCACCAGCAGTGCAAAAGAGATCCTTTTTCTCTGCATCCTCGCCAACATCTGTTGTTGCCTGAATTGTTAATGTTAGCCATTCTCACAGGTGTGAGGTGGTATCTCATTGTGGTTTTGATTTGTATTTGCCTTATGATGAGTGATGTTGATTGGTTTCTTTAATTAATGAAGTACATAACATTTAGACATATGTTCACTTATTTTTATGAGAATAACTTTCTAAAGTTTATTTCTTTTGAGAGAGAGTGTGCATGTATGGGACAGAAAGAGAGGGAGAGAGAGAATCCCAAGCAGGCTCTGCACTGTCTGTTGAAAGCCTGATGTGGGGCTCAAACTCCCAAACCATTGAGATCATGACCTGAACCAAAATCAGAAGTCGGGCACTTAATCAACTGAGCCACCTAGGTGCCCCGAGAATGACATTAAAAAAACTTTTTTTGATGTTTATTTATTCAAAATAATTTTTTAATGTTTATTTTTGAGAGAGAGCGAGAGAGGGACAGAATCAGAAGCAAGCTCCAGGCTCTGAGCTGTCAACACAGAGCCCAACACAGGGCTTGAAGTCATGAACTGCGAGATCACGATCTGAGCTGTAGTCAGACACTTAACCGACTGAGCCACCCAGACACCCCGAGAATGACATTTTTAACAATTTGATAAGAGTGTTTTTTCAAAAGGCATTTTAAGGGATATTGAAACAAGATATGGTCCTTGCTGTCAATGAACTTGTAGGAAAATAAGACAGATCAGGCCGAGAAACAACGAAACAGAAATCAATCCAGGATGATGAAAAGCCATGAGGATAACACAAACCAGTAAGTGTCCTGAGTTAATTTTTCATTCCAGAACTGCTCTTTCTCATGTTCCCCCAACTCAGTGGGAGATTCTAGATGAAATCATGGATCCATGGCCTTAACTCTCTCCTATTTTTCCCTGACCCTCAGCATCGAATCCTTCCCAAGTTTCAGTGAGCTTAGTTCTCCTGTCTTCTGTTCTTCATCATTTCTATTAGGAGTTTCCACCTGAACTCCTGCAGCAGCTTCTTAAATTAACTGTCCAGTTATGCCATCTTTGAATCTACACTACTGGGGCACCTGGTTGGCTCAGTCAGTGCAGCACAAGACTTGTGATCCTGGGGTGGTAAGTTCAAGCCCCACTTTGGGCATAGAGCTAAAACCATCTGATAAAAACACAATGAATATACCTACTTATTTCCAGTTTGATTTAATGTGCAAATCAGACCAGGTTGTTCGCATTAAAATCCTATCTTGGGGGCGCCTGGGTGGCTCAGTCGGTTAAGTGTCTGACTTTGGCTCAGGTCATGATCTCACAGTTTGTGAGTTCAATCCCCACGTCAGGCCCTGTGCTGACAGCTCAGAGCCTGGAGGCTGATTTAGATTCTGTGTCTCCCTCTCTCTCTGCAACACCCCCCCCCCGCCCCGACACTTGCACTCTGTCTCTCAAAAATAAATAAATGTTGGGGCGCCTGGGTGGCGCAGTCGGTTAAGCGTCCGACTTCAGCCAGGTCACGCTCTCGCGGTCCGTGAGTTCGAGCCCCGCGTCGGGCTCTGGGCTGATGGCTCAGAGCCTGGAGCCTGTTTCCGATTCTGTGTCTCCCTCTCTCTCTGCCCCTCCCCCGTTCATGCTCTGTCTCTCTCTGTCCCAAAAATAAATAAACGTTGAAAAAAAAAATTTAAAATAAATAAATGTTAAAAAAATTTAAAAAAAATCCATCTTGGGAGGTGCCTACATGGCTCAGTTGGTAAATATCTGACTCTTGATTTCAGCTCAGGTCATGATCTCATGGTTCATGAGATCAGGCCCCGAATCAGGCTGTGCACTGACAGTGAGGAGCCTGCTTGGGATTCTGCCTCTCCCTCCCTTTCTGACCACTCCCCTGCTCACACGTGCTCAGTCTCTCAAATAAATAAAGAAACTTTGAAAAATAAAATCCTTTCTTGGTTTCCCATGCTTTCCTTGGGTTAACTCTCAAATGCTTATTGAACTAAACACATGACATAAACCTGGGAGTGGGACCTGGGGTAAGACACTGCAGACAGCAGAAGGCTGCTATTTTATCTAACCAAACTCCAGAAAATAAGGCTCACATTCTCTCCTCAGCATGGCCATGTATGCCCTGGATAAATCCTATCCATAAAGACTCTGCTGAGCCATGATCTTCTTCAAGAGAATGAACAAAATAGCCTTTGTTCTCCCGAAGCATTAGTGTTAACCTAGCTTGTCATTTACCATGTATATTACTTGCTCTGTTTGACCCCACCATACCCCCAATTAAATCTGAGTTATCTGAGGGCAGAGAATAAGCCTTTTTCAACTTTCGGTCCTGTGCATGTCACATAATTCCTACTACCTAGTCAAGTCTCACTAAATTATTCTGTTGTTTATGTACGGAACTATGGAGGGAGGAATTGCTTTTTGTTTGGATGATCAAAGTCTCCATGAAGGTGGAAATAGGTAAATTGGGCCATTTTTTGGGAAGTTATTTTGTTGTAGTTTCTGGGTTTTTCTTATTTCCTTTTTTTTTCCATTTTTTTTTCTTTTTCCCTCTTTTCCATTTGCAAGAAGAGTTTTATTCCGTAAAACAAAAGCTCTTCAGGGGTGCCTGGGTGGCTCAGTGGGTTAAGCATCTGACTCTTGGTTTCAGCTCAGGCCATGATCTCACAATTCATGAGTTGAAGCCCCACATCAGGTTCTGTGCTGACAGTGCAAAGCCTGCTTAAGATTCTCTCCCTCCCCCGCCCTGCCCTCCCCCCACCCCATCTCAAAAAAAATAAACATTAAAAAATTTTTTTAAAAAGCTCTTAAAAAAAACTAGACAGAAAGCCACATTTCCCTGCTCGCTTCACCTTAACTCCCCCTGTATTTTACTATCTGACCACAGGAGGGGAGCATTTGTCCGGAAGCCCAGCAAAAAGTGTTAGCTCAAGGAAAATGTGAAACAGATCTTAGGGAGTATTTTGTGTCCCTGGGTTTTGTGTTTCTCTTGCACACATCCATGGGAAAGCAGTAATCTAAATAGAAGCAATGCCTTGTCCACTCTCCTGATAGGGTTTTTCACCATCCTGGTGTTTTAGCCTTCCTTCATTTCAGGGAGCTGAGTTGTCTTCACCCAGGCAGCAAATTCATTTACAAACACAAAGGCTCAGAGAAACTTAGCGACCAATTACACAGTCTCCAAATATTCCAAACTCGCTCAGACGCCAGACAAAAGGGGTCCAGACAGTTCATCAGATTCACTCCCTAATTCTCCACCTCTGAAGCAAGCCCTCCCCAGGGAGCAGACAAGGAAAGGTATGTTATTGTGTCTAGAGTTTCTCTATGTGAATGCACTTGAATTTTTTTAAATAACAGTATTATGTTTTAAATATCTTTGCCAAAACGTATTATGTTTCTTAAAGGAATTTTTGAAGAAAAAATTAGGGATTTGTCCTTAAAAAACATTTACCTCCCAAGAAGCATGAACACACCAATAATTTCTTGTTGTTTGCACAAAACGTTGGCTAAATAAGCTTTTATTCCACTAGTCTGCCCTTCTTAATCATAAACAGCATTTTGTATGTCTCTGTGTAATTGACAAAGGATCCCTGCTTCTTAGTACTGGCGTCCCCCTGCATATATATGGGGCTGCGATGGGAAAGCACAGTTCAAAATGAGCCAGGACCTTCAGTTTTCTTTTCTTTATTTATTTACTTATTTTTATTTTTGAGAGAGAGAGAGAGGAAGAACAAGGACCCAAAGTGGGATCCACACTGATAGGACAGAACCTGACGCGGGCCTCCAACTTACCAACCGTGAGATCATGACCTGAGCCGAGTCAGACACTCAACCGACTGAGCCACCCAGGACCCTACCATTTTCTTTTATTTACTGATGAAATTAGGGGCACCTGGGATGGCTCAGTCGGTTAAGCGACAGACTTCGGCTCAGGTCATGCTCTCACCGGTGGTGAGTTGGAGCCTCACTTCGGCTGTTATCAGCGCTTTGGCTATCAAATACCCACTTTGGATATTCTCTCCCCCTCTCTCTGCCCCTCCCCTCCTCATTCTCTCTCTGTCTCTCTCTCTCTCTCTCTCTCTGTCTCTCTCTCTCTCTCTCTCTCAAAAATAAAATAAAATAAAACATAAAAGTATTTTTAAAAAATAAGAGGAAGAAAGTAAAGCAGAGACCCAATCATGTTTGTCTTTTCTCTTTCTGACTTATCTTTTCCTTCCTGCTATGAGAGGCATTTTATGTATAGAAGACCAACAGACTAGGCCCCAGTCCCACCTCTGCCACTAGGTATGTGTTATTCAGTGAGAGAATCATTCCAAGCCTCCCTTTCCTTTTTTATAAAATGGGATAATGAAATCATTTCCCTTGTTGAGCTGTTGTCAGAATTAAATGAGACATGTAGCAAGATTAGTACAGAAAATTTTAATGTATGACTGCTATATAAGGGCCCAGTCACTGGCAGTCTCCATAAATCAGATTTGTATTATTTGTTATGTTTGAAGTTCATTTGTTAGTGTAAAAGGAAAAAGTACACAGGATGATACGAGAGCACAAAGTATGAAAGAACAGTAGTAAGACATCCCTGCCTTCATGATCCTTCCCTAAATCCTGCCACTCAGGAAAAACACGCAACCAGAATATTGCAGAATAAACAGTGATTTATGCAGAGGAGCAAGCAGAAGACTTCCTGCTTGGGCAGGGGTTGTTAGGCCGTGGAGGGAGAGCAAACAATGGGCTGACAAATCCCTGGCAACGTGTGAAGGACCGGGCGCTGCGGGGAAGCCTGTGCAATGACCTTGCAGTTCCCCCTTAGTACCACAGGGGGGCACTATAAGGACCTTCTGTGATCTTGTGCATCTGGAACTCCGATATCGCTGACAGTTTTTCTTTGTGTACATAAGGACAAGTTGCTTTCTTTCTTTTATTTTTTTTTTAAGTTTATTTATTTGAGAGAGAGAGGACGCAGGAGGGTCAGAGAGAGAGAGAATCCCAAGCAGCCTGTGCACTACCAGCACAGAATCCCATACGGGGCTCAAACCATGAGATCACGCCCTGAGCCAAAACCAAGGTTTTTGGATGCTTACCCGACTGAGCCACCCAGGCGCTCCGAGAACGGTTGTTTTTTATATCTAGAAGAGATCTTAAACATTTATTCATTTGTTTATTCATTCATTTTTTTTATTCCTTCATTTTTCAACATTTATTGAACAGCTACCATGTGGCAAGCATGCCTGTTATAAATGAGAATACTTGTATGACTTGGCTGTTGGCAAAATTAATAAATAGCAGAGCCAAGACATGGCTCAGATAATCTGATTTCAAGTGTAGTGAACTTCCCCTAAAATATATATAATTAATTCATGCAATTAAGGCATCATATAATATATAATCCTATATAATATTAATATAATCATCAATATAACTAATATGTAATTATCTGTATATTAAATGAATAACAACATACAGTGGCTGAGACTCTACCATATGTCAGGAATTTTTATGCATTTTTTTTCATATACTATATGGCCTCTAGACTGGTCTTATGAGTCCCAATTCTGTTCCCCATTAGCTCTGTGACCTTAATTAAGTTAATGAATGTCTCTGAGGCTCAATTTTCTCATTCGTAAAATGGAAATAATACAACTTATTATGATAAGGGTTATGATAAGGATTAAATTAAAATGAAATAAAATAAAACATTAGTAAGCTATGTAAAATGTCCCATACATGGGGTACCTGGCTGGCTCAGTTGGTAGAGCATGTGACTCTTGATCTTGCAATCGTCAGTTCAAGCCCCATGCTGGATGTAGAAATTACCTAAAGAAATAAAATCTTCATTTAAAAAATGCCCCCTAAAGGGTAGGGTTTCAATTATCATCATTCATGCTCTTAACTTTGCATTTACTAATGAAGATACTAACACATAAACTTTTGGTGATTTGCTGGTGTTTATTCAGCTAATAATTGGCTGAGTCAGAATTTGAACTCAGATCTACCTCTGAAGTTTGTGCTCACTGCACCATACTGTGCTGCCAGTGTGCTTTTTGTCTCCAAACAGTGATTAGGTCTTTGAGGTGAGAGAATATTTAATGCGCCCCACAGTGCCTGGCTTAGGCTATACATAAAACATGTTGGGGAGGAAAATTGTTCCTCTATCATCTAAGATTCTTTTGGCTGGTTTAAGAGTTAAATTGATGTGAGACAGATTAATAGGAGAAAATCAAATTTAGTTACTCAAAGGGTCATCACAAGAATATGAGGCCCACATACAACAGGCAACTGAGGCTTATATGCCATTCAGAGGTAAGGAAAAGAGGGTGGAGATCTGAGACTTCAGGGGAAGAAAGACAATTCACAGAAAGATGAAAAAACATAAAGGTTCAGTAAACAAATGTTTGCTTGGCCTTATAGAAACAATTGGACATAGACAGAAATTTTAACATACTTTGCCAAGTTCCAATCTGTCGACCACACCTAGTTCATATTATACTGGGCTTAATCTGTAGTGATAGTTCCCTTTTTGAAACGGGGAACTCTACCTAAACTCTTTTAGGTAGTTAGAGGGAAGGTCAGAGTTTCTTCTTAAATCTTCTGTGTCTTAAAAATAATCAGCCCAGGGGCGCCTGGGTGGCTCAGTCCGTTAAGCGGCCGACTTCGGCTCAGGTCATGATCTCGCGGTCCGTGAGTTCAAGCCCTGCATCAGGCTCTGCGCTGACAGCTCAGAGCCTGGAGCCTGTTTCAGATTCTGTGTCTCCCTCTCTCTCTGACCCTCCCCCATTCATGCTCTGTCTCTCACTGTCTCAAAAATAAATAAAACGTTAAAAAAAAATTAAAAATAATCAGCCCAAAATAATCCACATGTCAAAGAGACACGTTTGAGGTGGCAAATTTTGCTCCCCTCTACCAGTTAGTCTACACATGTCTGTTAAATGAGCAGCATATGTAGACAAGGGGAGAATACAGAATAGGAAAGTTATATTTTTGTTTTTACTCTTTTGTGTGTGTGTATCTATAATTAATGTACTGGTAAAAAGGAAACCACGGACCCAAGATGGAGTCACTTATGCTAGGCCATGTCACCAAACTGAGGCTTAATACCTAACCTAACTACAGTTTCAACCTCCCAGAGAAGTGTAGTCTTAACCCATCAGTCATAAATTTTCTGGTCAGCACCAGTGAGGTAATCTGTCCTGTGGACCCTCTCCATCCCCATCCCAACCCCTCAAAGGGGTTATGCATAAGACCCTCTGCTCTCCCCCTAAGGGAAAGTGACCTTGCCTGCAACAATCCTTTCTTTCCTGTTACTAGTAACTTCATTGCCCCACCCTTTCACCTATAAAAACCTTCCATATCGTACAACTTTTCGAAACTTCCTTCTGCTTGCCAGGTGGGATGGTGCCTGATTCATGAATCTCTTTATAAAGCCAATTAAATCTTCAAATTTACTCAGTTGAATTCTTCTTTAACAATCCTAAGAGTTAAGAAGAAACATAGCTAGCGTGTTAACTAAAGATGGAAGGATATTGTCTCTTCACTATAGAAAAGCTTGTGTATTCACACTGTTCTCTGCAAAGAATCACTTTGGCTTTTGACCTCTTTTGAAGTAGAAAACAAGGTTCTCCCCTCCATTCCCGTCCTCTCCCTTAACCAGGAGGGCCCAGTGACTCCCTGCTGCTCTACAGAGGGAAGGGTGGGACTGGGGGAGTGAAGTCAGGGCTGACCCTGAGTGTGGGTAAACCACGGCTGCCTGCCCCGTTGCTCCTTCTACCCTCCTTACCTTTTCTGCTGCCTATCTCTCACATGCCCTCAAACATTCTCATGGAGTTAAAAACAAATACATATTCGAGAAAGTCTCTGGGCAAAACAGAAGTGAGTTACCCAGAAAGGCGATATACTAAAGTAGAACAGAGAACCTTTTTTACTGGGTTATCTAGCTGTTTTGTTTTACAGCCCTGAGGCCGGGGGGGGGGGGGGGGGGGGGGGGGGGGGGGGGCGAACCCATCAGGCTTTGTCTTACAAGGGAATAAGGTTTTACAGAGAGACCCAGATGAAAGGAGGGATATGGGGAATTAGGATTAGCCAAGACAAACTGTAAATGCCTTGTGATCAATGGTATGCTGGCAAGCAGGAAGAGACAGGAAGCCTTGATTTATACCCTTTGCAGATTTCTCTAAGATAAACATTTCTACCATGGCTGATTTCAAGCCACCAGTGACAAAATTCCAGAATATTTAACAATCGGCCTTCAGGGCTGGTACAAGCCAACTCAAGTACATCATCACCAGTAATTAAAGATAACTTCCTGCCATATGAGTGATAAGTGATATGATTTTTCAAAGTAAGTATGTGTTTATCCCTATGACGTACAATGTGCTCTGTACCCCACCCCACCCATAATAGTAGTACTCACCGAGGAGTAAACAGAGTTAAGATGGACAGTCACCACAAATCAGTACATGTGAAAACTGGTGATATCTGAATCAAGCCTGTAGTTTGTACTATACCAATGGTAATTTCCTGGTTTTGCCATTGCACTATGGTTATGTAAGTAGTTACCATAGGGAGAATCTAGATGGGACTTTGTACCAATTTTCCAACTTCGAGTTTATAATTTTTTTTTTTTTTTTAGGTTGGGGGAAAGACCCTCAAACAACATAGGCAAATAGATGACAGTGAAATTTACCTACAAATTGTATCATTTGATCATCATTATCAATACAGGGATATCATCCTAGACATCTTTCTATGTAACTATACAGGTGGATGGGGAGACTTGGAGCTACTTTAGGGAAATGGAGTTCTAGCATAGATCCTATTTTTAAATATCTGTAAATAATTATACTTGAATTTAACAAAAGAACCTGATGTTAAACAATAAGAATCAGTGTGAACTTGACTTATCATGATGAGCACTGAGTAATGTATGGAATTGTGTATTATACACCTGAAAGTAATAAAACACTGTATATTAATTATACTGAAATTTAAAAACCAAATTAAAAAAAATAGTTTGAAATAAGTTTACTGTTACCACACACACACATACACACACACACACACACACACACAAAATGGTGTATCAAATTTCTTAAATGACCAGAGCCTGTGGGACCATTATTTTGGCCTTAAAATTAAGGCCCCTAAAATTATAACTTGAATTCTTTTTCCGTTTTCAAAGATAATACCACTAAAAAAGGAAGCTTTGAGAGAGCCAGCCCACTAAGCTTTCAGAAAAGAATGCAAAAAACACTAACCCTTCAAAACATCTTAGAATCTTTTTCTTTCATCTTAGAATCTTGACTGACAACTATTTTTTTCTGTATTTGACTCCTCCGTTGGTTTCATAGCTAAAACTTTTAACTGTACTGTCCATTTTATATCTCTCAAGGCTACCAATACTGTAGTACAATATTAATGAAAAATAAGAAAAACATTTAATATTGGTGTTTTGTCACAGAATTCATTTTGCTCCATATTTCAGTGAAATCATAAAATCATCTGACAGAGCAAACTTCATCACTCTGAAAGCTCTGCACACTTTTTACCTCCTTTGAATGTCATAGCAGCTCCATACAATACTCCAGGCTGATATTTTATCCCCACTTTACAAGTAGTGACAGTGAGGCTTTTTTTTTTTAAGTTTATTTATTTATTTTGAGAGAGACAGAGAGAGTATGATTGAGGGGAAGGACAGAGAGAGAGGGAGAATCCCAAGTACGTCCGTGTGGTCAGCGCAGAGCCCAACGCGGGGCTCAAACTCACAAAATCGTGAGATCATGACCTGAACCAAAATCAACAGTCATATCCTTAACCGACTAAGCCACCCAGGTGCCCCAACAAAGTAAACAACTTGCCTATGATCGTAGGAGTAAGTGGAGGGGCCATAGAGTTTTACCGATTTCTGGACTTTTATCTTTTCTATCACATGTTAACAGAGGCTTAGTATGACTTAAAGACCCTTAAAACTCCCAAATCGTAAATATAATACAGCTTTGTAGTATATCAAAAAATTAAAGCATGAAGTGAATTGAATCTTGTCAACTCCCCCCAAAGAAAAATATTTCAAATTTACTAAGAGGTCAGGAGGATTTTTATTTATTTTTATTTTTTATTTATTTATTTTTTTGTCACTATATGAAGTTTATTGTCGAATTGGTTTCCATACAACACCCAGTGCTCATCCCAAAAGGTGCCCTCCTCAATACCCATCACCCACCCTCTCCTCCCTCCCACCCCCCACCCCCCCCACCCCCCATCACCCCCCGTCAACCCTCAGTTTGTTCTCAGTTTTTAGGAGTCTCTTATGCTTTGACCCTCTCCCACTCTAACCTTCTTTTTTTTTTTCCTTCCCCTCCCCCATGGGTTTCTGTTAAGTTTCTCAGGATCCACATAAGAGTGAAAACATATGGTATTTCTCTTTCTCTGTATGGCTTATTTCACTTAGCATCACACTCTTCAGTTCCATCCATGTTGCTACAAAGGGCCATATTTCATTCTTTCTCATTGCCACGTATTAGTCCATTGTGTATATAAACCACAATTTCTTTATCCATTCATCAGTTGATGGACATTTAGGCTCTTTCCATAATTTGGCTATTGTTGAGAGTGCTGCTATAAATATTGGGGTACAGGTGCCCCTATGCATCAGTACTCAGGAGAATTTTTAAAAATCATATTAGTAGGTTATCTTATAGGGCAGGATCCAAGGAAATGGAACAGGGGACAAATAAATTTTATTTTGGATAGAGAAAATAATAATAGGTAATAGTTTAAAGATATCATGGCACTGTGCTATATATACTCACTGATCCTTTGAGGTAGACATAATCACTCTCCCAATTTTCTAATGAAGAAACTGAAGTCAAGGAGATCAAACAAGTAGGAAGTAACAAAGGAAATAGCAAAATAACAAAACATCTGAGATTTGAGCCCACGATTGTCTGACGCAAAATCCTACATTTTTAACCAGAGTGAGGCTATATTATAGTCGGTGGAGAACAGAGGGAGACCAAACAATCAAAACCCAAGACTAATTAAAGTACAACTGAAAAGAAGGAAGGTTGACCTTTGAGATTGTCTTGTATTCTCTGTCTCTTTGTCCTTTTCCCCTTTTCCCCTCCAGTGACCCAAAGCCACTGGACTCTATTTTCTCTCATCCCTATCTGAAGTTGCTCTCTAAAAAGTGTCTGGATCTCATTTAAGATAAAGGATGAGTGACTCTTGACAGCTTTGAAAGTTGTTGCTCCTGGGGCTTTAGATCAGGCATTAGTTCATCCTTTGGAAGCTTAAATTGCTTAGTTCTCAGGAACTGGAGATTGGGGATAGAAAAAAAACAACTCTAAAAAATATAGCATCCAATCAATTCATTTTTGATAAGAGTACCAGAACAATTAAATAGAGGGGAAATAGTCTTTTTAACAGACAGTGCTGGAACAGCTGGATATCTGTATGCAAAAGAATGAATTTGGACCTCACACCCTAAACAAAAACTAATTCAAAATATATCATAGACCTAAATGTCAGAGCTAAAACTGTGAGACTCTTAGAAGGAAGGTGTAAATCTTCATACTCTTGGATTAGGCACCAAAATATGGCACTGATACGGATAAGGCACTGAAAGCATAAGCAAGAACAAAAAATAGTTAAACTGAAGATGATCAAAATTCAAAACTTTTTTGCCTCAAAAGACACTCCCAAGAAAGTGAAGAGACAACCCACAGAATAAGAGAAAATTTGGAAAATCATATATCTGATAAGGGAGATATAAAGAAATCTTTCAACTCAGTAATAAAAAATATTTAGAAAGTGAGCAAAGGATCTAAATAGTTCACTAAAGAAGATACATAAATGGCTAATAAAACACAAAAAGATGCTCACCATCACTAGACATCAGGGAAATGTAAATCACAATGGGTTACTACTTTATACCTGGTAGGATGACTCTAATCAAAGAAGAAGAAGAAGAAGAAGAACAACAACAACAACAACAACAACAACAACAACTGTTGGCAAGAACATGAAGAAAGTGGAACTTTTATACACTACTGGTGGGGGTGTAAATTGGTGCAGCCATTTTGGAAAAGCCTGCAATTCCTCAAATGGTTAAACATATAGTTACCATATAAGCTAATGATTGTATCCCTTGGTGTATACCCAAGAGAATCGGTAACTTGTTCACATAAAAATGTTCATATGAATATTCATAGCAGTATTATAAATAATAGCCAAAAAGTGGATCCACTCAAATATCTAGCAACTGATGAATGGATAAGTAAAAATGTGATGTAACCATACATTGGAGCACGATTTGGCAATAATGAAGCAGTAATATGTGCTACAACATGGATAGACCTTGTAAACATTAAGCTAAGTGAAAGAAGCCCGTCAGAAAGGACCAAAAATTGTATGATTCCATTTATGTAAGAAGTCCAGGGGCACCAGGGTGGCTCAATTGGTTCAGCGTCCGACTTCGGCTCGGGTCAGGATCTCACTGTTCATGAGTTTGAGCCCCCGTCGGTCTCTGTGCTGACAGCTCGGAGCATGGAGCCCGCTTCAGATTCTGTGTCTCCTCTCTCTGTTCCTCCCCTGCTTGCGCTCTCTCTCTCTCTCTCAAAAATAAATAAAGATTTAAAAAAAATTTTTTTTAAAAGTCCAGAATAGGCAAATCTTTAGAGATGATAAATAGATTAGTGGTTACCTGGGGCTGAGGGTGGGATGGAAGTTTGGAGGGTGAATGGTTAAAAAGCAAGGGGTTTCTTTGGGGATAATAAAAATACTCTAAAATTGTTATGGTGAGGGATGCAGTACTCTGTGAATAAACTAGGAGCCATTGAATTATTTTAAAAGTGTGAATTGTATGGTATGTGAATTACAACTCAATAAGGCTATGTAAATGTGGCAATACAGCTGGTGGGAATACAAATTAAGACTATGATAAGATGTCACTCCATACCTATTAGAATGGTTAAAATGAAAAAATAGTGACAATACCAAATACCGTAAACATGTGGAGAAATGGGATCTTTCATCTAATGCTAGTAGGAATATAAAGTGGTATAGCCATTCTGGAAAAGAGTTGGGTGCTTTCTTAAAACTATCCATGCACTTGCCATACAACCCAAAAACCTTGGGCATTTACTCCAGAGAAATGAAAACTTATATCCAAATGAATCCTGTACATTATTGTTCATAGCAGCTTTATTTGCAATTTCCCAATGTGAAAATCCTTTCAAAAGGACAATTTGCTTAAGCAAACTGTAGTACAGCCATATCATAGACAATTACTCAGCCATAAATGCTAGTGAGATACTGATATGGGTGCATGTCAAGGGCCTTGTGCTGAGTGAAAAATGAGTGAAATGAGTGAAAAATGAAAAAAACCTATATGAGTCTAATTATATAACATTCTCAGAACGTCAAAATTGTAGCGATGGGGAACAAGTTAATGGTTGCCAGGGATTAGCGACGGTGGAGGGATAGGGATGAGTGTAAGCCTGAAGGCATAACGTAAGGAAAATCTGTGGTGATGAGATAGTTCTGTATCTTGAGTCAGGACTCCTTGCACCAACCTATACATGTAACAAATTACATGGAACTGTACCTTGTACCAATGCCATTTTTGTGACTTTGATATTGTGCTACAGTTAGACAAGATGTAATCATTGGAAAGAACTAGATGAAGTGTACCCGGGAACCTCTTTGTACTATCTTTACAACTTTCTATGGACTTATAATTATTCCAAAGTAAGAGGTTAAGTATATGCATGCATGTATGTATGCATGTATGTGCGTATATATGGCCATATACATAAATACATTGCCATATATACATGTATTTATATATGACAATGCAGTTGGTAGATACTCAATAACTTATAATTAACCTGTTTATTTAGGGTATATGTATAAATGTACGAGAAATGCAAGAGAATCCATTAAAATTAGGCACATTGCCCCTCAATCCTCTCAGATAACATCACCCAAGATAAGAACCAAGAGAAACGAGTCATCCTCTGAAGCAGTTAGAGGAACTTAGATGCTTTGTCTACACTGAAAATGTGTGCAGGGGCCCCTGGGTGGCTCAGTCGGTTAAGCTTCTGACTCATGGTTTTCAACTCAAGTGATGATCTCATGGTTCATGGGATCAAGCCCTGCATCAGGTTCTGTGCTGCTGGTGTGGAACCTCCTTGGGATTCTGTCTCTCTGCCCCTCCCTCCCTCCCTCTCTCTCTCTCAAAACAAATAAATCAACTTAAAAAAAAAAAAAGAAAGAAAATGTATGCAGATAAATGATAACAAACATGACATGCTTCTTAAATTTTTCCAGCTTCTAAATGCTCATCATAATAGTGGATTTTAGTTTCTAAAGATATCTAAACTGTCGCCCCAGTCCCCTAGTCTGGAGGAAATGCTATGCTGCAGGAGCCATGATCTCATTTCCTTCCATAGCAATTTCCCCCTTTCAGGTTCTTGCCCATGTGAAATCCCCTCCTCATACACCCCATTGGGTAGTTGATTCCCAGTCTTGGAGTAAATTCAAAACTTGTGGTTCGGAACATGCCAGCAGCTGCCAGAAGAGTCCTAATCTTTCCGTTCCTGGACCATTGTGAGAAAGGGTTTGTAGCCAAGGTAATCAGAGACTGACTGAACTTCTCAACACAAACCAGACAGCCAGTGTGGAGGGTTCTCCCTCGGGCCTGGCTCAGCTTTTCATCCCCACAGACTACTTTCACAAGGTCTTAGCTATGTGAACCTCATCCCTCATTGGTCATTTCCCTCCCCTGCAGGAGTGGGGCAAAGCTCAGCAAACATGGCTGACAGAGACAACTAGAACTCTATGTCTAAGGCCCTAGGGCCCACCAGGCCAGCATGGACTCAGTGAGGAAGGCTTCACTCACCATATTGGAACCCACTTAAAATCATCTTTTCACGTCTGATTATAATCCTTCAAGCCTTCCACACAACTTTGAACCCACCACCCAAACTTCCAGCTTTACTTCACATTGTCTATGTATTTTCTCATTTCCCAGAAAGACTCCTACAACACACGGCACTGTCCAATTACTAATGTTAACGTTATTACTGACATCACTTTTTCATAAAACCTTACTACGCTCCGAGAATTTATATACAGCATTTAACTTAATCATGGCAGCAACCTTAAAATTAGGCCCAATTTTTGTCCCTATTTTTGAAACAAACTAAAACCAATGTCAGGTCTGTATGTTTACAAAGTCCTTGCTTTTAATGTTGCCACCATACAGTCTCCCTGCTGTACAGAAGAGCTTATATTTCCATGGTCCATGTTGTGACCATGAGACACCTGGGCTTGAACCCAGCTAAGTGACTCTCTTGCTAAACGGAGCTTGCATGGCACACAGCCATCTGAGTTTCATTTCCTGAGTTGTGAAAATTGAGGATGAAGATAATGCCTGGTTCACTAAACTGTTGTGAGAGTTAAATGAGATAATGAAGCATTTAAAATATGCAGCATGATACCTGATTAACAGAAGACCCCAGTGAATGTCTGTTAAATGAATTAAGGAGTAAGCCTGCAGAAATTAGCATGAATAGAGGACAGAAGAGACACAGAAAATGCCAAACAATGACTAACAGGAGATCAGTAGGTATCGGCTGTGTGATGCAGCCAGAGACATTTGGAAAAGAAAGCCCAATGGCTCTCTTCCAGTTCTGCTGGCTGTTCTGTCTGTAGGAGTTCAGTGCTAATGAGGCCACACCTTGTGAGCAGTTCACTTTATTTGATTCCATAGGCACCAATAACATCTTCAAGGCAGCCACTCAAAACACTGTTTTTGAGAGGGACTAATCCAAAAACATATCTGAAGAGCTCTCTCTTTCTCTCTTCTGCTAGACAGAGGGATAACTTCCCACAGAAAGCAAAAGTCATAGGAGGCACTGACTCATATCTGTGCTGGGCCCAGTGGTTCCATGTCATTACCTTACCAGCTCTGGGACTTAAAGATTTTCCCTCCTAATAAGAGAGGGGAGAAAATAGGGAGAAACCTCCAAAAAGTAGTTTAGAAAGTCAAGTAGATTTTAAGCCAAAGAGTAAAAAGGATATATCTCCATTTTCAAAATTGTGCAAAATTTGATTCACACTCATGACACTGATCTTCTTTCTCTTAGTTTGCTACATACTCATGAAACCTTTGCTATGGCACTAACCTCAGTATATGGACTGGTATTTGGGAATGTATATTATATTATAGTATATTATTTTATTTCATAAAAACCCAGAAACAGTTATTATTGTTAGTTGACAGATGAAGAAACTAAGGAATATAGAAAGAAACTTCCCAAGGCCCAATACATTAGACTGAGTGGGTGGGCTCAGACCCAAGAAGTTCAGAATTAGGAAGTTCTCATGATCTAGTGCCAGTGCCCTAAGAGATGCTAAATAATTCATGAAAACTTTCTCATAGCAAATTTTAATCCACAGTTATATAACTATAAATATGTTTTAAAAATTGAAATTTTCAGCAGCTATCTTTAGAGTTTTGTCACTCCCCCAGACCCCAAATTACATGTTTAGATAAATCTAAAAGTATGGCTACTGATTTGTTATAAGGATGGTATATTTTTTAAATGTTTATTTATTTGAGAGAGAGAGACAGAGACCGCATGCGAGCAGGGAAGGGGCAGGGGCAGAGGGAGACAGAGGATCCGAAGCGGGCTGATTCAGGGCTCAAACTCACCAACCATGAGATCATGACCTTACCTGAAGTCGGACACATAACCAACTTAGCCACATAGACGCCCCATAAGGATAATATTTTAATCATTATATTCTGTGCATGTGTGTGTATGTACTTATATGTATTCTCTCAAACATATATATTTCTAAATATATACTCTGTCAAATATATATATTTATATATATACATTTTTTTATATATATACTTGAGAGACCATAGCTTCACCATTTTCTCTCTCCAGCTTCCTTCCTTGCCCCTTCTTCTTTTCCCGTCTGAAGCATACTCTATAACATTCTCAGTTCTACGTAATGCCCTGAACTTTCATACACTCTGTATACTACAGTAGGAAAGAGTTGGAGTGAGTAAAGTCTTAATATGTTTTTAGAAGCAAGTTGATAATGAAAATATCTTGGAAATGCCACTAATTAAAATCCATACTTTACTGCAAGGTCCCGATATCATGATAAAGTACTTACCCATGCTGGTTCTACCCATTAAGACTTCTTAGCTCCCGAGTCCTCAGAATTACTGTCCTTAATATCCACCACTTTAAAGCAACGCCTGGTGTCATTATATTTGTTGCAAAGGACATTTTTTGATGGACTAGATGCCCTGCATGCAAACACCTGCTCTCATGGCACACCTCTGGGTGAACCAGCTTCCAGCCAACCCCGTTCTTGGGAATAACCAGAGAGCAGAGCAACACAGACCTCTGTTTTTCAGGGTTTCAGTACGTGCACCCTTCTGTTTCCTGACTCCAAACAATCATAGAAACAACAACAGACACTTTATATTCAAATGTATTTGGTTAATGCTGGATTATGTTATTTTTATGCAGGCCTGCTCAGAGCCTCTATGGTACTGTTCATTAGGAATTGCCAAATATGCCGAGTTTTTGAAATACATTAAATGAAAGAGCCAACCCCCCCCCCTTTTCTTTAACAGGGTTCAGAGAGATAATTTTAAAAAATCCTATACTATTATTCTGTGGGAATGTGGCTTTGGAACTTATGCTTGATCATCAGTGTGTAAACCAGTGTCGTTTACCTGACACCTTTCAGATTAGTAAAATCCTTACTAATGTTGCACCTAAAGTAAAAAGATAAATTGCAGATGTCTTTATTCTCCAAAACCAAGTCCAATTCCCAATACTTAGGCTTGAAATATTCTATAATTTTTCCCTTTCCAGGACCCAGGGCCAGTGCCCTCCACATATCTATCTTTAGCTGTAATTATAAAAGTGAGAGTTTAATAAAAGCTCAAAATATGCCAATAAGCAAGCTACATACAATCTTTCATGTAATCCTCTAGTCAATGCAATGAAATTACTATAATTATTGTCCCTATTTATAGACAAAGGATCTAAGTCTTGCTAGGTTGAGGCATTTTTCAAGATCACTTGCATAATTATTGGAACCAAGGCACACCGTTGCAGAGTCAGCGTTCTTCAACACCCACTTCTTCTCTGTTGTGTAAGTCTGAGCACCTACACGGTGTACCTCCTTGATACTTTATCAAGCCTGACCTTATAAAACACCTGCACCTGACTCTTGCCATTTCTGCAGCCCCAGCATCTGAAAAGTGTGTTGGAGGTTTCAACCCCACTTTTTTATTTGAATAGAGACAGAAAATCGTCAAAAGGATCAAGACATCTGCAAAAGGGCAAAGGGGACTGATTGGATGTCCCACCCCAGACAATAGCTGTGTCCATCTCATTCCTTTGTGAACGGCTCCACACTTGAAGGATCCTCAGGGAACACAAAAGACTCATGAAAAGAGAAGAGCAGTCCAGCTGACTGATTAAAAGCCTTCTCTGTGTCCCGTCCCTTGGACTTGGACCCTAGTGAATACCATTTGTTTAAATAATGATCACAACATAATAGATATGATGAGGTTGCCAAGAGCCCGTCCATTCAACTCTGCTTGGCTAAGGGAAAAAAGAAAGAATGAAAAAACCCACCCTGACGTGGCCATGACATGCTTCACTGGGCTCAGATTTCTGCAAACTGAAGTTTAAACTGGAATCCCAAGATCTATCACTTCTGAGGAATAAAGAAGTTGGCAGACAGACAGGACCTCCTCCCCCTCTCCAAACAAAACAAAACAACCCAAGTGGGGTGGAGAGGACTGGTAACTACTTAGGAGCAATTATCAGAGCAGGAGACCTTTGTGACACTCCCTTCCCGTTAGTCCCTGCAGCTGGGAGCAGGGTAGTAATGGCTGATGTATTCTGCACTGGCAGAAGTGTAAAATGGTAAAGAATAGGACCTTTGGTGTCTTTGGACTGAGCTTTAAAGCCTAGCTCTTCTTTGCTCAGATCATGTGCTCTTGATCAAATTAATATTTTTTCTCTGAGACTTGGTTTCCATAGTTGAAAAAGTGGAGAAAATACAACTGCTGAGTTCTATGCAAATTAAATGACTTACTGTATATTATCTAAGGACTGTGGAATGGAAAAATTTTGCTTGTCATAGGAAGCAGAATCACTACCATCAAAACCATGGAGGATGCATGATTTTCTTCCCTTCTCCATTCGAACCCAAGAGCCCTGAACTCTCCTCCTTGTTTTAGCCATAGACCACATACAATTTTTAAAAAGAAGCAGATAGTGCTTAAAAATCCAGTCTAATATATAATAAATAGAGATGCTGGTGGAGGCATTATGTTTTGAGCTATTCGTGAGAATTACAATCATCTCCAGGGAAGAGAAGGGGTGATTGTTGCAACTCTTTGTATACCAAAATTCACAACTATCCCTTGCACCCCCTGAAGACTGAGCTCCTCCTAATTTACAGAAGTATAAACATACTTCTGTGGCCTCCAGCAGAGAGAACTCAGAACTGCACATTAAAAAATGAGCACCAACTATTGTTCCTGCAGGTGGAAAATGTTGAGGTCCAGACTTCTCTGGGCAGGAATGCTGTAGACCAAGTAGGAAAACCTGTGTCTCACAGTGCTTCCACTTGTACCTCCCTTCATCCAATTCTGTGTAACCAAGAGGAGCTACCAGATGGGGATTGTAATGCACTTGCCCTGCACACCTAAGAAACATTACTATCTGCTTAACAAGTACTCCATAAATGGAAACCACTTTACAAATATAAGATGTTACCAGTGGGTGAGATGCTTCTTTCCAAGATGGGAACAACTTAGAACCTGTGTGGATTATCATCAAACTGAGTCCAGGCTATTATCCTCACATGCCCCAAATATCATCCAACCTCCATCATTTTAGCTCAGACTTTCATTTTCTCTAAATTCAATCTTCTTAATCTAGTTCCTAATTATCTTGTTATTCTCCAAAATATATAAAAATATCTTCATGGTCTTCTTCCCTCCATTGCTCCTGCTATAAGGGAGGGGAAATTTTTCCCACCTACCATTCTAGGTTCTCGGCTAAGACCCCACCCTTACCCCTACCCTCCATCATAAAAGATTGACAGGAGAAAAGCAAGCAGTTTAGTTACATGTGTACCTTCTGTATACTTGGGAGATACCCAGTAAAACTGAGTAATGTGCCAGAATTAAATACCTCCAGCTAAAGACAAAAGAAAGATGCTTCACTTTGGAGATAAAGGGTGGGAAGGCTAGTTATGGGAAGTTTTCAAGTAAAGCACAGCAAGCATGGGTGTGGTTATTATGCAGATTTAAAGCCATGCCTTGTCTACTGATGAGAGGTCATAGAGATTTGGTCATTCCCCCCCACCCCCCTTCTTGGCACAGAGAGGGAGACACCCTTACAAATACAGACTTCCCTTATAAATGTAAAAGTGTCTTACAAAAGGGTAACTTCTATGTGGTTTTCACATTCTTCTACGTCTGCAACCTCTCAAAAACAGCTCAATAAAATCAATATGCCAAAGAGGCATATTTGAAGTGGTTTATTTTGCTCCCCTTCATTCTCTTTTCACTCCTGAATTACCTCCCTTCCATAAAAGTAAACTCTATATCAAAATTATATCCCAGGCGCCGAGGTGGCTCAGTCATTTGAGCGTCTGACTTCAGCTCAGGTCTTGATCTCACAGTTCATGAGTTCGAGCTGCCTCACTGCTATCAGCACAGAGCCTGCTTCAGTTCTTCTGTTCCCCTCTTTCTGCCCCTCCCCCACTCATGCTCTCTCAAAGACGAAAAAACATTAAAAATATATATACATATATATTTATATACCCAATATTCTAAAAAGGATTTGAGCAGTCTCATATGTATTTAAATTAACCCTACCCACCCCCACCCCTGCCTCTTCTCCACTGCTCAGATTCTCAGGAATCTGAGAAAAAAATTACCAGGTCACAGCAAAGAAGCCATCCCTCCTCTGCCCCTCCCCCACTACTATGGGTTTGAAGGGAAAGGTTTGCAATGCTCATGCTAAGAAGCCTGAGAGTATGTTAGGCTCCAAGGGAATAAACAAGGAAATTACAACAGAGTAAATTAGATACAGCTACTTAAATTCAACCAAAAGACAGCACTTGCTTATTAAGATCTGGACATGTAAGCCTCAGAAATTTTATCTTGGCCTGATTTGGAGAATTAATAAAACTATTTTAGTTCACCCTTTCTTCATCTAGCTATAACTATCCACAAACTGAGCCCACCCAGGGTGGTATTTCAAGAGGACCTAATCCTCCAATTTTAATCTCAGTAGGAGGCCTTGAGAATTTAATCACAGGAGTCCAGAATCCAACAGCACCTAAGAATTAGCTCTTTGAGTTTTCATAAAAAGAAATTCCTGGGACACAGGCGGAAACCAGACTTACTGAGCCTGGCATCTACTCCTCCTCACAAAGCTAGATGACCTACTGATAACCCTTCTCATAGCTCCCTATACAGGCGGAGCAAGTCCTTTCTCCCAGGACAGACCTGGCTCCCTCTGCTTCTACCTTTATAAGGCAGGCTAGCGTCTGTCCTCATGTTTTAAAAAAATTATCAGGAATCAAAACTGATACAGCTGGAAAATTCCATAGAAGAAAAGACAAAGTCTAATTCTATATTCTTCTATATAGAATCTTTTGAAGATTAAAAAAACATCAAATATAATGATTATGGCAAGAAAAACACAAGGTCCCACTGGACTCCTGGAGAGGTGCCATTTATTGAGCAGAGAAATGCATATAAAGATAAAAAAAACAGGAGAAGCCAAGAACCTCATAAGGAAAGGGATATGGAGGGTCCATAGGGGATGGTCTTGGAGAGAAGGGAAGTTGAAGTCATCAAGATGGGGAGGCCATGGAAGAGGAGATTTGGGGAAGAGGAAGAAAATGCCTGGCACCTAGACAGAAAACATAGAAAAAGAATAAATAGGAAAAGTGGCTTCTATGTAGTTTTGTATATCTATTTGTGATGTTAGTATATTTGTAAGAGAAATGAATGAAACTGCAAGTTGCTGATGGGTGAATAGAGGCTTTGCTGGGGCATCTGGTCACACTGGGTTATAGATCCCTTTTTTACTGAATACTTAAAAAAGTAACAATGGGGGGGCACCTGGGTGGCTCAGTCAGTTGAGAGTTGGACTCTTGATTTCAGCTCAGGTCATGGTCTTGCGGTTTGTGGGTTCGAGCCACACATCTGGCTCTGTAGCTGACAACATGGAACCTGGGATTCCTCTCTCTCCTCCTCTCTGTCTCTGCCCATCCCTGCTCTTGTGCACATGTGCTCTCTCTCAAAATAAATAAATGAAACTTAAAAAAAAAAAAGTCAAAATGGATCAATTTTTCTCTCAAAATTCAGTGTCTTGGACTTCTCTGAGCACAAGAAGCCATTTAATGAACCTTCTTTTCTATTTTGATGGCAGATTTTGTTCTTTTGGTGCAGTGGGAGGTGGGGAATAGGGGATATGAGAAAAGAAAGTTGTGTTTCTCCTTCAACTAGCTTTTCTATGATGATCTGAGTCTGACAATACTTTTTTTTTTTTTAATGTTTATTTTTAAGAGAGACAGACAGAGTGTGAGTGGGGGAGGGGTAGAGAGAGAGGGAGACACAGAATCCCAAGCAGGCTCCAGGCTCTGAGCTGTCAGCACAGAGGCAGACTTGGGGCTTGAATCTATGAACCACGAGATTATGACCTGAGCTGAAGTCAAACGCTTAACTGACTCAGCCACCCAGGCGCCCCTATTAATTTTGAGAGAGAGACAGAGAGAGGGAGAGAGACAGAGTGTGAGTGGGGTGAGGGTAGAGGGAAAAGGAGACAAAGAATCTGAAGAAGGCTCCAGGCCCAAGGCAGGACTCGAACTTACGAACCATGAGATCATGACCTGATCGGAAACAAGAGTCAGACATTTAATTGACTGAGCCACCCAGGTACCCCTCCTTTCATAAAACTATACACACATGTAATTAATCTGTACAACTAAATCCATATTTTCTGCTAAGCATTTTCAGGTTGTTATGAAATGAAAACTTTATACGACCTATAGGGTGCCTGGGTGGCTTAGTTGATTAAGCATTCAAGTATTGATTTTGGCTCAGGTCATGATCTCACAATAGTGAGTTCAAGCCCTGCATTGGGCTTCACGCTGGGTGTGAAGCCTACTTAAAAATAAAAAGAGGAGAGAGTTAACTAAAGTTAAGAGGTTTAGAAACTTATCCAAAATTCATGAGCAAAATTTGGACACAATGTTTTTGACTCCTAGATTGGAATTTTTTCCATCACACCTGTGTGTTCCTCAAAGTGCGGACCACAGACAGCTACATCAGTGTCACCAGGGAGCCTATTAGAAATCTAGAACCTCAAGTCCTATGCCCGACCTCCTGAATCAGAATCTGCATTTTAACAAGATCCCCAGGTGAGTCATATGCCTACTTCAGTTTGGAAAGCTGGCCTTTCCCCATATCACTGACTCTAACTGGGGGCATTCATTTCTAGCTATAGCATTCTGTGGATATAAAATAGCTGAGAAAAGTTCTGTATGAAATTTGAAAAATTTATGTCGTTAAGACACCATATGGGATTAAAAAGTAAGCTACAAAGCAGTGTGTATGGAATAATTCCATTTTAAAAATGAATTTTATATAAATAGGCATGTATATCTATACAGAAAATAAAGACTAGAAGGATTTAGAAGAAAATGTTCTCTCTGGTGATGGGATTATGGACAATTTTATCTGTTACTTTTTGAGTTTTCTTGAGAAAACACCTATTCATTTTTGAAAGTTAGGTTTTCTTGATGATCTTCACTGAATCTGGTCACCCAAGTGGTAAGAAAAGTAATATACAGGAAACCATGAATTGGCATAACAGAGACTGGAATGTCACTGCTGAAATTTTCTGGGGTAGACACCAGGGCTCACACAATCATTCTAGTACATCAGGCGTTCCATTCCCTGCCAAGAAGGGGCTCCTTCTTCCAGCCCCAGGGAGCAGCCCAGTGTGGGTTTATAAGCACCAGCTCTTCTCCCCAACAGCGTGCATAATCAGGCATCTCGTTAGCCATAACTCATCTACACAGAGGGCCTGAAACATTCTGGGCACTTTAACAACAACAACAAATATTATACACAGAGAGAGGTAATATTTTATAAACAGAGACAAAATCCCCCAATAAACAGAAAAGAAACAGAACACAAACCACCCACATTGTTCAGCCATAGCACCGAGGACTCTAGATTGACTGATATCTTGTGTTTGTGGGAAGTGGGGAAGGTAGAAAGCATAAACAACAAAGACACCCGACAAAGTTCAGACCCTTAAGCAAAGATGTAGTTCTGCTTCTGACCAGCTGTTCAAGTTTGGGTGAGTACCTTAACTGCTCTTTTCCTCTATTTCATCCCATTGTCAGCTTCCCAATCCTTGGCTTTGTGAATTTCATGAGTGCTTTAAATGCACTAGTTTCCCCATTGGGCTAGTCTAGGGAAAAACCCGTCTGTGTGTCTTATCTATTCTCAGTTCTCTACTGCAACACTGTCATTTGTGACACCAGATGTGTGAATTTGTCACACATCAAGCAACACTAGCTAGGTGTCTCATGATTCAAGATAGCATCAGATCCCACAGGTTAAGGACCCAATCCAACAAGGAAGCCCTCCCCACCATCAGATGCCATTTGTAAGTCCTAGTTTGTCACTTCTACTCATTTAACTTATTTATTTGGGGGGCAAGGGGTGGGGAAGGACAGAGGAAAAGAGAGAGAGGCTCTGAAGCAGGCTCCTGGCTCACCATGGAGCCCCTCTCGAGGCTTAATCCCATGACCCTAGGATCATGACCTGAGTCGAAATCAAGAGCTTAACCAACCGAGCCACCCAGGAGTCCCTGTCACTTCTACTTCTGATTGACTTGCTATAAGTTGGTGGCTCCTACTATTTCCTCCTCGGGTTCCATTAATTTACTAGAGAGGCTCACAGGACTCAGGAACACATTTACTTACTAGATTACTAGTTTAGTATAAAAGGATGTAACTCAGGAAAATTATTATACAAGTATAATAGAATATAGCTCTATCAGCCAGATGGAAGAGTCCCGTAGGGCCAAGTCTGTGGAAGAGATACAGGGCTTCCACACCCTCTCTGGGCAAAGCCCCTCTTCAAAACCTCCATGTGCTCCTCTACTTGGAAGTACATCAAATCTTGCTGGTGAGGAGTTTTTCTGAAATGTTCATCTCCTTTACTACCCCTCTGATTTACTTGGCCTTTCTGGCCAGCCCATCCTGAGCCTACATGAGGACCTCACCCTAAGTCACTCCATTGGCATAAACTTAGGTGTGATTGAAAGGCCTTGTAACCAATAACGGAAGATTCACTTTGGAAATTACAAGGGTTTAAGGAGCTTTGTGCTAGGAAACCAGGACAAGGACCACAATGAATTTCTTTTTTTCCAACAGCTAGTTACCCAACATTTGACCCCCTAGATCAAATCTAGGTCCTTCTCCGAGCTAGACTGTGCCTTGCGATGCCTATGTCTGTTTCCCTCTCTCTTGCTGTTCTCTTTTGCTGTTCTTTCTATCTTTGGTTGTTCGCAATCTGTTCAGTTGGCCCTCAGTTCTTCTTCAGGAGGAAGTGTTCTATAAATAGGTATAATTTGGTGTGTTCTGTGGAGCAGGTGAGTTCAGGGTCTTCCTATATCACCATCTTGGACAAGAAACCCCAAAATGCTCGTGCCTTTGAAATGTATTGTCCAGACCCCCTTGCCCACTGGATTCTGTTGGGTTCGGCAGGTGGGAAGCAACAAGAAACTAGACAGCAAGAGGAGACACAGGTAGAAGTGAGGGTATTTACTCTCTCACTCGTACTGGCTTCCGAATAGATACCTATGTTACCTCAAATAAACCTCAAAAGTGTACATGATGCCATATTTACTGTGCAATGCCGAAGCCTGGAAAACATTGAGATTTGGGGAGGGTTTTGTGCTAACTATTAAGAATCAGTTTTGCTTATTTACCTTGTTCCCAAACATTGAGCATACAAACCTCAGAATTTTAGGATAGCGAGCAATTTGGGGATATGATTCAGCAGCCTAGTAGCTCCCAGATTGTGGGTGACAAGCCCCTGGTATTCACGGAACTGTGGAAGAAAACACCAAATGTGTGCAGTTGAATGTAGTGTTGTCTGCAGATGGAATGAATCACGTACCGCATACAAAAACTCCGTTATTTTCCAAGTATATGTAGATTGAATCACAACAAAATACAAAACCTTATAAAGGCATGACTGAATACCCAGGGGCTTGTATATCATCACATATTGAAAACTTTCTCAATATAAGTCAAAGTATAGGTGCTTTCATGGAGGACCATTCTTTTAATATCAAAATTCTGGTAAGAACTCATCTTGGTTCATTTTCAATGAATTCTCTCTCTCTCTCCTTTCTTTTTGAAATGCGTGTCAAACTGAGGGTTTTTTCCTCCTGTTTGCTGCCTGAATTCTCTCTTTTTATTGTTTTGGTTTATCATTTTGAGTAAATTTTTTCCTTGGATCCATTCAACAAAATGAATTGAATTCCTCATATATATTCAGCTTTGACATAAACATTTGGATTCCTTCAAAAGGTGATAGGACAAATACCATCTAATGGAACTCTGTTCTAATGAGGAAGGCACTCATTACACGAATTATTACCCATATATGTGTTGAAATTACATTTGTGACAAATGCTATGGCTGAAAGTCATAGGGTCAGAGTGTGGATACATCAAAAGATGTGGTCCAGTCTAAAGTGTTGGGGAAATCCTCCCCAAAGAAAAGGGATTTAGGTTGAGCCTTGTTAATACTCCTGAAGACAACCTTGCTACACCTTGCTCTTGAATAAGTCAGTGAACACCACTCAGGACTTCACCACCAAGTCTACCTTTTATCTGGCATGATGGAAAAATTTCAGACACTCTCCAAGGTCTTACACCTAGGCAGGAAAGAACTATAAAATGAACGCCTTAAAACGATCAGTATATTACTTTGCACTCTTGTTTGCAAATGAGCATTCTACTTCTTGCCATGCATATATTTTTGCAGATGTTCATTTTAAGGCCCCTCATGCTTGATTGTAAGGGAGGACAGCCGAGTAGTTCTTACTATGGTGATTTGTAACGTTCTTCTTTACTATTGGAAGATTAACCGGGAGCACCTGGTATTTGTCCTATCACTTTTTGAAGGAATTTTGGTAAGAACTCATCATGGCTCATTTTCAGTGAATTCACTCTTTTTCTTTAAAAAGAATTTTTTTTAACATTTATTCATTTTTGCGAGACAGAGATAGAGCATGAGTGGGTGAGGGGCAGAGAGAGAGAGGGAGACACAGAATGTGAAACCGGTTCCAGGCTCTGAGGTGTCAGCACAGAGCCTGATGCGGGGCTCAAATCCTCAGACTGCGAGATCATGACCTGAGCTGAAATTGGACGTTAATCAACTAAGCCACCCAGGCATCCCTCTTTTTTTTTTTTTATGTGTGTAAAACTGAGGGTTTTTTCCTCCTTTTTACTGCCTGAATTCATGCTTTTTATTGTTTTGGTTTATCATTTTGAGTCAATTTTTTCTAGCATATGCTATAGATATTGTGATTTTATGAGGTCATCACAGACTAGGAGGAGGGGAGCTCTTATTCTATTAAATACAAATTATCAAGGCTATGAGATTTGAACTTAACTCACTTTGCACCGTACTGGGAACAATTCTTGAAATCCTCTGTTACGGGAAAAGAACACTTTATGGGTATTGAATAAAATAAATCAATATTAGCAAGGACCTTGACAATATCATAATGAACCTGAGAGAATGCAATCACAGAAAGAGTAGGGAATTGATGAGAGAAGACTGAGCTGGGGGGCCAGGGATGGGGCGGAAATCTGGTAATTGTTGAGATAGCATTTTTTAATAAAGCACAGTATGAGAATGGAGTGTTCAGGGTGGAGCACTGAGGGAGACATGTGAAGGGGAGGAAACATTCTTCCTCTACCTTTCAAGGTCTTCCAGATGAATTATGGATTAAATTTACATTAGATACATTAACAGGAGAAAAAAAACAAAGTTTTATTACGTGTCATCAGATGCCCAATAATGGCATGAGAGCCAAAGAAATGATGAGGCAGGCACTTTTTACACTTTTTAGACAAAGAGACAATACATTTGTGAGGAATTAACAAGGCAAAAAAAAAAAAACAAAAAAACCTTAATTTTGGGAGCCTCAGTTAGTAAGGAATTCTAAACAGAAATTGGGCTGGGGTAATAAATTAGTACAAGTAACAAAGGTGGTTTATATAGCCTTCTCTGCTCTAAATTTCCCATTTTGGGGGATAAGATTGCCTCTTTACCTCCTAAGACTGGTTGAGGATGTTTCACATGGGAGATTTGTTTTCTGCTTTCAGCAGGACAGAGGAGGGTCAGAGTGTTTTTCTTGCAGTCTGTCTTGTAAGTAACCTTTATTTAAAATAGTATCCCCCCCCCAAAAATAAGTAAAAATAAAAATAAAATAATATCCCAAAGTGGCCCATCTTGGGCTGGCCTGCCTTTGGCCTTTATACCTGTTTCATTCTCAACCGAAATGGTTCTCAGCTACCTGCCATGCAGGTATAGGGGTTCTGGTACCAATTCCAATATGGGGAGGGGTTTTTTCCCTACACCACCACACAAAGCTCTAGACACAGGCTGGGTATCCTCTGTGGTAGAGGTGGAGCTCCTCCCTAAGGAGTGTGGTGGAGGCCTCCTCAGAACAAAGGAAGGCAACATGGCCCTATTGGTTCCTATACACATATGCACAGTTTTGACCTGACTCTGTAACTTGGACTGTGTCCAATCAGATTATGTGTCACCATATATGGGAGACAAAGAAGTAGAAATTGCCTAAAAGGCTACATCCCGCTACACTCAGGGCTCAGTTTTTTGGGTCGGAACCCACTGAGCCCGCACTGGCACGACAAATAAAGTTGCTTCCTAGACAGAGAAAGCCTCGATGTCCCTTTTCTCTGTGCGAGAATCCTGCTATACTAACAATTCACCTCAATTCTGACACCATCTATCTAGAGATAGCTTCTCATCCTACAGGTGAAGAGCTCAGTCCTACAAAAGCACCCTCACACACATGCTTGAGATGCCAGTTGCAAGCCCCAGGCTGACACCTATGTTTCTGACCGACTGGCTATAGATTCAAGGTCCCACAGCTCTCTTCCTGGGTTTGGTTAATTTGCTATAGCAGCTCACAGAATTCAAAAGTCCCACTTACCCACTAGATCACTGGTTTATTATGAAAGGATATTAACGCAGAAACAGCCAGATGGAAGAGATGTATAGGGGATGGATGGGGAAAGAGCATGGAGCTTCCGTGCTCTCTTGAATGTGGTTTGCTCTGTGTATTTCCACGTGGTCACCAACCCAGAAACTCCACACCCTGTCCTTCTGGGTTTTTATGGAGGCTTCATTACACAGGTATGATTGATTATATCCCTGGCCATTGGCAATTGAGCTCAATCTCCAGATCCTCTCTCATTCCTGGAGGTCAGAGAATAGGACTACAAGTTCCAACCCCAAATCACAAGCGTGGCTCCACCAGCAACCAGCCCCCACCCTTAGGCTCTTTCCAAGAGTTATCTCATTAACATAACAAAAGATGCATTGCTCTCAGCATTTAGGAAATTCCAAGGGTGTGGGGAGCTGTGAGCCAGGAACCGTGGAGGAAGAACAAATGTATATTTTTCTTATAAATCACAACATCCCAGCTGGGAAGTATTTTAGATATTTGGTCGAAGATATTAAGGACTAATAATTTTGATCTCCCCCTTAACTCTAAGGAACACAGTGTCTAGCCTCTGCTCTTTCAGAGTGCCCATGGTCCTTCTTTTAATTCCTCAAATCACACCACACGAAACATGAAAATACTCAGTGCATTTCCATGTCAAACAATGAAGCTCCAGCTTCTTCACTTATGAAATTAGGATAATACTAATACTGACTCTGTACAATTGCTAGGAAGTTTAAGGGAGGCTCTACATGGAACAGACTGAGCACGATGGCATTCACAGGGCAAAGATGAAAAGCTACTGTCATTATCAGCACTGCTATGGTGACACTTAGAAAAAAGGCCATCTTCTCACTATGCTACAGTGTGGGGCATATAAAAGGTGCTCAAAATTTGTGCAATGAATAAAAACATTTTCAAAACTCTAGAATACTCAAGGTTTAAAGTTCAGAATCACGAGGGATCTCCTTTAGGTTTTTGTTTGGCTTGTTGTTTCTTACTGCTCACACCAAAAATCCAGTTCAAGAACATAACTTGACTATGAAACTGAGGAAAAGGGAAAAATTCCTGATTTTATTCTAAACAACAACAGAAAGAATGTGTTTCTACTTAGGGGGAAAAAAATACCTTGACCACCAGCTTCTAAACACTGACTTCCTGAAATAAAGTGGAAAAATCCAAATCTAAATAATAATCTACAGCTTCTCCAAGAACCCGAGCTCAGGTCCATATCAAGGACTCCTCCAGGAGGGAGCAGTTTGCATTCACCAATGAAACTGGCTTCCCTCTGCAAACCCCCTTTTATAGGCAGAATTCTTTTTCCATTTCCTTGGGGTTTTATTTCACTTTGTGGGCTGCTTGCAAATTTCTGGTTTGGGAGAGGAATGGGGAGAGATGGGGCAGAATGCAGGATGGGTTCCTCCAAATGTCAGGCAGAGTAGTGCCAGGACAGCTGGGCCTGAAACCCTGTACCCAAGGAGGGGCACCTCCTGGAAGGAGGTGAGCACAGTTTCATCTGGTTTCTCTTAATGCTCGCAGCAAAGGGCCTGAGTTACTGCATACTTTCTCGATGTCTTACATAAAATCAGATTATTAACTGCAGAGACAGTCCACTGTTCTGTCCTTCTGGCTAGCGTTTTGTGTCACCATAGCAACATCCATAAACAGAAGTAAATTAACCTCTAAAGAAGTCTGCTGACTTTATACTGTCCAAATGGCTCTTATGTTCCCTACTCAAACACACACACAGTTGTTGTTGTGATTGTTGTCATCTCTGTGCACTATTTGACCCAATAACCACAAGGCCTAGGAACACAGCTTGGTTCTTGTCACCCTTTTCTTTAAAAAAAAAACAAAAAACCTTCAGTTACTTCCCATTGCCTACAGAATGATGTCTGATTCTTTTGCCTGGTGTTCAAAGTTCTTGATCTTTTTCAATGCCACATCTCCACCATTATTTATCAACAGGCCCCTTAAGTTGTTCATGGAGTTAGAGGTCCAATTTCTTTATCAGACTTTTTCTTGCCTGACCTTGGTATTTCTTTAAAAAAAAATTTTTTTTAATGTTTTTATTTATTTTTGAGACAGAGAGAGACAGAGCATGATCAGGGGAGGGGCAGAGAGAGAGGGAGACACAGAATCTGAAGCAGGCTCCAGGCTCTGAGCTGTCAGCACAGAACCCAATGCAGGGCTCAAACTCACACCCTGTGAGATCATGACCTGAGCCGAAGTCGGACACTTAACTGACTGAGCCACCCAGGCGCCCCATGACCTTGGTATTTCTGTCCATGTTCCCAGCGATCATCTGAGCACAACCAAGATAGCGTTCAAGTCCACCCCCAAAACTGAATCCCAGACTTTCCCTCCTCTCTGTTTCTACTGCCACCAGCCAGGACTAAGCTATACCCAAGTCCATCCTGGATGTCCCAACAAGAGTCTCTGGACTGGGTGTGGTGCTTCTACTCCTGTCCCACACGCTCTGTTTATGACACGGCAATCAGAATGATCTTTTAAAAATATAAATCACATTAGTTCATTCCCTGGCTTGAAACTCTCCTGTGATTTTTCAAGCATATGGATTTGGTCCAAAGGCTTTGCGCTGCCTGCTGGGTCCTGCGTGACCTGGCCTGTGCTCATCCATCTGACTTCATTTTATACCATTCTAGCCTTGGCCCTTACTCTCCTGAATCCCTGACCTTATTTCCATTCCATAAACATGCTAAACTCTTCCTGCTTCTGGCCTTTGCATTTTCCCTTACCCTGGAAGTTTCCTCTGATTGTTTTGGAGCTGATGCCTTCATCATTTAGGTCTCAGCTTTAATGTTTTCTTCTTAGAGAATTTCTTGACCACCCCTGTCTGCAGTTACCCCATGCTATCTCAGCACCCTATCTCAATTGTCCTGGTTTGTTTTCTTGACTGCATTTAACAGACTCCGATGGTATCTTGCTTATCTAATTGATAACTCACTGTCTGTGTCTCTCCATTAGAGTGTGAGTTGAGGAGGGACTATTTCTGTTTGCTTGCCACAGACTCCCTAGCACCTAGTAAAGTGCCAAATAAAAGCCTGTCAATAAATATATTTTGGGGGATGCCTTGGCGGCTCAGTTGGTTAAACATCCAACTTCAGCTCAAGCTATGACCTCACAGTTCGTAAATTTGAGCCCTACGTCAGGTTCTGCGCTGACAATGCCAAGCCTGCTTAGGATTCTCTCTCTGCCTGTCTTTCTCTCCCTCCCCAACTTGTGCTCTCTTTCAAAATAAATGAATAAACTTAGAAAAGTAAAATAAATTTATTAATACACACACATATAGAATGAATAAACATCATTTTTCAGGAACTGTTCATATGCACCCTTTATTCATGAGGCCTTTATTACCCATTACTAGAAACTTCCTCCCCCTCCCACACATCTCCTACACAGCACTGATCATTTCTTTTCATTTATATGTGTGATTTGCATAGCTGCTATATCTATTAAACTCTAGGTTCTTAAGGATCAGCTGGTTCATTTTCCTAACTTCCCAAACATATCCTTCTATATCAGAGGTGCTTGATGAAAGAATTAAATGTTTTGGTTCCTACGGCTGCAGTGAACCTCAGACATAGGCCTGGACCTACGGCTGGCCCTCTGGTATATGTTGAGGCAGACATTATTTATTTCTTGGTTACTAATTTTAGCAGACACTTTCGGTGGCTTGCATACCATTCTTCGGCCCACATCTGACGTGTGAGCTGTTAAGCACATGAGCATAGGTCTTTGCAAGCTGAAGCATTATAGCCAATGTCTCCTGGTGGGTACCACATGTAAAATTTTCTTCAAAGTCCAGCAGGCAAGCAATGCCACACACACAAGCGCCCTTTGGAGCTGCCAGGGACCCTCTCCCTTCCAGCTAGAGGTAATCCTCAGACAGTAGAGGCAGAAATTAGGAGTAGGTGCCTCATTTTCCTTTTTTTCAGAGGGGTCATTTTGGGAAACATTCCAGAAAGTTCTCAGATGTCCTGACAGAATTGAGCCTCTATCAATAATGGCAGTAGCCTCCATAAGACACGTTTTTACTAGATTTTTATCCTTTTCTATGTCAATTGCCCCTTTTTCCTCACTCCTACTTCCTGAAATCACCTTCTAAAAAACCTTTTTTAACATTTATTTATTTTTGAGAGAGAGAGAAAGAGACAGAGTGACAGCTGAAAGAGACAGAGAGACAGAGAGAGAGACAATAGAATCCAAAGCAGGCTCTGATGCCAGGCTCAAACTCATGGACCATGAGATCATGACCTGAGCCAAAGTCGGCCACTTAACTGACTGAGCCACCCAGGTGCCCCTGAAATCACCTTCTAAATAAGCTGTTGGTGCGTTCTTGTCACAGGCGCTGCTTCAGAGGAACCCAAAATAAAACATTTTCTTTTAAGCACTTAGTTTGCTTTCAACAAATGGTGTCACTAAACCTGGATATCCACATGCAAAAAAATGAAGTTGGATCATTACCTTATACTATATACAAAAATCAATTCAAAATGGATCAAAGACCTAAACATAAGAGCTACAACCATAAAACTCTTAAAACACAGGCAAAACTCTTCATGACATTGTTTCTGGCAATGATTTCTTGGATGTGACACTAAAAGCACAAGCAATGAAAGAAAAAAAATAAATTGGACTATATTAAAATTTAAAACATGGGGCGCCTGGGTGGCACAGTCAGTTAAGCGTCTGACTTCAGCCAGGTCACAATCTTGCAGTCCGTGAGTTCTAGCCCCGCGTCGGGCTCTGGGCTGATGGCTCAGAGCCTGGACTCTGCTTCCGATTCTGTGTCTCCCTCTCTCTCTGCCCCTCCCCCATTCATGCTCTGTCTCTCTCTGTCCCAAAAATAAATAAAAAATGTTGAAAAAAAATTTAAAAAAAAATTAAAACTTACTTTTTTATTGTTTTAATTACAGTATAGTTAACATGCTGTGTTATATTAGTTTCAAGTGTACAATATGGTGATTTGAGAATTCTATACATTACCCAGTGCTCATCATGATCAATATAAGCTTAATCTCCTTCGCTTGTTTTCACCCACCCCCCACCCACCTCCCCTCTGGTAACAGTTTGTTCTCTATAGCTAAGAGTCTATTTTTTTTGTCTCTTTTTATCTTTGTTCATTTGTTTTCTTGAATTCCACACATGAGTGAAATCATATGTTATTTGCCTTTCTCTGACTTATTTTGCTTAGCATTATACTCTCTAGTTCCATCCATGTTTTTGCAAATATCAAGATCCCATTCTTTTTTAAGGCTGAGTAATATTCCATTGAATATATATATACCACATCTTTATCCATTCATCTATTGATGGTCACTGGGTGCTCCCATGACTATTGTAAATAATGCTGCAATAAACACAGGGGTGCATAAGTATTTTTCAGCTAGTGTTTTCATATTCTTTGGATGAATACCAGTAGCAGAATTACTGGATCATATAGCACTTGGCAGGGAGCCCACTGCTGTGCTTGAATGCATGGCCCTGAGATCAAGACCTGAGCTGAGATCAAGACTCGGATGCTTAACTGACTGAGCCACCAGGTGACCCACAACTCTATTTTTAATTTCAAAATTTAAAACTTCTGTGTGTTAAAGGACTCTATCAACAGAGTAAAAAGGCAATCTATGGAATGGGAGAAAATATTTGCAAATCATATGTCAGATAAGGTGTTAATATCCAGAATATAAAGAATTCCTACAACTCAACAACAAAAACCAAACAGCACAATTCAAAATGGGTGAAGAAAAAAACATACAACCAAACAAACAAAAAATGAATATGGGTAAGGGACTTAAATAGACGTTTCTCCAAAGAAGATATAGAGATGACCAAGAAGACCATGAAAACATCATTAATCATTAGGGAAATGCAGATCAAAACCATAAAGCGATATTCTTTCATACCTGTTAGGATGGCTATTATGAAAAAAAAAGTAATAACTCTTAGCAGATATGTAGAGAAATTGGAACCCTTTTGCATTGCTAGTGGGAATGTAAAATGGTACAGCCTCCCTGAAAAACAGTATGGCAGTTCCTCAGAAAACTAAACATAGAATTATCATATACTCCAGCAATTCCATTTCTGGGTATCTACACCAGAGAATTAAAAGCAGGATCTCAAACAGATATTTGAATACCCATATTCATAGCAGCACTATTCACAGTAGCCAAAAGATGGAAGCAACTCAAATATCTCCTGACAGATGAATGGATAAACAAAACGTGGTCTCTACACACAAGGGAATAGTATCCAACCTTAAAAAGGAGAAAAAGTCTGATACATGCCATAACATGAATGAACCTTGAAGACAGCATGCTAAGTGAAATAAGCCAGTCACAAGAGAACAAACATTGTATGATTCCACTTACATCATGTACCTAAAATAGTCAAATTCACAGAGAAATAGTCGGATGGTCGTTGCAGGGATGAGAGGGGGGCAGGGGAATGGGGAACTATTGTTCAATGAGTACAGAGAGTCAGTTTTGGAAGATAAAGAAAGTTCTGAGGATGAATGGTCATGACGGTTGTAAGACCAGATTAGTGAATGTGTTAATGGTACTAAACTCTGCAGTTAAAAATGGTTAAGTGGTAAAAACAAAACAAACCCTCCTTTGCTGCAAATCTATAGTAACAGAGAGTGGGTTAGCAGTTGCCTGAGACTGGAAGGCATTGGGGAAAATGGGGAGTAAATGCTAATGGGTGAAACATGTCTTTCTGGGGTTGATGAAAATGTTCTAACATTTTTTGTGGTGACAGTTGTACTACTCCGAGAAATACTAAAAACCTTAGAAGTGTATACTCTAAATTGGTAGTTTATATGGTATATGAATTATACCTCAGTAGGTGGTTATATTTAAAAAAGAAAAACAAAAGCAAGAAAGAAACTTCCTTTGCCATTTTGACAATCCTTTTACTTAGGCGACTAATCAATAATATTGACTCTGCATGCCATTCCTTCTTGTATCCCAAAATTCAAATTCCTTTCTTCTTCTGCATCAAAATTATCCTCTGCTCCATATTTCTCAACTTTCTATCTAAAAAACCCCCCTAATATGATACATATCTGTTTTTTAAGAAGGTCTAATGAGTACCTATGAATAAATACATTTGATAAACAGCTGCTGATTGAAACGTTCCAAAGATTAAATGAGTGTGGAGAGTCCAGGAAACCCGGCAGACCAAGGCGGATAGATTTAGATAGGTGTCACAGCAAGGCCTGCTCATTTTTAAAAAGCAGGGAGGGGGAGAGCCTGGGTGGGTCAGTCGGTTAAGCATCTGACTTCAGCTCAGGTCATGATCTCACGGTTCATGAGTGTGAGCCCCATATCCGTCTCTGTGCTAACGGTGCAGAGCCAGCTTGGGATTCTCTCTCTTTCTCCCTCTCACTCTACTCCTCTCCCACTCATGCTTTCTCTCTCTCTCAGAATAAAGAAACTAAAAAAAAAAAAAAAAAAGCTGCTCATAATCTCTCATCTTTTTGCTGCCAAAAGGAATAGAAACTATCAGTCACAGAGCTAAACTTTCACTTTCCAGAAAAGAAAAAGAGAAAATGGAGCAGAATTTCCCAGCAAACTGAGCCACTGGACTCAGTATCACAGCAGTGTTTCAGATTGGTTTTGGTACCTCAAAAGAAAAAAATCCAGGGATTCGTTGAAAAGCTCAAGATTAGAAAGGGCAACCTGGGTTCTAGAGGAGCTTTGTTCCATGTCAAAGAGAAACAAAGCTAGACACTGGTGGAAGGGGTGTGGACAGCTTTTAATTATGATAGCCTATTGCAGTAGGAATGTCCAGCATGACCTGAACTCAATTTTGATTTGTACAGGAGTGACTGGGTGTTTTAAAAGGAGAATGAGAGAACAGGGAGGGGTGTGAGCAGTGGCTCAGCAGAGTCAGAGAAGTGAAAAATCACAAAAACAAGGAAGGGAGAGTTGGTCCATGTGAAATCCATCTGCTTTGGTAAACAGCACTTAGGGAAGTTAGGCTCCTCCTCTGCCACAGAGGCTGGGGGACAGGGGTACGGTCTTCAGGTGCTGACTGGAACACATTAAATTCTTTTGTCAACCTTGAGTTTTCTCAGACAGGCACTTTAAGGGGGCTGGGGTCATCCTAGGGATGCAGTCTTGAAGCTGTTGAAACTATGTTAGTGTTTTGTTCAAGTCTTTATAGACTTAGGTTGAGGTCCAGTCCCAATGAAAACTCAGAGGAGTATGACTAGGGTTTAGTGAGGGAGAGGATTATTATCATCTATCACTTACCAGGTGTGAGGTTCTGGGTGATTCACTTAGTATCTCCGACCCCTAGTTTCTAAGATCAAAATCAAATTCTTCCAAGCCCAGTACCTTTACCAATATTCCACCTCTGTCAAAGATACCTATTGTATTGAAAGGCAAGGGACTTGGGTTTGAGTCTCATTTCAGTACTTACTAAGTATGGGACCTTGAACAAGTCAGGTTGTAACAGAGCCTTTTGCAATGACAACACATGATCTTTACAAAGTTTGGAATGTAGAAGTCCTGCCTCATTATATTTCCTTGACTATTTCAAAGGTGGATATAATCCTAAGTGGGACTTTCACTGTTTTGACTGGTAAAATGAAACAAAAAATGTTTAGTGGCATAAGAAAGCAGTCATTTATTTAAGTTTATTCATTTTTTGAGAGACAAGGAGAGAGGATGGGGAAGGGGCAGAGAGACGGGGAGAGAGAGAAAATCCCAAGCAGACTCCACACTGCCAGTGCAGAGCCCAACACAGGGCTTGAACTCAAGAAATACGAGATCATGACCTGAGCCGAAATCAAGAGTCAGACACTTACCTGACTGAGCTACCCAGGCACCCTGGTAAAATGAAAATTTCAAAAGAACCCAAATGTCCTTCAGTAGAAGAATGGTTAAGTAAACATCACATTCATACAATGGAATCCTAAGCCAAAATGTTAAAATAGATCTTTACAATAGAATAAAGACCAAGAATCATGAAGTGGAAAAAATCAAATTATAGAACAGGATTGTTATTAGACCTCATTTTCATTTCTACTAGATAAAGCACACAAATAGGTAGTATATGAACATGAACATGTACATGTTTATAAAAGCTTGGTAGAGTACACACCACACACTAATATTCCTTGACTGTGTTTCTGTTATGTGTGTGCATGTGGGTGTTGGGAGGAAGCGTTCATGTCAACAAGATGATAATCCATTAGCTGAGGATATCACTTTTCCCCTTGTAGAACAGGTAGTTTGTACGAGCCTACTGTGCTAAGCATTTTACATTCAGAAATTAATGTAATCATCCAGATAATCAGAGAGGTCAATGATATTATCATTATCATTATCATTATTATTATTACCATTACTATTATTATTTCTGTTTTACCAATAAAAAAGTAAGACACAGAAATGTTAAGTAACTTGCTCAGCTAATTACTTTTCAAATACAAATGAAAAATACTTACCAGCAGAGTAATCTCTAATTCCAAGATGGTTGTTGTCTCTTCATCACAAAGATACTATGCATAGATTTTCCCATTTTTTATTTAACATGGCAAAATATCTTCCCCTTAGGAGTATATACGATTAAAGAAATATTTGTCTGTGTTATATTGATATCATCAGCAATATTTGTTCTTATCAATATGTAATTAAAAATCTTCAAACTGTCCCTTTGTGGGGTGCTTGGCTGACTCCATTGGTAAAGCATGCAGTTTTTGATCTGGGCGTCATGAGTTTGAGCTCGATGTTGGGCATAGAGTTTATTTAAAAAATAAATCTTCACACTTGCTGGGGTGAGCACTGGGTGTTATACATAGGGGATAAATCACTGGAATCTACTCCTGAAATCATGATTGCACTACATGCTAGCTAACTTGGATGTAAATTAAAAAAAAAATAAAAAAAAAATAAGTCTATCCCTTTATTTTCCCTACCTCTATAAATAGGCCAACTATCAAATGAGGGGCAAAATCATAGTACCCAAAGGTAAAAAACCTGTCACACCCTGTTTGTGTCTACTTACTGACCCTGCCTCTGATAATCTGAGGAAGAGTGAACGTCTGTAGATAAATCCCTGTAGTTAGATCCATAAAGCAGAGAACTCACTGCCTGAGAGTAAACATGGGAATGAAAAAGATGGAAAGGTTTTCAACCAGTTAAAGACAGAAAGAGTAATGTAATTGGAACACAATTTGCTAGTTTTCCAGCATGTTCTAAATAAAAATAGTTTTGGAAGATGATGGGAAAATGTCAATTCTGGACTAGAGCGACCTACTTTCTTGGCAAAGAGCATGGAGGTGGGGTTAAGCAATGGAGAAGAAAGTGGGAGGTGGGGAATCAAGCAAAACACCCCCCCCACCCCCAACACACACACACAGACGCAGTGTTTAGCTATTATATGAAATGAACAAGGAAGTCCACATTCTTGCCCAGAATTGCTTACTGGTGACTGCTGCCTCTTTGAAATTCCCATTTCCCCCATCTGTGAAGTCACATCCTTCCTATTTTATTTCCCACAGGAAACAATTGCCAAGTATGGATTCTTTGTTGAGGCTTTGAACATGAAAGATTTATAAATAAAAGACATGATCAAGGCAAAGAAATACCCTGGGACTGGTAATGCAGGTAAACTATTTCTCTCCCCTCCTTTCCTTTCTCTGATTCATATGAATCTTGGCCTCTTGCTTCTCCTCCTTTCCTGGTCCCATTGCATCTGAAGCCACTCAAAACCCATTTCATAGGCACATTCCCTATTTTGTGTTTAATTGGACATGCCTACAAACATGTCAAAATGACAGAAACTATTTTTGTTAGATTCACTTTGGTGTAGAAAGGGTGGGAGAAGTGGCACAATTCATAACAAGAGAGGACAGAGTTCCACACTTGTCAGGGGCAGAGACTGCTCACCTGTCACCAGACCCATCAACTCTTCCTCCTGGGCTCACAGCCACAATGCATGTCTCAGATTGCCCAGCAGTCAGAGGCAGTTCATACAAATCTCCTGGCTCTTGTCCTCCATATGCGCATTCTTCCCAAGCTGATGTGAAAAAGGACAGAAATCTGAGAAGCTATGTGTTGAAGGAAGCAGAGCCATGGAAAGGAAGGAGTGGAGGCACCTGCATCGCCCTGTGGAGGAGAGACGCTCACCTTTCCAGAACACCTATTATGGGTTTGATGTGGGAAAGAAATAAACTCTTGTAAGTGAGCCATTATGCATTTTGACGTTGGTTTGCTGCAGCAGTATTTTCATCTAACAGATACAAGTTTTCTTTCGCCAGAAGAGAGACTGGAATGAAGAGGCCATGGCTCAGAATTTTATCAGGTTATTAGAAAAGGCTACAGTGCAAACCTCCATGATCATCCATTTTGGTTGAGAAAGAAGTGACTCCAAGATAACGACGGAAGGCCCAAGAAATCAGATCAAAAGAACAAAAGAACTCCAGAGTTCTTTTTGAAAAATGTTTTTAAATGTTTATTTTTGAGAGAGAGAGAAAGACAGACTGTAAGCAGGGGAGGGGCAGGGAGCAAGGGAGACACAGAATCTGAAGCAGGCTCCAGGCTCTGAGCTGTCAGCACAGAGCCCGATGTGGGTCTTGAACTTGTGAACCATAACATCATGACCTGAGCTGAAGTTGGATGCTTAACCAACTGAGCCACCCGGGTGCCCCAAGACCTAAAGAGTTCTGCATAACAGCAAGAAGGTTTTTAAAAGTTTTCTAGGGCAATCCATTAGTGGTCAAGAGGCTCTTAAAATGCACGTTTTGGGGTTGAATTTCTACTTTGGAGAGATGAAAGGAAATATTAAAGAGACAATGAAATGGAAAAACAAAACAGTATCAGTGAGAGGACCCTCTAAGAAACTGGCCAGTGGCAAATTGTTCAGTAGTCTGGCTGGCAGGAGGATTTTAAGAACATGAAAGCCTTACATTAAATTTTATATCATTTGCTTTGTTGTGATGTGACATAACTGTCTTCGACGAATGTCATGCATTTCCTTGTATTGGGATATTTTAAGGAAATCGAGGAAAATATATTGCAGGTCACATCAAGCCTTCCAGAGAATAGGGCAGATAGATAAGAGTGGCAATAATTGCATATCAAAAGTCAGCAGCGTGAGAAAAAAATGAATAGGAGAAAAATGTAAGCCTGCTGGAATTCTTGGGGATAATGGTGGGATGCTGGATTTTCTACTACGTGTGGATACGTAGTGATGTAAACTATTTTTATACACTGGCTCTGAGGTTGGACTGTTTATGAGTTACACCAGTTGTGTGTGACTTTGGACAAGTGAGTGTATTTCTCTGGGCCTCATTTCTGAACCCTGTAAAAAGAGGATAATACCAGAACCTATCTCCTAGTGGTGTTATGAGGGTTAAATTAATTAAATGATGTTAAGATAAATGAATATAGTATCTGGACTGTCATAAACCTTCAACAGATTTTATCTTATGTACTTATCATTATTATGACTATTCCATGTGGAAGATAATGTGCCAAAGTCAGGAACCTGTGAAGACTAAGCTTTTAGAACATGTAGTTTTATGAGATGATTTATGATGAGGTGACACTTATATGCAACAACGATAAGTGAATGTAAAATTAGCTGAGAGGGCAAAAACGTCTGCCTAAAGAAACATTATTAAAATGAGGTTATTTCCTGCCAACATGGCTAAAATTAAAAGGATTAATCATTCTCGAATTGAAACTGGAATTCTTATATACTGCCAGTAGGACCAAAAGTGGGTGCAGCCACTTTGGAAAACTGTTTAGCATTATCCATTAATATTGAACACACGCAAACCTACGGCCCAGCAGTTTCATTCCTAGATGTATGCTCAACAGAAATATAAGTATTGGCTCACAAAAAAGTCTTTAGAAGGATATTTATCCCACCATTATTCTTGATGTCTTCAAACTGGATACAAGTCCAATGTCCACCAACAGAACAGATAAACTCACACCATGGAATACCACACAGCAATAATAATAACAAGTGAAATCGTGCCACATACAAAAATATAAGCAAATCTTACCAAATTCAGGCTGAGGGAAAAAAGCCTGACACAAAGGATTAGATACCACAGGGTGTGTTTATATGCAATGAATTTATAGAATTACAGATATATAATATCTGGTATGCCAGATATTATGTGATATGGTATGATATGGTATAATATGTGGTATACCAGATATATGATATATAATGGTGCTATGTGACAGGGTAGCCAGAATCTTGGAAAGGCAGGAATAGTGATGTTCTAGCTTTTTACCTGGGAAGTGGTCGCACAGGTCTGCTTACTTTGCCATAATTCTGCAAATTGTACACTTAGGATTTGTGCCCTGTTATACTTCAGGAAGAAGTTCTTTTAAAAGAAGACCCTTGATGGTGAAGGTTGGATTCAGTGTTAGTCCTGATTAGATCCAAGATGGTACTTGTCCTCTGTTCCCAGGATCACAAACTTTCAGTCTCCATCATTGTTCAGCGATGAAACTAAAGCTGGAGATGTAAGCCCCAGAATTGCAACATGGGGCTCCCAGCTGCCTCTGACGAGAGTCACGTGATGAGAAACCTGCAAAAATTGTCTCAGGAAATAACGTAAAGTTGCCTCCTAAGAAGTCTATGGGATGCTCTTCTGCTTGAGATAACAAACATAATGTGTTGTTTGCAAGAGACAATAATAATAATTTGCGGCTCGTAGTAGTCACAGGATGTAGAACTTCCTTTGTGTGCTGGACACGACCCTGATAATACAGTCTGCCAGGAATGTTTTACATTCCAGGCTCCTGCAGCAGAATGATCACGTCACTACAATCACTCTGAAACTAGACAGGGAGTTGCCACAAGGGACACGATGATCAAGAAAGGACTTACGGCTGACCTAGTCCCTAATCAACCACTATGATCTAAGACCCCGAGACCTTTACCCTGAGTTTTCACTTTTTAAAAAACCCCTGCTTGTAAGCCCTCAGGGAGTTTGGGATTTTGAACTTTAGCTCCCCTTTCTCCTGGGTGCTGCCACACCAATAAACAGCCTATCTTTCTTCCCTGTAAAAGTTGGATATTAGTTTTTATTGGCTTGCTGCACATTGTGTGGATGAACTCTTGTTTGGTTTGGTTACAAAACCATAGGAAAGACTCGAGACTTACCACGAAGTCACCTAAAACCAAGGAACTAAAAGAACTTAGCAAGCAAACCACATTCTGGTCAGTTACACACAAGTTAATAATTCCGTTCAAAACTGCTTCCAAACTTAGAAAAATGAAGAAAGACCTTCTATTTCCACTAAACTATTTGTCTTAGCATTTCCATTGCTCTGCACAGCAGGAATTTTTTTTCTTTTTAAAAACGAAATTAGCCAATTTATTTATTTATTTATTTATTTTAAATCTCAGCTATTCTTTATTTTTATTATTATTATTATTATTATTATTATTTGAGACAGAGAGCTTAAGTGGAGGAGGGGCAGAGAGAGAGGGAGACAGCAGATCTGAAGCAGGCTCTGCTCTGACAGCAGCAAGCCCGATGCAGGGCTCAAAGTCATGAGCCATGAGATAATGAATGATCTGAGCTGAAGTCGGATGCTCAACTGACTGAGTCACCCAGGTGTCCCCAAAATTAGCTATTTTAGATTCAGTGTTGAAATTCATTTTACTAGGCTTCTTGCAAAAAATATAGTCATCTGTGAGTCTTTCTGTAGAAAAGATTCAAGTTCAGTCACCCAGCCATTTCTACATTTGGTGATGCCCTTTTGCCCCCCAAAATAATTCACCATAAATTTAATAATCAGAATTCTCAGCAATAAAAAACCTTATCTTCATCCCTATTTACACTTGCGGTTCCTTATTTTGTGTTTGTTTCTTTCATTTGTGTCTCACTCTTGACACTATAGGCTTCATATTCCAAGTCAACATGTTGTCAACACTTTTAGGGAAGCTGCAATAAATAAAATCTTATGTGGGTCCTTGATACATCAAGTATATAAAAGCAAAGCTATGGTGCAAGCTTGCCTTCACGTAATCTCTGTATAGTTCTAAGGGTCCTCACAGAAGAATATGAAAAGCGTGTGACCACCTAGATAAGTATTTATGTAACTCTGTGTCCTGGGTAGAACTACTCATATATTCAGCTAGCAGGAAAGTTTCTGGATCCTTTGGCAGACCTGCAAATAAGCAACAGCAAGGAACAGTGGAAGTGGACCACTGTGAAACCACCATCAGCATCCTCAGTAGTTCTTCCAACACTTCTTTTGTGTGGTCTCTCCCTTCACATCCTTCAGCAATTTATTCAAGACTGTGAAGCTGTCAAGTAGAATAGTAGAAATAGATCCTATTTATTGAGCAGTTACTCTGTGCTTGTGCTGTTCTTTTTTTTTTTTTTTTTTTTTTACATTTTATTTATTTTTGAAAGAGAGAGAGAGAGAGAGAGAGAGAGAGAGAGAGAGTACAAGTGGGGGAGAGGCAGAAAGAGAGGGAGACACAGAATCCAAATCAGGCTCCAGGCTCTGAGCTGTCAGCACAGAGCCTGGTGTAAGGCTCGAACTCACAAACTGTGAGATCATGACCTGAGCTAAAGTCGGTTGGTCAACTGACTGAGCCACCCAGGCACCCCCTGTGCTTGTGCTGTTCTAAGGACTTTATGGACATTATTTTATGCAATCCTACTTACTACCATTTTGTAGCTGAAGGAAGTAGAGGAGGGGAGAAGAGATTAAAAACTGGACACACATCAAACATTTGCTAAATTGGGGTTTGAATACAAATCATTGGTTCACTTATTGATTCAACAAATCTGGGTTGTTTTTCTTTTGTTTGTTTTGTCTTGTTTTGTTGTTTTGAGCACATACCTTTTTAGATCTGCCTCCTATTTATACCTAAACAACCTTAATACACCACTGACAAATAAGTGCCTTGTGTCAATCTATCTTGGCAAGATACTTCACTGTACCTCTATATTCATTCATTTTTTTTTTTGCTTATCACTAGGAAGAAGTCTTTTAGCTTACTATCAAAAAATATTACTAATATTTATGAGAGATACACTCAATGTGAGTCATAGAAAGATATGTTTACCTTGTATGCCCTGAATCCTGATTCCATTCTTGAGAAGGTCTATAAAGGAGCTAGTACCATTCTCCCAGGATAGAGCAGAAATGATAATCACCCTGACCCTTGACTATTAAACTTGATGAAGCAGAGACTGGGCACTGGATAGAACATGTAAGAGAAGTTAAACACATTGGACTCCCGGACATCCATCTGTGGTTCACTCTATGGGAGTGAAAGAGTGATTCAGAGAGAAGCAACAAGACTGTTTTCCATCCGTCTTATTATCTACATTCCATGTGTGCTTATCATCAGCTTATTGTCCAGATGTTTCTTTTCTGATCTCAGACTGTACTTACATTCCTGTTCAGGGTGCCCTTTATTCTGAAAGTCTCCAAGGCCTTTTCCCTGGAATCAGGTTTTTTTCAGATGGAAAAAAAGAAAAAAGACAGTATAAAAAGAAGAGGTTCTATCATCCAACTGTGCAAGAAACTATTTAGAACCCTCTTCCAAATGATGGTTTCTTTCTTTGTTGAGTCATATATTAAGTTAATTAAGAGGTATGATGTTTCTGTTATTTTGTTTATTGACTTGGAGAATTCAAAGACATACACAGACTTGACTCAGATTTGAGTTTGGGACATATACTGTATTGCATGGTGAAATTAGCCCAGGAAGGTGTTTCATGGTTACTGAAAACTATGTCAGAATGGAGATGTGGATAGGGAGATTGGCTTCTCCAGGAAATATAGCTCTAGTCTCAAGGGAAATAGGTGACTTCTGAGAGCTGAGAACATGTAAGAGAGTCACATTAGTTCTTAGTAAACTTCTAATTCTACCCAAGGACATCAATGGTTATGTGTGACTCTGTTCCTCCTTGTGATTCATATGAAGTGTGCAGTGTAAAATGCATGCATTTTCTGCTTTTTGGGATGTGAGATTCTATTTGCAAGAAGCTATTCAACAGCTATTCAACATGGTGAGGCATTTACTGAGAATCACTATCAGTGATAATGTACTTTGTAGAACATCACTACAAAAGGCAGACAGAATGACCTCACTGTAAAGGTGGCTATGTCTAGCTATACTCTCCTGTGTAAATTCATTCATTCATCACTTAATAAATGCAACATTTATTGGATCCCTACACATGTGTCTGGCACTTTTTAAGGCACTGGGGCTATAGTAACAAAAAAAAATAGGCAAGATCTGTACGTCCTGAGGGAGATACACATAGAATAAGTAAATACATTAAAATTACATGAGAAAGGCTCTTAGTACTGTGCAGTAAAATAAACACAGGAATAGGGGTAGGGAATGAGTGAAGAGGGAAAGGCATAATTTTAAATGGGAAGGTCAGAGAAGGCCTCCCTAAGGAAGTGATCATATTAGTCAGGGCTTACCAGGGAAACAGAACCGAGAAGAGATAGCTGATATAGATAGATAGATAGATAGATAGGGATTTATTATGAGAGTTTGTTTCACGCCATTCTGGAGGTGAACAAGTCTCACAATCTGCTGCCTGCAAGCTGGAGGTCCAGGAAAGCTGGTGGTATGCTTCTGATCTAAGCTTGAAGGCCTTACAACCGGGGAACTCAGTGGTGTGGCTCCTGATCTGAGTCCAAAGGCCTGAGAGGCATGAGTGTCTATGTCCAAGGGCAAGGAAAGATAGATGTTCCAGGTCAAGCATCAAATTTACTCTTCCTCTACCTTTTATTTTATCCAGACCCTTAATGGATGGATTTGGCTCACTCACATTTATTTGGTCTAGTGATTGAAATCTTGCCTAAAAACAGGCTCACAGACACACCCAGAAATAATGTATTAGCAGCCATCTAGGCATCTCTTAGCCCAGTGAAATGGACCTGGAAAATTAACCATTACAACTATATTTGAAAAGGCTTGAATTCAAATGCAAAGGAGTTGAGGTAGGAAGCCAGGAATACAACTATGAAAAGAATGCTTTACGGTGAATGTCCAGTTCAACTGTCCTGAGATAGCAGAGAGTGCTTGATGCTTTGGAAGAGCAGCAAGGAGGCCAGCTGGGATAGAACAGAGTGAGCGAGTGGGAGAGTTGTAAGAAATAAGGTCAGAAAAGTCATAAGGGGAGAGGGGAAGAAAAGTAATAGGGGCCATACCATTTACTGATACTTGGAGCAGAAATAGATTCAAATAATTAGAACTCAGCAGTGGACTTATCCAAGACTACCATCAGTTAGGAACATAGAAATAGATATTATTTGATGAGTAAGTAGATAGTAAACAGTAAATAAAAACTAGGGACACCTGGGTGGCTCAGTCAGTTAAGTGTCTGACTTTGGCTCAGGTCACGATCTCGCAGTTCATGAGTTTGAGCCCTGTGTCGGGCTCTATGCTGACACCTCAGAGCCTAGAGCCTGCTTTGGATTCTGTCTGCCCTCTCTCTCTGCCCCTCCCCTGCTCACACTCTGTCTCTGTCTCTCTCAAAAATAATTAACATTATAAATAAACAAATAAATAAATTTTAAATAAATTAAAAAAACCTAAAAGATCTAATCTTTTCAAAAACATTCATAATCCAAGAAAACCTGATGGATGGGATATGTTTGAATCAGTTTATGGCAACATAGAACATTATGGAGAACTCAGAAAACAAATGTAAGACTTTTGAAACGATCATCCTAGACAACCCTAGAAGTATCTTGGCACTGTAGAAACAAAATCTTGCTGAAAGGGTGTCTCAGAGAGTATTGTATATTGTAGGCAATCAAAATGCAATTCACATTGACTTCACTAACGAAGGAGATGTATTGCCTGTCATAACTAGAAGATTCAAAGTTAGCAAAGGCTTCAGAATTGATTTCACTCCACAACTCAGCAGTGTCATCAAGGACCCATCTTTCATCGCTCTCCTCTGCCTTACACACTGACACTTTATTCAGAAGAAGGCTTGACTCAGTACAGGATGGCTGCAGCAGCTCCAGATTTCGTATCCTCATGCCATATCATCCAGAGGGTGAGAAAAGATGTTTTTTAGAAGCTCTCTCAGAAGAGTGAGCAACTTCCAAAATTACTCAACAAAGATTTTCTTCTCATTGACCTTAACTGAATCACAAGTACTTTCCCAGTCTAAACTCTCCTCTGGGTGAATTCCATGAACTGATGGCAAAGGACTGGTTTATGATGATTCACTTATTCATTCATTCAATAAATATTTGAGTGCCTATTACATGTCAGGCATTGTTCTAAGCATTTGGAATACAGCAGTAAAGAAAATAAAAATCCATATAATAGTGGGGGAGGGGAGATAGACATTTACACAATAAATAAGTGAATTATATATTAGTTTAAAAGGTGATAAATGCTGTGGAATAAAAAGATAAAGCAGAGGAAAGGGTAATTGGGCTGTTATAAGTTGAAATAGATAGTTTCGATTTTAAACAAGATGGTTAACACAGGACTCATTAAGAAGACAACATTTGAATAAAACCTTCAAGGAAAGGAGAGAGTTATCTATCAGATTATCTTCACAAAAAGCACCCCAAGCAGAGCAAATAGCCAGTGCAATGACTCTAAGGCATGAGCAAGCATAGCACATTCAAAGAATAGCAGTGAAACCAAAGTGTTGCAAAAATGCAACATGAGGTCAGAGACATAATGGAACCAATTATATAAATCTTATGAGCACCTGAAAAGGCTTGATTATTATGTGGAATGAGAGGGGGAGCCACTGTTTTGTTTTGTTTTGTTTTGCTTTTTTTCCCCCTCAGAAATTTCATGATCTGACTTGTTTTTAAAAGGAACCATCCCGCTGATGAGTTGTGAATGGACTATAAGGGGACAAGAGTTGAAATAAAGGGTCCAGTTAGGAGGCTGTTGAAGTAATCCAGGTGAAAGAAGATAGATTCTCAGAATAGGGTGGTAACAAGAGCTGGTGCAAAGTAATCAGATGCAGGAAACATTTTGTTTTGTTTTGTTTTGTTTTGGTTTGGTTTGGTTTTAAGCCAGCTCCTTGTCCAGGGTGGAGCCCAGTGTGGGGACCCCAGATGGAGACCTGAGCTGAGATAAAGAGTCAGATGATTAACGGACTGAACCACTCAAGCACCCCTGGGACATGTTTTGAAAGTTGAACAAACAGTATTTTTTATTGAGTTATATATAAACTATGAAAGAAAGACAAGAGTTGGGGACGATTCTAAGCCTTTTGGTCTCAGTAACTGTAAGAATGGTGTTCACAGTGATGAAAAAGTTTGGGAAGGAGTAGTATTTCAGTGGAAGATCAGAAATTCAGTTTTGACACATCAGTTTGAGATGATGAGACGGCAGTTGGAAATGGGAGTCACAGTTTGCAAGATAGTACTGAGCTAGAATATAAATTGTGAAGCCATCAGTTAATAGATATTATGAGATCATCAAAGAAATGAGAGATACTGAGGAGAGGTCAAGTGAGATTACAACTGAGAATAGATCATGGGATTTACCATATGAAGATCACTGGGGATTAAAACAGGAGCAGTTTATTTTTTATTTTTATTTATTTTTTATTTTTTTAGTGTTTGTTTATTTTTGAGAGAGAACAAGAGCACAGGGGAGGGGCAGAGAGAGAGGGAGACAGAGGACCTGAAGTGGCTCTGCGCTGACAGAAGGGAGCCCAATGTGGGGCTTGAACTCACAAACCGTGAGATCCTGACCCCAACCGAAGTTGGAAGCTTAACTGACTGAGCCACCCAGGCCCCCTATTTTATTATTTTTAATTAATTTTTTGTTTTGAGAGAGAGAAAGTGCACTTGTGCATGTGAACAGGGGAGGGGCAGAGGGAGAGAGAGAGAGAAAGAGAGAGAGAATCCTAAGCAGGTTCCACACCCAGTATGGAGGGCTTGACTTGGGGCTTGACCTCACAACCATGAGATCATGACCATGAGATCATGACCTGAGCCAGAATCAAGAGCTGGACACTTAATTGACTGAGCCACCCAGGCACCCCAAGATGGGAGCAGTTTTAATGGAGTGGTAAAGAAAGGAGAAAATGTGGTAGAAAGCCTCCATTCCTTTCTTTCTTCTTTGTAGGGAAATATTTTCCCTCATATTACGAGGGGTGTCTAACACTCCACTCTCTGCATTTTTGTTGTTTGCTTGACCAAAAAAAGCGACGTTCTGAGAAGTGACAATATGCCCAGGTCTCTTCAACACTTATGTTTGGAATGCTCCCACCTGGAACCCAGCCACTATGCTGAGAGAAACCCAAGCCAGGTGGAGAGACTATGTGTAGACATTCCAACTGATAGTCCTGATTGATAGTGACAACTGTCAGCATTGTGAGTGAGCCATTTAGTGTCCAGCCCAATCAATCCGTTAGATGACTCCAAGCTCAGCCATTGTCTGAGTGCAACCATGTTGTAGGCTGAGTTCCCCAGGAAGCAGATTCTGAGACAGAGGAGGTTCACTAGAGAGTGCTTTGGGTATGCATACCTGTTGAAGGGAAGGGAAGCATAGGAAGCAGGATCAACAAAAGGAGAAATCAAACTTCTAGACAATCTCATCAGAAGTCTGAAGTCAGAAGAACTGACTCCTTTAGGGAGTTCTGAGGCTGGGACAATTCCATATATATCCCAAGTTGGGATGAAAAGTGTTGGCCTTTATATTCACATATTCATCAGATATGGGCTACCTTGGGAAGAGTAAGAGAACTTAGATGAGGTGATGCTCAGAGGCATTCCCTGAATGAGACGAACAGCTGAGGGTTGTCAGCCACGCTCCCAGCAACTGACATAGTATGTCCATCATTTCTAAAATAAGATCTCATTGACATATCGCAATGTTCACCATAAAATTCATCATGGATTCCAAGAGAGAATTGGCCGACTGAGCCCAGTCAGCACACAGAATCGTAAGAGGTGACAATAAATTGTTGTTTTAAACAATTTAGAGCAATTTAGGCTTGAGGAAGTGTGTTAAGCTTCATGGACAACTAGAAGAAAAGTGGAAATAAAGAGTACGCGTCAAAGCAGTTGTATATTAAAAGTACATGGAGAAGAGTAGGCCAGTAGAAAGCCAAGGAAGGAGTGACCGGCAAATAGGGGATATAGCAAGTCTGTTACGCCAGACTTGGCCCTGTAGATTCTCAATCCATCCCTCATTTTTCCTCCACTTGACTCTGTGTGGCAGTGGAATGGACCAGGACAACCTGCTTTTCCAGGATTCTAATGTTGGTTTCTAACTGGGATTAGCTATTGAAGGGCATTGATGGAAAATTGCAGTGAGGGAGAAAAGGAGAAATCAAGGGCTTTCTCTCCTTCTCTGGGGTGGTGTCTCTGGTTGTGGCTGTATCTCTTCCTGGGTTGTGGCTTCTGCTAGACAAGTCCTCCATTAGCCGGAAGCCCATGGGCACCTTCTCTCCTCTTTGTTCCTCCAGCCTAGGTTGGTACTGAATTTCTGCTGTTGCCAATCTCTGGTTTCCTCAGTATCTCCTGTTTGGCTTTTCATGTTTTGTCACCTGTGTCATCAAGGCCCTGAATTAAATTCCCTTTGTTAAAATACTAAGAAGAGTTTTTGTTTTCTTGATTAGATCCTGATTGACTAGGTCCTGGAAGCCAAGTGAGAAAGTGTGCTAACTGCTGCTGAGAGATCAAGAAGGTGAGGGCTAAGAATTGATTAATGGATTTAAACAAAAAGGACATGGGTGACATGGCCAGAGCAATTTCGTTGGAGTGGTGGGCAAATGAAAGGTCAATCACATGAAATCAGAGACCACTGACACAGCTGTGGTAGGGTCAATTTTCCAAAGTATTGACATATGGAACAACTAGACTGGACATGGGGAAATAACCACAGTATCCACTCTCGATTTTTTTTAAGTTTATTTTTAGAGAGAGGAAGAGAGGAGAGAGCAAGCGCGTGTGTGGGAGCAGGTGAGGGGCAGAGAGAGAGGGAGAGAGAGAATCCCAAGCAGGCTCTCTGCTGTCAGCATGAAGCCCCACGTGGGGCTCAATCCCACAATTCATGAGATCACGACCTGAGCCAAAACCAAGAGTCGGACGCTCAAGCAACCGAACCCCCCAGGTGCCTCCACAGTATCCACTCTCGCTGGGAGAGAGGCAGAAGACTGGGGTCACACAAGGGAATTCATCTAGGTGGAAAGAGCCAGTAGTCAAAGGCAGAACCTTCCAGTGAATAAACTCAAGGACTTAGGTTCCTGGCAGAAACATGTGCCATAGCAGAAAGATAAAGTCACATAAGGAAAATACAGAAACTTTGTTTACAGCACTGGAAAAACACAGAATTCCTTTGGGGAACAGTGACTTTCTGCTTTCCAAAGTTCATTTTTGGAATGAGGTAAACCAATTAACAGTGTACCATAGATGAGTTTATTGCAAGAAGTTAGTATAAGCTGATAAAATATGTTTATCTGCCATAAACTTCAGAATACAACATTTTTGAGTAGTGAGTCCACTTGAGGGACTCTAACACAAAGAAATAATCCTAAAAAGGAAAATGTTTAGACATGAAGATGAACACCAAACAATTATTTATTAGAATAGAAAAGTGGGAAACATATTAGTTGTTCAGGCATCTAGAAATATGTAGTTAACTATAGAGCACCCACTCAGAACACTATTATAAAAACCTGTAAAAGCTCTGGTTCCATAAAGAAAAGATACAAAGAAAATACAGACAGTTTTATGTTTGGCTTTCAAAATGAAGGATGCAGCACTTCTATGCATAATTATAACTAAGTAGATGTGTGCCAACATTTAAATAACAGTATAAGGGTGATAATGTAGAGACTCTAGGTAATCTTTCTACTTTTCTATGCTTTATTCATTGATCATGTATATTTTTTAATAGTAGGAAAAGAAAAACCTCCTTAAGAGGACAAACAATTTAGGTGACAGGACACAGATTCCCTACTAGAGAAATTCTATGTTTAGTAGGAGGCACGACTAAGCTGGTTTCTTTTATTATTAGGATAGACAATATCTTAGCTAATCAAAGTCTTAATCTGAGTTCTAACTTGTTTCGTGGCTTGTGATTAGCACAATATTTATACTTGTGTCAAAGCTGCCTCCCTTTCTTATCCCAAGCTTTTAATTCACATGTCATATTGCAATGCTTGAACTCACAAAATTGCATCTATGCAGATGTCACAGCCAACTGCTGCAAGTTTCTGGGATCCTAATTATATAAATGAGAGCTTGTGTTGCATGCAAATGGATTGAAAATCTTCACAGAGAGAGGAATTTAAAAAAAAAATAGGCTGTATTAAAAATATCTTTAACACAATCCTTAAGAGGAAAAAAAAATGGAGGATTGAGTCTGAGATGAAATTATGCTACTCAAATATATTATGAGTTCTCAGTCCCTGATTTGAAAAGATCCATCCACAATCTCCCCATCCAGAACCAACATCGTTTTGAAACCACTCTGTTATTTCAAAACCTAAATGGATAGCATAAATGTTATGCTTTCTTTATATTGTTGGAGAGTATATGCTGACAAAAGATAAGGGAGCTTTCAGACAGTAAGTTAAGCTTAGAAGAATGTCAGCGTCAACCAGTATAGTAATTTTAACAAACCCCAACAACAAAGAAATATTTGAGATTCCATTGTAAATGAGGAGAATTCAATAGTTCTTATTGCTTCTTCCTAAGGTTAACCAAGAAGCCTCAATCAGCATTATCTGCCTGGCTTTGATCATAACAACAAAACATTCCAGATATCTAATGCAGACAAGGAGTAGAGATCTAAATTTCAGTTACTCTTACATTCCTCAAATTATTTTAAGAGATGAATAAGCAGCAGATATGTTGATTTGGTAACCCAAGAGATTTTTAATCAGGTGTGTAAATGTTTTCTCCAAAATTTAGCATTCTTCCTGCCCTTGGATTGGGCTCTGTGTTTTTTTTCCTACTCACAAAAGTTCAAATTCATCTTTACTCATTGACAGATTAGAGAAGAGCCTAATAGATTCAAGTTTTAATAACACCTAAGTCAAAAACAAAGGACTGATTTATACAATTAACATAAACTAATAAGATCATAATTTATATAATTATTATATAAGCAATGAGTATAGCATAATTTTAAAAGTGAAGACCTATGGGTCAGTGTTCCTGGATTCAAATTCTGCCCTTACCACTTAGTCAACAGTGACCACAGGTGAGCCCCTTACTTCTTCGAGACCCATGACGTCATTCATGAAATAAGGATAACAATAGTACCTTCCTCCAAGGAGGAGTGTGTGACCGGATGAATTAATACATGTGAGGCCTTTAGAGGGATGCCTGGTACATTGTGTGTATTTTAAAAGTGTTTGCTGTGATTACAATTGGCAACTTTTGTGTCCGGCTCCAGGAAATTCTTTGGAGATGATTATACCCACCCTCCAAGATAATATGGTAGGACTGATAATTAATCTCTAGTTCATTTAAGTGAACATCTGGTCAAGTTTTCATTCCAAACAATATCAGTCGGAATGACTTAGCCAGACCATGACTAAATAAGGCAAGCATTCTCTAATTCTACTGTACTGCTGACCAAGAATGTTTTTCCCCTCTGCTTAAGGCCAGATACAATGTTAAGGGTGGTAATTCATTTTATTTTACAGACAAGGGAGTGTTTAAGCTAAATACATGGATTCCAACTACAAATATCTGGGTAAAATATTTTTTTTGAAGTAGAAACTTACAACACCATCCATATTTTCCAGGAATTTCTCCACCAAATCTTGATTATTTTGTATGATAATTTCTCTCCCATAGGGAGAAAAGATGGAGCCAACGTAACAGATTTTACAATTGGCAATCTTTACCAAAGTTGCATACTGCTCTGTAAAATGTAACACCTCTTATTCGTAAAACCTTGATGTCCTGGATTCTAAAAATAGCACATACCTCTTGACTCCATAGGAATAAGAGAGAAAAAGAGATCTTTGAGCTTGTCTGTTAGTCAACCACCCCACTTTATTTTTTATTTTTTAAAGTTTATTTATTTATTATTATTTTTTAATACCCGTTATATTTTACCAGAATTTTAAAAAATGTTTATTTATTTTTGAGAGAGTGGGAGGGGCAGAATGAAAGAGAAAGACAAGAGGATACAATGTGGGGCTTAAACCCACAAACTACAAGATCATGACCTGAGCCGAAGTTGGACACCTAACCAACTGAACCACCCATGGGCCCCTAAAGTTTATTTATTTATTTTGAGACAGAGAGAAAACACGTGTGCTCACAAACAGGAGCAGAGAGAGAGGGAGAGAGAGAATTCCAAGCAGGCTCCGTGCTGTCAGCAGTGACCGACCTGGGGCTGGATGCCTGGAACCATGAGATAATGACCTGATCTGAAAGCAAGAGTTGAACCCTTAACCGACTGAGTCACCCAGGTGCCCCTCAACCGCCTCATTTTAGACAGGAGATAATTTAAGAGAGAAGCAGAAAAGTGGCTTATTTAAGGTCACATGGCAAATTTAGGATAAAACTGGGACAAGAGTCGGATCCCCTAATTCCTCAGGCAGTGCTTTCCACTGTTGCCATGAATTCCCAAATGCCACACCTGCAGTGATGGAAAAGCGGGTGTCTGCACGTTAACTTCCAGAGAGATATCAGCATAGATTTCCTTCCTCTACTGTGTTTGCAAACCGAAACCGAATTTCTTTTCCATCGTGACCATCTGGACACCTTATATAGTATATTTGGTCGTTTAAAAAATAAAACAAATTGCAGGTGTCCCCCCAAAATTCCACTTAGTGTTCAACAAAACATTGTACCCGGGATGATCCTGCCTATCTATTATTGAAGACTTGGTGTGTGCCAAGTCCTGGGTTAAATGCTCTATAGGGATAACTTCGTTTACTGCTCACAGAAACCTTATGATGTAGCTAATATTATCACCACTTTTTGACGGTTGAGAAAAATCAAGACTTAGGGAAGCTAAGTCAATTGCCCAAAGTTACACAGGTATGGGGTATTAGAGTCTAGTCATACAGTTTGGTGATCTTACTCCCAAGCCTAGGGGTAAGGCTTTTTCTATGTTGGGGCTATCACTGCCATCCATAGATCCATCACTAATTGTTCTCTTTCTTGCTTTAAAATTCGCAAGAATGTTCTCTAGGTTTGTTGCCCTGATACTGTTTTTTTCCCCCAGTTTTTATTTTATGTATTTAACAAACATACAACAGTTAGGTGCCGGCCATTGTTCTACACAATCTATACATATCACACATGCATTCATTTAATCTTTACCACAACCCAATGAGTTAGGTAAAATGAACATGTTCACTTTTTATTTTGAGTATAGTTGACTCACAGTGTTACATTAGTGTCAGGTGTACAACATAATGATTCAACAAGTGTATAAATTATGCTGTGCTCACAAGTGTAGCTGCCATCTGTCACCATACAATCCTACCGCAATACCATTGACTATATTCCCTATGCTGTGCCTTTCATCCCTGTGACTTATTGATTCCGTAACTGGATATTAACACCCTCGTTTTTAGGTAAGGAAACTCAGGCATCTGTGTAACTTGCCCAAAGTGATACAGCTAGTAAATGACAGACTCTACCACAACGTTCCATGATTTTAGGTTATTTATTTTTTCTTCTTTCTTTCTTTCTTTCTTTCTTTCTTTCTTTCTTTCTTTCTTTCTTTCTTTCTCCTTCCTTCCTTCCTTCCTTCCTTCCTTCCTTCCTTCCTTCTTTCTTTTCTTTTTAAGAGCATACTTTTAAAAGGAACTTAAAGGAGAAGTGTTCTGAGAGAAGGAAGCTTGGTTAGGCCCAGATTCTTCTTCATTTCCATACTATGGTAAGCTTTGGGATATGCTGAGGATCACAATCTGAAAATCACTGCTTTAGAATGTGTTTAAATAATTTTTTCTTCCTCAGTTATTCCATATAATTGTTACCTGTTCTCAAACCAGAGGAACTGTGTAGCCACAAGCAATGACTTGCAGATGATTATGCCACCATTAAAAGGGATAATTATAAGGACTATGTAATAACATGGCCAGGTGGCTATAATGCAATATTGAGTGGAAAAAAAGGAACACAAAAGTGCATCCATTGTCTGATATAGCTACATAAAAATCTATATGCCTATACATCTTTGAATGGCTATGTTAGAGCCATGGAATTATAGGTTATTTTTTAAGTTTCATCTCAAGCTACTCTATCATTTAATTAAAAGCAACACCAACAAAACACCGAAATAAAGAAAGATTCATGAGGAAGGACATATTCTTCACCTGAAGCAAAGACTTAGTTGTAGTGATCTATCAGGATAGTGATTCTTCTTTAGATTATGTTTTTGGAATATCTGTCTTATAATGATCTCCTGGTACTTGGTAGATTATTTTAAGGGCATTACTCTTGAAAGTTAGTCAAGAACCTGATAAAGTGACTTTTGCCCATTCTCTTGAAGCATAAGTTAACCATTAAAAGTACTATTTATGGTGAGCATGTTATGATATAGGAGCAAGCTTATACCACATGGAAAACAATATAATGTTGAAAAGGAAAGCAAAGTGTAATGTTGCACATATATCTTATGATCACAGTTATCTTTATACATATTCGTTATCTATTTTGGAGACAGAGAGAGAAACAGAGCATGAGCAGGGAATGAGCAGAGAGAGAGAAGGAAAGAGAGAGAATCCCAAGGGGCCTGAACTCAGAAACTGTGAGATCATGACCTGAGCCAAAATCAAGAGTCAATAGCCTAATCAACGGAGTCATCTAGGCGCCCCTATTTTGTTTTTAAATACAGTTCAACTTCGAAGGTATTAAAAAATTAGAAAAAGAAAATAGTATGTCAGTTGCATTTTTCATTTGAGACCAATAGAAATGATTCTATTTAAGAATTACCCACACCACATCAGACACTCCCAAACCTGGCTTGTTATCAGAACAACTGGGAAGCTTTTAGAAATAATAGGTGCCAGGAGAAGCAGGGTATTATGCCTCAAGACACAAGTGACGGTGTCTTCTCTGATTTGTGGAAGCAAAGATCTGTAACTAGGCCAACAAATACCATCCTACAGTGACCAGTTGTTCTGATTTTCCCCCTGCCTGTTTGGATTTTAGTATTTAAATGTCCTGCATCTCAGGAAACTCCTCAGTCCTGGCCAAACAGGGATAGTTGGTCATCCTAAATCATCTTTCCAGACACCTAGCCAGAATACACCCGAAACTCTTCTAGTCATGATGCAAACAGAGAGAAATGAGAACCAGAAAGAATGGAGTGAAACCTTTGAAGTGCATAAGTCATTTCTTTGTGGAGCATTGAGACCGTTAAAAGGGTCATATTTGAAAAACGAAAAAACCACTTAGATTTTTCATCTTCTAACTTCCTGAATGTTTCTCTTTCCCAATGAGATTTCATTTAAGAGAACACGATACAGATTCTTAGCTGTTCTGAGTTCTTTCTAAAATGCTTCTTAGGAAAAGGCCCAAAGAACGACAGTTGTATCCAAAATGTAGGTCCAGTCCTCAGCCATCATGAGTAAACACTGCCTTTATTTTGTTTCTTTTTATTCAACTTGCCAATGGTAAGATAATAAACTCACACGTTAACAAGAGGGCTTTCTTTCAAAGTCTGGACTGGAATTAAAGTGTTTGGGTCATTTGTTTTATCTGTTGAAGTTGGAAAGGGGCAGGGTATAATTCTGGCATTATATTCCCTCGGCCGTTTGTTCAGTAACAATGCAGTTAGAGGTACACAGTGGAGGGAGCAATGTTTGTTATTATTTGAGATTTATTCTACTAGGAGGAGTACACACTGAACCTTGAGAAGTTACACAAATTTAAGCAACCCTCTTATAAATGTAGTACAGAGAGACTTTTTGCCCTCTCTGCATCAAATCATAGCGTGTGGGGAAAAAATCGACCAAACAGTTGTTTTTCAATCGTTGTCCCAAATCAAGCTATATTATTTTCCCAGTAAAAATAAAACACTGTTATTTTTACCTTTCTCAACTCTCTGTTAAGGAGAAAGAAATTATATGGAAGTTCTAAAAGATATGATTTCATAACAAGTCCTTTTGACATTTATCCACAGTGCAGAATCTTGGGTAACGTTGGCTTATAAAATTTTAATAGCTTTGGCTCTGCTTTCAAGTGTCTTATTTACTTTAACAACAGGCTTCCTGACCAGCATCACAGAGCAAGTAATCTATTGCTAAATCCGCCTGTCATCCTGGCTGGGGCCAAGGAAAATCAAGGGATGGCAAAGCTTTGGAGAAGTTGAGGTAAGTAGTGTACAGGCAGCAGGCATATCGTGTCGTGGCTCCACACACTGGCTCTGGAGGCAGGCTGGTTGTGTTCAAGTCCGGGCTTTCCCTCTTGCTAGCTCTGCAACCACAGACAAAGCCTCAGTCCTCATCTGTAAAATGGAGTGATAGTACTGACCCTATGGAGCCTTTCTGCGGCTTGAATGAAATAAACAAATCAGCTAGCACAGGGTCAGAAGTGAGGGGTGTGCTAGGTAAGTGTTGGTGGCTAATGTACATTTCTCTTCTTCATTCTCCGTGTTGCAAACACATAGGATACAATAGTTCCTAAAAGAAACTACAGGTTCGATTTTCACCAGAGGCCTTCACAGCGGCTATTTTGCCTGTGGGAAGCTCCCCTCGCCCTTAGCTCACTAATCCTCTGCATCCCACCAGTCCCAATCCTCCAGGGAGGCCCTCCCCAGTCACCTAAGCCATCGGCTCTTGTGCTATAACAAGCACCTAACAAGTGATAATTATACACTAACCTCATTGTCATTTAGAAGCTTAATGCTGTAAATCCAATACATGGGAGAAGATAGCTTTATAAAATAATGATGTTATAGCCAGTGACATTATCGCCAATGTCTTTCCACCTCTTGTTGTAACTAATCAGATTATAGCAGAATGTATCACATAGCGTTGGCTGGGTCTCAATAATTCTTATATTAATATCATGGGTTTTGCCATGTCTGTACAATATCTATATTATTTGCCCAGAATTCTCTTTATATTGTTTAGGTTAATTTGTTTTGAGGAAATAGTAAATATCATAACCATTAATGAGAAACCAGTCTTTGGGAACCACTGATCTACTTCACCTCTATCCTTTTCCACGTTAGGAAACAGGCCTAGAAAAGGGAAGGGACTTATCTACCTTTTTTACCAGGTAAAAACTTACCTACCTACCATTCTTTTACCAGGCATATATACATCAGTGATAGTAATTCAGCTCTCCCACCTAGCCTGCATCCTTTACAGTGTTCCACACCACCTTGAGTAAATTTTATCCCTGACAGGACCTGTTTCAGTTTGGTTGACGCATGTGGAAGGGAATAATAGAATAATTCATACTCGTTTTGAATAACTTATAAAACTAACTTAAGGTTCACACTGGTGGCAGCTGTTTCTAACAGAAAATAGTGCCTTGATCCAAGGGTATGATTTGTGTTTCCGAAACCATGATAGACCAGTGACTTTCTTTCCTGTCTCTTAAGATCCACTCCAGTAACTTCTCCTTAGTTTATCGACAAGTAAAAACAATAAAGTTAATTAGAACAAATTTCATCATTGCAGTAATGGTATTGTAATGGAAAAGCTGCCTCTTCTTTTTAAAAAGCTTTGTTAAGATAAATTTACATGTCCTAAGATTATAGTATGCAATACAATGTTTTTGGTATATTCCCGGGTTGTGCAACCATCACCACAATATGATTTTAAAATATTGTTCCTCCCACCCCCCGCCAAAGAAACCAGTATTCATTACCAGACAATCCCCTTTTCCCTTCTTTCCTACTCAGTAGTGTTCCCTCAGCACTAAGTAATCACTAATCTATTCAACCTACTTTCTGTCTCTATGAAATTGCCTATCCTGGACATTCCATGAAAGTGGAGTCATATGAGATGTGGTCTTTTGTGACTGGCTTCTTTCACTTAGCATCATGTTTTCAAGGTTCATCGTGTTGTAACATGTATCAGTACTTCATTTCTTCTTTAAAAATTTTTTTTTAATGTTTATTTATTTATTTATTTTTTTGAGAGAGAGAGCATGACAGAACACAAATGGGGGGAGAGGCAGAGAGAAAGGAAGACACAGAATCCGAAGCAGGCTCCAGGCTCTGAGCTGTCAGCACAAAGCCCAACATGGGGCTCGAACCCACGAACTGTGAGATCATGACCTGAGCCGAAGTCGGACACTTAACCAACTGAGCTTCCAGGGTGTCCCAGTATTACTCAGCTTTATTTTTTTTTTAATTTTAATTTATATTTTTTAATTTACATCCAAATTAGTTAGCATATAGTGCAACAATGATTTCAGTAGCAGATTCCTTAGTGCCCTTTACCCATTTAGCCCATCCCCCCCTCCCACAACCCCTCCAGTGACCCTCAGTTTGTTCTCCATATTTATGAGTCTCTTCTGTTTTGTCCCCCTCCCTGTTACTCAGCTTTAAAAAGGGATGAAGCACTGGGGCACCTGGGTAGCTCAGTCGCCTGGAGCTTGATTCAGATTCTGTGTCTCCCTCTCTCTCTGCTCTGCGCTCTCCCCCACTCATCCGCTCTCTCTCAAAAATAAATAAACATTAAAAAAATAAAGCTGAGTAACACTGCATTGTATGAATATACATTCATTAGTTGATGGACATTTGGGCTGTTTTCACTTTCTATTATAAAATGATGCCATTACGAATATTCAAGTACAGGTTTTTGTGTGGATGTATGCTTTCATTTATTTTTCCTCTTCTTTCTTTCTTTCTTTCTTTCTTTCTTTCTTTCTTTCTTTCTTTCTTTCTTTCTGAGAGGGAGAGCACGATTGGGGTTGGGGAGAGGCACGGGGAGGGGGGGGTGGGCAGGGGATCTGAAGCAGGCTCTGTGCTGACATCACTGAGCCCAACACAGGGTTCCAACTCACAAACCCTGAGACTGAACTCACGAACCCTGAGATCATGACCTGAGCCAGAGTTAGATGTTCAACCAACATCTGAGCCACCCAGGTACCCCATGTATGCTTTCATTTCTTTGGGGTATATATACCTAGGAGTGGGACAACTGGGTCATATGGTAATTTTATGTAAAACTACTGTTTTTCCTGCCTAAAATCCTTGGCTCCTCCTTCTAATAACAGTTCTTCCTGCCTCCATTCCATTTTGCTGTATAATTTCTTCCATGTTGGCTGCAGTCTTGATGAAACTGTCAATCTCCTAGTCTGGAACTTCCCTGCCAAGGGGTGAGCATGTGACCCAGGTCCTACCAATCAGCTGCCTTTTCCCTGGTATTTGATTCTTTGTTAGAGAGAGAGAGTGAGGCTAAAAGGAACAGGGTCTCATCCATCACTGTCCATTCACTTCCTACCATCTACATCTCAGAGCTGCATGTATACATCAGCTTTTTAAAGTACTGACTTCTACCATATCCTTCCAGTCACTTCTTTGATTTTGTTTTTGCCTTAAGCAGGCCAAAGATAGCTTTGTTGCTTGTTTCCACCTTTAGCTTCAACTGGAATACTTTCTTTGGATCAATAAAAAAGTATGCATATTTATTACCCCAAATGAGTCTTTCTGTTGATGCTATCTATAATTTAATCAACTCAAATCCTCTCCCCATCCCAGTCCATCTTCTAAGAAGGAAAGGAAAACCACCCTCCCTTATATGCCCTGATCCCAAAAGCCCTGAATTCACCCTTTGTCCCAAAGACAAAGATACAGATGCCAGAGCCACAAGAGATGGCTTTTTCCTGGTCAAGCTGTGTTCTGAGGCTTTCACAGAGCATGTCCCTGCTTCATCTATATGAAAAGGGTACAGTTAAAACAAATTAAAGATTTGCATGCCTTCATCCTGCATTAAGCCACAGACCCACAGAAGTGTTCTTCAAACCCAGAGATTAGGTTTTAAACCCTCTTCTTTCCAATGGTGAAACATAAAATGCACAGGACAATTAAAAATATGATTTTATTCAGGTTGTTGCAGTAAGGAAAATGTTCATTAATGAAAAGCATCTCAAAGAAATGCATGAGGACCTGTGGTTTTATAGAGGGAAGTAGACAGGGGAATCATGAGGTAGACAGTGGAGGTGGGTCTTAACTGAGTCATATGGAAAGAGTGGTTCTTTGTGGTTAGCTCTTTCCTGAAACAGTGAAGCTAGGGGAGTTCTTTTTTGGTAGAAGAACTTTTTTGTAGCAGAGTGCCTAGTTAAAGTTCAATGTCTTCCCTCTGTCCCTTCCTCCCTCCCTCCCTTCCTTCCTTCCTTGTTGCCTTCCTTCCTTCCTTCCTTCCTTCCTTCCTTCCTTCCTTCCTTCCTTCCTTCTTTTCTTCCTTCCTCCCTTCCTTCTTCTTTCCATACTTTTGTTCATTCTGGAAATACGTATTACGTATCTATTTTTATGCTGGCACCAGAGCTCTGGCCTTAGGAAGGGAGTCTGATGTCAAGGTCCCTATGGAAGGAAACAGAGCTTAGTAGATGCTGGACCTGCACAGGTTGAGAGAGCACTGAGTTTTGAGCCAGATGCTTAACTTCCTCTTTCCTGTCATTCCCATGTCCATGTCACCTCCCCTCTCTTGGTCTCTGTGCTTTTGATCAAGATGCCCCTCTGTCATGTAAAATGTAGAATAGCACTTCTAAGTTTTCCGACTCCCTCTCAGGTCAATCTTAGTGCTTTTTCCTGCAAGGAACTTTTCTAGATTTCCAAGTGAGTACATGAAATGGCTTTAGGAAGCTTCCATGGTCCCATCTAAGCCCCATGGCATTCTTTAATAGAGATGGTTTACTTTTTCTTGTTTTATGTAAAGTGGTTTCTAAAACCAAGTGCTTTCTTACCAAGAGGTAAGCTTGAGGATAGCCTCCAGTCCTCTCCTCTAACTGGACTGTCTCCCCTAAATGCCTCATATACAAATTCTGTTAGTTTCCTATAGCTGAATGAATCTCTCCTTCTCTTACTTATATTCTTTAATAATCTGCCTTCTTAAAAGTATTTATAAATGTCTGCCCTGGGAGTTTGCAAAACTCTTTTTATTCACATGACTGTCTCCCAAAATGCCTTTTATACCGATCAGGTATAAACCTTTCTGAGTTTGAGGAGCAAGGGTGAATTGTAAGCATTGTTAAAAAAAAAAAAAAAAAAAAAGCTAGTGCTTTAGCAGAAAACTGTGCATTGCCTGTGGCACATCATTCTGGTGTTATCTTACTCTGATTACATGGGAGCTACAATTCTGTACAGTGTAAATAACTGATAACAATGCAAAATAATTCTTGTCTATAGATGTAAAGATTCTTTTTTTTTTTAAAGTTTATTTATTTATTTTGATAGAGAGCATGAGTGAATGGGGGACAGGTGGAGAGAAAGGGAGAGGGAGAGAGAGAGAATCCCAAGCAGGCTCAACACTGTCAATGCAGAGTCAGACGTGGGGCTCAATCCCATGAACTGTGAGCTCATGACCTGAGCCAAAATCAAGAGTCAGACTTTTAACCACTGAGCCAGCCAGGTGCTCCTGTACAAATTCTGTTCAGTGCATTTCTGTCTTCCATTGTGGAGAAGTTCAATTTTGCCTCCATTTAACTTTCACTTCAATATTTCTGACTTATAAATGTGTCTCTTTCGTGTCTATATCATTTTAACACATCTCTAATTTCCTCATTAATGAGTTAATAACTTTGACACATGGTCATATATATATCTACATGAGAATCATCATTTTACCTATTTTTGAAAATTATATTTTAACAAGATTGAATTGCATTAAATCACTCGGATAATCAAGATACTCTGAGGTAATGCCCAATACGCCTGAGCTCGAGGGTAGTAGAGTGTAGTAAAGAGTGTAGGATTTGCAGTTAGACTCCCTGGGTCAAAATCTAAGCTCTGTGTTTTCCCTCACCTCTGTGACCTTGGCCTGTCATACTCTCTGTGCCTCAGGTGGAGATCACACTACTGACTTGATAGGATTGTTGTAAGGATTACATGAGCTCATCAAACAATGTGTGACATATAGTTAAGAGCTCAGTAAATAAATACCAGCTATTAATATTATTATTTAATAAGGAGACATGTATGCAAGTAAATCCTAGCCCCATTACATTTTAGCAGGTTAAAGACAAAAAGCATAATTTTGCCAATCATATGTCCCAAGTATTCACAGCCTCAATTCCATTTACAGGAGGACAAGTTGAAATGAGAGAAAGAGGTAGAATAAATCTCACTGGAGATATTATTCCACAACCTTGTCCCACTTTACAAATAAAGCATTAAAATGTTAGCCCTGGACTTTTCAAACCAAGGCCACTTAATTGACAGACAACAGGCCTTTTCTGATTCTCTCTCACTTTTAGACACAATCTCTCACATCCTCACTCTCCCAGGATTTCTTACAAATCACCCCTCTGACTCAAAATGGAAAATGGGACTGAGGCACAATTATCAGGGTTATATCTGTCTCAAGAGACCCATTTTCAACATGCCCATTTAGAATCCTTTTCCAGTCAATTCCTGTTAAAGTATTTTCTGGGACATTATTAGGTCCTTCATGACCTTACATTTTATCATGTCCCTTTTTGGCCAGATGATATAGCAGACTCCTTCATGGGTATATCTGATTGGGCATCTGGAAGATAAAGATAAAAAAGAGGATGAACAGCACAGAAATGGTAGTGGTAGGGAAAGGCAGTGTCAGACTGACTTGGGAAGCCAGATTGGGAAAAGCAGTCTTATCTGCACACACAGGGCAATTTGTGATCTACTGCTCAGGAGGAAGAAATTAGCTCAGGGAAACAATCGCAGTGCTTGGGGGTTTGTTTTGTTTTTGTTTGTTGTTGTTGTTTTGAGGGAAAGATTTTTTTTTTTTTTAGCCGCTTTTGTTTTCTGTATCAGAACAAATTTTAAAAACATTTTCATGCATAGCTTTGCTTTGCATTGTCTTGTTTTCTACTCTGTGCCTGTTTCCATAGGTACTAGACGAAAGCCATATTTATTTTTTTCCCGTAGTGTCAGGTTTCTTAATTATGCATTTATGGGCCCATCAGAGGTCCAGACAGATAAACATTTTGACGCATATATATCTTAATAAGTCCTTCCAGGGAACTTCTTTTGTTAACTACTTAAAAGGGCTCAGGATTAACCCAAATTTAAGACTCACTGCTTCAGAGGATTTTTAAAAAATGGAATAATTTTATAATTTCTTCTGGTTTGTAGGCAATAGTGACAGGCAAGCAAAGAAGGGATTTTGACTCAGTCTTTGTCCCATCTCTCCTCCAAGGCTAGCACTTGATGTGAGTGTAATTCAGAGAGAGAGAGAGAGAGAGAGAGAGAGAGAGTGATTGCAAGAAGCCAGAGTATGTGATCACTGCCATTTCCAGAATAACAGAGACTACTTTTCAAAATTCTTGTCTATTCAGTGCCATAAAAAAAAAAAAAAAAAAGAAAAAGAAAAAGGAAAAAGAATCATCTTTCTTACAGAGAAGTAAGCCTTCAAGTTCAACTGGTTAAGTGATGTGGACCAAGTTCATTCAAGTGTTAGATAATGTTCTGATTATTTAGAATGTTTGGAGAGATTTGTTCTCTGATGAGGCAGAAAAGGCATCACATTAAGGCTATCAGTGACTCATCAAAAAGGTCAAGGGAGACAAAAACTATTCCCTCCCCTCCCCCAGTACAGAATAAATGGTTGAATTCATTCTCCCAGCTTTGAACCTACTTCTGAAATACTCTGAACTGGACAGCACAGATGGGTATGGGGAGAGGAGGGAGTCCATTTATTGTCCAGGTTGATTCCTCAGTAGTCAGCACAGCCATATTGAAAAAAATTTTTTTAAATCCTGTATTTAGCAAGCCTTAAAAAAGGAGGTTGCTTTTGACCAAGGAATTTTATATTTAAGAATTGTTTACCTTTGAACAACTCAACAGAATCTCCAGGGGTGGGCCCTGGTCATCATTAGTTTTAAAAAGTCCTCCAAATGATTCTAATGTGCATCCAGAACTGTGAATTGTTGGAGTCTAAAAAGTCTCGATTGTAAACCATTTCACTATGAATCACTTGAGACTCAAAGCCTGTTTCCTTATCTGTAAAGTGGAGACATGCAACAAATTTTATACTAGACCTTTAATAAATATGGAAAAAGAAAAAGAGAAGGGCACACCCTCAAAATTACATGTTAATCCTTTTCCATCCTACAATAGACACTCTCCCCCACAAAGAGTTATAAAAGTGACAAATGTCTCATTACCATATTCAAATGTAATGAATCTAAAATCACTGGGCTTTTTGAGATGATTAATTCTGACCAAGCATCTTTTTCTCTTTGCTGAGTGAATAATAATAATTAATTTACAGTAAGCAGGTGATTCACATTCTACTCACACTTAGACATTTCTTGGCTGGAACCAATGGAAAGGATCAAGCCATCTTGGCTGGCTGCCTATTCATCCATGGGATTATTCTTCTTTGCAAACAGACCCAGCCACAGCAAGACGAATTCATGCCCAGCTGAGACAATTGTCCTTATCACCATGCATCTTCTGGGAATGTTCCCCAATCCCTGCCACATGTCCTATGTCTCCTTTTGTAACGAGACAAGCAACCATTTTTGAGTGCTTTCTCTGTGCCAGTCAATTTGTGCTAATTATTTTACATATATTATTGCATTTAACCCTCACAACAGCTTTGTGAATGAAGTACATTATCTCCATTTTACAGATGATGAAATAGGTGTAGAAAGGTTAAAACATTTGCCCATGGGCACAGAGCTAAGATTTAATATATGGATTTGAATTAAAGTCTGACGAGCATTTGTTGAGGGCTTACCAGGCACCAGATCCCTTATATGCCCTCTTCTTTCCTTTGAATCACTTCCTCTAGGGTTTCTACATGTATTTTTATTTTTTAAACTAATGAAATATTTTACATATTCAAAATTATGTGTATGTATTTACATACATATATCAGATCTACCCATTTTATTTCTCATGTTCTTTGCTCCTCCCCCTCTGTTCATAAAAAGCTTTCCAAGAACCAGCCAAGATCTCTCTTGCCTCTGGTCTTTTGCACATACTGTTGACCCTTGAACAACACTGTTTTGAACTGTGCACGTCCAATTACATACTGTTTTTTTTCAATAGATGCAGTACTGTAAATGTATTTTCTCTCTTCCTTATGATTTTCTTAGCATCTTCTTTTCTTTCTCTTACTTAATCATAAAAATGTAGTATATAATACACATAACATACAAAATATGTCTTGACTATTTATGTCACTGGTAAGTCTTCCAGTTAACAGTAAGCTATTAGTAGTTAAGTTTTGAGGAAGTCAAAAGTTATACACAGATTTTTTATGGCATGGTGGTGGGGGGAGGTCAGTGCTTTTAACCCCTGCTTTGTTTAAGGGTCACCTGTGATCTTCTGTAGCATGGTCTTTCAACACCACTCTCCTCCCTACTCATTGTTTAGAACTAACTTGGTTTCTCTTACCTTCCAAAGATGGCTGTATATGTCCCATGACTGAGCTCATCCTTTTGATAACACTTAGGTTATATTTTAATTTGCAATTAATTTGTTTGTTTCCCTCATGATGTTGAGGGAGACAAACAATAATGACTGATGCACCAGCTGTGTAGAACAAAGTGCCCACAAATGATAAACTCAGGAAATTCTTTTAATAAAGGAATTATATCATTCCAATTTTTGTGATCCACATTAAACCACTTAGGCTGCATCTTGTGTCATATTGCAAAGCCCCATATTGCCAGTCTTCTTGAAGTGGAACCAAAAGCTATTTGGTACCAAATAATAGATATGTACAGAACTGTTTTACATGATCAATGACTTTCTCTTTTCTTTTTTAAAAAAAAATTTTTAATGTTTTTATTTATTTTTGAGACAGAGACAGAGCATGAACAGGGAGGAGCAGAGAGGGAGACACAGAATCCAAAGCAGGCTCCAGGCTCCAAGCTGTTAGCACAGAGCCCAACACGGGGCTCAAACTCACAGACTGTGAGATCATGACCTGAGCTTAAGTCAGACGCTTAACCAACTGAGCCACCTAGGTGCCCTGACTTTCTCTTTTCTATTTCAGTTATTAGCTTTTTCTGGGCCATTCTCAAGTCTTACCTTTGTTTTTAAAGTTTATTTATTTATTTTGAGAGAGAGAGAGAGAGCAAGGAGGGGGCAGAGAAAGAGAGGGAGACAGAGAATTCCAAGCAGGCTCACCATTGTCTGCACAGAGCTTGACTCGGGGCTCTGTCTTATGAACAGTGAGATCATGACCTGAGCTGAAATCAAGAGTGGGATGCTTAACTGACTGAGTCACCAAGGTGCCCCTCGTTTTTACCTTTTGGCAGACATGGAAACATTAGCTAAAATATCAGTTTGCTTCAGATGTAAAAACGGCAATAGGGAACAGTTGGATTAATTAAATTGCTAACCTCAGTCCAGATTTCTTCTTAACACCTGGTACACAATTTCAGCTCTTTGAAATTGATGTTAAAATTTAAAACAGACTGTTACGGCTTAAAACACAATCAAGCCCAAACAGGACATTATACCATAGAGATTATGTTCAGGACCTTTTTCCTGACTGTAAAACTGTGAGTGTTTGCCTCCTAAGAGAGAGTCAAGTCACACTCTTCAAGGAAAAAAAAAACCAGTTAAAACATTCTAGTGTATTAGGAAAACCCCCAAATTTTGTGATTTGCAGTCCATATGAGGCTGTTACCATTTAAACTGGAGAATCCCAAGAGTTGGGAGGATTTGCTCTTTGAAGAGGGACCCCTCAGTTCCCCATGGGCACTCAGGTGAGTGAAGGCCCCTTGAAAGAACCTGTGGAGTGTGGTGCTGAAAGAACAGCTCCTACAGAAGTGTTTTCACCTATACCAGCATAGGCAGGGAAGTGAGACCTGGGGACCTTCCCCAAGTTGGAAAGCATCCACACCATGTAACAAAAAAAGAGTTTCAATAGAAGCGTTTCCAGAGACACAAGAGAGTACCATTTTGGATAACGTGCCTTGGCTGAGAACCAACTGCAGCAGAAATACCCAACAGATGCATCTTAACATGCAAATTTCTTAAATATGTTCGGACTCTTAATATCTATTGTCAACTGTCCTTTATAATCACTGCATGTTATAAACACTCCTGGAAGCAATGGGAACCTATTTTGCAACACATTCACCAACCTGAATGTGGTATAGATCAAGAGTTGGCAAACTTTTCTTGTAAAGAGCCAGATAGCAAATATTTTCTTTTTTTCTTTAAATTTTTTTGATGTTTATTATTTTTGAGAGAGACAGAGACAGAGAGAAAGAAGGGGAGGGGCAGAGAGAGAAGGAGACGCAGAATCTGAAGCAGGCTCCAGGCTCTGAGCTGTCAGCACAGAGCCTGACATGGTGCTCGAACTCACAGACAGTAAGATCATGACCTGAGCTGAAGTTGGGCACTTAACCGACTGAGCCACCCAGGTGCCCCAGGAAATATTTTCAGTTTTGTGGATGGTGCAGTCCCTGTTGCAATTATTCATCTCTGTCATTCCAGTGTGAAAGCAGTCATAGGCAATACATAAATAAGTATGACTGTCCTCCTAGAAAACTTTATTTTTATTTTTTTATAAATTTTTTTTCAACGTTTATTTATTTTTGGGACAGAGAGAGACAGAGCATGAACGGGGGAGGGGCAGAGAGAGAGGGAGACACAGAATCTGAAACAGGCTCCAGGCTCTGAGCCATCAGCCCAGAGCCCGACGCGGGGCTCGAACTCACGGACCGCGAGATCGTGACCTGACTGAAGTCGGATGCTTAACCGACTGCGCCACCCAGGCGCCCCTCCTCCTAGAAAACTTTAAACATTGAAAATCAAATCATGTGATTTTCATACATCATGAAATCTTTTGATTTTTTTCCACTATTTAAAAGTGTAAAAAACATTCTTAAGTTGTATGGCACAGGAAAATAGGCACTGGGCTGGATGCGGCTGTAATTGGCTAATCATTAGGATGGATGCTATTAAGTCAGATGTAGTAGGAATCATAGAAATTATTTTTGGACTAGCACTTAACTTTCACAGCATGTATAACAGGTAGAATTTGTTTATCTTCCTCAATGCAACTCCATCATTCCCTTTTAACAAGATACAAGAAAAGAAGAAACTTATATTTCAACTCAATGGAAAATGCCTTGCAAGGGTATCTCCTGGAGAGGAGCCTGGAGACTTAGCCATGTGCACTTGAATTATGTTCTCAAGTCTTCAACTTTAGACCACTTCTGAGCCTTATCATGATAATGTTTGAAGCCCACCTCAAAAGGAAAGGGGCTGCTGAGGCTGCATCTGAAGGTTGCATTGCTGGTAGAATTATTTTATTGTGTTGCAGGAGTCTGTCACTGTTCTGGCTCACAATATTTGACTCCTCTGGCTTAAATATTTGGAGGGCCTTGCCCAGCTAGTAACTCATCAAGATTTTGCCTAGGAGTTTCTCCCTAAGTTTTACATGAATTTCTGTATTATATACATTTCTACAACCATTATCACTTCATCCTAACAGCATTCTTGCTTGATCCTTATAGCAACATTGCAAAATAGGTAAGTCTGTTAGGTTTATTGTTTCGTTGTACAAATTGTAGAGATTCAGAGGATTGGAATGGGCTGCCTGAGAGCACTCTGTTAGTAACTGATGCTGCCTGAGATGAAATCTAGATCCCTTAATGCACTCTCCCACTGTTCCACAGGGCTCTCAAAAACAGACAAAACATTTGATTTAATTTGGTATATACATTATTGTATATTACTAGGCACTATAATATCATTTTGTGCATTTGTGCTGGTACCCTGAATATCACATCGTAAAATTCTTTTATTAAAATATAATTTGGGGGGCACCTGGGTGGCTCAGGAGGATGAGTGTCTGACTCTTGTATTTGACTCAGGTCATAGTCTCAGGGTTGTAGATCCAGCCCCGAGTTGGGTTCTGCGCTGAGCATGGAGCCTGATTAAGATTTGTCTCTCTTGGGGCGCCTGGGTGGCTTGGTCAGTTAAGCGTCCGACTTCGGCTCAGTTCATGATCTCATGGTCCGTGAGTTCAAGCCCCGCGTCGGGCTCTGTGCTGACAGCTCAGAGCCTGGAGCCTGTTTCAGATTCTGTGTCTCCCTCTCTCTCTGCCCCTCCCCTGTTCATGCTCTCTCTGTCTCAAAAATAAATAAACTTTAAAAAAAAAATTAAAAAATAAATAAATAAAAGATTTGTCTCTCTCTCTCTCCCTGTGACTTCTCCACATCTCTCATTCTCTCTCTAAATATATATATATATATATATATATATATATATATATATATATATATAATTTTGAATCAAATGATCATATAGCCATCATCAAATATTACAAATGTAGCTATTTTAACAGATAGTAAAATTTCAAGCACTGTGTGCTAAACTGAGTTGTATAGACATACAAGAAATGGTTGGGCTGGCCCACTTTTCAACAACTTTCCCTATAGAATAAGGGCATCGGTATGGAATTCTCACGTATTAAAGATTCTGGCATGACTCTTTGTGACTAGCAAAATTCTAGTATGGCTCCCAACTGTCCCACTACTCTGGGCCTTGTATGTATGTATACACATTCATACACATTCTCATACACATACACAATGTATACACATTCTCCCAGTTATTCAACAATTAATCTTGGTGCTGCAATGATGTTGCAGATGTAATTAAGGCTCTTAATCAATTGATTTTAAGGTAGGGAGATAATCCTGAGTGGGTCTTACCTAATCAGATGAGACTTGAAAAGAGGTCAGGGACTGAAAATGAGAATGTCCTGCTGAGCTGGAAGAAGCAAACAGCCATGTTGTGAATTGCCTTTGAAGGGGGTCACATGACAAGGACATTAGGGTGGTTTCTAGGAGCTAGGAGTCACCCCAGACTGATAGTCAGCAAGAGAATGTCTGGCAGTCTTGTAACTGCTAAGAACTAAATTCTGTCACCAACCAATGTACTTGGAAAAGGACCGCAAGCCTGAGATGAGATCTCATCCTTGAGACCTGAATGGATGACCCAGTTAATTTGTACCCAAATTCTTGACCCATGGAAACAGTGAGATAACAAATCCGTGTTGTTTTAAACCGCTAAATTTGTGGGGTATCTGGGTGGTTCCGTCAGTTGAGCATCGGACTCTTGGTTTCAGCTCACATCATGATCTCATGGTTTTGTGAGTTCGAGCCCAACTTTAGGCTCCCAAGTGGAGCCTGCTTGGGATTCTGTCTCTCTCTCTGCCCCTCCCCAATCTCACTGTATCTGTCTTTCTCAAATAAATTCTAAAAAATTTAAAAAAAATAAAGCCTTTACAAAATTTTTTTAATGTTTATTCATTTTTGAGAGACAGAGGAAGACAGAGTATGAGCAGGGAAGGGGCAGAGAGAGGGAGACACAGAATCTGAAGCAGGCTCCAGGCTCTGAGCTGTCAGCACAGAGCCCATCACCGGGCTCGAACTCGCAAACCGTGAGATCATGACCTGAGCTGAAGTCAGACACTCAACCAACTGAGCCACCCAGGTGCCCCAAAATAAAGCCCTTTTAAAAAAATAAATAAGCTGCTAAATTTGTTACACAGCAATAGAAAACTAGTACACTCTCATACGGGGACAACGAAAACCTTTCTTTGATGCCTCCGTGTATAATTTAATCTTCCATTTCACACCCCATCCCCAGTAAAGCAGACATCTATCTGCTCATCTCATCAGTCACAGCTCTGAGCTTTCTGCACTGTTGTTGGATCTCTGATTTCGCAACAACTGCTCTCGACCCACAGCCCCAGACAACAAGAGATCACCTCTTATCGTGAACACACTGCCGATTCATTTAGAAACTTGCCGCTTCCATGGTGAAAATTTGCCTCCGAGTTCCAACCCCTTCTCCAAATATTCCTTGCACTACACATTGAGATTTCACACTCCAGCCTTCACTGCACCTCCCAAGCCTGCTCAGCAAGGGACGGGAAATTCAGGGGCTGACGGCGGCAGGAGTGCTCACTGTCAGGAGAATTTGTATCTACAAAAGCTTTGAGGTCTTAAGTAATAGAACAGAGGCCACTGGGCATCAAGCCCAGGGACTTAGGACTGTAGGTAAGGTTAGTATTGCAAAGCAGGTATGAACCAGCGTATAACTACTTTCTTAATCAAAAAGTTTCTCGCTTTCATGCAGGGTGCCCCACATTCAAGCCCTGTTCATTCTTCCTGGCCTCATCCATGACTCCCCTACAAGCATTGTGCTTTCCAGCCAAGCAGGCCTGCTCACTGTTTCCCATTTCTAACTCTGCCAGGAATGACCTCACCCATCTTCCTCTGTCAAAACCCAACTCACCCTTTGTGACTTGTGGTTTGCTTTTCAGAAGGCCTTTCTTGATCTGTAGTTCTCTTTTTCTTCTTGTGACACTTACTACAGTCTGAGTAACATTTGATTTCCCTACTTGTTTTATCTCCTGTATGCTAAGCTCCCTCAACACCTTGAATATTCCTTGGCAAAAAATCAGTACTCACTACATATGTAATGAATTGAATTGATTAAGCAGACTGTTTCCCTTTTGTTACTCCAGCAGAGTTCTGTTCTCCTCTTGGCTAAGGGGGACTGGACTTGGCTCAGATTTTGTCTCTTCTGCATTTGAATTATTTTAGGACAACAAACAGAACTGATCTTTGGATTAAAAAAAAAAGAACAAAAAAAGGCTTTTTCAAAAATTCATAGTTGTTTTTTGTCACAAGGACACATTTCAAAGTGGTTTCTTAGACATTATTCACTGTCTTCAAAGGTAAACAAAACAAAGCAAGCAAACCTGATTTCTGTATCATCAAGTATACTATAATTTTGAGAAGAGTACTTAAAGATCAACAGAAATACTTATGTTTGTAATAAAATTGGATTTGCCTTCCCCATGAGGAATTTTCATTTATGCCTTGTACTCAATTAAAGATTTCTCAGGATCCAGATGTAAAAGATACTGGTAAATGGTGAAATTAATCATCATTATATGATTTAAGATTATATTATTTTAATTACTGATTATTAAATTTTTAAGTAAATAATTATGAATTTGCCAGCCAATGTCAAAAATTATATCCGTTACAATGAATAATCCAGCTAGCTAACAATATTACATCTTTACTGTGTTTTGCTAAAAGGGTAATTCCCAAGTTCTATATCTACCAGACTTACCATAATGTTATGGACGTTTTATGAATCCTATCTGTCTTAAGTCATTCAAATTTTTTAACGCAATTAATTTTTAGCTAAAATTAAGCCATAAGAATAATGATTATATTAAAAATAAAATACTTCATCAGATAATTAATCTACTATAATTTTCACAAAATATTTAATCTCAGATTTTCTTTTGAAAATGCTCCTAACTTATGTATTTGATAAATGTATGGTTTTGAGTTTAGATTAGCCCACCTTGATATACTGTAGTTATTCCCGGAACTGCTCAGTCCATTTTATTGCAGAAGACAGCAATATATATTTTTGAAGGTGTAAATTTTATAGCCAAAAACTCCTTTTTGATACAACTAATGATTTTGTAGTATATTATTTGGATGTATGGTCACACTGAATATTTTTTGGTAAGAAATAAACACTTCAGCAAGTTGAATTGTACTTTAAATGTTATAATTCCTAGTGACCAGCCGATATTAAGAATTATTAACTTGTTGGACATCATATAGTCAAAACTGAGTAAATTTTAATGTGGGCTCTGCTTTAAAACATCAATCTTTAAAAGTGTTTATCCATATCTTATTATTTTTAGTATATTTTTATATAATAATAAGTTTCACGCATACATCTGACTATACCTTTGGTTTAGGATACTTTTAGGGGACAAATGTCTAAAACTTTTAGGATTGGAATAGGAGGTAATCTGACTTGGTTTCCCAAAATAAAATTTTCACTTCGATCACATGTAAGACTGATTAGTGATTGTTAGCTATATACTACATATAGTTCTATCTACCGTTGAAAAACAAAAGTTCCAGATAGCATTAATGCAAGACCTGTTGATTGTTACATACGGAGTCTTAGAAACTGGGGCAAGCACTGAAGAAAATAACAATTACTATTTGTAGAAAGCAGTTATAGGTTAGTATGCAATGATTCACTTTTTTTTTTCTCATACCACAGCTTTTTATCCGCATTTTATTGATGAGGGAACAGAAAGAGAGAATTAATGTAATTCCCCCAAATTCACTCAGCTAGTGATGGACCCATAATTGTAGTCCAGATTTTGTGACTTCAAATACTGTCACTTTCTCAAACTCATCATGTTCCATGTAAATACTGATATTTTGTAGTAAGAAAAGGAAATTAGGGCTATATGCTTAAACTAATTGTCTCCTTATTTTTTCCTTCATGTTTCCAATATAAATCACTATAAAAGCTTGAAACATTGATGGGATACTATTTCCTATCCATTCATCTTAATTATGAGGGATCTGGAGGAATAAGGCGTTCCAAGGAGCTGCCTAGACAAGGAGTTATTTATCAACAGAAAAATGAACTCAGACAAAAGCACTGGGGTAAGAAGGCATTACCAATGCATTTATGTCTTCTGAATTTATACAGAGCTATAACATTCTCAATGAAAGAATTATTCACCATGTTTCCTTTTTTTTTTTCTTCCATATCTCTTAGTATCTGTCATTTATACTCTGGCCTGTTACCCATTTAGTTGGAGCCAGGATGTGGCCTCGTCTTGTGGAGCCAGCAAATTTGTGTCTGGAATGAAAGAAGCTTCTCTTTTCAGATTGTCATTTCATTTGACTACCTTTCTTTGTCCATTATTTATTTAGTTTATGCTCAAGGGGATGCTAAAATGAAAGTTATCTTTTTCAATGTTAAGAGCGAGTTTTATGTCCAGTTTCCTGGAGCCACTCAAATCATGATAATAGCAAAAATATTCCCTTCAAGAGGAAAATGGTTGGTTTTTGAGCTTGCCTCTCACAGAGCTAGTATCTGTTGATCGAGAAACCCAGTGATCTGAAGACACACACCAACTCATATAGCATGAGTGCCCTGGTCCATGAGTTATATGATTACCTTCATCTAGCAGGACAAACTCTATTTCTGCAAGTCTTAGCTTTCTAGGAGTGCGGGGCTTCTGTATATCAACCATGTCATGGTTATTCTTTAAAAGCAAATAATTGGGGCGCCTGGGTGGCTCAGTTGGTTAAGTGTCCCACTTCAGTTCAGGTCATGGTCTCACTGTCAGTGAGTTTGAGTCCCGCATCGGGCTCTGTGCTGACTGCTCAGAGCCTGGAGCCTGCTTTGGATTCTGTGTCTGCCTCTCTCTCTGCTTCTCCCCCACTCATGCTCTGTCTCTCTCTGTTTCTCAAAAATGAATAAGCGTTAAAAAAAATCTTAAAAAAAATAAATAAAAGCAAATAATTAAACAAGGACAGTTTATTTGGCAGGACACAAGTTTTAAAAGTCTGAATCAAAGAGTCAAGTTAGAACAGATAGCAGTCTCTAGAAAAATATGAGAGATTAATGCAGGTCAGTGGTTCTTTTTCAGAGGGAAGAAGAGAGAGAGTAGAATAAGTAGGGGGCACTTGAACTCTGTTATGTGCTGTTTCTTGAAAATACATGAAAAATATGATGAAAAGTTACATTTACAAATTCTAAAAGAGTACATGGGAGTTTGTTATATGACCATCTGCTTTTCTGTAGTTTTGAAATTTTCATTGAAAAGGAAGGAAGGAAGGGAGGGAAAATAGACAAAGGATTCATTACTGTTTTTTTTCCTCTTTAGATGGCAAAAGAGAGAATTATTTTTATTTTCAATAATCAGAATGAGATTGTCATAACAATAATTTAAAACTAATGTGATTCTTTCATCAATGGACAAAAACCAGGAAATGTAGCTGGAAAAGTAACAAAAGGAATACATTTTTTAAAACCTTGGAAATATATTGTGAACTGTGGTAGCTAGTAAAGAGGTTGGACAGATTATTGCTTTTTTTTGTCTTTGTTTTGTTGTTGTTATTCTTCTTCTTCTTATATTGTTCTACCCCGCAATTCATTTATTGTCTGTCCCTTACTTAGAGATTTTTCACTTAGGACAGTCAGTTGTACCTGTGAACCTGCACTGAGGAAACTAGAGCATCAGAGCCTTTGAGGTGAATATCTGTTTTATCATATTGGTCAGCAACTACTTAACATTTGTCTCCTTCCCACATAAGGCAAAAGGAAATCCTGTGATTGGAATTGGCTTTTGAACATTTGAGAATAGAAACATCAAAGAGAGATGCTCAGGGTATAAAAATTGGGAAGGAAACGCCAACAACTCCTCAGTAGGAAGGTGATTATGTCATGTCTTATTAACTAATCCTTTGGTGGAAAGGATTTGCCTCAAGGACATTTATAAATCCTCACTTCATGTCCTCCCTGTAATGATCATTTTCTCATTCACTTGTCCACCTGCTGATTCACTTTGCATGAGGTGACAACTAGATTCTGATGAAGAGTCTATTTGTCTTTTCCTTTGATTTTTCATTTTAGATCATACATCTTCAGAATACAGTAGGGAGCCAACAGCTGGGTTCAATAATTCTCCATCAGCAATTTTCAACATGCTCAATAAATGTGTTTTTATCTAAAATAACATCCTGGACACACATTGCAAAATAGCATTCTTTGTTTATAAAAGTAACTCACACTAAAGATTTTGGAAAATATAGAAATGCATAAAATAAGAAACTAGAACTTACTCATAATCCTACAACTCACCTTTTACGAATATTTTGATATATATTCTTGTTCATTTTTCTCCCTATATACATATATTTATGAGATAAAAGGAGTTTTTTCTGCATGCGCAACTGGGATTATTAAAAATGTTAATGAACTGCTTTTAACACTGTGTATATATTTGAAAAATGACCTGTTTTGGGTTTCTTTTTTTTTTAATATTTATTTAATTTTGAGCGAGAGAGAGAGAGAGAGAGAGAGAGAGAATGGGGGAGGCACAGAGAGAGGAAAACTGAGAATCCCAAGCAGGCTCCATGCTATCAGCACAGAGCCTGATGCAGGGCTCGAACTCAAGAACCAAACCATGAGATCATGACCTGAGATGAAATTGAATCAGATGCTTAACAGAGTGAGTTACCCAATGCCCCCTGTTTTTTGGTTCCTAATGAACACTTTAGTCACCAAATATTGAGCTGACTCTCAATAGTGGTCTGTCAGAATTCTTTAAAAAAAATTTTTTTTAATGTTCTTATTTATTTTTGAGACAGAGAGAGACAGAGCATGAACGGGGGGAGGGGCAGAGAGAAAGAGGGAGACACAGAATCTGAAGCAGGCTCCAGGCTCTGAGCTGTCAGCACAGAGCCTGACGCGGGGCTCGAACTCACAGACTGTGAGATCATGACCTAAGCTGGAGTGGGGCGCTCAACCAACTGAGCCACCCAGGTGCCCCAAGGTTTGTCAGAATTCTTAAGGTGTGATGAAGGTATATTGAAAATAGAAGTCACTTTTTAACATGTATACTAAACATTATCATAATTTCAATTTGTTCCATAAAATCCTCCAAAGCTAAAGTTACAGGAAAAGTTCAAGCTCATTAGGAACTCTGTGATATTAATGACACATCTAAATATACCCTGAAGAAACGGGGGACTAATATTTCCTGAGCATCTATTGTGTGTCAGGCAGAGTGCTGAATATCTTGCAAAGGTTGCCTCATACATATATGTCATCTGAAGGGTGAAAAATGATGTTTCCCATCTCTGTACCCTTAAAATGGGATAGAAATAACTGAGGTTCAAATTCCTGCAATTCAAGGATGGAAAAGATGGGATGGGTTTTGATCAGAAATATTTAAGTTCACTGTTGAGTCAAGGTAAACTGTATAAATCCTCTATTCTCCCCTTATTTTAAGTATGGAGTCACCACCTTAGTATGAATATCGTATCTTCTGTTGGATAGATTTTTGCTTTTAAGAATTCAGCACAATTTATTTTCCATAAAAGACACTCTATGCTGTATCAGGATTACACGTGCACATATTGCTTACTATAGAGGAGTCTCTGCCTTCCACTGATCTATAGGTAATAGAAGATGCCTCCAGAATACATTTCCCTAAAGTTATAATTGGATATGCCATGGGCTCACATAACAAGTCATGTCAATGCAAAGTGGCAAGTCATTTACTGCAGAGTTACAGGAAGTGCAAATTTGATCTGGTGTGTGACAAGTTGAAAGCTCTATTTTGCTGCCCGTGTTATAGAAATAGCTTGCTATTTGTGCATTGTTTTAGATAAACCCTTCGCTGGAAAGAGTGACCTGAGGTGGCCATAGACATATAGCTGACCTTATGTTTGTGACTGTCATAAGTAATGTTTCCTCTACCTTGCTAGAGACAGACATGATAAAATCAGCAGGTGTTCATGCAACTATGATGCCTTTGTTAGGAGGACACTGGCGGGATATTTCTTTATGTGAGTGTTTGTCTTAAAGTTTACCTTTGCCCCAAACAGCTGGGACACTTAGGATTTTTCAATTTGTTAACACCTTACTTCTGGTGTTCCCGTTATTACCTCTCTGAATCCTTAGAACAGAGCTCTGTCGTGGGGTGGTTTTTAGGAGCACAGTCTCTGGACCAGCTATCAGGGAAATGAATTCTAGCTTGACATGCTAGTGTGATACTTTGGGCAAGAAACTTAACTTGTGTAGGCCTCATTTTCTCCCCTGGTAAAATGAGGATAGTAATCACACCACAGTTACAGAGTTGTTGTGAAGGTTAAGGCAATGCAGGTGAAATTCTTAACACAATGGTTTATTCAAGGAATGAAATCCTTACAGTCCCGTTAGGTGGGTGAGGCAAATATGAAGCAGAAAGACATCAAGAAGTTAAGTAAGACACTCGGCCTAAGGCCACATAGTTGCAGAGTTGGATGGAGTCACATCAGCCATTCCCATTTTAGTCTTCTTTTAAAGGCTGCCTTGCTCTCTTAATTAAACACCTATGTGTATACGCAGCTGTTGACTTTCAGATGTGATGTTTTGTCAACAAATGTAATCATGGAGCTTATGCATTGCAACAGACATAGTTGTGAGGCAACGTGGCTGCCGCGATGGGGCTTATCTACGCCCAAGCGCCCACACACCTAAGCACAGACAGGCACGCATCTACATTCAGAATGTTCCCCTCTCAAAGGAAACTTCAGACTCTTTGCGCATATCTTCCTTCTAGTTATGGTTCTGTCACAACCTGGGCACTCAGAGCCTCAGCCTCCTTGCTAGTAAAACAGAAATAATAGTACATGACTTGTAGTATTATTAATTAAGAGATTACTAATCAGAATTTAAGATAGTGTATGGAAAGTCCTTAGCGACTGAGCCTGGCACAGAATAAAGTCCTAATAAATGTTAGCTAATATCTTTATTGTTGCCCTTGCTGATGGGGCACCGTGCTGGTGCCCGTGGTGTTTGTGAGGAGTCAGAGAGGGAAGACTCTCCTGACCAAACAATCTAAAAGTTGGCTATCTTAGGGGCCCCTGGGTGGCTCACTCGGTTAAGTGTCCGACTTCAGCTCAGGTCATGATCTCGTGGTTCGTGGGTTCGAGCCCCGTGTCGGGCTCTGTGCTGACAGCTCAGAGCCTGCATCCTGCTTCGTATTCTGTCTCCCTCTCCCTCTGCCCCTCCCCCACTCATGCTCTGTCTCTCTCAGTCTCTCAAAAATAAATAAACGTTAAAAAAAAATTAAAAGTTGGCTATCTTTTTCTCTATGTTATGTCTCATAACTCTTATGATTGACAATCTGAACTGATCTTTCTTATTTATCATCTCTTTGCCCCTATTAGAATTATGTTCCACAGAGGAGGGAACCCAGGACAATGCTGGACACATAGCAAGTGTCCCCCTAAAAGTCTGTAAATGAGTTAATGAGTAAAGAAGAGTTTGAAAGCAACGGGGAAGAGGAAGGAAGTAACCTGTGTGAGCAAAAAGGGATGGAAGAGCCTGTATTACCAACCTGTCACATGAATTTCTGGGTCTGTCAGCCACCAGCATTTGTTAAGAAGGAGGCAGCTTCCCAGAGGCAGTCTGCTAAAGAAATCAGGAATAATGTGATAGAGCACATGCAGTGAATGAAGCAAGCGTCTTTCTCCTCATGGGGATGGGGGACAAGTAAAACCTGTGTCGACATACTTGTCTGTGATCAGAGTTCAGGTCAACCTCATCCCCCAACTTTTCATGACTGTCACGATCCTGCTATCGAAATCCCGTTTTCCAATATCCTAGTTACTCTCCAAAATTGCGGTTGCAAGTTTCAGTCGACCAAATTGATTGCAGATGCCTTCAAAGATAGTGTCTGTGTGCACAAAGAAGCCTGCCATATGCTGATGAGCTTTAAGTGAGTTACTATATGTGACACAATTACAGTAGTGACTGGCACACAGCAACAGCTCCATAAATGTTCCCTGTTGCTGCACTTGTTATTATTATCATTACCATTTATTCAAAAGGGATTTACGGAGCTCCTATTATGTGCCTGCAGATGTTCTGGACTCAAGATATTTCATAGTAAACTAAACAGACCAGCTCTTGGACTTCATGAAGTCTATGATGTAGTGGCGGGGTTCAGAAAATAAAGTTTAGTATGTCATGCGGAATAGTGATTGATTGTGCTCCCTAGGTGGGTGGTTGGAGACTACACTCTTGGTGAGGACAGGCCCCCATCTGACTTGTTAAACACTGTCCCTTTAGTATCTTGCGAAGAACACAGCAGGCCTTCAGTTCACACTGGATGAATGACTAAAGGAGTGAAATTGTGAAAGGGGGCCTAGTTTAACGTGGGCGCTGCAGATTCTTGATTTAGGCTCTGTGTGCAGATACCATACGAGCTCTGCAGGTTCGAGGACTCTGTGTTTACTGGCAAAGTCTGGGTTAGAGTATATGTGGGTGGACAAGGGGGAAGAGAATGAGGCTGTGAGAGCAGACATATACATAAGCAAAATCTGTGTGGAACTGAGGTAATGCGCAAGGCAAAGTCTTTGGTTGTGTATTTTGAGGTAAATCTTAGCTTATGTGTGAGGCCGCGTGGAGGGTTCTGACTGGCCTAAACCTGAGCTTGAGTCAGCTTGTGGGGTATTAGCGATGGGTTGGTTGTATGAGGACAGGGTATTGGAAGTATTCTGCAACCCAGGGACCTGTGCATGCCTTTGACCTGTAATGTAATTGTCTGGGAGGCAAATTATGGGTGCTTGAAAAGCAAAATCTAGGGTGCTAAATATGAGGTGAGAATGGTTCGAGGGTAGATTTGTCTGTGAGTCAATTACAGGCTTTTGTGATCGTCAGCGAAGAGGGTACCCATTCAGAGGTTCTTTATTTGAGGGTGCAGGTTTGTGAGGCAGATTCTAGAAGCGGGGACAATTGTGAGACAATTCTAAGATGAGGAGGAGACAAATCTGGGATTATGGGTAAGCAAAGTCTAGGATTGTGAGTCTGGTACATCTGTGCGGGTGCGTGTTGTTGTAAATCAGAGCCCGGCTTTGACACGAACACACCTGAGCCCACTAGGTTTGCGTGCACGAGTGGGGCAGAGAGGTTTGTGTTTGAGAGGCACACTCGGAAGTCAGTGTGGGTGAAAGAGGGTTTCTGTGCCTGTGCGAGAGAGGCGAGTTCTTGAGTGTGAATCTGGGGGCCGCTGGGCGAGCGGGAAGCGTGCGTGCGTGTGTGTGCGCGCGCGCCAAGTTGGGATTTCTACTTTCCAAGGGGCCCCCAGGCCGCGCGACCCTGCGAGGCCACGTTAGGGTCGGGTGCGCGCCGAGGGGCGGCGGGCGGGCGACAGGTCCCGAGCCGGAGCGCGCCGCTGCCCCGGCCCCTGCGCCGCGCGCTCGCTGGCTGGCTGGGGACTGGCAGCAACCGGAGCTGCACTGCCGCCTCTGGCGCGAACGCTCAGGCGCCTCCTCCCGCCCCAGTCACTGTGGCTCGGAGCACGCTGCCGGCGGCTGCCCTTTCCGCCTCTGGGGGAGCAAAGCCGCGGGCCCGCCGTGCGCCTGAACCATGGCCTCGGGCCGGAGGGGCTGGGACAGCTCCCACGAGGACGATCTGCCCGTGTACCTGGCCAGGCCGGGCACCACGGACCAGGTCCCGCGGCAGAAGTACGGCGGCATGTTCTGCAACGTGGAGGGCGCCTTCGAGAGCAAGACGCTGGATTTCGATGCCCTGAGCGTGGGGCAGCGGGGCGCGAAGACTCCCCGGAGCAGCCAGGGCAGCGGCCGCGGCTCCGGGAGCCGGCCGGGAGTGGAGGGGGACACCCCGCGCCGGGGCCAAGGCCGGGAGGAGGGCAGGGAGCCCGCGCCCGCGTCGCCCGCGTCGCCCGCGCCCGCCGGGGTGGAGATCCGGAGCGCCACCGGCAAGGAGGTTTTGCAGAACCTCGGCCCCAAGGACAAGGTAAGGGGGCCCGCGGCTCTCCTCCTCCCGCCCTCGCTCCCCTGGCAGCCCGGGGCGACGCGGCCCGGGCACAACTTTCTCCCGCTCACTCAGCTCGGGGGAAGGGGGACAGGGAGGTGAAGGGCATCCTCTGCTGAGCGTAGCGCGACCTCTCAGCCCGGACCGATATTCGCGCGGGTTCCTAACTGCAGCATCTTCGTGGGCGCGGGACCCGGGTGCGCGGGTTTCCCCCGCTTCCCCGCAGCACCCCCGGGCCGGCGGGTCTGGGTGGGTGTGTCAGCCGGGCCAGCCAGGAAGGCTTCGTGATTTCTAGCCCTTCTCTCCGTCTGACTAACCATTGGCACAATTGTCTTGGCCCCACTCTGGCCCTCGATTAAATCTCAACCCGGGTCACCAGGGCAGAGGGCACACTGGCGCTGGGAAGATGGGGGTCATCTCCATAGTCCCCGGATGAACGTACAGGATGGGCGGTCCCCCCTCTCACTCTTGAAACATCAGCTCTGTCCCTGAAACTTTCGGGTGTGGAGCCACTAGACTAAACACCCTCATCTGCGTGCCTCTCTTCTGTCCTAGGTCGACATTTCACATCTGTGTTTGTAAAGTGTACATTTGTGTACAAAGCTTGTTGCAAGACTGGGTACCACAGGGATCCAGCTGTCTCTGGAAGACTATCACTTATTTTTGAAAACAGGCAAGAGTATTAAGGGTGCACTTTAAACTAGCACAAGCTGCAAATTCTCTGCTGCTTTTCCATGTGCCAAAGCCAATTTCTTCTGTATGTGTGTTTTTGAGAAACTCGTGACACCCTGAACTGGCTGAAGGTATGCCACTGAAATCCAGCCTGCTCTCATCTATTTGTTTATTTCATAGAAAATCAGAACTGTAGTTCAGAAAATTCAGGGTCTGGGCAGGGCTGGAGTATTCGAAGTTCAAACTGACGCTTTTGAGTTGGGGAACAATAGTAATCAGATACGTCACTCTTGTGTAGATAATGGCTGCAAAATCCATCCACATATATTATTCTCTGTGAATACTGGTATGAATAATAACCCAAAATGGAAATGTCTGCCCCAGAGCAATTACAGTTAATGCTTACCCAAGTTTTAGATGTTTTTCCATTCAAATGCAGTGAGGCAGTCAAAGGAAGGCATATCTCTGCACTGTTTGATTTTGGGAAGTTTAAAAAAATAAACAAAGCTTTAATTATTGATACCACTAGGGAAAGAAAGCACTGAAGTTAGTATTGTGTAAAGACACCTTTGGGAAACAATGTCCGTGCCCCGTGGAATCACTCGTTTAGTTGGTGATTTTCATATCATCCTTAGAGTATGGGATCCCTGTAGGCCCTGCTCAAATACCCTTTTAGGAAAAACTTCGGATATTTTGGAAAAGCTGTGGCTGATTTCTAAACTTAAGAATGGCGTGCCAGGAAGATTATCGCCTCTCTTCAGGTCTGAGCTGATCCCTATTGAAATGTTCCCTTCCTGACTCTAAGGGGTGGGAAAAGTGATGGAAACGGTCGGTAACAATTGCTGTGAGTCAGTGCTATTCCCTTTGCTGGAACACCCCTGATGTAAGCCAGATAATATGCCTGGTTTGCAAGATTTAAGGATGGTAACTAGAGAAAGGGAAAATGTTCCTCCTTTAAACCCAGACATTCTCTTCGTTTTCTTTCCTTTTGCAAACCCTATACTTTTGGCTCCTAATTGAAAAATAATAATACAACTTAAGCATCAGCAGGATTTCTAGTGCTACATGGTTATTTGTAAGTTCAGGCTTGCTGTCAGCTTCATTCAGGCCCTGTTATTATCTCTAATTTGGTTGAATCACACTGCTACAAGAGTCAGCAGACCTTATCTACTTCTGTTCTTGATGGCTATTTCCTTGAGGGAAGGGATTGTGTGTTTGGATTTATCACTATAGCTGAAATGCCTGGAACACTGGAGGTGTTCCAGAAATGGTTGGTATATTAAACCTCCTTAATGAATCCATATTTTTTGCTACATAGATGCAGAATGATTGTCTGGTCTCTCATTTATTTTTTATATTTTAGTTTTGATGTTTTAGAAGTAAACTCTAGGCCCAATGTGGGGTTTGAATTCACGACCCCAGGGTCAAGAGTCCCATGCTCTACTGACTGAGCCAGCCAGCTGTCCCTTTTGGCCTCTTATTTAAATACCACCATTTTCAGTGAGCCTGTACCTTGTGAAGCAGCTTTCAGAAAACATCACTTTAAAAAAATTAAATTAAACCCAAATCTGCCTACTTGTGGTTTCTATAAACTATTCTCGGTTCTGACCTTTTAAAATATAAGAATAGAGTTTTTTTTTTAAATTTCTGAGGTATTTTAATGACTTGAAGCATGTGGGTTTGTTTATCTGTCAGAAAAGTTGGGTATTGCCACAGTAACAAGCAATCCCCACATCTCAGTGGCTTAACGAAACAGTCACAGTTGATTTCTTGCTCCTGTTACTTGTCCACCATGGGTCACAGGGCAGCTCTGCCCATCATTTCCCCCCCAGGGACCTAGACTGATGGAGGTTTCACCTCTATGCTCTCATGTTAGGAAGAACATGGGCGTGTTGCTCATAGGCTCTGGAACTCCCTTGCTGAGGTTGTGAACATGACTTAGGTTCACATGTCACTGGCCAGAGCAAATCACTAACCTGTGTCCAAAAGAATTGGGAGGGTGTAATCTTACCATGATCCTGTAAGACAGAGATTAGAAATATTTGGAGGGGTTCCTGGCTGGCTCAGTGGGTGGAGCATGTGATGTTTGATCTCAGGGCTATGAGTTCGAGCCTCATTTTGGGCATAGAGCTTACTTAAAAAAATAATAAAAAATGAAAAAAAAAAACCAAAACAAAGTATTTGGAGTATAGCTTTCATACCTCCCCTATACCTGGGGCCAGACTATTGGGATGAGCTCTGGCTCCACCCATCCAAATTATGTGACTGTGAGCGTATAACTCGGCCTCTGGGCCTGTGCTTTCTCACCTGCAGAATGTGAATAACACTGAGTACTTTACACATATTGAGTACTCAGCACATATTAGTTATGATTACTCTTTGAGTTTTCACTGCCCTTTATATGTTTGAGGGCAATTGTATTCTTCCTAAAATTCTCTCTTTTAGCCTTATCATTCCTGCCTTCTTTAGCCCTCTCTTATGTAAGCCTTTCACCCTTCTGATTTACTTTTCAGGTTTGCCTATATTTTATAAATATTCTTTCAAAAAATGCGGTGCACAGAACTGAACACAGTGCTTCAGATGGGATATGGTCGTGGCAAAGTATATTAGGCTAGTTAATTTCCTTGACTTACATGGACATCATATGCTTTTGTAGTAGAAGAGCCAGAATTCAAACAGATTTTTCTGAGTCCAGAGTCCATTTTTCTGAGTTCTGACTCCTTCTTTCCAGACAGGGAGGCTGCTGTTTTATTTTAATTCAGTGAGCCTGACCCTGGTGTCTGCTCCTGATGTGTTACTGTCATGCAGGGCAAGGACAGAACTTTCTGCCACACCTCTAGCACTTTCCTCCATCTTGCTGCCAACCCATTATTCAGAGCAGTTGGAGAACAGTTGCCCAGCCTATGAAAAGAGTTGCTGCAAAATCCTTATTTTTTCAAGTTGAATGCAAAGTTATTAAAAGAGATTAAAAAAAAATGTCTTGATAAACTCACAGTATGCCTTGTCTACAGCATACCTCCTTAGTAACCCCCACCTTAAGTTTAGTTAATAAATGCATAAATTATGAAGAGATTCTACAACAAACTGTGTGGGAGAATAAAAGTAAAAAAAGGTCTCTGAGTTATACTTTGAATGACAAGTGCCATATTTGAGGTATGATTGGGTGTTTATATTGTGGTTCTGGAGCTACCTGTAAACACCTTGTTAAATAATGTACCTAGATTTTTTTCTTCTGATAGGCATTTATACTGCCCAAATCCTCCCTGGTTGGCTCACATAACTTTTCGTTTATAACTTTTGACAGTAAGTGCATAAAAAAGCAGTTGTAAATGAAAAGGAAGTATTTTTCACCATTTCTCAAGATGGTTTCCAGAGTTTTTCTTGCAGCAAAGAAATTACTAAGGGGAGGAGAATGATGATATATGGTCTGCCAAGAGCAAATGATACTGCAAAAACTCTGTCATCCAGTGAAAACAAAGTAATGACATTATGATTACATGGGTCTATTGATAACTCCCAGTCAGGAGCCGTGGGTCATTTCTAGTCCCCTGTTTCCCACATGGGCCACTTTCGTGCAAGTTGTTTCCTTTGTGAAGTCAGTAGGGGTTCTGGGTGTAGGAGGAGAGCATTTGAAACAGGCAAGTTGTGGCTCTTACCTTTTTTTTTTTTTTTTTTAAATCATTCGTCCTGTGCCTTTTTGCTCCTGGGTGGAAAATTTTCAAAACGATCCAGAGAAGCTGAAGTTGTCCTCCTTACCCCATGCAAGGGAAGACAGCTGGAAATAGAATTCTAGGTTTATAAAGTCCTCTCCACATCATCAGAATCCCTGGAGTGTATGAATTTTTCAAAGCTGCTCTGACAAACCAAAGTCCGCACTTAGGCTGGGAGAAAAGGCTCTTGGGTACCTGGCCCCCAGGCCACACTCGAATCAGGAACTATATTAACTTACCCAAACTTGGAAGCGTTCGAAACCTTTCAGAACTTTGGTTTAGTTTGACAGTAGGCATTTGAGGAACATAAAAAAACGTACCTTCCAAGTAATGCTGCGATTGGCAGGGTTCCCTCAAAGTAATGGTCCCTGGAGACAGGGTATTGCTGACGGCTCTTGTAAGTAATGTCTAAGACGGCCAGGGGACTGTCCGTGATGTTTTTCTGTCAGTGATTTCTATAGCTGATTCTCTTTATGATTAATTTCCCCTGGGCGTTATTCCTGCAGATAATGTTCCTGTGAGACAGTGGATAGAGCTTACTAGGAGTAGGGCAGCCTGCCTGAGAATGCAGGCTATGACTGGCAGCTCAGCTCTCCATTTTTGAGAAGAGGCAGAAGTCCATTTATGTGTGTAAGCACTTTTTAAAAGTTAAGCTTATAGGAAGATGGAATGTTAAAGTTTATCTGTACTCTTTTAGAAAAAAATTTTTTTTAATGTTTATTTATTTTCAGGAGAGAGAGAAAGAGAAAGAGTGTGAGCAGGGGAAGGGCAGACAGGGAGGCACAGAAGCCAAACCAGGTTCTGGGCTCTGAGCTGTCCACGCAGAGCCCGACACGGGGCTGGAACCCATGAACCGTGAGATCATGACCTGAGCTGAAGTCAGACGCTTAACTGACTGAGCCACCCAGGCACCCCAAAGTTTATCTGTACTCTTAACCTGGACTTACGTGGCTTTGAAAAACCAGTTCTACTCCATCAAAAACCAATGAGATGAGGCAAACAAACAATAAACAAAGCAACAAACAGAAACTAAACCAAGAGGATAAAGCATTAGCAGTCTCAACTTGGAGACCCAATCTTTAACCAGCTTGGGCAACTCACCTCCCTTCTCTCTGAGACTTAGCTTCCTCCTTTCTAAAATGAAGGGCCTTGGGGCGCCTGGGTGGCTCAGTCGGTTAAGCGTCCGACTTCGGCTCAGGTCACGATCTCGCGGTCTGTGAGTTCGAGCCCCGCGTCGGGCTCTGGGCTGATGGCTCGGAGCCTGGAGCCTGCTTCCGATTCTGTGTCTCCCTCTCTCTCTGCCCCTCCCCCGTTCATGCTCTGTCTCTCTCTGTCCCAAAAATAAATAAATGTTAAAAAAAAAAGTAAAAAAAAAGTAAAAAAAATAAAATGAAGGGCCTGGACCAGGTCTATAAGCTTCTTTTATTGTACACCTCTATGCAAAAATTTTTTGAGCATGGTCTCTCTCTCTCTATGTATAGGTACACACGTGCATATGTATAAATTACATGCACAACATACATACAATTGACCCTTGAGAAACACAGGGGTTAGGGTGCTAACCCCCATGCAGTCAAAAATCCATGTGTACCCATGGACTCCCCTGAACCTTAACCATTAATAGCTTGCTGTTGACCAGAAGCCTTACTGATAACATAAACAGTCAATTAATACAGTTTATATACAGTTTGTATATAAAATACAAACATTTTGTATGTTATACGTATTGCATGCTGTATTCTTATGAGAAAGTAAGCTAGAGAAAAGAAAATGTTATTAAGAGAATTGTAAGGAAGAGAAAATATATGTACAGTACTGTATGGTATTTATAAAAATAAATCCACATGTAAATGGACCAGTGCAGTTCAAACCTGTGTTGTTCACTGGTCAACTGTATTAATATCTTATGACTGTTATACAATACAAAACAAGTACAAAGTAAAATATTGTATATACAAATATAGATCCTGATATTTTTCGCTTGTGCCCTAGTGGCTTGTCTTGCCCACACAATTGGGTAAGTGCTCGTGAGTCCTTAATCTTCAGATCAAAGCCATAACAGTCAGTGGTTCTAATATTATGGTCATTAATGAATTCATTGTCAATTTGAGTTCTTCAGTGATATATGCTCTTTTATTGACCAGTTTCTAAGAGAAATAAACTGTGGAAGCCTTGCAGTGAGGCTACAGACTGAGTGTTGGTAGTGTTCAGTATACTCTCTTTCTGTATGTGGGGTTGGGCCAGTGGGGTGTGGACAACAAGGTCACCATAAATAGGGTGAGGAGTCCCCAGACCTCCCTTCAGCGTCTAATTTTTTCTGTACTCCTTTATTCTAAAAACACTTACTAAGCACCGGCTATGTAGGTGCACAATCAAAACCTAAGACAAACCAAAGAGATAAACAATAGGAAAGCATTAACTGCATTTCCTTGTAGTCTCCCATTGAAAATTGCTGTTACTACAATGGTGTATTTTCTTTACATCTGTGTGTGTGTGACACATATGTTTTTCATTCCAAAATAAAAGTGGGAATATACATTATTATATATTTTTAAACTATTTTTGACCACTTTAATGCATTTTAATAAACTTTATTTCTGAGAACAGTTTTAGGTTCACAGCAAAAATGAGTGGAAAGTACAGAGATTTCCCTTGTTTCTCCTGCCCCGACACTTTCATGGCTCCCTCCGTTATCCACATCTCCCACCAGAGCAGTACATTTCTTACACTTGAAGAACGCTCACTGACACATCTTTATCACCCACAGGCCATAGTTTACATTAGGGTTCACTCTTGGTGTTGTACAGTCTGTGGATTTTGACAAATGCATAATGATATATATCCATCATTATAGTAGGAAACACAGTATTTTCATTGCCCTGGAAGTCCATTGAGCTCACCTATTTATCCCTCCCTTTCTTCTAAACGCTGGCAACTACAATCTTTCTATTGTCTCCATAGCTTTGCCTTTGTTAGAATATCATATTTTGGGAATCATACAGTCTGTAGCTTTTTCAGATTGCCTTTTTTCACTTAGCAATATGTATTTAACAATCCTCCAAATCTTTTCATGGCTGGAAAGCTCATATCTTTTTAGCATGGAATAATATTCCATTTTCTGGATGTACAGTTTATCCATTCACCTACTGGAGGACATTTTGGTTGCTTCTCAGTTTTGGCAATTATGACTCAAGCTTCTATAAACATTTGTATGTAGCTTTTTACGTGGACATTTCATTTGAGTAAATACCAAGGAGTGCAGTTGTTGAATGGTGTTGGATGAGTACTTTTAATTTTGTAAGAAATCTCTAAACTGTCTTCCAAAGTGGTTGTACCATTTTTTGTATTCCTACCAGCAATTAATGAGAGTTTCTGTTGCTCCACATCCTTGTCAGCATTTGGTGTTGTTACTGTTTTGGATTACGGCCTACAATAGTAGTAGATGTGTAGAGATTTCTCATTGTTGCTTCAATTTACAATTATCTGATGACATAATGTTGAACATCTTTTCATATGCTTATTGTCATCTGGGTATCTTTTTGGTGAGGTGTCTGTTCAGGTCTTTGGCCCATTTTCTAACTGGATTATTCATTTTCCTATTGCTGAGTTTTAAGAGTTCTTTGTATATTTTAGATAATAATCCTTTGTCAGGTGTGTCTTGCAAATATTTTTCTCCCAGTCTATGGCTTGACATTGTTTTTTTGTAGAAAAGAAGTTTTTAATTTTACTGAAGTCCAGCTTATCAATTTTTTCTTTCATCAGTTATGCCTTTGGTGTTGTATCTAAAAAGTCATTGCCATACCCAAGGTCCTCTGGGGTTTTTTCTATCTTATTTTCTAGGAGTTTTATAGTTTTCATTTTACATTTAGGTCTATGATCCATTTTGAGTTAATTTTTGTGAAGGGTTTAAAGTCTCTGTCTACATTCATTTTATTGCGTGTGGATGTTCAATTGCTCCAGCACCATTTGTTGAAAAAGACTATCTTTTCCCGTTCTATTGCTTTTGCTTCTTTGTCAAAGATCAGTTGACTCTATTTATATGGACCTATTTCTAGGTTCTCTGTTTTGATCTATTAATCTGCTTGTGTATTCTTTTGCCAATACCACATTGTCTTATTTTTTATTTATTCACTTTGAACGTTATTATTATTATTTTTTAAGCAGACTCCACACCCACTGTGGGGCATGAACTCATGACGGCAAGATCAAGAGTTGCATGCTCTTCCAACTGAGCCAGACAGGCACCTCTAATACCATATTGTCCTGATTAGTGTAGCTTCGTTGTAAGTCTTGAAGTTGAGTGGTGTCAGTTCTCATCATTAAGTATGAGGTTAGCTGTAGGTTTTGAATTGATGTTCTTTATCAAGTCGAGGGCATTCTCATCTATACCTAGTTGGCTGAGAACTTTTATCATGTGTGGGTGCCAGATTTTGTCAAGTGGTTTTCCTGCATCTGTTGATTTTGTTCACTGTTCTTTTTTAGCCTCTTGATGTGGTAGATTACATTAATTTTCCAGTGTTGAACCAGCCTTCCATTCCTTGGATAAAATCCTCTTGGTCATGGTATGTAATTCTTTGTATACATTGTTGAATTTGATTTGCTAATATTTTGTCAACAGAATTTACATCTGTGCCTAAGAGAGGTATTGGTGTCTCCTTTTCTTTTTTGTAAGGTCTATCTGGTTTTGGATTCGAGTAATGGTGTTCTCCTAGAATGAGCTAAGAAGTATTCCCTTTGCTTCTGTCTCTGGAGGAGCTTGTAGAGAATTGGCTTAATTTCTTCTTTAAATGTTTGCTAGAGTTCACGAGTGAACCCACCTGGGCCCAGTGCTGTTTAGGAATTAATTATTGATTAAATTTCTTTAATAGATATAGACCTATTCAGATTGTCTATTTCTTCTTGTGTGAGTTTACTAGATTGTGTCTGTCAAGGAAATTATCTATTTTATCTAGATTATCAAATTTGTGGGCATAGAGTTTTTCATAATATTCTTTCTTATCTTTTTAATGTTGATGGAATCTGTAGTGATGTCCCCTCTTTCATTTCTGATAAAAGTAGTTTGGGTCTTCTCTTGTTTTTCTTAGTTATCCTAGCTAGATGCTTATCAATTTTATTGGTCAAAGAATGGGCTTTTGGCTTAGTTAATTTTCTTTATTGATTTCTTATTTTCAATTTCATTGATTTATGTTCTAATTTTTATTCTTTTCTTCTGCTTACTTTGGATCTAATTTGTCTTCTTTTTCTAGTTGTAAGATGGGCGCTTAGATTATTGATTTTCGGTCTTTTTTTTCCTTTTTAATATGTTCATTCAATGTTATAAATTTCCTTCTAAGCAATGTTTTAATTGCATCCCACAAATTTGGTTATACTATATTTTCACTTTAATTTAGGTCAAAATATTTATAAATTTCTTTTGAAAATTCTTCAGTGACCCATGTGTTATTTGAAAGGTATTTAATCAATTATTTTGGGGTTTTCCTGCTATCTTTTTGATACTCATTTATGTTTTAATTGTGTAAGAGCAGACATTATATGATTTATATTATTTTAAATTTAAGATGTGTTTTATAGGTCAGAATGGGGTCTATCTTGGTGAATGTTCTATGTGAGCTTGAGAAGAATGTACATTCTTCTTTTGTTAGATAAAGTAGTCTGTGGTATCAGTAATATCTAGCTCATTGATAGTTCTATTGAATTCAACTATGTCCTTACTGATTTTCTGTCTGCTGGATCTGTCCATTTCCTACAGAGGGGTGTTTAGAGTCTCCAAATATAATAGTGGATTCATCTGTTTCTCCTTGCAATTCTACTGTTTTTTCCTTACATACTTTGATGCTTTTTTTGTAGACACATATATGTTAAGAATTATTATGTATTCTTGGAGAATTGACCCTTTTATAATTATACCTGATGAATAACTTTCCTACTTTGAAGTCTGCTTTGTCTGAAATTAACGTAGCTATTCCTGCTTTCTGTTGATTAGTGTTAGCAGAGTGTGTTTTTTCTCTACCCATTTACTTTTGGTTCATTTGTGTCCTTACATTTAAAGTTGGTTTCTTGTAGACAATGTATAGTGGGGTTGTGTTTTTGATCCACTCTGACAATTTCTGTCTTCTCATTCGTGCATTTAAACCATTGACATTCAAGGTGATTATTGATATAGCTAGACTCATATTTACTATATTTGCTGGTGTTTTCTGCTTCTTTTCCTTTTCCTTGTTCTTATTTTGTCTTCCATTCTTTTTCTTCCCTTTGTAAAGATTTTAATTGAGCATTTTATGTGATTCCATTTTCTTTCCTATCTTAGCATGTCAGTTACATTTAAAAAAAATGATTATTTATTTATTTTGAGAAAGCGAGTGAGTGGAGGAGGAGCAGACAGAGAGAAAAAGAGGGAGAGAGAGAATTCCAAGCAGGCCCCGCACTGTCAGCACAGAGCCCTACGTGGGGCTCGAACTCAGGAACCATGAGATCATGACCTGAGCTGAAAACAAGAGTCCAAGCTTAACTGACTGAAGCACCCAGGTGCCCCTCACACTTCTTTTTTACTTTTTCTAGTGGTTGCCCTAGAGTTCGTAGTATGCATTTACGACTCACCCAGGTATACCGCCAAATAACACTGTACCACTTCATGGGTAGTGCAAGTACCATAAAATAACAAAATATTTGTAATTCTTCCCGCTCTGTCCCTTGTATTATTAGTTATTCACTTCACTTATACAGAAGCATATATAGACATATCTAATTGAATGCATTGTTGCTATTATTATTTTGAACAAACCATTACATGTTAGATCAATTAAGGATGAGAAAAATTACATTTTTATATTAGCGTCACTTATTCCTCCTGTAGTGCTCTTTCTTTTTTTCATGGACATTCACATTGCAGACCCCTATCATTTCTTGTTTGTGAAGAATTTCTTTTAACATTTCTTGCAAGGCAGATGTACTGCCAACACATTCCCTCAGTTTTTATTTGTCTGAGAAAGTCTGTATTTCTCCTTCCATTTTTTAAAATGATAGTGGACACATGTCATTAGTTTCTGGTATACAACAAAGTGATTCCACAAGACTACATGATATGCTACGCTCGCCACCCGTGTAGCTACCTTCTGTCACTATACAGCCCTATTACAGTACCACTCACTATATTCCCTGTGCTGTTCCTTTTATCCCAGTGACTTACTCATTTCATAACTGAAAGCCTTTATCTTCTGCTCCCCTTCACCCATTTTGCCCCTCTTTGACCCTCTTGGCCTCTGGCAACCATCAGTTTTTTTCTCTGTATTTATGGGTCTGTTTCTGCTTTTTGTTTGTTTGTTCATTTGTTATGTTTTCTAGATTCCACACATAAGTAAAATCATATAGTACTTGTCTTTCTCTGACATTTCATTTAGCATTATACCCTCTAGGTCTGTCCATGTTGATGCAAATGGCAAGATCTCATTTTTTTTTATGGCTGAATAATATTCCATTATATGTGTGTGTATACATATATATGTGTGTGTATACATGTATACATATATATGTGTATACATATATATGTGTGTGTATACATATATATATATATGTATATATATATCACATCTTCCTTATCCATTCGTCTGTGGATGGACACTTGGGTTGCTTCCATATCTTAGCTGTTGTATATAATACTGCAGAAAACATAGGGGTGTATGTATCTTTTCAAATTAGTGTTTTTGCTTTCTTTGCGTAAATACCCAGTAGTGGGATTACTGGATCATCTGGTATTTCTATTTTTAATTTTTTAAGGAACTTCCATGCTGTCTTCCCGTATGTTTTCCAGCCACTGTTGGTGGCTCCACCAATTTACATTCCCACCAACAGTGCATGAAGGTTCCTTTTTCTCTGCATCCTTACCAGTGCTTGTTGTTTCTTGTCTTTCTGATTCTAACCATTCTGACAAGTGTGAAGTGATATCTTAACTGTGTTTTGATTTGCATTTCCCTGAGATGAGTGATGTTGGGCATCTTTTCATGTGTTCTTTTTCACTTTGGAAGGATATTTTGCAAGGTCAGAATTGTAGGATGGTGGGTTTTTTCTCTCAACACTTTATTTTTTGAATTTCTTTAAAAAATTTTTTAATGGTTAGTTTTGAGAGAGAGAGAGAGAGAGCACGCGCGCTAGAGCAAGCACTGGTGGGGGAGGGGCAGAGAGAGAGGGAAACACAGAAGCTGAAGCAGGCTCCAATACAGAGCTGTCAGTACAGAACCTAACATGGGGCTCAAACTCACAAACTGTGAGATCATGACCTGAGCCGAAGTCAGACACTTAATGGACTGAGCCACCCAGGCACCCTTCTCTCAACACTTTAAATATGTCAATCTATTCTCTTTTGTTTGTATCGTTTCTGAGAAGAAATCCGATGTAACTTTTATCTTTGCCTCTGTTGTGATGTATTACATATTTAGCTACTGGTTTCTTAAAAAAATTTTATTTAAAAAAAATTTTTAAAGTAACTTATACACCCAGTATGGGGCTTGAACCCACAACCCTAAGATCAAGAGTCGTATGTTCTGCTGACTGAGCCAGGCTTGCTGAGTTACTCATTTCTTTTAGTTGGGCATTTATATTTTTGCTTTCAGTTTCAATTTCACTTTTACTTCTCTTCTTTTGTCATTGTAAATAAGGAGGTGAGAGATGTTCTTCTAGCCAAATCTTTGTGTGTATTCATTTCTTTATCATTCGTGAATGGAAACTTCCTGGAAACGGTTGCATGTGGAGTGGTTGTTTTCATGCTACCGGAAGAGTGAGCATGGGATGCTTGCTTGCCATGTGGGACTGCAAGGGCAGGACTCTGGGTAAATCAGGGAAGAAGAAGGAGGAGTGCAGGCTGGGCCACAATGCTCAACAGCAGAGATGAAGGGGCCACAGGAGCCAGGCAAGGGGGGGGGGGGTGTAGAGTAAAAGACGTTGGAAGAAGATTTTAGATCTTAGCTGGAGATAAAATGTAGAAAGAAAAAACAAAGCGTCTGTTCTCTCTCTACTAAAGTAGTTGTCAGCATAATCTCTTGGAATTCTACCTTTCCTTGGCTTTAGGGCACAGAGACGAGGTTCACGGTGTGTTCTAATGAAAGGCTCCATTTATGGAGTACTTGCTCATGCAAGGAACCGCTGCTACTGGCAATCCTTACACTAACCCTACGGAATAGGTATTAATATCTACATTGACTGGAAGAGAAACCGAATCTTGGAGAGGTGCCTTGACTTCCTTTAATTATACAACTAGAAAGGGATAAAGTCCAGATTTTGGCCTAAGGACTGTCTGATGGATTTTTGCATACTATTTTGCTGTTCTTTTATGTGGTGGCAGCTAAACATTGGTACTGAGTGGGGTCCAGCACTAGAACTGGCTTGGTTAAGAGGATCATCCCAATAAAATTTCTACCAGGGGGACTTTCTGGAGAGTGAGTGGACGGGGCTCATAGAATCAAAATAGGGAAGCTGAATTTGATCAAGTCCAAAAGGTGAACACAGTTACTGAACCGGAAGACATTAGAAGCTCTGAATCCCGGGGGCACCTGGGTGGCTCAGTCAGTTAAGGGTCCTACTTCTGCTCAGGTCATAGTCTCATGGTGTATAAGTTCGAGCCCCGTGTCAGGCTATGCACTGATGGCTCAGAGCCTGGAACCTGATTTGGATTCTGTGTTTACCCCCCTCTCTCTGTCCCTCCCCGGCTTGTGCTCTCTCTCTCTCTCTCAAGAGTAAGTAAATAAACATTAAAAAAGAAGAAGAAGAAGAAGAAGAAGAAGAAGCAGCTGTGAATCCCTAGAAAGAGGCCAAGAGGCGGAGCAAGGGAACAAGTGGAGAGGCTCAGAGAGTTTTCATGGTATTCCCCAAGTGCTGATGATAATTTTTCTTGGATGCTGTGACTTGTTGGTAGGTTCGCCTCATTTAAAGCACTTTTACTATCTGCTAAGGGCAGATCCTATTCAAAGGATGGTGCCAGAGATAGGGCTCAAATTGAGATCTACAGGAGGCCTGGGGATCGCTCACACACCACTTTTCTAGACAATCCGTACCAAGGACAGAACGATTTGGCTTATTTCCAAGAAGCTAGCTTGTGTCCGAAGAGAAAAGATTCAGTGCTTATGTTGAGTTGAAAGTGGGCTAGGGAGGGACTGTTTTCCTCTTACTAATATCCTCACATTCTCTCACTTGGATAGAAAGAAAGAAACCCACTGAAATGGGAAGTTGAAGTTGTGGGATAAATGGATCCTAAGCGAGAAGTAAAAAAAACAAAAAACAAAAAACAAAAACCATTGATGAATAATAATATCTCACACAATTGGTAGGGAGACAAAACCTTTCCAGAGATACAGTTTTCTTCTACTTACCAAGCAAGAGTGAGGAAGCCAGCCAGATCTTTCAGTGAGATTGTAGAGTGGAGTATAGGGAGTTTCTCCTGGGTGTTGGGGAGTTGAAATGAAGGCAGTATCTGGCAATGCATGCCGTCAACTAAGAGTTTGTAAATAAAGGATGAGATATCCCTCGCGTGCCTACAACAAGAGTCTATAAAGGCTTAGATAATAAATATTTTAGGCTTTGTGGGCTATCAGGTGTCCACCCCAACTTCCAGAGTCTGTATAACAAAGTTATCCATAGACAATATGTGTGTGAATGAATGAGTGTGGCTGTGTGCCACTAAAACTTTACAGAAATCAGGCAGTGGGCTGGATTTGACCCAAGGGCATTTGTTTGTCAGCTCTTGGTCTTGAATATAAGAGGGGCATAAGGGTGTATGGGATTGTGTGTTTGCATGAGCATTGGAGTAGCAGAGGGGACCTTAGCAGCTTTTCAATATGAAAAGATTTAGAAATTTGAGGTAACTAGGCAAAACCATTTGAAAGGCTCAGAAACACTTGCGCTCCTTTCAGGATGTCTGGAGTTTGGAGGAGGAAATTAAAAATAAACACATACCTGGCAATGAAGAGGAGAACACTGCAAGATTTTTTAGAGATGGCAAATTTACGAAGCGGAGACAAGGTTTTGTAAAGAACAAAGACGGGGAAAGGTGGGGGGGGGGGCGGTCGAATAGGATAACCTGGAAATGACAGTGAGAAAGAAACAAATACAGGAAGTCCGAGTGATTAGGAAGAAGGAGGTCAGGCTGAAAATTAAGCTTTCCTGCCGCGCTAGAAAAAGCAGAGGTGTGAAGGCAGCCAACATCTTGGAGCTGCAAAGAGGAGAGCAAACGGTGGAAAATAGGTTCTCTTGGAGTCCTTAACAGAACGTGACATTGTTAAGTGAATGGGGAGAATGCTTACTCACACGGAGAACATGCAAACAGATTTAAAAATGGGAAGTTTGGGGAGCTGAAATAATGCCTTTATAAATATGTGCTTAAGAGTGTTCAGAGAAAGGGTGTACTCGGGAGGGTGTGTACTGCCTTTTGGAACATGTATGCTCACCATTCAGGAAACCTGACTTGAGGTCAGGAATTCAGCTGGGGCTAGCTCCCCTCGGGGCATGCAGTGAGAGTCAGTGGCTGTCCCTCTGAGCTTTCATTCATTTATTTATTCTTTCATCCATTCATGAGTCCAACAGATACTTACTAAGACTCCATCCTTAGCCTTTTCAGGGTCACTAGCAATCAGAGATCTGTCAGGTACTCGAAGGGATTTGCGAAAGAGGTGATGGCAGCTTTAAAGTGAGTGCTCAGAGGAAGGGCACGGGTTCCCCTTCCACCAAAGGAGGGAGAAGGAAGGAAATAGATATTCACAAAAAAGATTTCTCTGTCACATGGCAGATTCATCCGATTAGACTGTAGAATCTCAGAGCAAGGAGCAATTTCAAAGATTATTTTTCCTTTTCACTTTATGAATAGGAAAACTGAGACCCCAAGATGGGAATAAGGGTGAAAAATAAAAATTTTTGAGTGCTTATTATATACCAGGCACTCTTTTTTTTTAACCTTGGTAAAATATGCATAACATAAAAGTTTTCCATTTTAACTTTTTAAATTTTATTTTCTTTTTTTTTAATTGAAGTATAGTTGACTTTTTTTTATTGGAGTATAGTTGACATTAACAATTTTTTTGACATTAACGACTTTAAAGTACAGTTTCCATTTACAGCATTGTGCAATCATTACCACTATCTTGTTCCAGAACTTTTCCATGATCTCAAATGGAAACTCTGTACCCGTTAGCAGTCCCTCCCCATTTGCCCCTCCCTCCAGCCCCTGGCAACAACAAATCTACTTTCTGTCTCTATAGATTTCGCTATTCTGGACATTCCATAAAAATGGAGTCATACAATATGTGGTCTCTTTTGGTTTGGCTTCTTTCATTGAGTGTAATGTTTTAAAGGTTCATCTTGTAGCATGTGTTGGTATTTTATTATTTGTTATGGCTGAATAATATTCCATTGTATGGCTATACCACTTTTTTTTCACGTCCTTTCTGAATAGATTTTTTTTTACTTAATAGACTTTATTTTCTTGTGCAGTTTTTAGAAAAACAGTGCATTTTTTTACAGAAAAAAATGAACAGAAAGCACAGAACCCCAACATACCCCCTTACCCTCACCCATCATTGATTTCCTCTATTATTAACATTTTGCGTTAGTATGGTATTTTGTTACAATTGATGGGCCAGTGTTGATACTTTGTTATTAAGCCCACAGTTTACATTAGGATTCAGTCTTGGTTTTGTATATTCTATGGGTGTTGACAAAAAGTATAATGACCTGTATCCTATAGGATAGTTTCATTGCCATAAGTGAGTGTCCTATAGAATGTTGTGCTATAGAATAGTTTCCTATAGAAACTATGTCTCCTATAGAATAGTTTCATCGCCATAAGTGAGTAGGATTTAAAATTTTATTATTGAAGTGTAGCTGACATTCAGTGTTGTATTCCTTTGAGGTACAGGATATGCCACATTTTGTTTTCCCGTTCATCAGCTGATGGACATTTTGGTTGTTTCTACTTTTTGGCCGTTGTGAATAGCGCTGTGCCAGGCATTTTTTTTTTTTTTTTAAGGACTTAACATTTATTAATTTAGTCTGTTCACAGAAACCCTTGGAGGGAGGCTTTATAATTACACTCATTTAATAGATAAGAAATGAGAGATCAGATCATTTGCCAAGTTACACAGTTCATAGAAGGGGGCTGAGGGGAAGCTAAGACCCAAATGTCCTGTTTCCCAGCCTCCTGCCCCTTCCGCTCTCCCCACTAGCTCAGCTCTAAGGGCAGGACGCTCCACTGTCCCTGTTCTTCCTCAGTGTTCACAGTCCCATGTGCTTAGTGTATATGCTGTAAATTAGGTGACTCAAGCCCCTCTGCTGAATAATACATAGGAAACAAGAGGAAAACCGGAGATTATTTATCAGAAGTCACTCTCTTGTAATGGTGAATATATAAAACAACTGACTCACTCAGTAACAGGATATTGTAAATAATTTATGGCATAGTCACACGACAGAATACCCTAGAGCCATTAAAAATGATGCTGTACAAGAATAATGGTGTGAGAACGTGTTCCTGGCTTATTTGGTCCTTCATCATTATCAAGTCCCTGGGCAGGAACACAGAGGTTTAGAGAGGTTAACTGATCTCTGCAAGTTCAGACAGTTTGCAGAGCCAGAATTCTGTCTGAATCTCCAAACCATAAAAATTACACGGAAGTTGAACAGAATCTTAGCAGTGGCATATTTCTGTGCAGGACAATAATACCTTGTGTTTTCTTCTATTTCTTCAGCAACATTTTCCACATTTTCCACAATGACCTAGCCTTGCTTTGGAAATTGAGTAAAACCATTACATTTTCTCTTACAAAGAAGAGAGGCCTGTTCACATTAACCTCAAAACATGGTTGACAAAAAAAGGAAAAAAAAAATTTAAACCTGTCACGGAAGAAAATACGGGCCACAGCAAAAGTAAGGAGGGGTGCTGGCGACAGAGATCCTACGGGGAGGTAGAGTTCTGTGCCTACTTTCTTCTTTACCGGCTCAACATTTGGGAACTATTAATGGCTGCTGACCCCTCCTTTTCCCTTCATAAGCATTTCTGTTTCCCAATTCTGTACAAAGTTCTCGGGATGACTTGGGAGAGTGGTTAAGGAGCCACACCGAATGCTCGGTGGTCGCAATGTGGTCTCGTGGGACACGGCAGAGGTTTGCAGTGTGGTTATTCAAGTGACACCCCTGCCTGAAGTTTTCCCTTGCTGGCACTGCTGAGTGTGGCCGGGGAGCCCTTGCTTGGGGCCTGACTTTTGTCTTCTGGGTACTCTCCAGGAGGGATTTGAGAAACAAGCCTTCCGCAGATTGTTCATACAGGAACAATATTCGCGTGTTAGTGTTTGTTACCGTTGATAGGAACGACGTTCCAAAAACCAGTCATTGTCTCCGAGGCCTTAGGTTGTTGATGTTCAATTCCAAATTTCCCCTTTTCAAGTCCTGACCCCTCATTCAGTCAGCCCTGATGCAGCTTCACAATAGCTGTAATATTGTCATAATATCCATAGAAACCGTCAGCAAAGCTGCAAACACAGGATTACACCCTCCCTGCCGGCTGAGGCAGGAAGGCCAGATGGGCTTTGAAGGGGAAAAGGCCCTCAGTGAGACATCAATCACTTGGTAGCGGGGGAGGGGAACTCGATGGAGGAGGGGTGGGGAGGAAACCACTTTAGGAGGAAAATTGCGTTTGGTACAGTGTTTGCCACAGGGTGAATTTCCCAAATGAAGTGGCCAGCAGTGCAGGCTCCTTTCCAGGGCCCGTGTCTGGGCCTGGTTACTTGCTTGGACTCTGATGCTAATGAGGCGGGAGACAAAGATTTCTTCCTATATGTGTTCTCGACTTCATTGATTATTAACCGCAGACAGACATAAGGTCCTGGTCAGCACTCGTGCATGTGAACATGGAGACGGTAACGTGTAACGCCATGCCATTGCGATGGGCCAGGCCAGCCCCTTCATGTGAATGTTTCTTTTACATTCACAGCATCCCAAAGGGGAGGATATTATTATTCCCAGTTTACAGAGGAGGCAACTGGGCCTACTCTTACTTGCTTTCCTTCCTACCTCAGCTTCATCTTGAGTGTTTTCAGGGATTTTCCCTGAGCCCTCAAGGTCAGGTAAGGTTCTCTTGTGTGCTTTCTGAGATGCTTGTAGCTGTTACTTATTCTGTATTAGAAATTCTTGTTTGTCTCTTTCCTACTAGCCTGGGAACTTTTTTTTTTCCCCCAATTTCAAATGTTTATTTATTTTGAGAGAGATAACGAGCCAGGAATGGGAAGAGAGAGGGAGAGAATCCCAAGCAGGCTCCACGCTAACAGTGCAGAGCCGGACGTGGGGCTCGATCCCACGAACTGCAAGATCATGACCTGAGCCGAAATCAAGAGTCTGACGCTTATCCGACTGAGCCACTCAGGTGCCCCTAGCCTGGGAGCTTTTTGAGTCAATGCCCTTCATTTCTAACACAGGGTTTGACTCATACATAGTAGGTGGTCAGTACATACTTTTGAATGAATAAATGGATGAGTAGGAAAGTTTCAGTAACTTACTTAAAATCTGTGTTCTGTACAATTCTGTCCTGGCAGTTAGCACAGTCCCTGGCATGTAATGGACCCTCAATAATATTTGAATGAAATAGTGAATGAAGGAACATCAATTAGCTCATCACTCAGTGCGTCAGGGAGTCATGCCAAGCTTTTCTGACTTCCGACACTGTTTTGAATTAGCTGGTAGGAGCGATCATTCTCGTGTCTGGCCAGACAATTTAAAGTGCATGGCTTCCTGATAGTGGCTTGGTCCTGTCTACTTTCAGAATCACATCTCATTATATAACAGCTCTTACACTTATCTGAGGCCACCTCCACCCTGGTGGAAAGAACATTTGTCTGAAAGCCATGAAAGCAAGGGAGAGACATGGTTCTGTTAGTCACTATGTAAATTTGGCCAAGTCCCTTCACCTTCTGGGCCTTCATGTCTCTATTTTTAAAACAGAATTTTATAATTGTTGATGTTTTCTCATTAACACGTGGGGTTTGTTATACTTTCCTCTCCATGTCGGTGTATGTTTGAAATTCTTAAGAAATAATGGTCTTAAAATACTGAATTCTAAAAAACAAACAAAAAAACACTCCCCAACCCCTCAAATTTTAGTTGAGTGAAATTTGAGATTTTCCTGGAACGTGTAGGTTGGCACGGTGTTTTAGAAGTCCAGTGCACTATCCATTGTGCCACGGAGCCACCTGGCACAGTGTTTTAAATGGAAGTATAGGTTGACACAGTGTTACATTAGTTTCAGGTGTACAACTAGTGATTCAGCAAGTCTACATCATGCTATGCTGTGTTAGGCATATGTGTTATGTTCTTGCTACAAGTGTAGCTACCATCTGTTACCCTATAAAACTGTTACAATATCATTGACTATATTCTCCATATTGTGCCTTTATCCCTGTGACTTACTCTTTCCATACCTGGAGGCCTGTGTCTCCCACTTCCTTTCACCCATTTTGCCCCTCTCCCCTACTCTCCTCCCCTCTGGCAAACCCCAGTTCTGTGGTATACCGTCCCTTAAAAAAATAAAAACATAATCTTATGCAGAGTCCCAAAAAAACAAACTTTATGCCTAGAGGTCTTTCCCAATCTTCCCTTCCTGTCCTCACGCACACTTTTTTTTTTTAATTTTATTTTTTATTTTTTAAAATTTACATCCAAATTAGTTAGCATATAGTGCAACAACGATTTCAGGAGTAGATTCCTTAGTGCCCCTGACCCATTTAGCCCATCCCCCCTCCCGCAACCCCTCTGGTAACCCTCAGTTTGTTCTCCATATTTATGAGTCTCTTCTGTTTTGTCCCCCTCCCTGTTTTTATATTATTTTTGTTTCCCTTCCCTTCCCTTCATCTGTTTTGTCTCTTAAAGTCCTCATATGAGTGAAGTGATTTGATTTTTGTCTTTCTCTGACTGACTAATTTCACTTAGCATAATACCCTCCAGTTCCATCCACGTAGTTGCAAATGGCAAGATTTCATTCTTTTTGATTGCCGAGTAATACTCCATTGTATATGTGTACACCACATCTTCTTTATCTATTCATCCATCGATGGACATGTGGGCTCTTTGCATACTTTGCCTATTGTTGATAATGCTGCCATAAACGTTGGGGTGCATGTGTACCTTCGAAACAACACATCTGTATCCCGTGGATAAATGCCTAGTAGTGCAATTGCTGAGTTGTAGGGTAGTTCTATTTTTAGTTTTTTGAGGATCACTCCCACTCTTGATAGCCTCTGAGAAAGCTCAGGGGACAACTAGCTCCCTGGTAAATACAGTTCAGAACCTACTAGAATAGACTAGATTCTAAAGCTTAGGAATTTTAGAAATATGGGCCCTAAGCCCTGCAAACTATGTAGCCAGTTCTGAGCTAAAGGTAAGCATGACCTATCTTTACAAATAGGTGTCTTGATGGAGATGACTGGGCATGGGATTTGGGGTCATGGTTTCTGATTTTTGGACCCAGAACCACAACTTCCCCAAAGGTTATTACCATGGAGCAAGTCCTTTCACTTCTCTGAGCCAGTTTCCTCGTCTATAAATTGAGGAAAGTATTCTTTCACGATTGGGTTTTATGAGACTCAGTGAGAACTACCACTTACTGTATAATTACTGGGTATTTAGTGAATTTTGTGGAAGAGGCAATCCAACAGGGGCTTTGAGTCTCCCTGCATATTTCTGTGGTTATCCCCAAAATTCCAGGCCCTGACTACTCTTTACCTGGATCATTGCTCATGGTTATGTTTTCACTGAGCAAGCTTGAGAAATGAGGTAATGTTTCTCTCAAAGACTAGTCTTACTTCAACTTACTATATAAAAGTAGTGAATTCCCCAAGCACAGTGTTCTCTTATAACACAATGCACTGTATGTGCAGGCAGCCATGACAGGCCCTTTGTGTCATCCTGTGAGACTTGAGGGGCATGAACAACCAAAGAAAACCAACGTGCAACTGTGGCTAGTGCTTTTGTCATGAGTAATGAAGTTGTTGGTCTCTGACCCAGGAGTGTCCTGTCTTCTGACACCAGCCATGACATAGTAATAAGCTCACGTGTCAGGTTGTAAGTGTGATAAAATCTCAGGCACTGCACAGTTCTCGACATGTTATATATATTATATTACATGAGTTAAATGATTACAGCAGCCATATGATGTAGGTAGTTCTAGTAACCAGATTTCATAGAAAACAAAAGTAAGTTTGAACGAGGTTCGGTAACTTGCCAAAGGTCACACAGCTGTTATGCAGTCATTCTTTAACTGAGATTAAACGAATGTCTGTCTTATTCTAAAGGTTAAATCCTTAACTATAATATATTTATTTTCTGAGTCATACGAAGTAATGGCTATGAAATCCCTTCCAAACCTAATGCATTATACACACAAATTATTATTAATAAAACTATAATTATCATGTGAGCACTAAGAACTTGGTTTATTTCAGTGTATCTGTATTGATTGTCTGTGGTGATCCTGGCCTCCCCACGACAGATAAGCTGCCTATTCCAGCTTCTGTGGAAAACCTGAGTTTAGTAATGGCCATGCTGCTCGCTGGCTGTGTGACATTGGACGAGATATGTAACTGCTCTGTATCGGTCCATGTGGAGTCGTAAAAACAGACACAGTACTAAGTACATCAGATAGAGGGGATTTAACAGAGAGAATGGAGTATATACATGTTAGAAGCTGAAAGAACCCAAAGGAACATGCATGTAAATCCAGAGAGAGGGGCAAGAAGCAGCAGCCACCCAAGGCTGAGTGAACAAAGAGATAAGGCTTCCAGAATGGAGGCGTGTAGAGGGGCTGACCCACAGGGGTGGCGCTCGGATTTCTGAGAGACTCCAGCTGGCCGCTCTTGGTGCTATTGAGCGAGTGTGCAAAACTAGAGGTAGCAGTGCCCGAAGAAGCTGAAGCCTGGAGACAGCTGCTCTCCAGGAGTGATGTTGCAGGAACAGAGAAGCAGGAAGGAAGTTCCCTTTCCCTTTCTTTAGCTTTCTCTTCTCCATGTGCTGCCTTTTATTTACAGAATTTAATAGGACACTAGCTGATGGAGGGTCCTGGGTCATGTGGTGTGCAGAGTCCCAGCCAAGTCGAGATCAGAGAGGAGGGACCGTGGAAGGATGGATTTGGGGCTGAGAAACAGTAGGCAAGTATCAGGCACGATTGCCGTCTCTTGGTCCCACGTCTGTAAAATGGGGATAATGTTGATCTCATTATATCCTTTTGGAGGATTAAATGAAATAACCACTCACTTGCTTGAAAGTGATTGCAAGTGCCCAGTAAACGTAAGCTTTTATCATTCTTATTATGCTAAGCTTGCTTTCTGTATAATCTGCCTTTGCCTGTTTTCCAGTGGGACTGGGGTGTTACGCTGGCTTCAGGGATTATCAGGCCAGCTGGAAAGCTGGCTTTGCTGAGCCCCATGTGGAGAACAGGCTTCAGAACTCAGCACTTGCCCTTGTGAGTCAAGACGGGAACCCTCTCCCCAGGGATATTTAATTAGCTGCTTGTCAGAATGGTGTTGATGAAATGCTTGTCTCAGATGGGCTCTGGGGCTGCTCTGATGTGGGATTCTCAGTTTACTTCCTTTGTCATCCTGCTTCCTCTCTTTCCCCAAATAAAGCCCGCCGTGGTCCTTTCCCTTCTCTCTCTTCATTCTTCAGACAAGATAAAATGGCCTTTAGTGAGTCAGCAAGGATGGCACTACCAACCAGCTGTTTGCTCTTCTGGAGTTTCAGGCTGTGGCACCTTCTCAGAGTATACGGCCCCCTTGAGTTTCCACGCTGTAGCCTGGTAGGTAATTCAGGATTTAGACTGTGGAGTGGAAACAACCAGGTTCAAATCCTGGCTCAGCATTTTATTAGCTGTGTGACCTTAGGCAAATAACCTCCCTAAGCCTCAGTTTAGTCATCTGTAAAATGAGCATGGCTGTTACATGTGTATCATGGGGTTGTTGGGAAAATGAAAGAAGATAATTCCTGTAAAGCCCTAAATCCAGCATGCCTCAGATTTCATAAACCCTCAGTACGTGATACCTTTTATTACTGCCTGTCACCATTATTTTTTTTATGAACCCCTGAAGCAGGTTGAACTTAGGAATTTATTCCACAAATGTTTATTGGTCACCTGTTAGGTGTCAGATGCCGTGGAAATAATTGGTGAACCCAAAAGGAGCAAAATGCAAACCTGACCTGTGCAATTAGAAGAGAGTTCTTGCCTTTAAGGTGCTAACAGTTTGGGAAACGTGGGGTGGGGTGCAGGAAGGTTGGCCGTGTTTGAAACCACACTTACAGTACAGTGTGATGGGTATTACAATAGGGGTGTGCACAAAGGGCCAGAGGAGTCAAGAGACAGATGGGGGACAGAACCAAGACTTGGGGGACAGGGAAAGCTTCCCGTGGCCTCAGTGCACATTTGAGTTAGCTTCTAACATGTGGTATTAGAAATGTATGCTTGTGTGTGTGGGCAGGGGAAGAGGGACTGTGGCGTGGGAGGTGGGGGTTCCAAGCAGAGGATCTGTAAAGGAGAAAGCATGGCAAGCTTAAGTACCTGAGGTTCTATAGATAGGGCGTAAGTTGGGTAAAAGTCAAAGGCAGAGAGGTCAGCCAGGGCCAAATTATGCAGAGTCTTACAGAGCATGTGCAGGGCCACACATCCCCGGAGCCACCGTGGACTCTCTTGGCTGCCTCCGTCTTCGCAGAGATGCCTTCTGCATCTCGGAACATAAATCCTATATATTATGGCATTTGTCTAACCAGTAATCGATTGTCTCCTTTCTTACTAAGACAGCCCTAATTTTGTTGAGGGAGCCAGTGTACCCTGCTTGAAAAACTCCCATTTTCCAGCTTCCCTTACAGAGTTCTGCATAGCTGAATGCCAGTCCTAACTGACAATGATGTGTTCAGCCTGGAGATACAATGAAAATCATGAAGTCAGAATGGATATTAAAAAGATCTGTAAACCTCCACTAACAGACCAATAAACACAAAGGGAATGTTTGAAGCTTTGACAAATGTGTCATCTTCTACAGTGCATAACCCAGGATAAATCCTTTATTAAAGAACATTTTTATAAAAGCAGTAATTAAAGAGAGAGCTCAAAATGTTAGGACACAGGAGATATGAATTCTGGTCCTAGTTCTAAACAGTCTAATTGTGATCCAAAATGAGCCATTAACTATCAAATAATATAATTCCCTGGGAAAATGGAAACAAATAAAGTCTCTACTACAGTGCTGTTGTGAAATCAAATGAAATATGGTAATGACAGTAACACTAGCTAACGTTCATCGTTTCCTATATCGCAGGCACTGTTTTAAGCCTTTTACATGTATCATTTCACTTAAAGCACAAAACATTCTGATCATCTACGAGTGCTACCATTTTATAAATACATGAAGTGAGGCAGTATAAATAACTTGCCCAGGGTCAGAAAGCTTCTAGTGGGAAGAGTCAGGGTTAGAATCACTGTGGTGTGACTCCAGAGCCAGAGATCACATTCTTACAACCAAACTCATCAGGTAGTAGAGATATTGAAAAACTATATTGCACACAAAGGGAAGATTATTATCATGTCCACCTGTGACTTGATGGATTACTGAGAATTAAAATAAGTAAAATATGGTAAATACGAACGTTTATTTGGTGTTTGAGGATTCTTTTTTTTTTTTTTTTAATTTTTTTTGTGTTTTTTTTTTTTTTTTACTTTTGAGAGGTGGGGGGCAGAGAAAGAGGAGACACAGAATCCAAAGCAGGCTCCAGGCTCCGTGCTGTCAGTACAGAGCCACACACAGGGCTCGAATCCATGAACTGTGAGATCATGACCTGAACCAAAGTTGGACGCTTAACTGACTGAGCCAACACGGTGCCCCTGGTGTTTAAGAATTCTTTAAAAATGCCAGGGGTGTCTCAAAATCTGATATAGTTTCAGAATCAAAATTCCTTTCTCTCTAACTACCTTTGACATCTTTTCTTGGTTTTCGAGTTGTATAATTTTAGTAAAGGCTTAGGTGTTTTTCTTTTTCCTTTTCTGAATTTAACATAGTTTCTGAATCTGAAGATTCATGTCTTTTTACAGTTCTGGAGCTAAACGTAGGGTGAAACAACCTCATTGATATCCAGGGCTCTCAGCCTCTTTATCCTATTTTTCCATTTCTTTTCATTCTTTGCCACAATTAAAGTTATTTCATCATATTTACATTCCAGTTCACAAATTCTGTTTTCAGTTGTACTTAATCTGCTGTGTAACTGTCCATTAAGGGTTTGCTTTCATTGGCTATTTTTTTTTCATTGCTAAAAGATCATTTCTAGAAGATTTTGATCATATCTTATTCTGTCCTTGAACTTAAGTTTTATTTGTATTTGGAATTTTATCAGTTTAAACATTCTGATTTTATTTAATCTATCTGACTGTTTTATTGTATGGAGTTTTGAGAAGTCTTAGTATATTATATTAACTAAATCTTGTTCACAGTAGATTATTTTATGTGTTTCATCATTTATAATTTTGAATTGATGTTAGGTAGTGCTTTTTTAAAATGAATCTAATAAACCCAGGTCCAAGGTGTCTCTTTTGAGTAGTTTTGCTTTTGCCAGATGCCCCAGTGGTATGTTTGCCATGACCATTTTTATTTTTTTAGTTTTATTATCATTATTTTTTAAAGATATAATTTATTGTTAAGTTGGCTAACATACAGTGTATACAGTGTGCTCTTGGTTTTGGAGGTAGATTTCCATGACCATTTTTAGTATTAATATTTCACTTTAGGAATTCCTAGTCTGTGAGAATGGAATCTAGGGGCACCTGGGTGGCTCAGTCAGTTAAGCATCTGACTCTTGATTTTGGCTCAGGTTATGATCCTGATGGTTAGTGAGTTGGATTCCTGTATCAGGCTCTGTGCTGACAGTGTGGAGCCTGCTTGGGATTCTCTCTCTCACTCTCTCAGCCCCTCCCCACTCTCACTCTCACACACTCTCTCAAAATAAATAAACAAACTTAAAAAAAAAAAATAAAATGAGATCCAAACCTGGGTGAGGGCCCACCCGTAATTACAAATTCTGAGGAGACTCACCCTAGAGTTCAGAACACCCAATACCTAGAATACCCAATCAAGAGCATGGACCCTCTTCTATTAATAAAACAATGTGATGCATATCCCCCTCTTGTATTAATAAAAATATTTTCTTAGTTTATTTTTTTCACAGAAGGAACAAGATTTACATGGGAATCTCTGCCTAATCCCTCTTGTTTTAGTGTGGACCAAAGGGTCTTCCTTGTTTTTTTGTTCTGTCTGGAGTTTAAATGCAAACCCTTGGTTACTAAGGTAGACAGATTCCTGTAAGACAGACGAAGCATCATCTCTTGCTTACTTCTATTTTTAACTCCCTTGTTTTGGCCTTAACTATGCATATACATATTCTGTGTTGGAATAGCTAGTTTTCTAATCTAATCTACTGTATTAAAAAAAATAATGTACTCTATTGCTCTGCTCATCATTATGTCAGGTATTTTATGTATGTATGTATGTATGTATGTATGTATATGTATTTTTTAATGTTTACTAATTTCTGAGGGGAGAGAGAGAGAGAGAGAGAGGGAGAGAGAAAATGAGTGGGGGAAGGGCACAGAGAGAGGGAGACACAGAATCTGAAGCAGGCTCCAGGGTCTGAGCTGTCAGCACAGAGCCCGCCATGGGGCTCGAACCCACAAACTGTAGATCACAACCTGAGCCAAGTTGGATGCTTGACTGACTGAGCCACCCAGGCCCAGTTATTTTATAGTCATAAAAAACTGTCCTCTGATTGTACCCTGGACAACTAACAATTTATGTTAATTCAAATAAAATGAATTTATTTCTTCTTTTGCCTAAGTAACTAAGGAACTAATGGGTATTAGAGCTTAATTTTCCATGCTAAAATTATAGACTAATTCATATCCTTTATTTAATTTTGAACTTCAAAATGTGGTTTATGACCATTTGTAACTATACCAGTTCCAGCCCTAGCTTCACCACTTGCTATATGAGCTCAGTCAAGGAACAAAATATTGTGCATCCATTTCTTCATGGTATGAAAGGACCATAGCAATAGTATCAACAATAGTAGTAATGATGTCTTGTTAGGCTGTTGTGAGAAATAAGTGAATATGTGTCAAACATCTACAGAAGTTCCTGAGCACATGACACTTACTCGTAACTTCTGTCATTATTACTGTTACTGTCTGTAGAAGCAGTATAATAATCACATACTCATTTCTGAGGATATCTTTGTTCACTGCCGCTACTTTGTGTGTGGACTTGTAATCTAAATAAAGTAGCCTCAGATTGTTTTCACTGTAATATTCCCTGTAAAAACCGTTAAGAGTGTTTTCAGGAGTTTGAGTCATTGTCCTCGTTACGATAACATGTTAAGACAATCCTTTACGTGGGATTTTTTTCTGTAGTTCCTAATTAGTAGTTTCTAATTACTTTGGTCTTTCCACCTTTCTAAAGGTATCTTTTACTTCTTTAATGTAGTAGCCTTGAAGCTCTGCTTTGTTGTTCTCTCCAGGCGCTCTTTCCATTCTCTTGAATAATTTTCCATGATGAGCAATTTGCGTTGTGATTTCGATCTTTGTATCCAGTCTTTAGCAGTGAGGATCACATTTATAAGAACAGTCAGGAAAATCATATACATGCCAGCTTTCAGGTCTGGGTAACTTCTTTGAAACTCACCTTGACTTTGCTTTTGAAATGCCACTGTTTTAACTTTTTTATTTTGAAATGATTACAGGCTCCCACAAAGTTGCAAAAGGAATACACAGAATTCTTCGAACACTTCCCTCAGCTTTTGCCAATGGTCACATCTTATATACTAGCAGCACGATATCAAAACCAGGACTCTAACAATGGTACAATGATGTTGACTAGATGCCAGGGCCTTAATCAGGTTTCACCAATTTTTACATGCATTTTATGTGCTTGTGTGTGGTTCTGTGCAATTTTATCCTACGCATATCCATATAACCACTCTTAAAACCCAAATACAGGATCGGCCCATCACTACAAGACACCCGTCACTGCCAGTTTATTGTCACACCTACTCCATTCCTGTCCCCTGGCAACCACTCATCTGTTTTCCATTGCTGTAGTTTTGTCATTTTGAGGATTATACAAATGGAATCACACAGTGCATCACTTTGTGAAGTGATTGTTATTCATTAAGCCTAAGGCCCTTAAGAGCCAGCCTAGTTTTTCGTCTGTGCAAGGTTTAACCCTTTTTATTGCTGAGTAGTATTGCACTGTGTGGATGTACCAGACTTTATTTGCCCATTCACCTCTTGAAAGACATTTGAGTTGTTTCCACTTGCTGGCTATTGTGAGTAGAATGCTATGATCATTTGTGTACAAGTTTTTGGGTTTTTTAAATAATTTTTAAAAATGTTTATTTATTTTTGAGAGACACACAGAGTATGAGTGGGGCAGGGACAGAGAGAGAGGGAGACACAGAAGCGAAAGCAGGCTCCAGGCTCTGAGCTGTCAGCGCAAAGCCTGATGCAGGGCTCAAACTCAGGAACCGTGAGATCATGACCTGAGTCAAAGTCAGATGCTTAACCAACTGAGCACCCCTGTGTACAAGTTTTTGAAGGAACACAAGTTTTCATTTCTTTGAGATAAATGCCCAAAAGTGCAGTTGCTAAGTTGAATACTTACTGCATATTTAGTCTTGCAGGAAGCTGCCAAATTAGTTTTTGGAGTAGCTGTGCCATTTAACATTCCCACCAACAGTGTATGAGAGGAGTACTATTTTTGACACAATGGTATTTTCTCTTTTGAGAAAGCTACGAAGGGGCGTCTGGGTGGCTCAGTCAGTTAAGTGTCTGACTCTTGATTTCAGCTCAGGTCATGATCTCGTGTTTCATGAGACTGAGCCCTGCTTTGGGCTCTGTGCTGACAGTGCAGAGCCTGCTTGGGATTCTCTCTCTCCCTGTCTCTCTGCCCTTTCCCTTCTTGTGCACGCGTACTCTCTGTCTCTCAAAATAAATAAATAAACTTAAAAAAATATAAGACTATGGAAATCCAGATTAAAAAAATAGTCATTTGGGCCCCTGGCTGGCTTAGTTAAGCATCTGACTTTGGCTCAGGTCATGATCTCACTGTTCATTCGTGAGTTTGAGTCTTGCATTGGGTGATCACAAGCCCTGCTTCTCCCTCTCTCTCTCTCTCTCTCTCTCTCTCTCTCTCTCTTCTTCTCCTTCCCTCCCTCCCACCCTCTCTCTCTCCTTCTCTCCCACACACTCTCTCTCTGCCCCTTGCTCACTTGCCGTCTCTCTCTTTCTCTTTCTCTCTCTCAAAAAAAATTACTCCTTAGGTTGTGGTGATGGTTGTATAACTCTGTGAATATGCCAAAAAAAACCATGCTGAACTTTAAGTGGTGAACTTTATGGTATGTAAGTTATATCAATAAGTATGTAGAAAGAAAAAGGATGTTACAAGAAGGGATCCAGTGGTATTAACGAAAATCTTACTCTTTCACCAAATTTCTATTGTTTTTTAAGAATTTACCATGTGGCATGCATTACACATAATGTTTTGTACACATCAAAATCCTGACCCATTTACTAGCTAGGATGTCATTTACCCATTCTCAACTTCCACATCCTGTTCGGTAAATGGGAAAAAGAAAATTACCTCCCTTTGTGAGGATTAAATGAAATAATGCATATAAAAGCATTTAGAGCGCTGCCTGCATAGTATCATTCCCCTTATTACTAAAATCATGAAAGGACATTTTCCTGTGAGCAGTTCATAACTGCCTGGTAATAGTGTTATGAGAAAGCGAGCCATGTGTATTAATAAGAGCTGGCAGGTTTTGTGCACCATTGTGTTTATAGGACAAGGGAAGCAGCTGATACTTACTGATCACCTACTATGGTCCAGACACCGTATTTCCTGTTCTGCACACTTACTCCAAACATTGTTCTGCAGCAGAAAGTAGTATTCTCCCTATCTGGTGGAAGAGTAGTAAGCAAACCCAACAAAGTTAAGATTTCCCAGTTTCGTAGAGCAAGGATATGATGCAGCCAGGATAGAAACCCACGTCTGTATCCCAAGTTCACGCTTTTCTCCTTTCACACATAAATTGATGTAAATGAGACTTTTTTCAAACACTGCAGTTAACTTACAGTACTTTGATTCTTGCAGCTTTTTTCTCCTTTTTATTCAGAAACTAAAATTTAGCATATCCATGGTTGTTGTTTCTAGGTGTTTTAAATGTGGGGCTCCTGGGTGGATCAGTTGGTTAAGTGTCCGACTCTTGACTTTGGCTCAGGTCATGATCTTCATGTTCATGAGTTTGAGCCCCACATCGGGCCCTGAGCTGACAGCGCGGGGCCTGTTTGGGATCCTCTCTCTTCTCCCTCTCTCTTTGCTTCTCCCCTGCTTCTCTCTATCTCTCAAAATGAAAACAAAAAATAAACTTAAAATAAAATAAAATATTTTTAATATATTTTTAAAAGATCCTTAGGGTAGTTCAGAAAGAAGCCCAAGGTTTTATCCAACATGAATGTCCATCTGTTTAGAGCTTGAATGAGAATTGAACTACAAAGGCAGAACTCTATCCAGGGAAGTCCATTGCCAGAAGTGCTCAGGAAGAGAAGAGATATATTCTAGAGGTTAGAAGAAGGCAAAGCCTCCCTGTGCTGAACTCAATTAAACAAAACAAAACAAAACAAAACAAAACAAAACAAAACACTAAATCCAAGCTCAGAAGAAAAGAAAATTGTTTGCAATAATATGTGATTGAAACCATTTCTCAAGTTTATTCACCCATGGATTAGTCTTTGTGTTCTTTTTCTTCAGAGTCCTTCCTCTTTAGAAACTGCCAAGTGTTGTAATGGAAGCAAAGATGGGACTCTAATGTCAGCCAGTTTACTGAGAAAAACAACAAAGAGAAGTTTTTTCCTTTGTAGAGAGCCTCAAAGATTATGTATCCCATTCCTCAGGTTTATGGAGGAACTTGGCTGTAGGTTTCCACTGGAAAGAAACACAGGATTTGGAATTCCACTTGGAAAACTTAGGTCTTCTTGATTTCTGGATCAACCCAGAGACAGAATCCCTGTGAGCATTCTCACATTGATGCGAGACAGGGGATCTTTGGCTAGGAACCCACTGACTTATTTCTCTGGGCTTCAAGTGCCCTGCTTCATGTGTTGGCATGTTATAACTTGTTTTATTTTAATTTCTTTTATTGATTGTATTATGGGTAGGAGAAACAAGGTCTGGTTCCCATATGATTAACAAAACAAAACAAAGCAATCTTGGATTGGGTTAGGAAGGTTCTGTGAACCATGCAAAATGACCTTGAAACTGGCTGCAAACCCCACCGAGAATGAAAAATGGCGTGCACCAAGTTCCAGGAAGATGCTGCAGAGATCAGCCACAGGCACATTTCATTATGTGTTGTTATGAATGACTTGGAAGGAGGCTGTAAACCTTTTCTGGTAATTAGATCTGCAGATGAGGGTAAATAGGGTGGTGTCACAGACCCTGGTGAGGAAGAGACATAGTGCAGAGCAACCTAGAGAGTAGAAAGATGGACAGGAAATGAACAAATGAGATCAGCCTGGAAAAGTAGAAATGTACATCTGGAGAAATACATAATTTGAAAAGCAGAGAGGTATTTAAAGGAGGGTCATACTTGGAAAGCAACAGTGGTAAATAGGGCTTTGAATGGATATCAGTCCTGGATATGTTTGTAACATGATAGAATCATAATAGTAAGGCTTAGTGTTCATATAACATTTTGTAGTGCATTTTTTTTCAAAACGGGCATTTCCATGATCTCATTTGATCATCGGCTTAAAGACATTGGAAGCGAATAATTTATTCTCTATTAAAGAGATGAAGAGAAGGTAAATGAATTGGTTGAGGTCAAGCAATTTGTTAATAAAATGGTCATGGCTAAAACTTGGGTCTCTTGACTCCTTATTCATTTTCTCTTTTCACAATGATACCTTCTCGTTATGTCTTAGAGCTCACAATAGTTAATTGTGGCTCAACATTTGCCTGTCTCTTTCTGATACCGTGCACCATCTTATTTCATTTGAGACTGAATTTAGTGTTACTGAAACTTTGATGAGGGCATGAATCCCGCCCACCCCACCCCTGTATAACTAGGATGAAGTGAGACAGCATGAGATGGATGGCAGATCTCTGGATGAAGGGTCAGAACCCCACATTAGAACCCCACATAGCCGTTAACTATGGGCTCAGGGGTGCACAAACCACATGCCTGCTCTAGTCTCATGTGTTTCATCTGTAGGACTGAGTTGATAGCTGTGGTCTCGCAGAGTGATCTCTTTGAAGATCTAAGAAAAAAAAAATGAAGCTAGTGCAAACAGAGATGGAGCCAGAGAGGCTGGAGAAGTAGCCGGGGGCTGTGGGTACAGATACATGAAAACACCTGGACTGAGGACACTTAATTAGCATATGGCAAGCAGACAGACTTAAGTTTTCGAGGATCACCTTTACAAAGTTTATCTCATTCTATTCTTCTGTACCCTCTTAGAGATTTCCTATCTTGAAGTTCACTGTCACTGGTTTCTTCTCCTTGGTAATGATGTATGGGTGTCTGTGCACCCTCGTCTGTCCCTTTTGTGTGGACAGCAGATAAGAATCTGCCTTACTCATCTTTCTGGGTTCTGCCAAGATCACAGTGGCTGCCTTTGCTCTGAGAAGTGCCCGTGTGTCCACATGGGTGGGCTCCTTGCAGCCATGTGTGTGTGGTGATTCCTCCAACCCTTCTCCATTGGTGAGTAGATTGTAGAGTCACGATGGACTCAAGAAGAGCCAGTGAGATGTTTTCCAACTGGGAGTTGGAACCCAGAGATACTCATTTTATTCTCTCACTGTGATTAGAATGAAGAAATATGGAGTGGCCGAATGTTTAGAGAAAACTTGTAGCTAATGTAAATAGAACTGCATGCAGGACTGTGAGGCCTCAGAAGGTAAAAGTGTCTGTGGCTGACGGATCCTGATTCCAGCCTGTCTGGATACTTACACTTGAATCCTTTTGATCTAGTCTCCTTTTTTAAAAAAATGTTTTACTGCCATGGTTATCTTAACTTTTTAACTAAGAGCCAACCTTAGGGATATCCCATTAACATGCGAGTGAGTCTATCCAAAACTTTCTGCCACTTCAGCCAGCCCAGTATCCTTCAGGATTCTGCTCTCAAGTAGGGTTTACATCTGGTTCAAGTTTGTTTATGCGTGTGTGTATGTATGCAAGCGTGCAGAGATGTAAATATGTATGTTAGCATGTATTCATCCAAGGCAGTCTTTCAACAAACATCTCAGGGGTGCCTTCATCTGTATGCTAGGCACTGTGCTGCCACTGGGGAGACAATGCTGAATTGTATCAGAGCCCCACCCCTTCCTCAAGGAGCCTGGGGAAGATGGCCAGTTAAACAGATAATCATAACATACTCTATAAACCCAGTGCTGGAGGTTGGCAGAGGCTCTGGGAAGCACCAGGGGGCACTGAGATGTTGTGGAAAGCTTCCTGGAAGACAGGAAGATTGAATCATTAAAGATTGTTTGGAGGTTTCCAATTTAAGAAAGGGGACAAGTGTTTCTGGCAATAGGTCTGATATAGACAAGTGCTTGGAGGCAAGGAACAGCGTGATGTGAGAGAGGAGCTCCGTATTCCTAGGGTTACCTGAGCCTAATGTGCAAGTCGTGAAGAAAGGTGAGGCCACAGAGGTGAGCAGAGGCCAGGTGGGAGGGTGGTTTGTGCATGACATTCAGAATCTTAGACTTCAGCCACAGAGTATTGGGGAATGATTGGAAGCCCGCAGCTAAGTGAGGAGGTGACATTCAAGGTGACAGCTGAATGATAAGAAGGACACCAACTGGCTGAGGTTGATCCAGACTGAAGGAGCAGACAGGACAAAAGCACCCAAGATGGTTAAGGTTCACCCAGGTTTCTGGTTAAGATGACCAGGTAAGGCGAGGTATCACTGACTGCACTACTAAGCACTGGAGAAAGTGCAGAAAATTCTGGAACCTATCTGAGACATGCTGAGTGTACCAGTTTCCCTAGAAAACAGATTGGCAAAGATTAACATACCAACAATTTATCAAGAGGATGATATTGAGATCATTACCAGTGGAAGGGAAAGGAAGGGAAGGATGCCAAAGTGGGCCGATGAGGTTGCAGACTCACTGTTCAAAGAGAGAATGAACCTCCAGCTCTGTTCCCAGTTTGGATAAAAGGGTCAGACACTTGGTACCAGTGTGACCACCCCTGCCCCCAGGGCAGCGTCCTCTCCGGCAAGGTGGCTCTCCTCAGCTGAAGCAGTCGTGTTCAAAGATGGTTGACAACTGTGAGCATCTGCCACGGGCACTTGCAGCATCTGGGATCATAAGCCCTTTTTCCCAAAGGGGGATGTGGGCCGTGCACCGCAAGGAGTGAGGTGGAGTGACACGCCTGTGCATCACTCACATGGACACTTCCTGTGTGCACTTGGATGGATGAGCCTGGAACTGAGGAGCAAGGGCTGGCCAGAGGCAAGGTTTGGAAGACAGTATCTTACAGTGGCATGAATGCATGAATTTGGGGGGTCATGCACACTTTGAGAGCTTGAAGAAAAAAATAGAGACACCCTCTCCAGAAAACTATTTGTTTGGCTATCTTTGAAGTGGGTTCACTTAATAACTTAGGTCACTTAGTAACACTCTGTACTCTGAGCAGCATCACACAATATTTTAATTAATCTGAGTTATTAATCCCATTTCTTGGAGCATTCGCAGAACATCAGGTACTCCACCTCCCATGATTTCACCACTTGTTCATACTATAGGAGTTAACAGTGTTATCCCCCTGTTAGCAGATGAGGAAACTGAGAATTTGTCTGAGGACTCCACAGTCAGTATAAGACAGAGCTAGAACTGAAATAGCCATCTGTGTGACTAGTAGAATTGAATTCCAGAATTCCATTTCTGGGCTCCATGGCAGGTTCTCTGTGCTCCCGCTTTGGCACTCTCAGGGTAACAGTGAATTCTTGCCAAGTAGGGAGGAGAACAGTTGACCCAAGGACCGGTGAAGCAGGTTGATTGGTATCACCTCTGACGGCCATCACTGATGCGTGACGTGCATTGCTGGGGAAAGAGATTACTGCTGGCCCCTCCAGCATTCTGGGTGGTGCTGGCCAAGTCTCCTGGGGTGCTATGTTAGCTTGAGGGTGCCCCAGTGGTCGTAGGAGTTTTGTTAGGGGTGAGGAGCAGCTAATCCCCCCATTCTGTCCTTAACTGTCGATGATTGGGTGCCTCAAATATTTTTCTCGTGTGGATGTCATCATGGAGAGTAGAGGGCCTATCTTGTGTTCCCAAGTTAATTGGCTAGTTATTGTCTATTTTACTTGAAAACAAATTTCGTATGAGTGTCATTAGTTCTGTCTGTACTTCCAAGAGTTTTTTTTAATCTTCTAATCCCCTTCACCCATTTTGCGCACCCCCCCCCCCCGCCCCCCGCTTCTTCCGCTGGCAACCGTCACGCTGGCAACCGTCAGTTTGTTTTCTATTTATGGGTCTGTTTTTGCCTTTTGTTTGTTTATTCTTTGTGTTTTGTTTTGTCTTTGTTTTTTTTAGATTCCACATAGAGGTGAAATTATGGTATTTGTCTTTCTCTGTCTTATGTATTTCACTTAGCATAATGCCTTCTAGGTCCATTCATGGTGTCTAAATGGCAAAAATCACATTCTTTTTTATGGGTGGATAATACTTCATTATATATATGTGTGTGTGTGTGTGTGTGTGTGTGTGTGTGTGTGTGTATCTTCTTTATCCATTCATCTATGGATGAACACTTGGGCTGCTTCCATATCCTGGCTATTGTAAATAATGCTGCGGTGGACATAAAGTACATATATTTTTTCAAGTTAGTGGTTTTTTTTCCCTTTGGGTAAATACCAATAATGGAATTACTAGATCATATGATATTTCTCTTTTTAATTTTTGGAGAAATATCCATACTGTTTTCCACAGGGCCTGCACCAATTTACATTCCCACCAACAGTGCACGAGGATTCCCTTTTCTCCACATTCTTGCCAACACTTATTACTTCTTGTCTTCTGGAGTCTAGCCAATGTGACAGTGTAAGGTGATCTCTCATTGTGGCTTTGATTTGCATTTCCCTGATGATTAGCAACTGACACTGAGCTTGTGTCTATTGGCCATGTGTATGTCTTCTTTGGAAAAATGTCTATTCAGATCCTCTGCCCCTTTTTCAATCAGATAATTTGTTTTTTAGTGTGGAGTTGTACAAATTCATTATATATTTTGGATGTTAGCCCCTAATTGGATATATCACTTGTAAATATCTTTTCCCATTCATTAGGCTGCCTTTTTGTTTTGCCAATGATTTCCTTTGTTGTGCAAAAGATTTTTATTTTCATGTAGTCCCAATAATTTCCATTGTCTGAGACGTATCTAGAAAAGTGTTGCTAAGGCCAGTGTCATAGAAATTACTGCCTATCTTTCTTCTAGGAATTTTATGGGTTCAGGTCTCACATTTAGGTCTTTAATCCATTTTAAGTTTATTTTTGTGTATGGTGTAAGAAAGTGATCCCGTTTCATTCTTTTGTATGTTGCTGTCCAGTTTTCCCAACACCATTTGCTGAAGAGACTGTCTTCTTCCCATTGTATATTCTTTGGCTCCTTTCTTATAGAGTAAAATTTTTTTTTCTTTACTGTTTATTTATTTTTGAGAGAGAGACAGAGTGTGAGGAGGGGAGGAGCAGAGAGACACAGAATCTGAAGGAGGCTCCAGGCTCTGAGCCATCAGCACAGTCCGACATAGGGCTTGAACTTATGGACTGTGAGATCATGACCTGAGCTGAAGTCGGACGCCTAATTGACTGAGCCACCCAGGAGCCCCCAGGCTGTTAATTCTAAAGTTATACAATTTGAAATGAATTCAGAAAATCAAACAGTATTTCTCTATTTCAGTCTCTCGTTTTAGTTGCTTATGTTCACTGTCCTCAATGAAAAAATGTGTACCTGGACCTTCAAAACTGACCAAACATTCTGCTTAGGCCCAGGTCACCAATTGATACTGAGTGTCCTGAGCTCAGAAATCCAGGGTTTCATGTGGAACCAGTGTGTAGAGGTGAGCAGTCCAGGAAGCAAGTACTCATTTGTTGACTTACCACTTATATGCAAAAAGAGCCTCTTTTCATTCGGTAGCTCCTTAGGGAATTTGCTCAGAGAAACCTGTGACTAGACCCTCAAGCATATGTTTCTGCCATTCCTGCTTCTCTGCAAAGATAAGGATCCAGAGGCTGATGAGGCCCCATAGCCCTGGAGCATTTGCTATGACTGAATACAGGAAAGCAGAGGAAAAAAAACCCCAAAAGACGTGCAGCCAAAGTCCCTTCCTGGAGAGGGATAGGAAACCTGGAAAATATAAACTGGGGTTGCCGCTTTACATTTGGGGGCTGGCTTGCTGTTTGAACCTCCATCCAAGAGTGTGTCTCATGTCCCTCATCTGGGAGTGAGCCCTTGTGCTGTACAGGGAGAGGGCTGAATCCAGTCACGTGTGTTTCCGTTCAGCCCAAGGGTGAAACTGACTGCACTTAACCATAGATTCTGCAGCTCCAGTCATGCTTTCACACAGGCTTTTAACACACGCACGGTCTGGTAGTTCCGGGATTCAATCTTGTGGTTTAGGGCGCAGTGGGAGTGGAGTGGGGTGGGCCAGGGAGGAGGTAGTTCCCTGGAGATAATTCACTGCTCTCTCAATTCTGAACAGGCAACAAAGACTGCTTTGGAAAAAACAAAACAAGACAAAAACAATCCTCACCTTTGAGGCACAGAGTCCCTATTCTCTAGTGCCTAAATAACACAAGAATGTCTTAATGATCTAATGTCAGAAATTCACATGACTCTATGCCAGGCAGGTGGCATAAGAGAAGCCAACACTACGTCAAGGAAAAGGAAGCAGCAGACACACATAATGCAAAAGTACGTGTTCTATCCAAAAGACAGCCAGTATTTGACTTTAGCTGATGGGCTCCAGTGTGTATCTGGAAACATGGAATCACCAAGTTTTCCAATTAAAACATTTTTTTTTCTTTTTTATTAAAATTTTTTTAATGTTTATTTATTTTTGAGACAGAGAGAGACACAGCATGAGTGGAGGAGGGGTAGAGAGAAAGGGAGACACAGAATCTGAAGCAGGCTCCAGGCTCTGAGCTGTCAGCACAGAGCCTGACATGGGGCTTGAACTCACAAACTGTGAGATCATGACCTGAGCCGAAGTCAGACACTTAACCGACTGAGCCACCCAGGTGTCCCTCAGTTTTCCAATTTTTAAAGATATCTAAATTTGAGTGTGAAATATGTACTTTTAAAAATATCGGCTAAATTAAAAAATTGTCATTCCACATATATATTCATTTAATACCAGCCTCACTTTGCATATTGGGTTTCCTAGGAAGCAGATTCTGAGAAGGGTAATGTGTAGGAAGTTTATTAGAGAGTGTTCCTGGGATCAGGATCTGTGCAAGGGAAGGGAAGGGGATGGTTAGGCAGAGGGGGAAGTTGAACTGTGATGTGGTCTACAACGCTTTAGCTAACCTGACAGGCTTTGGAGTTGTTACCCTTTTGTGGTTAGGAGGCCAGGCCTTTTTATGCTCACATTAACCAATTACTGGATCAGGCTGCCCTTGGGGTGGGGACAGGGTTACCTGAAATAAGGGCAGTTTTCAGAAAGGGCTGATGCTGAAGGACGAGAGCACCCGGAGGACCGAGTCCTTCCATCCTAGATAAGGGGGGCTGGGTGGAGTTACCTCATGTCTGCTACAGACCTCTCCTTGCACTGCCCCCATTCACTTCATTGTGTAAGTTCTGGAATCACCAACTCTAGAACCTAGGTGTGCCTCTTCTTTTGGGGGGTCAGGGCCTTTTTCACACAGCCGGTCTTAGAGCCACACTAATACTCATTATTGTTCTCTACTGATCATTCTAGATTCTCTTCATTCTTAGCTAACTTCTTCCCTGGTCCAGGTGATTTGCTTGGTGTTAGGACACGGACCCTCCTCTCCAAGGGTTAAGAGTCCCTGGTCACCATGCCCTTCTCAGGTTATGGCTGATGTACTTGTCTATTTATTGGCAAGACTGGGCACGGTAGTACCTACAAGAACCCATGTGGATCACAAGGGTGTCATACGTACTCTTCCCTGCCCCCATTGTGTAACAGCAGCCCTTCCTGCTCCTGATAATATGGGTCCTATAAGGATGCCCCTTCTTTCCTTGCCTGTTTAGTCCCCTGGCAGAGAAAGGTCTGTGTGCCCCATAGCAGCAGTATCTTTTCAGTCAGTAGGACTCTTGCTATGCCCCCTGGTGGAAAGGTTCCCCCTTTGGTGAAAATATACGAGACAACTCAGAGTTACAGGGATGTGAAGCACATATATATGTCCCACTTGGGTCCCTGGGAGTGATGGTCAAAGGGGTCACTCTTGCTTCTTCCCCTTGGTTCTTAGACTCATGTAATCTTCTTTTGGGGACATAGTACCTTATAAAGGGCACGGATTTAAAATTTACAGTGCATTCAGGAGGATGGTGCCTTATCCTTGCAAGGAATCATTTCTGAATTGGTGCTGTGGTTGTGCCTTCAGGAGATCATCCCTCCACGTTTAGGATGGCAGCTTCTAGGTGAGGCAGTATTTGATATAACTACAGCATCCTGTAGTCACATGACCTTTCATGCTCCTTATTTACTATTAAATAGGCCCCTTAGTCTGATGTGATGTTATGGAACCCATGTCGACGCATCAAACACTCCTTAGTGTTGAGCTGAGGCTCTAGCAGCAGCAGAGGCAAGTCCATACCTGGAATATGTGTTCATTTCTGTAAACGATGTGTCTTTACTGTGTGAAAAGTGTCACTGTGTCTTCCAGTGTGAAAGGTATCCAGTGTAGTCAACTTGTCTCCCTTGGGTGTGTGGATCTTTGAGAGGTGGTGCCATACTGAGGAGGCAGTGTTGGTTTCTCTTGCTGGCAGGATGGACGTTGGACAGCATTGTAGTTGAATTAGCACCTATGGGTAAGTATCGGTTCCCCCATAGTCTCTATCTGTGTTACTCTGTCTACTCCAGTCATGTACCCATTGAACCAACACTGGGCGGTTGATGATGGAGCCTGACTGATGTCAACTAACTGATGTCACTTCATCTACCTTGTTCTTTAGTTCCTCTTCTGTGACAGATGAGTTTTTTTTTTTAATTTTTTTTTTCAACGTTTATTTATTTTTGGGACAGAGAGAGACAGAGCATGAACAGGGGAGGGGCAGAGAGAGAGGGAGACACAGAATTGGAAACAGGCTCCAGGCTCTGAGCCATCAGCCCAGAGCCTGACGCGGGGCTCGAACTCACGGACCGCGAGATCGTGACCTGGCTGAAGTCGGACGCTTAACCGACTGCGCCACCCAGGCGCCCCGACAGATGAGTGTTTCTAGAGCCCCCAAGTAACCCCTCTCAGGCTTTTTTGATCTCTTAGGACATATCTTGCCAACAGATGCACAAAACAAATCAAGATAAAGCACAGATGCTCACAGTTCAGAGCTGTGGCATCTTTTTTTTTTTTTTAATGTTTTATTTATTCTTGAGAGAAAGACAGACAGAGCATGAATGAGGGAGGGGCACAGTGAGAGAGGGAGACACAGAATCTGAAGCTGTCAGCACAGAGCCCGACGTGGGGCTTGAACTCACGAGCCGTGAGATCATGACCCGAGCCGAAGTTGTACACTCAACTGACTGAGCCATCCAGGTGCCCTGAGAGCTGTGGCATCTTGATGCTGAGATGCTGAGTGTAGCTCCCAGGCAAGGAGATTGGCGGTGTCCAGGGTGCACATTGCCTCTCTCACAGCTCACTGCCAAACGGATGCCAAATGCTATTGTCACCTTTTTTTTCAAAGAAGCAAAACTCCTCTTCAAATTTCTTTTGGTTAGCAAAAACAGGTACTAAGATAGGTCTTTCATGGTAGCGAAGTGGTGTAACATGAGCTTTCAAAGAGCGGGGCGTACCTGTACTCCCAGTGCCATGGGATAGACAGCGTCCTGTGGCTAAAGTGGCAGGGCTGTCAGCACTGTGCCAAGGATCTGCAGAGAGCCGTTTCCTGCTCCAGGTATCACTCAGAGCTCACAGCTTTGTATATAAACGGGCTGTGAGAGCATTTCCAGCTATGGAATATGTTGCTCCTAAAACCTAAAGCCCCCACCCCCACCCCCAGGCTTTGTGCTTTTTTCTTTGCAGTGGGAGTTGTCCAATGTAGTAATTTGTTCTTTACTCTAGAGGAAGTGCTGTGGCATGTCCTGGTCCACGGGACTCCCGAAATTGTCAGCTCCCTGAAGCTTTGTGGTCTTTATCTCCCACTCTCTAAAGTTCTGGTGTCCTTTGTGAACACTCTGCAGCTCATGTGTCTTACCAAAGCCTTCAGCGAACTTGGCGCTTCTTGTTCATCTCATCAGTTTTGCGTAATGTCATCAAAAGAGTGTACCAGTAGGATGTTCTTCAAGATGTCTGGACAACTTAGATCTTTTCAGGCTGTATTATAATGGAAGGAAGGATAATTAACATGGCCCTGGGGTCAGACTCTTCACGCATATTGTCATCGGTTTGAAGGGCATGCAAAGTGCTTTTCTCTTCTTTTCTGACCAGGATGGAGAAGAACTCATTGCATAGTTCGGTGGCTGTGTACCACGTACCTGAGGCCATGACAGTATGTCCTAGAGAAATATCACAATACCTTCAATTTGGGCTATTAATTGATTGAGTTATGCATTGGGCTTTGTCTGACTTTTGTAGTATCCAGACTAGTGAATTAAATGACTATATAATGGGGAATCCCAGCCCCATAGCATTTCAGTCTCTTAGGGTGTTGATGACCTCTGCCATTCTCTTAGGATGCAAAATTTTTTAAAATTTGCTATCTTGATTTAACATCCTGGGGTAGAGGTGGGGAACAGTTTTAGAGCCTTCTGCTTGGTCTTCCCAACTTGATTGCTGTTACCCCACAGGCTAAGAAACCAACGTGGGTGTGCTATTTGCCATATTTTTCCATTGCAATTAATCAATAGTGGTTTGTGAAAATGACCAGTAGGTTGATCTGTAAGCCTAATCAGCCAAAGGTAAGGCAGAACTAGACCAGGAGTCCATTTATTACCTGGCCTTAGCATGCTTTCACTGTAACAGAGGAGCTATGTTGATGCCTCGTCTCTTGGTATCATTGTCGGCTGGGAACTCATATCCACCTGCCTTCTCAGTGTTTAGGGCCATATTTCCCACCTTACAGTGGCATTAGTATTTGGCCCTAGGACTCTTGAGGAAGGACAAAGGACCAGAGGAATCATTACCATATGTACTGGTCATGGTGTTGCAGGATCTTTCCTCATGATAACCCAGCTTCTCCTTCAGTTAACATTTTGCAAGCCTCAAAACTAGGTCAGATCTAGAAAGTAGGCGTGAGGCTAGGACTTTTTAGTGGAGTAACTGCCTTCAGCCTGATGATCATCCATCCTTGATTCATTTTGACTACTACCTATTTTAGTTTCCTACAGCAGTTGTAGTACATGTGACCTCACCTGTGTGTCTAACGTGTTGGGCCAGAGATGGAGGTGAACACAGTAATTTATCCCTCCACCCTCCCAACCTTACCCCCTAACCCTAGCCAGTATGGCCCTGACTGTGGCTTTGAAATGGACTGCCATCAAAGCTTATGAAGGTTGGAGGCCTTCAGAACCATCCTCTACTGAAGAAATAAATGAGAATCTCTATCTAGGGAGAAGTAGGTTTACACACCTTCCTCAGGCTGGTATCAGTATAATTTTGGAATAAGTTTGTGGAAATATTTTGTGTGTGTCTATGATATATTGTTTTTCTTTTCTGGCTTATATGTATCAAAGGTAGAATTGTTTGTCAGGTTATTTCTGTGTATTTAGTGTATAAACATCTAATTATAGCAGGTGAATCACCACCTTGATTTTCATTTTGAGATACTGGAAGTACATGACTAAGATTTCCTTTGTTTGAACTGTGGGCAAAATTAATGGACCCAAATGACTTAATGGACAGTTCTGAGATTAAATGTGTATTTTTACTGATATTAGAATAGCTTATATGTTTCACAAAGGCCTGGTGTGTGGTTCTTGCCCCTTCAGAACTCTTTCTGTATTTGTTTGGAGCTATTTTTTTCCTCCATCCTTCAAAGCAGGACCAAGGGAAATGATTCCCCATATTAATATGGCAAAGTATAAATTTGTTTTTAAAAAAGTAGAAAATATTTTCAATGTCAACACTGTGTAAATGGCTATTTCAGATATTTTGGAGATTAAAAGGAAGGCAGAGAATATTCTTGAGTTTCCCCTCTATTCAATGTATTTTTTATTGCATTAATTCTACTTTATTTCAAGCATTGTGAAAGAGCTAGGGACTGCAAAAATAAATAAGACATAGTCCCTGGCATAAACAAGTTTGGAAAATCAGAACAGTAAAAGTCATGGCAGAATAGTCATGTCATACCATCTAGTTAACTTGCTTTGTGCTAAAAATTTTACATGAATGATCTTCTTTAATCTTCAATATGTTCACTATCTTTCATCTCTCTGTACACTGATGCCCTCCTTTCTTGCTTAACCAGCCTAGATCCCATACTTCATCCTCAGTTCCCTGTGGAGGAACCATCTTTGCTCTTTGCTATGGGCAAGACCTCCATTTGAACACTAGATGTCACCTGTGTTGCCCATCCGAGAATGATAGGGCTCTGGTCTCAATTCTCTCCTGGCATCTTGAAGTTTCTTCTCAGCCCCATCCGCCTACAACCATGCTGTTATTTCTCTCACATGAGATTCTACTCTTTCTCCCTGTTACTGCCCCATTTCCCTGTGCCCATTTACAATAAAATCCACTGAGAGAGGTGTCTACATTAGATGTCTCCAATTTCCACTTTGATGGTCTCTTGGAAACGCTCTGATCAGTTTCCACCACCACGACTTCATTAGGACTGAGCTGGTACACTCAGTGATGCTGAGATGCTGAGTGTAGCTCCCAGGCAAGGAGATTGGCGGTGTCCAGGGTGCACATTGCCTCTCTCACAGCTCACTGCCAAACGGATGCCAAATGCTATTGTCACCTTTTTTTTCAAAGAAGCAAAACTCCTCTTCAAATTTCTTTTGGTTAGCAAAAACAGGTACTAAGATAGGTCTTTCATGGTAGGTCTTACATAGAAGGTACGTCTTACATAGGTCTTACATAGGTAAGACATAGGTCTTACATAGAAGGTACTCGGTAAATATGACTTGAAGAATTTAATATATGGTCCCCAGAAAACCACTATGAGGTGCCTGTTAAGATACTCATTGTAGGTGAGTATAGGTGCTCAGGTCAAGGCCTCAGAGACCTTGACAGTGTTTTTCATGCACAGATTAATTCTCACTTCTCCAGTAGCGTTTAACAAAGTGCACACATTCCCTCTTTGAAATAGTTTAGAGTCTTGACCTTCCAAACACCATGTTCTCACAGTGTACCGTCTGTCTCATTGACCACTCTCTCCACTTCTTTTTCTGGTTGCTCATTTCTCCTCACAACACTTACTTCCTCAGACCTGTCTGCCCTCTGTCTCCCTCATTTCGTTGGTGGTCTCCCCCAGCATTGTTAAATAATACCTAGAGGCTGACACCTCCCAAATCGGTGCCTCAGGCCCAGATCTTCCGTTAGCTTTTCAATCCCAGATACTCACCTTCCTGCTCAACATTTCAGTTCGATATTTAATAGGAATATCCAGAGACCTATTCCCAATCTTTCCCCCAATGCTATTCCTCCCACTTTTCCCCTGTCTCAGTGAGGTACACCTTCATCTTTTCAGTTGCTCAGGCCCACAAATTTAGTGTAATTCTCAATTCCTCTTTTTCTCACACCCTAGTCAAAAGTCCGTCAGCAAATACTGTTAGCTTTACCTTGGGATATATCTGGTATGTGTCCATTTCTCAGTGCTTCTCCTGTTACCATTTGGTCCAAGCTACCATCATCTCACCTGGCTTTCTGTGACCTTCCTATGTAAAATTCCAGCCGAAACTCAAGACACTGGAATGACTTTCACCTTCCCACCCTAGGTTTATTTATCCTCAGTTCACTTCCTACCACTTTAAACAATACATATTGTAATTCTTAACCCTTGACTTGTTCCTTTACTAAAATGTAAATTTCAAGAGGGCATGGATTTTGTCTACTTTATTCAAATATTTGTATTCCTAATGTCTAGGTGCCTATCCTATACAATCAATCAATCAATCAATCAATCAGTCAGTCAACCAGTCAATAAGAACCAAGATCCCTCTGTTTCCAAATCCACATCCTTAAACAACACACCATTCTTAGTCCCTAGTTTTCCCTCTAAACCCAGTTATCAATTGTTTTTTAATTCTTTAAGTTAACACAAGGCTCTTGATGTTCTTATACATTTTGATGGTAGCTCCTTTCAAAGGCATGGCTCTCTAATCAGTGCTCAGGCACCAAATCTATTCTACTGAGTCATTCTTTGCCCCATGCATTGCCTTAGAGTCTTGTGACTGTATCATATTAACAAAGGGATTTCCTCACCAGCTTGAATTCACCTGCTGTGAAATCTGGAATCAGGAGACTCTAAGAAGCCTTAGGAGAAGGAAAAATAGATATTCTTAAATCTAGATTCTAACCACATGCACTTTAGCTGTAGAAACATTTTTATTCCTTTTATTTACTCTTTCTTCAGACACAATTTAAAAATCACATAGTTACTCACCTAATAATTATTGAGCAATTTCTATGGGCAGAGTCCTGTTTCACACACTGAGGATAAATAAAACCAATACATTCCCTGCCCTCGAGAAGCTTACATTCTAAATGATGGGGAGAAGAATACTCAATGATAAATTAATATAGATAAATGAATATACATATGGTGAAAAGTACCATGAAGATAAAGCAGGCATGAAAGGGCACCAATAAATGCCTTATTTTAGAGTAAGGGTATAATGTAAAGTGCATGAGATCTGGGACATTATTATTATTATTATTATTCACCTCTATAATACTAGCCCCTGGAAAAGTATTAGTGTGTAATAAGCTCAAGATAAACATCATGTGAATATTGTGAAAATGAATGGATGAATGAATGATGGAAGAGACCCAGGGAGGAGGTTACTGCATTAGTCCAAGGGATACATGATGGTAGCTAGGCACAGAAAGAAGCTTTGCAGATTAAGAGATCATAATATTTTCAGACGACATGAAGAATACAACTGATTAACTAGTTTGATGTCCTTTATTCAGTGGAAAACAATCCATAGATTGGGGGAGTACAGTGCCTCACAAGCAGTGAAACATATACTTCCTGAAGGATTTCGGGCAAGAGTGAGTTTTACAGGGAGTTAGAAGAAGCAACTTGGAAACAGGGCATGGTTGACTAGGGATTTCCTTATAGTACTAGCAGGTCCTATTTTCTAGGGTAAAGTAAGCTAGCTAGACAGGTTGGAGAATTGGGATGGATGTTTATTAGGTTTCCTTGACTGGTGTTTCTTCCTGTAAGTGGAAGCTGACTTAGGTTTAGGTTTGTGACATGGTGCTGACCACTGGAGCAGTCTCCATTTTGTGGGTCTCAATATATGAATTAACTTTATCATTCTGCATATAGTTAAGAGACAGAACAAATAGCATTTCCTGGAAGACTGGATATGGAGTGCAAATTGGATGGATTGAAGGAGAAGAGTCAAGGACGATGCCACGCCTTTGGTCTGAGTAACTAGAATAAAGTAGCTTTGATTGAGGTGTGGAAGTCTACCAATATGATAGGTTTGGTGGCCAAAATTAAGTTTCTTTGGGGCCATAAATTGTCTCCCTGTGTCTCCTTTCCTTTTTCTCATAGTTTCCTGAGATACCTAAAGCCAAGCACTGCTGTGTGTCCAAGGAAAACCATTCAGAGTCATTCTTCTGTGGAAAACATCCATGCTGGTTCCACTCCTCATTCTCTTGGCCAGACACAGAGGCATCCTGTGTCGATGGCTGCCTTTCTTACTCAAAGACAGGCCCAGCCAAGGAAGGCTTTTTCCTTCAAACTCATCCTGGACACTTTCTTTTGATTTAAGAAAGAAAAAGACGATTGAGGGGACACCAGAGGGGGAAAATAGTGTTTGTTGTACATTTCTGATTGTAGCAACAGCTTGAACCGATTAGCTGGTTATTATGCATTCCTGTGCCTGGCTTGTCACTCTGGAGAAACACATCACAAGTCCATTCTCCATGGCCTCTAGCATGCAAACCTGACCTCAAAGAGTTTAACCCCAAGTCTTCTAATTTGAAACAACACACACACACACACACACACACACACACACACACACAATCGAGTGATCAAAAATATGGCATAAATCTTTTTAGTACGGAGTGTTCTGGGTTATAATGACAGGAACACGGGAGATAAATAGGATGCAAGGAAGGGAAAGAAACTCATAATATTAAAAAAGAAAAAAAGGCAGTGGTATTTCCTTAGGATTGTAAATATCCCCTACATATTTTTGCTTTTCTGAAGAACTTGCAAGAACCCTTCCAGCAAGTTTACAGCACATCTTTGGGAAAGATACAGAGAGAGCTGTGCAGGGTTTCATAGTATGTAGTTAATTCTCTTTTTACCCTGTTCTAAATATAATCCTGCTCATTTGCATGCCAATCCCCAGAATGCTTTGTAATTTCACAACTCTTGGCTAGTGGTCTCAGCATAAGAACAAAGCAAAATGTTTTGGGCGTGACTTTGGCCTTAAACCCTGCTTGGGCTTTGCAAAAGAGTACGGTGACGTGACTTTGCCTGGCATTCATCCTTCTAGCCAGAGTATCACAGAAATAAAGTGGGAACGGCTGTGGACTTTTCCTGGGAAGACTGCATTCAGTCCAGTTATCCATGAATAACCAGAAGCTTGGGTTAATTCACTTGAGAGGAGGGTGTGTTTCAGGAGGCTTGGTCTCCCCTTCCTTTATGTGACCAGGCTGGTTCATTTTAGGTTTATGGAAAGCTCAAGCTGGAGTATTCTGTATCCTCTTCCGGTGGATGCTTTATATAGTTCCTCTATTTCAGAGAAGGCCTTCAATTTAATGAAACGCTGTCCAGAAGTGTGGTCAGTGGCCTGCCTTATAGAAATGTGAATTTCAGATCCTTAACAGACCTAGTTGTGCATAGTGACATCTGCAGAATATTTAGTAGGCCATTAGCAATGACAGCTGAGGAGTGGGGATGGTATGAGACTGGTCTTGAAAGGGTTTTACAATTCTCACATAGCAAGCCATTTTTGTTATTTAAATGGTGTTTGGAATCATTTTTAAGGAGAGCCTAGGGACCGCCAGTTAACCCCCACCATAAAGGCCCCTCCAAAAATGTCTCCCTTGACCATTTAATTTTAGTGGGTAGGCGAAGGACCATATATTCCCGCGTCAAAATGCCATGTTTTTGTTTGCAATAACAATCAGCCCTGCCAAAAGTAAACCAGGGATTTTGAGCAACGCACATGGTTCACTACCCAGGGCAGGCAACAGTAGTGAGCACACATCCATGGCTGCGCACCAGTAATGTGCCAGGGCCCTCCACGTACAGGTGTTTTCTGCTCTGCTCTTCACCCACAGAGCAGCTGTAATGCTCTTTCATCCGTTCTGAGAGCCAGGCAGCGGATCCTGTAAAACATACTGTTTTGAGAATATTTTTAAAACACAGAGAACTGTTGATGGTAACTGACATGATAGCCCCTCGCAGCCCTGCGAGAGTGAGTGGTTGCTTTACATTTTCCGATAGGTATTGCCAGGGTCTCCGGAGAGCAGCGGGCCTGCCGGGCTGCACAAAATGTGAGCAGGTCTCGGCTTTCTCGGGGTTTGCGCCGCGGGTTTACACCCGCAGCTACCGGCAGAGGCGGCCCTTCGCTGTAACAAAGACCGCGCCGCCGCCTGTAGCCCGCGCGAAGGCGGAGGAGAGCGGGCTCTGCAGGAGGGTAGTCGGGAGCCGTCCTCTATCCAAAATGAGGATCGGGATGGTGGGAAAGCAGACCCGGGGCTGGCCGAGGGCGTTGGCGCTTCCCGGGGCTCGACCCCAGAGGCCAGGGTTGGGCGGCCGGGCGAGGGGGCGGGGGCGGGAGGCGACGCTCGCGCTCTTCTTCCTCCACCCGGGACTGCAGCATCCCCGCCCCGAAAAGTCCCTCGCGCCCCCTGGTGGCTGTGAGCGGGCTGGCTCCGCCGCGCTCGTAAGGCACAAAAAAAAGCAGAAAAAGAAAAAGTGGGTGAGGCAGATGCAAAGAGGGAAATCAATAGGGATAAGAGAGAAGAGGGAGGAGTCGCGGAGCAGCCATTCCTGTCTCACGGGGTCCCAGCTGGCACGGCAAAAGAAAAAAAAAAAAAAAAAGCCCGGGCGTGAACGCGAGTGGAGGAGGGTGTGTGTGGCGGGGGGGTCGGGGGTGAAAGGGGGACCGGGGAGATTTACTATTGTCTCTGGCAGCCGCCGCGGGAGCCTGGGAGGGGGGCGGAGGCGAGAGGAGGCGGCGGCCGCGGCCAGCGCACCATTCGCTCCACCTGATCTCCGGCGCTGCGCGCTGAGGACGGCGCGGGCGAACGGGAGCAGGAGCAGGAGAAGGAGGGAGGGAGGCAGCTGCTGCAGCCACCGCCGCCACCATGTCCTACCAAGGCAAGAAGAACATCCCGCGGATCACGGTGAGTGGGGCTCCGGGCGCCGCCGCCTGCGTCTCTCGCTCGTTGCTCGCTGAGCTGCGGGCGGGGCGCCTTGGATCCCGCAGGCTTCCCGGTCCGGTCCCCCGGGAGGGACTGGGACCCGGGGTCCCGGGGATGGAGAGCGGTGGTCAGCCCAGCCGGCGCGCCGGGCGCCACCCAGACGGAGCGACCCTGCCGTTTGGGGAAAACAAAACAAAGAGGAAACCCAGAGTGGCGCCGAGAACTTTGGATTATGTATCCTCTTTTCCCACCAGCCGGTAGTTTCCAAATAACGCCTGGCTCACGGCCCTCCCTGGACCCTCGCGCCGCCTGGGGTGTCAGTATGCGCTTCCCCGGGCAGGGTGTGCTTTTTGTGTTAGGTGCCTTTTGGCGAGGTGGGCTATGGAGAGGTGACACCTTTCCCCAGGGGTGCCTGGTAGCACGACCGCGCCCCTCTCCCAGCTCCAGCCCGCGGCTCTGCCTCCCGCGCCGCCAGGGTGGCGGGGTGTCTGGACCTTCTGTCTTCACCCTGTCCCCTTCTTGCCTGCATTCACCCTTATTCATATTTCGGTACGTCATATTCGGGTCTGAACTAACGTGGCTGTGGCGGGAAGGAACAACTTTTTTTTTTCTCTCGATGCATTTTATATTTTTCGTGTCACCCCCCCACCCCTTATCCCAAGAATAGGCTGAGTTTTAAGGTCAGATTTTAGTAGGGGGTCGCAGACACACGCTGGGTGCAGTCCGTGCCCAACTGCCATTGTGTGCAAGATCGAGCCACCCGCGGCGAGCGGGTGTCAAATGCCCTGGGCGGGGTGGAGAGGGGACGTGCCGTTAGCAGGTAGAGAAGCCCCATCTTCTCCAGAGCCAGCTCTCAGCGGCAAAAATACCGCGCCCAGGCTCGGGATTTCTTTGCGCTGCGCTGAAATGAGGCTTACCACAGGCTGGGGTGGGCATTACTGGGAAGGAAAAAAAAGGGTAGGGGGCAAAACGACAATGACAAAAAACACTGACATTTATTAGTTTAGCATGCAGCTGTGTGGTAGTGCTTTGTCTTTAGTGAATGGTGTGTGTGTGTGTGTGTGTGTGTGTGTGTGTGTGTGTATGTAAGTGGGGGAATGGGTCGCTACTCCATCTTTGCAAGGCGAACAAAGGAAGTGATCCACTTGCCCCTGGGAGACTCTGCAGCTGCCCTAGGGTAGAGCTGTACCTGCTACGATAGTTCATTTGCCAGGGATCCACCAGGTTTTGCTGCGGGCATGCGTCTGTTTGCACTTGTTCTGCTATGTTTGGAACGCCCTATGTGTGTGAGATTGCCAATGGTGGACCTTAGCTCTGTAGGCAGGAGGTCGCTGTTCTTGCCTCTAGTGCACTTTATTCTCAAGTGGTTTATTTCTGTTGAAACATTCTTTTTCATGCACCTGAGCTTCACCCCACACAAGTGCACCCCACCTCCAGCTGCTGTCCAGCTGGTATTAGGGAACAAACACTGCTTAGGAGAAAGAGTGGGGATGGGTGGGGGTCCTTTTTCCAGGTAAAGGTGTGGGGTGTAAGCACATCCTCCTTTATCACTTTGTGATACTGACTTCAGGTGTTTTTGAAACATTGTGGATCTTAGCGTTGGCCTTGCATTATTGAAACATTGTGGATCTTTTACAATGCACTGAATTTTCTCAGTGCCAGTTGTCTTTGCAGAGAGCTGTGGAAGGTATCATTAAAAAAAAAAAAAAGACTGGGACAAAAGCTGAATTTTTATACTGTTTCCCTAACTGAGGAGGGATGAAGCCCAGCTCTCATGCTCTTACATGTGTATGAGCGCTGTATGCCACTTGCCTTACAGCCAGTGTACCTTTGCCAGTTCTCCTGTGTGGGGTAAGCAGAGAAAAGGTTATTTGTTTTCTTTCTGGTGGGAAGACTGCAAGGTTCTTCTTATGGATTCAGCCTGTGATATGGCATTGAGGGCCACGCCCATTCTTGTAGGTATCACTTAGGCTACCTTTCAAGAATGATGGAGAAATATAGTCCCGATAACTTGCTTTCCAAGCCCCCATAACGTGCCTATGCCCTAATCCCAGGGCCCGGTTTGCAAGGGGTTCCCTTTTGTTCCTGTCTGGATGCTCTTCCCTGGGGTGCATCCTTCATTTTCAGTGCAGCTTCCATTCTTTCTTTCTGTGCATGGGGCGTGGTGCTGCATAGCCACCTCTCCCTTGAAGCTGGGGCTGGGTGTCTCCAGCATTTGTGACAGGAATGGACAGTGGTTGTGAATTTCTTCAAACCAGACTACCTCGTATTCACATTGTTGGAAAGGGTGTGGGGCCAGTGGGGGTTGGCAGGGGGAGGAGGAGAGGAGCATGGCAGGAGGGGGGTATTGGTCTTTGGGGGCAAGGAATCCATTTGTAGATTTTCCTCAGGCTTTGTGTTTGTATTTCTGTGAACAAGGGTCCTATTAGATTCAAATGTTTTTGTACGTTTGCATGTCTTTTGATGATTATAGTTTTCTATATACTAAAAAGGTTGAGATACCCTTCCTAGATATAATCAAAAACATGAAAATATGGACACAGATATACATACACATAAAATGTCACTGAAGACCTAAATGCAACATATATCCCCTGCTGTCATTCTAGCATATTTTTTTTTAAATGGTAAGATTATGGAATTTGAATTAAGTTTTCTAGCCTCTCTGTATTCCTTTCCCTGAAGGCTGCCCCACCCAGTAGCTAAAATGTCACTAGAATCTGAGGACTGATGGGGGCAGTCTTTCTTGCCGGATACCTTTTGCCTCCCCAGACACCACCCTCTGCCACAATTTGGGGGCCCTTGTAAGGCTTTGTTTGTATTGTTTTTCCTGCCACCTATTTTTGCTGCCTTCCTGAGATCAAAGCCTTCTTACTACCCTGTGTTTATTACTTTCTTGGAAAGAGAAATTTCTCTTTGCTGGTAGAATTGCCTGGGGCTTTCTCCATGAGTGTCTCTGGCCTCACATCTCATTGTTCCTACTCAGGTTATCTATGTACATGACCTGTATGGTCTACCTCCACACTAGCCCTTGCTTCTGAATGTCAGGCTGGCAGTTTAGGGTGGTTCTGCAGATCAGAGCAGGGACTTTGTGCTGCTGTTCACCTGTCTCCACTATCTGGCATGGTGCCTAGCACATCACCGTCTCATGGTCATCAGTTAAATCAATAAGTAAATTAAAAATTATAACTAATAAGAATAGCTCACACCTCTTGAGAGTTTTTGTGCCATTTATTGTGTTATTTGCCTTATATGCATTGTCTCATTTGATCCTTGACTCAACACTGTCTGAAAGGTACTATAGTTATCCTCATTTTATAGATCAAAAACCTGTGGAAGATCAAATGCCTTTGCCCAGGATCAGTGATAGAAGAAGTGTTGGAGGCAGGACTCAAACATACACACCTGATTGGAATCAAAGTGCATGCCCCTCACCACTGCATTCATTTTGGGGTTTCTGCTTCTACCATTACTATTACTTGGTGTTACCAGGGTAAGTGGTAAAGAGGAAAGACTCACATTCTCTAATTAGTCCTGGGAGGATCCAGACAGCATATTTTTCCTGCTACTCTCAACAGATCCCATAACATGGTCTCTCTTACTTTTCATATTAAATAAGTATGAATAACATTTAGGGGGATGATAGCATATGAGCTCTGCAGGTAAGAAGTTAGGATAGTTACAGTCATTGTTTTCCTCTGCTGTGAGCTACCACTTGTAGCGGACCCCAGGAGAGGTCGGGATCTCACAGTTAGGTTCCAGTGTTTTCTATGTCTTTTCTTGTCAGCGTCTCTACAAAAACCCATTTTGAGGAAATTGGGGCACAGAGAGGTGAAGTTAGTTATCCAGCAAGAAGTTTTGGGCAAAGCTGGAAATAAACGCAGGTCTTGTCTGGCTTCACAGTCTCAGCAGCCCAGGTACAGCTGCCGCCTCCCAGAGGCACATGCAGCAGAAATTTGGAAGGTGTGGATAAAGAGTTCCAGAATTCTCTCTAGGAGACATATCACAGAGAAGTGGCTTTTTGCAAACACTAAGTGGATTTCTGTAAATATTATCTTGCAGAGAATGCCTTTCTGCCGCATTGGAGGTAGATGTGATGTGTTTGGTGTGTGTTTGGGAATTCCCAGAATACATGTCCTTGGATGGGAACACGACCTTGAGAGTTGTTTCCAGGGTGCTGTGGTGTGATGAGAGGTGTGATGGTGAGCGTCGCGGGCGCCGTGGGAAGTCTGTATTCCAGGCGAAGGGGAGGGGTCCTACGAAGAGCAGCGGCTAAGAGCTGGGGGGCCTAGACCCAGCCAAGAACCTGGAGGACACCTAGGTCCAGCCCCACCCCTGCATCTCTGCTTCGTCTCGCTTCACTTTGAACTGGGAGCAAATATTTAGGACATGGAGAACCAGCGTATAGGAGACCAAAAGAAGAGCCGTCACCCACACTCGGCTCTACCCATGTAAAGCATCTTGGAAGGGAAACTCCAGAGTAAAAGACTGAGGGGAACTATCAAAGGCTTAGGAATGGAAAGCATCTTAGATATCCGATCATGGACATCTCAGCTCAGGGCCTGCCTGCGCTGTTCACTTGTTGCTTTGTATTTTGAGCAGCTCGTTGGTGATTCTCAGCCAGGGTTTTCCTCTTTCTGAAACACTAGCCAAGTGCCTCAGGTGTGTCAAGAGCTCTGCCTGTTACTAGCTGTCATGGGGCAGCGGGTGGGGGGCATTTGGGGGAATTCTGGAGGGATAGATTTCCTCAGGGAATTCTTGTCTATGTGGTAGAACTGTCAGCTTATAAATGAAAATCTTCCCGCTTATCTCACTGGGCTGTTGAAAGGCCCAGAGGAGGAGAGTGACCCTGAAAGTGGTCTGTGAGCCCCAGTGTCTTCAAAAGAGTAAACACTGACTTATTTATAAAATCTCAATTACTTTGCAGTGTGGAAATTAAGGAAGGGGAAGACTTGATAAAAGTCTGGGGTAGAAAGAGGCTACTTAGGAAACTATTTTTTGAATACAAGTTTTCAAAACCAAAAATTAATACAATGTCATATAAAAACTGTTATTTTTCTCTTGCTTTAGTTATGTTACAAAATTAAGCTTCTCATTCATTTCTGACAGTCTAATAGAGGCCATTGGATTGCCTTTGGACTTTGAGACAGAGACTCTTCCCTAACCTAAATAAAGGGCATTTTTTAATTAGTTGAACTGCAGTGTTTTTCAGTCCTCATCAACCTGTAGCCTAAAGTGACACAGGTTATGAATTCCCTTTCTAGAAGTTTTTTCACAACTCCCTGTTTAGTAGCTTTTTCTCTGCCTTTTCTCCACAGTTGGAAAAAAAAATAGAATTGAACTTGAAAAACAACAACAACAAAAACCCTTCATGTCCTAATAACCCTACTTTCTTCACCTGTTGACATACTTCATAGAACTACTTACTTTTGCTTATCACATTTGAAAAGTTACAGAATGTTTATAATAGTAGGAATGTCTCCCTAGGATATAAAACTACTTCTCTTTGATTGCATTTGTGCTTAAATCCTAAGGGGACTGGAAATTTGAGTATGTCATTGCCTCCCATGATGAATGTTAATAGGAAGCCTGACTGGCTCTCCAGTGTTCCTCCCTCCTCAAATCAGTGTTCCATTTTAGCTTTTCTCCCATTTTCCATAGGCCATTCAGAAACAAATGAGAAAGACTCTGAACAAACCAGAGAAATAGGCTATTTTCTATTTTCAGACTCTTCTGTTGTGAAATCCCTCTTTCAGTAAACTCAATATATGTCTATTTCAGTGTATGAAATAGACAAAAAAAAAAAAAAAAACTGTGGTGGAATAGGATGAGCCACTCCTTTTGGCCTCTTCCTTTGGCCCTCATCTTGCCGTGGAGTCTACTTAACAGAAACAACTTCTCTTGAGGAACTTTCTTCTGTTAATTAGATTGTAGGGAACTCAGTGGTTAGGAAGATGGGCCTGAGCATAGTGGAGCTTTTAATAACTACCATTTACTGAGTGTCTTAGCACAAACTACATGGATTACCTCATTTGATGCACAACAGCTCCTCTAGCTGCAATGATTCACCATCATTTTGCGCTCTGGAGAGAGACTCCAAGAGTTTCAGTACCTTCCTTGACGAACGTCACACAGTCGGAAAAGCAGGATTCTGGGATTGATCCCTCCGGGCGTGAGTTGGTTTCTTAGGCAGGAAAGCAGTCACTCAGTGTCCACAGGTGGTTTTCCCCACCCCCATCACCTCCAGCTGTCCACACCTGTTAGCTCACAAATGCTGGTCCCTGTTCACAGGGTGGAATGAGTGGGGAAGATCTGGCCAAACCTATCACATCACCACCTGAACAACAACTGAGTGAGTGCAATGTCCTTCTAACAGTGGCTCCCGCATTGCTTTGCCAGCTGTCTGAGTTAGCTCCTGGCTTTTGCCCAGATGCATGTAGGAGTGAAGGGTGGAAAAGCAGATGCTATTTTCCTGTCCTGCATAAGTGCAGATCTGGGCCCAAGGCCCCTTCTCACTCTGTCCCCGTCCGCTTCCCAGACACAGAAGGAGCCAAGCTCTCTGTTCCCATTGTGCCAGAGAAATATAGGGCATGCCCAGCACTCTAAGCCAGATGGGGGAGCTCCACTCTAGAGTGGTCCAGGAACCTATTTGGGACATCTGGAATTCAAGGACACATTTCTCATAGCTTAATTAATCTCTTTTTTCCTGGGAAGCACTGGGCAATGAGATATGCAGGAAAAAGCGAGACTTGAGTTTTTAAGAGAGGGGTCTGCTGGCTAGCAGAGAACAGGAGCCCTCATGTTTCTTTGACAGGGAAGGGCAACCATGGATGGAGTGTCAGCATGTTGTGGTTCAGACCTGCCCTTGCCTCTAATTTATATGTGACTTTGGGCAAACCTTATTATCCCTCTCAATTCTGCGTCAGTCAAATGAGGGCATTGAACTAAATGATCCACAAGGTCCCTGCCAGAGCAGATGACCCTGTGAGCCTTATTTTGTCTTCTCTTTATCCTGAGATCTTGATCAGCCCTTGTCACTGTGTTCTGAATTCAGAGAAGAATTCTAAGTCCTTCCCATGAGGGAAAAGAACATAGTGAGAAAAAAATCAGGGCTTAAACTGAATGCAACCAGCCCAAATCTGTGTTGGGTCTAAGGGTCTTTGGTTGCTTGCCTTTTACACTTAAAATCCCAGGCTTTTTCTCAGATGGTAGACTTGATTAATAGACTCTGTGCAAGAGAGAAATGGAGTAATGATGACTGATAGGTCCTTTCCTTAGCAGAACTTTGGTATTATTTCAAATGAGTATTATTAATATGAGACCATGATTCCTTTGCTGACACATACAGTCTCTCTTTTGGGTAAGGCTACCATCAACAGGGGCACAAAGGTGACAGATTGTCCCAAGTCTGGACTGGTCGAACAAATAGGCAAAACAACAGAAAACAGCTCCAAGTCAATATATGCTCCACCAAGCTCTTTCCAGTTGCTCTTGCCAGTATTTTAAGGGTAATGGCTGCCATCCAATGGAAATAACCCATCCCCAAAGGCCAAATCATGCCATGGACACCCCATGGGGTAGGGGTGGTTTTGGTTTTGTTACCACTGAATCTGTAGCACTTAGTCTTTGGCTGGCACATATTAAGCCCTCTGTAAATATTTGTTGAATGAATGGATACATATAACACTTAGTTTGCTGGAATAATTTCAAGTCAGAAGATGATCAGAAGATGACCAGAAATGTGCATACATTTGTGCTTGTACATCCTCCTCCCTTTTGCTGACAGCTCCCTTGAATATTAGTTTTTACGAGAGAAGTCTTGGCTCTCAGAAACCGGCACAAAATCAGAGCCAGGAGAAACATGACAGCCCATTGGCAGAGCAAGCCGAGTCAACTCCGGCTCAACTCTGACTTGGGCAGTCGGAGCCCAGCCCTCATTTGTTCTTCTCTCTTCTCAGGCCTCCCTTCCTCCTCTTCTTCCAAATCCTGCTTCTGGCCTCATTCTCAGTCTGTGTCAGGGCCTACCTGGGTACTTCTTGCTTGCAAACGGACCTGTTGTTTCTCTTCCAGCAAATGATTTAAAGAGACCTTTATGCGTTCCTTCAAATAGACAAAGTCGTCACCGTGACTTTTTGAACCAGGATCTAACATAGGTCTTAACTGAAGCCTTTCTGTCTTTGCATAGAAACCACAAGCCATTGGAATTATTAGCAGCAGTTAGGCCAGTCTGCATTTGTACAGAAAACTCCTCCTTTTAGAAAGCTTGGTGAAGGAGTCGCCCATAGTTCTTTTTTGCTTTCCGGTTTAGGGTTAGCCTTTTAGATGGAATGTTCCTATGCTTTTGTGTGTGTGTTTACTCAAAGATTTTAGTCCGTCACTCCTTTGCATCTGTCCACTTTCTCGGGGCTTGTATTTGGAGCTATTCCTGTGATTAGCAATTATTCTGAAGTTCATTTTTTTGCTTTGATGGGTGAGGATAAACTTCAAGCACGTTTTACCAAGTTCATCCCTGGCTGTAAACCATACAGTTTATGGTCTCAATAATCTCTGTGTAATAATAGTCACTAGATCCTTTTAAAGGGAGCACTTACAAGAGAAGGCAAAATGAAGAATCCAAATGTATTTATGGAACCTAAAACTTCAGGTCAGAAAGCACTTGAAATACTTTATATATTAGAATATGTGATGTATAACATGATCAAGTATAATAGCATTAACTATTTTTTGATTATATAATAAGTATTGACCATTGGCTCTGGACTTAGCAATGTAGTGCTTGTCCCTGGAGCATCTAGTCTAGAACACAGAGGGGAAATTAGTTTACTCCTACTTCTAATATCAATAACAATGACAACAAGCATTTATCTCATCCTGTGCTAAATGGTTTTCTTTCATTATTTCATGTAATCCTCAAAACTGTGCAGTTACATAGATGGATTTCCAACTCACTCTTCCCATTTTATTGAGGAGGAAACTTAGAGAGGTCAGAAAATTTGCTTAGGATCACACAAGCCATCAGCGGTGGCACCAAAATTCAAACTTAGTCAGCCCACAGTCTTAACTCTGCCCTGCAGAGTTACCTTACATTCTCCCTTCTTTTATCATCTCCCACCTCCAGTGTCACGAGACAGTGGTTCAAATTGGAGTGCCTTTAATTCAAGTCCAGGGTTAAGTCCTTCTCTGCACCTGTTTCCTGTGAGGTGTGAACAGGCTGAGGTTTTCTGGGAGGTGCAGAGAACAGCCATTTGGTGCCCTCCTCTGCATGAGCACTGCCTGGTTCCGGAAGCCCTCCAGTCTTCTCTTTAGGGGCAGCCTTGCTTCCCACGTCCTGAGTGGCTGCAGACTGTTATATCTACAGGGCCAACCTGTTAGGGGGCCACCCCTCGTAGCAATGAAGGCCATTTTGCATTGAATTAACAAAAATACCAATGAGGGTTTCTTCTTAACATGAATTTGAATCCTTCCTTCTCATTCCATAGCCTACAGGACACTCCCCAGCTTCTCCATAAATCCAAAGCAAGATTCTGCTGAGGTTTTGATTACATGTAGCTCTGTGAGATTCATAGAGTTGGAGTTCCCTTAGAGATTATTTTAGTCTAGACTTCCCTTACAGATGAAGAAATGGAGACACAAGTGGGACTGAATGAATTAGGGCTGCTTCTACTGTTTGGTTTATGGTAGGACACAGAGATTTATTTATTTTTTTAAGTTTTTTAAATGTTTATTTATTTTTGAGAGAGAGAGACAGAGACAGACAGACAGACAGCGTGAGCAGGGGAGGGGCAGAGAGGGAGACACAGAAGCTGAAACAGGCTCCAGGCTCTGAGCTGTAAGCACAGAGCCCCACGTGGGGCTTGAACTCACAAACTGTGGGGTCATGACCTGAGTGGAAGTCGGACGCTTAACCAATTAAGCCACCCAGGCTCCCCGCAGCACAGAGATTTTAAAATTAAGTAGGATTTTTTTTTTTCAAATACAAAAAACAGCATGAGGGTTATAGAAAATTTTACCAAAAACAAGCAAAATGAGAACAATACAAATAACTAGAGTTAAATTACTCAGAGACAGCCATTATAAATTCTCTGAGTACACCCATCTAGAATTGTTTCTTATGACTGTAGATGCCATTTATTAAAATCGTACCACATAGTATTATGCTGTTTTATGTCCTGCCTTTCATTCCACAATATATTATGGCATCTTTCCATGTTTCAAATATTCTTCCATACCATAATTTACAAAACCCACGTATTATCCCAGTGCTTGGGGATCTGGTTAAATTAATCCATCCCACTTTGTTTAATTTTTTTGTTTGTTTCCAGGATCTTGGTCTTAACAACAAAAGTGAAATTATGGATTTGTTTCCAGTGGCTTTTTTTTTTAGCTGAAGTGAAGTCAAAAGCTGTTAGAGGATGACAGGTTGAGTGACCTACCCAGAGTTTCTCAGCTCAAGACTGATGGACTACAGATTTGCATCCCGCCATCTTTCATCATCCTCCAATATGCTTGTCATTGCTCTGATTGCTTTGGCAGTTGGGCCGTTTTCCATGGAGAGTTCCGCTTTCCCTCTCTCTTCTTCTGCTCTTGAGGGAGCACATTGGTTTTCTCACTGCCACCCTTGCTTGCCTGTCTGAGTCGCTGCAGCTGTGACATTTGTAGAGGTACACAGTGTCCTGAGACCTGAGGCTACGCAGCTGGAGGGGAAGACATGCCCAGCTCCTTCTCTCCTCTCCTTAATGGCTTAACCTAGGAGCTTGGAAGCTGGTTTTAATTTTACATTCCCTGTGTGTATGTACGTTTGTTTTTAAAAGTCCTCCCCCCTTTAATTCTTTCAAGGAGACCTTTATTTGAAATCATATACTCTTTCCCTCAAAGCCAATTTGTGTCCCCAGTCTTGATGAGATTACTTTGTTTGGGGGATATTGATAAATTCAGCTTGAGGTTTCTGGTTTATCCAAGTAAATTGGTTTAAATTATGGCCTTACAGAGACAGAGGGCATAAACAACTTAGAAGGTTTTAAAGCAATTGGATTTAATACTCTGCTTCTAGAGACTTCATCCTGGGCTGATTCCACAAAGAAGGTATGTTTTGTTTTGTTTGTTTTTATTTCAGTTACTTTATTGCATGCTCTATCTCAGATTGTCTTTGATGTGAGAAATTATGGGGAAAACTTAGCTTTGCTCAGTTGAGGGCAGGCAGAGAAATAAGGGATCCATTATTACAACCCCTTCATTTTAATGATTAAGAAAATATGGGCCAAAGAGGGAAAATAATTTGCCAAAGGTCACACAGCAAAACAGTTAAGGAAAAAGAAAAAAGAAGCATAGAATCTGTTTCTCTTGCTTTAGTTCAGTGCATTTCTCATACTTTTTTTTTTTTTTTTTGAGGTGAAAAGGTTGAGGATGTGTTAAGGGCTGAAATTTGTCCCCTCAAAGTTCTAGTGTTGAGTTCCTAACCCCCAGTACCTCAGAATGTGACTGGATTTGGTGATAGGGCCTTAAAAGAAATGATTAAAGTATGAGGTCATTGGAGTGGGCCCTAATCCATTATGATTGGCTCTGTAAGAAGAGATTAGGACCTAGTCACAGAGTGAGACCATCTGCAGACATAAGATGGAGAAGGCCACCTGTAAGTCAAGGAGAGAAGCATCAGAGGAAAACCAGTCCTGCCCACACCTTGATCTTGAACTTCTAGTTTCCAGATTATGAGACAAAAAAAAAATCCATTGTTTAAGACGCTCAGCCTGTGGGACTTAGTTATGGTAGCCCTAGCAAACTAATACTGGGGGAAGTTAAGGGCAAAGACATTTAAAAACTCAAATCTTCAAACTTGGGAAGTTCTCAATGAACAGAGAAGAGAAACCTAAATGATTAGTATGAGAAATTATGTCCTATTAGATCCTATCCTAACTGATTTTTAGTTGTAATATTGTATATGGCATCTCATTCCTCCTTATGCCTAGATGGTAATTATTAATAGTTCCACTTTACAGATGAAGAAACTGAGATTCCGAAGGTTAGCTTATGTAAAGTTACCCAGTGAGTAAGTAACTAATAGAGCGAGCTCCCAATTCACCTCCTTGTCTAACTTTAAACCCTTACTTAGTACATGATGCTACTTCCCAATAAGGAAGTTAATCCAAGCTGTTTGGTCACCAGTATTATCTAGTTGTTTAAAGTTAGGAAGAAGAAAACACTTATTCCTGAACCTCAGTGACTTAGAATCCACTTAATGGATTGGACAGGAAAAATTTTGCCCCTGATTTTAGGATAAATATAGAGATCAGGGAAATTTTAAAAGATAATTAAGCCAGTTGAGTTGTACTACAAAGTCTTCCCAAGTGGCTCATACCTTTACTTGCAAAATGGGCAGTTGTACAGAGTGAAGAATTAAGGTTTGGGATGATGGAACCCAGGCCCTGAAGAAATCTGACCCTTCGAAGGGGAATCAGTTACCCACACTGGGTCACATTTGCTAAAGCAGGAATCCGGACCCATACATCTGTTGACATGAGTGGATGTGGGAACTATCTATGCCAGAGTTTTATAATGGCATAGCTTAGAAGAATTTTCAGCAGTAAGGCCTGATAAATATTCAGTCAGCTAAAAAAGAAAAGAAAAATCAAATTAATTTGATCTACTGGTAAACCCAAAGAGTAATATGGGAAATGTGGGAAATCATATGGGAAGTATGAGGTGCTTTATTTATTGAATGTAAATGGCTCTCTTGCCGCTTCATCCTCCCTGTTTTGTGTGGTCTAGCAGTGCTTAAATGTAGAGGTTAAAGCTACTCGGACTTTATTGGTAAGGAAGACACTTTCAAGTTGGGAGGTGGATAGGGTTTGTTTTCGGCAGAAACTGTCCTTAAGGCTCAGCTCAGCTATATACCAGCTCAGCATCAGAGTGGAATCTGAATCTAATCACTTCTCACTATTTCTCTTCACTCAGCACCATCCTAGCTCAAGCCTCCATTGTCTTATTGAAGCAACCCCTTAACTGATCTTTGTGCTTCCACTTTACCTACACATGAGGTCATTCTTTATGCATAACCAAGGTGATCCTTTAAAAACGTAAATGAGATCAAGTCACAAGAGACAGTGGCTGTCAAGGTTCCATCTGGCTTGGCCCTGTGACTTCCTCCCCAGACTCCCAGTCCTGCCAACCGGTCCTCAGTGACTTGCATCAGTCATCCTTTGCCCTCGCACTCCCTGGGACCTGACACGTTCACCTCCAGCTCAGAACTGCTGTGCTTGCTGCTCCCTGGGAGTGGGGAACAGTCTTTCCTAAGAGCAGTCCTCTCCTTGGTTTGCTCCCTCAGATCATTCAGAGTTCCGTTCAGCTGACAGCTTCTTAGACATGCCTTCTTTGAAAACATAATCAGAAGCAGTTCCAGACTCTTCCAAGCCTCCACTGTCCCCTTGCCTTCTTTCTGAATTCCACTGTCTGCTGTTGAAATTAAGTTATTAATTTAGTTAACTTACTTATTCTTTGCTTTTTCAACCACTGCAGTACGATGACAGAGAATTTATTTTTGTTCGTGTACTGTGACTAGGAGGCATTTGTAAACATGAAGTGACAGAATGAATGGATAAATAGATCAGTGAATGAAAAGCTAATGTGCTTTCCTTAGGGCCAGTGGTTTGTGGAAAACAGGTGTCAAAGAAACAGGGTTGTCAGAGGGCTATTGAGGTATCTGCTCTTTGGTCAGAGGGATCACGTCTGTGTCCTTCCCCACTGTGTCACCAAGGCTTGGCTCACTCTAACCTAGAATGAATGAGACAGTGAATGAAGGTGACAAGATTTGGGATAACGGACAAAAGCGGTAACACGTGGATGGAAACCTGCTCTCTCTGAGCCAACTTGATGGCACTTGCAAAGCTTGTTATATGTGTGCTGTTTTTTAGACACAATTGGAAACATGTCACCATGCACATCTTGCTTGGGTATGCATCAAACATTTGCAACTCTAAACTTCAGTCTTTGTACCAGTTTTTGAAACATTTCTGAGCAGGGACAGGTCATAAAAGAACGGACTATTTTGGAATTATTTCAAAAGATGATTCTCCTGATGTTAGAATCCGAGAATGTTAAATAGTGATTATGAAGCAGAGAAGCAACGTCAAGACTTGGCAGGTAGGAATGAAGTCTGCAGGCTTTCAAGAATGGGGAATGTAGTCTTGTGATTGCAGCATGATATTTGCAAATAGAAAAGGCAGTCTTAAGTACATTCTAGGAGGTGCCTATTGTGTGAATAAGCTTTTTGTTATAGGATTAACTGCCTGCCAATCTCATTTTTTGAGTTCTGATCATTTTTAAATGGAGGCTCAATTGTATTTATTTCAAGGGTTCATTTCATTCAAAGTCCACCTGACTGCTTGAAGTCCTTGTTCTCAGAGCACCTGCAGTTTTCTCTGCCCAGTAGAACTTGGAGAAGTTTGGGGCTCAAGAGTGAAAAAATAGCTACTTCTTTAATAATCACCTATCTGTCAAATAAAAACAGAGCTGTGGGTTTGCAGGTTTCTAGGCAGAGAGAAAACCAACCAAGAGAATCAGTTATTACCATTGTCTGCGAATTGTGTCCAGAAAGAGCCAGAAGAAAGAGTGAACTGGTGCATCCCCTCAGCTCCCCGTACTCCTTAGGAAGTATTTGTGTTCTTATAGGAAGATAGTTAAGATACATAGACACACATGGGGTACCTGGGTGGCTCAGTCAGTTGAGTTTCCAACTCTTGATTTTGGCTCATGTAATGATCTCATGGTTCGTGAGTTCGAGCCCCTCTTCAAGCTCAAGTGCTTTCATCGTGGAGCCTGTTTGGGATTCTCTCCCTCTTTCTCTCTCTGCCTCTCTCCTGCACGTGCTTTCTCTCTCTCTCAAAAAACAAACAAAAACAAAACAAAACAAAACAAAAAAAAAACAAACCCTAAAAAAACAAAACAAAAAACCCCACAAAAAACCAAAAAACTTAAAGGGGAGCTTGGGTGGCTCAGTCAGTTGAGCGTCCGACTTCAGCACAGGTCACGATCTCGTGGTTCATGGGTTCGCGCCTTGCATAGGGCTCTCTGCTGTATGCGTAGAGCCTGCTTTGGATCCTCTGTCCCCCTCTCTCTGCTCCCCCCCACCCTTTCTCTCTCAGAATAAATAAATAAACTAAAAAAAAACCTTATAAATAAAGATATAGACACACATACATGTGCACACTAAAAAGAAATGAAAAGCCAAGCTATTTTTCAGGGATAGAGGAGAGAGTGAGCAGGCATCCAGGTGAGAAGCGCTGACCTGAGATTTGTGTCCCAGCCTGTAAAGAAACCTGCATTTATCAAGCACCTACCATGCACCAGAATTTGGGCTTAATTTTCACTTGAGTCCTTTGGGGTGGATATCATTTTCCTCATTTTGCAGCAAGGACTGGGACTCCACAGCCCTTCCCCTTTCCCCAATCCATCTGGCACTGATTCATCACTTGGGTTCTTTAGCTACAAAGTGAATGATGAGGCCCCTCTTTGCTCTCCTGTACAGACCCAATCTCTGACGTCTGGGCTCCAAGGCAGAACAAAGTGGGAAACGTCTTGGAAACAGTCCCTTCCTCCCACGATCTCTCTCCAAGGACCCTTTCTGCAGCCACATGATGTGAGCTGGAACATCACAGCTGTATGTTCTCTTAATGCATCCACCACAGGACCAGTTTTGGGAAGTTGCATAAGTCAGTGGTTGTGTGCTTATAACCGCAATGCCTGGGCAGCCCCGCCAATTTTAAAAGTATAAGGTCAGACTTGGAGAAGAATCCCTGTGGCCTCCACAAATAGATGGGGAGCAGTCGCCTATCATTTGAAGGTGCCGCTCACACATTCTGAGGCCCAAGCCCGCATTTCTCCTCTGGGAATTGCCTTGGGCCGGCTTTCAGCCTCAGTGAAAGAGTTTCTTGTTTCCGAGAAGCAATAGGGTTGGAATTCAGTAGGCTTCCCTGTCATTCTAAAGGCCCAGTCAAAGCCAGCTGCCAGTCGGAAATGATCAAAGAGGAGTCCGCTTCTAAAAGAGGAAGGGAATACCACTCATTGGATAGTAGCCCAGAGAGGCCCAGTGCCTTGCTCAGGGTCACAGAGCTAAGACCAGAATCCAGGGCTTCTGACCCCCATTCCCAGAGTCTTTCTACTATCCTTTGTTGCCTTTCAGTTGGTATCGCCATTTTGAGTAGGGCATTAGCTCCAGTCCGTCCGTTGACACTTGCCCATTCTCCTAAATCACAGGCCTCCATCTCTAACTTAGCTTCATGGCTGTGTGGTTGACCAGCACCTCAGAATTGTTATTTATACTCTTACACCTCAACTTTGTTACTCTTTTCTGTTCTCCATTTTTTAAAAATATAATTTGTTATCAAATTGGCTAACATACAGTGTATACAATGTGCTCTTGGTTTTGGGGGTAGATTCCCGTGATTCATCGCTTGCATACAACACCCAGTGCTCATCCTGACAAGTGACCTCCTCAATGCCCATCACCTGTTTTCCCCTCCCCCCTATCAACCCTCAGTTTGTTCTCTGTATTTAAGAGTCTCTTACGATTTGCGTTCTTCCGTCTTAGTTTGTAACTATTTTTCCCCCTTCCCTTCCCCCATGGTCTTCTCTTAAGTTTCTCAAGTTCCACAAAGGAGTCTAATCTGTTCTCCATTTTTATTCATAATTTCTTCCTGGCCACCTTGCCTTGAAACTTCGGTCAACTTAGACATGTCATTTTCCATCCCCCCTCAGTTGCTGAGTGAATTCTAGCTTTCCTCCATGGCATGCCATGCATTTTCTAGTCCATATTCTTGCTGTCACCTGGAGCATAGCAGTCACCCTGTTCTTTTACCTCTTTATAATTTTCTCTATTAAACCCCTTGTAAAACAGTTAAAATGGCATATGCTTTGCGCAACTAGTGAAATAATGTCAGTAAATACTGGAGAAAAAGAAAGGAAAAAGTTTCTAAGTTTTCCATACCTCTTCCCTCTGCATCCCTTCCCCCTACCATATCTAGTGTTAATAATGTGGTGTACATCCTTCCAGACCTTTCTCCTGCTCACACAAAAACATCATAAACCCATTTACATGTAGTATTTTTTTTTTGCTTTTGCAAGAATAGTATCATATTTGTCACACTGATCTGTGACTTATTGTAAAGTCAAGAGACAGATTTAGCTTGTTTAAAAAATAGCTGTCTGACAAGCCATTGTGTGGCTGTATTGCAGCGTATGACATCATGTGCCGTGGTTGGATATTCAGGGACTGGGTGGGATATTTTCGGCTTGACTCTCCACTTGCCCGGTCCACGTTTCCTGCCCGGCTCCAGGCTCCGGCGCTGTCTGGCCTTCGTCTCCAACCCCTTTGGCCTTGGGCTCCTACGTGGTGTCAGTTTCTGCGGCACAACTAGGAAATTGGATGGTGGGTGAACAACCGGGTATCTTGGCCTCCTGATTCCTTCTTGCTGGGTCACTGAGGAGTGGCTGCATGCCACTTTGGAAGGTCACAGCTCCTGTCAGGCAGAGCCGTCCATAAAGCTGTGCTCTTCAGCCGGGTCATTACTGCCTCCCCTTGTCCACTTCAGGCCTGGGGATGGCGTGGCTCCCTGCTGTTGGTTGGCCCTGGGGATGCTGCACATCCATTTAATTTCCCAAACCCTGCCCACACTTTGTCAAACTCTCTAATAATCTAGTTTGGATATTCTGTCTCTTTCCTGGAACCCTGAACGGTATAGGTTGTTTCTTGTATTTTTCTCTGGCCACTTGCTGTGACTCTCTAACCAGCTCCTTTATCTCCAGCCTGGTTATTCTGTCAGCTTCATTTTCTTTTATGCTCTGAGATTGTATTTCATTTGTTTTCCCAAAATCCTTCTTGAGCTCCGGGATCCACAGAATAAAGGTCAAATTCTTTCACTGACCATCTCTTGCATCCCCCATTCTAGGATCCTAGGCATCAGGGACCCTGCCCAACACCACACTGTCCCATAGAAGTACACTTCTTGCCCTGATAATACTGGCTCTCCAAGCAACTGGTTACGTGATGTCGGGCCATGAGCCAGCCTCCCCATAAGCTTTCATGTCTTCATCAATTCAATGAGGAGAATAACAACATGTAATTCTTAGCATTTCTCTGTGGATACATTGAACTCTTTGAAGAGTTTGTAGTGCATAAGAAGGTTTCAGTAAATGCTTGTTGTGAATTATTGTCCCCCCCCCCCCCGCCCCAACTCTGATCAGAATTATCTTTGGCCATACCTGTGTGTCCAGACCAGTGATTTTTCCCAAGATCTACTTTGATAGGGCCTCTGTGGACCCTTCTTTGATTTCTACTGGAAAGAGGATTTTTCTCCCTTTCTCTTTCTCTCTCTCTCTCTTAATTGATAGACTTTTTAGAGTGCTTTGAGATTTACAGAAAAATTGAGCAGAAAGCACAGAGCACTCTCATAAACTCCCTTCATTCCCCACCCGCCACCCCACCCCATTGTTTCCCTTTATTATCATTCTGACTGGTGTGGTACATTTGTTACAAATGATGAACCAGTATTGATCTGTTATTAGTAAAAGTCCTTAATTGTACATTAAGGTTTACTTTTGTGCAGTTCTGTGGTTTTGACAAATGCATCCTGTCGCGTATCTACAATTAAAGTACCTTACGGCATAGTTTCACTGCCCCGAAAATCTCAGGGCTCCGTCCCTTCACCTGTTCACCAGCACACACCCCCATCCCCCTCACTCACCACCTCCTCAAACCACTGGCAACCCCTGATCATTTTACCATCGATAGTTATACCCTTTCTCTACTTCATCTTGCTATTTGTGTTCATACCTTACTTTACATGCTCCTAACATACAACTTCACAGGTGGCGGTCACACAAATGTGTGTTTCAGGAATGAATTATTAAGCCCATCAAATCGAGGCCTGGGTTGAAATTTCATGCACTCCTTCCTGATGAAGTAGGCATTTGGCTTTTGCACAGGCTGTTGAGCTGAAGGGGCAAGGGATCTTGTTGGAATGAAGCTGGATCTCGGGGTTCTAGCCTGCATATGCGCAGAGCACTTTCACCCATAGCACGTGGATTTGAGTCCTAGTAAGTAACAGTGCACAACAAAAACAAAAACATAATAAAACACAAAACTGTCACATAAATCCAGACCCAAGATAGCCACGAATTAATTCTTTAAAGCACTGGCTTTTCTTTAGTCTATATTCTACTTTACATTCTGGTCCTGAGCTACACATTTTATATACTGCTATTACTACTACTACTACTACTACTACTACTACTACTACTACTAAATAATTTATGTATAATAAATAATACCTACATTACATTTCTACGGTGATTTGGTTTTGCCTTTGTGTATCCGTAGAATAAGTTCAGTCAAATGGCGGTGGCAGCACGGTGCTAGCGGCAGCTGTAGTGGCAATATTTGCGATGCCTACCACGTAGGGAGTGTTTTCTAAGTGTCGACCCTGCCTGATAGTTAATTCTCACACTAGCGCTATGAGGGTAGACGTTATTGTACTCGATATCTGTTGAAATTTATCTGTACTTTACAGATCCATCAGCAGGCCTTTGTAGAGAGCTAAAGCTAAGGAAGCTGAGATTAGTTGAGTTCCACTCATCTAGGGAAGTTGAGGCCCAGACATAGATCAAGTCACCTGTCTAAAACCAGTACTTAGTAGCAGAGATGCAAATGCAGGTCTGGCTTGCACACCCCCTTGGTCTTTCCCTCAACTCCGAATGGCTCTGCACACTGCTGGCAGGGCTGGTTGCCATCCAAGACAGTCACCTTTCCATATTTCCCTCCCAGAGTCCAGCTAAATATGTGCCAATTTCTTCTTTTATCCAGGCCCTGGCTCTTCCTGCTTTCTGATATGGCAGGTGTATCCTCACACTAGATCTACCCGACTCTGCCTCTTTTTCTCATTCCGCATTACCTTCTGACACAGTGATTCTTTGTGATCCCTGGTAATCTCCTTCCTCTGCTGTGCTGCCCAGAATCTCAGAGATCCCTGTGACTCTGCTCGGAGCCCTGCTCTTGCTTCTGACAAGCCCATTTTGGCCCATGGTAGTCTAGGTCTCGAGGGGTGGTATCCCTGCTGCTACATTTGATCGTTTTAAGTCATTCTGTCAGAGGGCATTCTGACATTGGATCCCCCAGTAAGACATTTTGTCCCCTTTCTAATTATTGTTCTAACCTGTTTGAATAGTTCAAGGAAGATGTCTCAGTGTACTGCTGTTCTGAATTGGACACCTGCCCGATACTTGGTAACTTCATTTTAACGAAGGTAGCAGATCTGAGCTCATCCTTTAGAATCCTTTCGAAGGCAGCAGAACATAGCCAAAGTGTAGTGATGCTTTTATAGTATTCATTCCTAGGTTCGCCGTCTATTTTTGGTAGGTGATCCTAGCTTAGAATTTATAGGAGTAAGGCAGCGTTTACTTTTAGAACACATTGATGTAAGGCTAATATTAAGTAAATGACAGCACAGTTTCTAGCAGGTTATGTCAAACGTCTGAAAATGGTACATGAGCATCTGAGGTTTGGGCTTCATAGGCCCAGCTGACCTTCTTCCTTGCGAATGAAGTGGCCTTGTGGCTCCTCCTGTCCACCTCCCCTCCCCTACTCTCATTTCTAACCTGGTTATCCACTTGTGCTCACATGTGTCTGGAATGCTGCTGCAGATGGAAAGACTGTTATCAGGGGGCTAGGATTAAGATACCACCCACAGTTCACCTCCCTCTCCATTCTCACCCAGGGCAGGCTACATAACTTGTCTGGCCCTTTGATAATCACATCTTTAAGACGGTTAACATAGCTCTGGGGAGGGAAGAATGCACATAGATGGCTTTGAAGTTCTTAGTTCCCAAGACTGAGTGGCCACCCCACCCTGGGTTAATACTCTCCGTGACTACTGTTTCTTCTGTGTTCCTGCCTTTCCTTGCCTTGGGTTCTGTCCCTCCAGGGCCAAACTGAACATAATAAAGAAAGTGAAAATGGGCCTTCCCATTTGTTATGAATTCTGCTTAGTGGGCTCAGTTTTGAAGGGAATGCCCCAGGTTAACCTCCGTCTAGCACACCTGGGCATGCATTTGGGTGAGGAGAGAAAGAACGTGAGACTCGTCTGTAGCACTCTAGAGGTTTGGAGCAGCCGACACCGTGAAACTATCCTCAGTTGCAGTACAGACACAGAATCATGAAACTGTGTCGCTCTTCGGTATGTCTATTTTCTCCTGGACCTTTCTCTTTCTCTCTGTCTCAATGGCATGTTTGTCATTGAGGATCCAGGAAACAGATCCATACATTGAGCAGGGAGAGTGGGTTTGGGGGCAGGTTTAAGACCTTGCCGTAAGAGCAAGTGGTTTGTTATATCCTCATGGAGGCTTATTTTCAGAGGAAGAATGACCTGGAGGGGCCATGAGAACTTGCCCTCTGGGGGGGGGGGGGTGGGGAGAAGTTTAAAAGGAGAAGTCTTGGCTGAGCTTGGCTGCTGGCGGCAGGAGCCGAGAACAGTTGCTGAGGGTTGACTGGAGACTGGCGTCTCTGGCATTCCCTTTATGGCAAGATCTGTTATATTTTGATTAATAAAATGCTAGCTCACTTCTTCCTGAGTATTTGTGAGTGGGCAGTTTTACAGTAGCCAGTTCTACTAAAGACGGCAGCTCACATGTATTAAGCATTTAAGAGTTCAGCCCTGTACATACAGTGTCCCCATAATCAAGGTATCATTGTCCCCTTTGAGGTGACTGAAGCCCAGAGAAGTGAAGTCATTTGTCCAGGCATCTGTGTGTCTCACCCAATCCTGCAGAACCAGGATGGGAACTCTGGTCTCCTGGAGCCTATTCGGTATGCTTTCCTGAATACTATATTGTGTGAACTGGACTACCTTAGAATGCCCTTTCTCTCTTTAAATGATGCCGCTTTGGGGAAGAAAAACAAGTTTTCATCCACGTAGTCTACCCATCCTCATGTATTATTACGAGTAGGAATGTCTCTAGGGAGTTAAATCTAATTACCCAGATGGGAATTTATTTTGGATAACCACCTGCGCCTTCCTCTGGACTTTAAAAGGATCTTGAGTCCCCACTGAGGGTCAGAGTCTGTGCTTTGTGATTTGTACACAGGTAACACAGTATTTGATTTTGGAAGACAGTCTTCATTTTATATCCTCCTTTTCTGTTCTCGGGATTATAGTTTTTATTCTGAGCTGCTGGAATGTCGGCAGAGTATAGAACAGATGTGTCTTAAGTACTGTTCTCAGGCTGACTTTATTCATGGGGAAGAAGTCCACAGAGGGCTCTGGTTTCTCTGGGAGGCGTATTCTCATTACTTCAGACAGACAGAGGTAGTGATTTAAGTTCTTTTAACTTGAAGATTAGCCGAGAAAAACTAAAATGGGAACCCACATCTCCAGTAGGCTTGAGTTCAAGATTCTGTTCTTTCATTCTGTTCTAGTTTGAATCTATCTATCCATCCATCCATCCATCCATCCATCCATCCTTTTTTTTTTTTTTAAGTTTATTTATTTTGAGAGAGAGCGCACACAGGGGAGGGGCACAGAGAGAGGGAGAGAGAGAATCCCAAGTGGACTCCATGCCAGCGCAGAGCCCATCACAGGGCTAAAACTCACAAACTGTGAGATCATAACCTGAGCTGAAATCAAGAGTGGATGCTTAACCAACTGAGCCACCCAGGTTCCCCTGAGTCCAGCCATTCTCAACAACACCCCTTGTTACAGACTTTATTTTCTCCTCTCTCTCTCCTTCCTCCTTCCTCCATCCTTCTCTCCTTCTTTCTCCTCCCTCCCTTTTTCTGACAAACTCCAAATTTTTTATGGTTGATTTTTTAAATCATTATCATACATTAGTGAAGGAAAAAACATTGGTCTTTGTTAAACTTGAAGGGCTGGTGCTACCCTGGATTGTATATGAGACTCCTTTATAATAAGCTGCTGTAATATAAAATGTAAAAAATTACACACTCAGGCTGTAATGGGCAGGTTTAATGCACTACTTTTATAAGTAATGGCTTAAAAGTTCTTCGATTCCTGAAGTTACCTGCCACAGAGATCTGGTCAGATGTTTTAGCACTGGAACAGTCAGATTCAGTATCAAACAATGAGGAGAGCTCTGTCAGAATGAGCCACTTGTCATAAGGTTTCAGAATAAGTGGTTCAGTGGCCTCAGGTAGAAATCTGTCCAGTGTCCAGAGGTAGGAGACCTGGATTTGCTTCCGACAGGAACTAATCAACTCTGTCATTTGGAGAAAGTCACTTGCCTTTATGTGTATCTCCCCATTTGGAAAATGGGAACAATCCCTTTCCAATATACTTTTTAATTTAAGACTTTTAAAAGTATTTTATTTTATTTATTTATTTTTTAATGTTTATTTACTTTTGAGAGAGAGAGAGAGAGAGCGAGCAGGGGAGGGGCAGAGAGAGAAGGAGACCGAATATGAAACAGGCTCCAGGCTCTGAGCTGTCAGCACAAAGCCCGACATGGGGCTCAAAGTCACGAACCATGAGATCATGACCGGAGCTGAAGTCGGATGCTTAATGGGCTGAGCCACCCAGGTGCCTCTAGACTTCTAAAAATACTTAAAAATGCTGTAAATAATATGAACAGAATCAATATAGCTAATATTTAGTAGAAGTGTTTACTGTGTGTTGGCTATCTGATACGTGTATATGCACTCACAGACACATATTCCCACCCCCCGACCCCCCCATTTATTCCTGGCAGCTGTGCTGTGAGGTGAGCTAGGTATTATTATCCACTCTGAGCTAATAAAAACTGAAGTTCTGAGGGGTTAGGTCTTAACTCAAGATCACACACCTCATTAACTGGTCTACCTGATTCTCCTAGTGATAGGAGAAGCCAGCCAGACCCAGCCTGGCCGGCTGTTATGCCTTGCACCCCACTGGCCTTCAAGAGCTCACCATACCCAGCCCTTGGCAGCTGGGCAGGGCCCAAGGCAGTCAGAGTCCTCAGTTATTTTAGGCTCTGAATAGTTTTATTTTGGGTTCCATATACCCTCCAGATTATCCCAGTGTGCTCTCAAAATACCATCACTCTTTGTATGTATCATTACATGAGAAACGTTGGTGGATGTCCAGACTAGACCGTTTTACCTCTTCTGGCATCACCTCATGGATGCTTGACATCATCAGCCTCTGGGAACAGAAAATGAAGAGTCCCGCAGGACCACATTGACCAGTCCTAACATCATCGAGGGTGACTTTTAATCACAGATGTCAGATTTGTTTGTCTTGTTGGTTTTCAGGCCTAGCTTGTGTTAATCTGTAGAGCTGGGTTGTGAACTCACAGACAAGCATGCTTTGTACCCAGTGAGGTTTGGTTTTCTATGACCAGGGGATGGTCAGTAGTGATGCCGTTCTTCAACGCCAAACCCAGGACTTGCCTTTCAGATTAGGAAAATCTGATGCGTCTGATGACGCTTTGCCTAAGCTACCCTTTGTGGCAGATCCCACATGCATGGCAAGAGTTAAATGAATGAAGTAGTTTTATTTACCACTTTAATAAAAGGTAGGGGACAAGCTGAGGATCCCCAGGGGCAGCATTTGTTTGAGCTCTGTGAATTGAGGTTTAGATATTTCTGCTCTGCATGATGAAAATTAATATTAGTACTAAAGCAGTCCATAGAGCAAGAGCCCTGTTAGTCCTATCTCTGAAACCTACACGAGGCCTGTAATTCATCTCTGTGCTCTATTTACTTAGATTCTGGATTATTGAGCCGGAGAAGGTTTATCTAATTAGCATTTGAGGAGTCTCCAGCGATGCCATCTCAATGATGTTAATTACACTTGGATCACCTCTTACTATCCCCCTGATGTACCATGGGCCTGAGATACCACGCCCCTTTGCTAACATCTGATGCTTGTTGAAGGAAGTAATGATCATGCCTGTTGTTGTAGGGTGGATGTTCCCCTAGGCAGGAGGATGGTCATATTTCATAGCTGGGCTCAGTATGGGTGGTAGCTGGCCCCTTTCCAAACAGCAACTTACTTCAATTCTTTGCTAGGAAGATAAAGAACATCAGAAAAGCACTGAGCTGTTAGAGGGAAACCTTGTAGTTACCAAGACTATTTGTTTTAATGTTTATTAATTTTTGATATAGAGAGAGCTGGGGAGGGGCAGAGAGAGAGAGAGAGAGAGAGAGAGAGAGAGAGAAGAGAATCCCAAGTAGGCTCCACGCTGTCAGCACAGAGCCTGACACGGGGCTTGAACTCACAAACCGTGAGATTATGACCTCAGCCGAAGTCAGATGCTTAACTGACTGAGCCACCCAGGCGTCCCGTTTTCATGAAGGTTCTTCTGCCTTCCCAAACACACAGAACTGTGCCTGGAACACACAGAACAATGGTTTCTGGTGCTCATCTCTGACTTGGTGTTGGGCTGGCTGATGGCTGTGTGCGAGCCACTTCTGGAGTTTATAAAGTACGGATCTGGTGGTCTGCAGCAGGCCCTGGGAATATATTTTTCTAATATGCACTCTAGTTTGGGAAGCACAGCTCTGGGACCCCCTCATATAATTTTGCAATTACTGTAAAAATGATAGTCCAGTTTTCTGGTCACAACACATAGTTTTCTGACTCAGATGGCCTTTCCATCATAATGATATGACCTCCTGTGTCCCACTCTTTACCCATTCATTTTACCAGTATTTAACAGCTGTCTAGGATGGGCTCCAGGAACGAAGGTGAAAAGATCAAAAGATGCATGGTTCCAAGACTATAGTGTCTTTGGTCTGGTCGGGAGACAGTTGAACAGTCAAGCAACTATTGTAGAACAACAAAGTTGTCTGAACTGAATTGCAAGGGGAGCAGGTGGAATTTGCTCGCAAGTCAGGTAATGCATCCTACAGGAGAAACCCTTTGACTGGAGGCTTGACAGAGGAGGGGGTGGTTGTCAGAAACTACATGAATACATACGGGAAGGTGGAGGGAGCTTCTTTGTAAAGTCTTAGTGCCCAGAGAGCCTGCTACATGACAAGAACTACATGTCTCTTGGTTTGCCGTGGTGTGAAACACGAGGCCATACATGATAGAAATGAGAGTGGGTATATTGGCTAACTGCCAAATCAGGAGGGGCTTGTGGGTCACATGTGGTAGGAATTTGTATTTGACTTCATTAGCACATTTTCCCCGCATATGTGGGTATTTTTATAAGTGCCTCATTGATCCATATCTCTTTCAGATCCTCTCCCCTGACAGTCTGTCATGATGAAATTTCTTACTCTCCTGTAATACCTTGGAAGGGGCACTTTGCTATATCCCATGTGCAGCCCTAGCCTCAATTCTCATTTTCTGGCCCTATTCACACCATTTTTTTTTTTTCCAAAGCTAGAAATCAGCGTCTTTGGGGGCTTCCTTCCCCGTACAACGTATGTCCTTTTTGAAAGCCAGTTACCTGCCTTGCCACCTTCATCTCTGCCGCTTTCCTCCTTGATCCCTAAGCTCCCTATCTTGACACTGATCTTTTTCAGGCTTTCAAAGAAAACCCATTTCTACCGCAGGGCTTCTGCACATGCTGTTCCCTCAGCCTGCAGTTCTCCATCATCACCCCATCTAGGTGATCTTCCCTGCAAGAGCCTCTTTCAGCCTCTGTTTAAAACAAGCCCACTCCCCTATGTTTTGTGACACTTAATACAATTTTATATTGTTTTATTTGTTTTGTTGACTTTCTTTTTCCTTTATTTCCAGATATCCCGTTTAGATTTTATAAAAGCAACGGCATGGTGTGACTCAGTAATTGCAGCCTCCTTATGTATTTAGTCAATATTAGATAACTGCTTGCTGGATGAGTGGATGGATGGATGGTATGTGGATGGATGGATGAATAATGGATTGATGGATGGATGGATGGATGGATAGACGGATGGATGGATGGGTGGATGGATGGGTGGATAGATGGGTAGATAGATGGATGGATGAATAATGGATGGATGGATGGATGGATGGATGGAATTGAAGTCTGTGAGTTGAATTCTTAAAAAATGCAATGTACCATTCTTCTTTCAAGCTGTAGTCCCACTTGGCCAGGCTCCTGAGATTTCTCTTCTCCCCCTGGAGCCCACTGAAGCTGCATCCACCCCTCATGCCACAGTCTAAGCGCCATTCACTCATTTAAATTTTTTTTTTAAGTTTATTTATTTTTGAGACAGAGAGAGACAGAGCATGAACGGGGGAGGGGCAGAGAGAGAGGGAGACACAGAATCGGAAGCAGGCTCCAGGCTCTGAGCCATCAGCCCAGAGCCTGACGCGGGGCTCGAACTCACGGACCGCGAGATTGTGACCTGAGCTGAAGTCGGACGTTTAACCGACTGAGCCACCCAGGCGCCCCGCCGTTCACTCATTTAATGGCATCTGTGATTTCAAAAGCTGACACTGATTTGTCCCTCTCCTGACATGTATAAAATATATGTTTGTGTTTTTTTAATTAGCTTGGAGTGTATTTGCATTGTTTCTAATTTGATCACTTATCCAAACTTCATCTAAGTTACAGTTTTTAAAAAGACTTTAATTATAAGAAAAGCATTTTTTTCTCATAATAAAGGCAACAGAACCATTTCAGAAAATGTGAGAGTTTCATGAAGCAAATGAGCATCCTGCACAATTTCTGCACCCTGGATTAAATACTATAGAATATCATAGGTATTTTGTCTTTTTTCCCTTCACTGCTTTTCCTATACATTCCACAACCTTATGTGCGTGTGTGTATACATGTATATGTATCCTGAATTGTAACATGATATGACCCTCATGTCATTATAAAGACTTTTAAAGGCTATTTCATTGTATGCATGATCCTAAGTTCTATTTTCGAGAATCATTGTTGAGTGCCAACAAGGTGCCAGGCACTGAGGTGTATGTTACGTACCACTCTAAAATTTACTGCTTAGTGAGCCGGAGAAAATAATAAAAGAGTGTCTTTCCTCAAGCAGCTGTGTTTCTATGTGGCTGTGGCAGGTTGCAGAAGCAAGAGGAGTTTGAATTAGAGGCAAACATGAAAGACTGGATCCCCAACAAATATACTCAGTTCAAACACTGAGTGCATTGAGCACACAGATGTCTTAAGTAAATGTGTTCCTCCTAGACCTCTAGAATAGTGAATTGGGTTGGAAGGTGTGACTTCTTAATTCCTAGCTATGAGACTGACTTATGTTTTCCTTCTTTTCTAGAGTGACCGTCTTCTTATCAAGGGTGGCAGAATTGTCAACGATGATCAGTCCTTTTATGCTGACATTTACATGGAAGATGGATTAATAAAGTACGTATATAGAGCCTTATCTTTGTCTTTTTGTACTTCCTGTCTTTATTAGAGGCTCAGAAAGAAGCTTCCTTCTTTTTTGCTTACTAGACCTTTGATTCTTTGTGTTTCATTTCTTCTTCTCCTTAAAAAAAATGAGTCTTTATTTAAAAAAAATTAATGTTTGTTTATTTATTTATTTTGAGAAGAGAGAGTGAGGAAAGGAGGGGTAGAGAGAGAGGGAGAGAGAGAATCCCAAACAGGCTCCGTGCTGTCAGTACAGAGCCTGACATAGGGCTCTATCCCATGAGATGTGCGATCATGACCTGAGCCGAAATCAAGAGTTAGACACTTAACTGACTGAACCACTCAAGCACCCCTAAAACTGAGTCTTTATTTTAACCCTTTGTTATGGATGCACATAATCCCTTAATATGGGAACTGGCTTTAGTTTATTTGAATTCCATGAATGATGTGAAAAATCTGAATTCAGTCAACCAAATGATGCTGTAGGCCCCTTTGTGCAAGTGACATTGATGGGCACTCTGTGCATCTTGGAGAAGTGGAAGATGTGACATTGTCCGTAAGTTCAGTGAAAACTGTGCACAAAAATTACAGCCCCCTAAAAATATAAGGCCTTAGGTAATTGGTATCAGAGTTCAAGTGAGGATAAGTGATACAGAAGTGCACCAAGAGGAGAAATCCCTTCAGAGGATGGTTTGCAGGGCCGGAGAGGCATTTAAACTGAGCCTTGACTTAGGTAGAGCTTAGGTGGCTGGAGCACAGATAGGACCTACATCTCAGATAAGATTTTCAAATAGATATTTTAGGGATGTGTACTTACCTTACAGAATGATCCTCTGTCCCCTTTCTCTCTGCCCCTCTGCCACTGGTTCTGTCTCTCTCTCAAAATAAACAAATGAACTTCAGGAAGAAAAAAGTGGGGTTTGGTCTACACACAAGCCTTTCCTCACATAAAGCAAGGTATGCCCCAGACACACAAAAAGTAGTGTCTGAGACTGGTGGGTACAGGCCATCCTGTTCGCCACCCTGGCCTTGCTCAGTTTTATTTTTACATTATTTGGCTAGTTTCAGATTCTGGTTATAGCGGATCTCTTCCTTATCTTTGAAAACTTGGCCGAGGTATAACTTTCTGTGGGTGGGTATTCCTTATGAGACCCCAAATCTAGGCTCATGTCCCTTCACTGAGCCTCAACACACCTTGTTGTGCTTTTATCAGTCACAGAACTTCTGGCACTGTTCGGCGCCCTGAAGGGGAAGGACCCCGTCTTGTTCAGCTCTGTATCTGAGCATTTCACCCAGTACTTAGCATGTAGAGGCTAAAGAGCTACCTTTTATTGAGTATGTAGTATGTGCCATGCACTGTGTGAAATGGTTGACATGGCTTACTTCATTGAGTCTGCCAGCAATACCACAAAGTAAGTACTGTTACTACCTTTTTCTCAGATGAGGAGAAAGAGGAACACAGGGAGTAATTCACTTGCTAATGATTAACATATTCATCAAATACATTGAATGAATGAATGAGTGAATGAATGAATAAACAAATGCATGAATGAAGATATTCTTGTTTAGTTGCCTTACTGACAAAGACACTTTTTCATATTAGAAAGAAAACATATGGAAATAGTAGGCAAGCTAACGAATGTGAAATAATAATTTCTTTAAAATATAAGTGATTTCATGGGGCGCCTGGGTGGCGCAGTCGGTTAAGCGTCCAACTTCAGCCAGGTCACGATCTCGCGGTCCGTGGGTTCGAGCCCCGCGTCAGGCTCTGGGCTGATGGCTCAGAGCCTGGAGCCTGTTTCCGATTCTGTGTCTCCCTCTCTCTCTGCCCCTCCCCCGTTCATGCTCTGTCTCTCTCTGTCCCAAAAATAAATAAACGTTGAAAAAAAATTAAAAAAAAAATATAAGTGATTTCATATTTTTCTCTTACTAAAAAAGTTAAAAAAATTTTTTTTCATTTTATTTATTTTAGAAAAGAAAGCATGAGCAGGGGAGGGGCACAGGGAGAGAGAGAGAGAGAGAGAGAGAGAGAGAGAGAATCTTAAGCAGACTCTATGCTCAGCATGGAACCCAGTATGGGGCTTGATCCCATGACCCTGGGATCTTGACCTGAGCCAAAATCAAGAGTTGGTCACTCAATCAACTGAGCCACTTAGGTGCCACTTGCTAAAAAATTATTGTATATAGTTGGAGATATATACAATATATCTCTGGAGATAGCAGGTTCCCTGATGTAGAGATTTTCAGAGATGAAAATAAACATAGTACCTAATGTTGCTTCCTCATTCCAGAGCTCATGACGGGCATCACTAATTGATCACAGAACTTTTCACAGTTAAGCCTTAAATACAGGCTCAGAACCCATCTTCACACAGTGACTCAGGCATCTACTATCGGAGTTGAATATGTAAATCCTCTTTGCCATCTCTGTTAGAATAGCCTAGAGGGCTGCTTGCCAAGAATGTTCTAGAAGGGATGTAACCATCAGAGGTGTGTGTTGGGGGTGGAGCAAAGGGTGGATTAACATGTTCTTCATCCAATCCTGAAATTTTATAAATCTTCAAAAACATTCTGAAATCACAGAGCATAAAAGCAGAAGTAATTCCCTATGGTTGTTACATAGCTGTTTGTCTATCTGAGTATTTATGGAGAGCCTGCTGTGTGCAAGGCAGTTGTCTAAGGCATGGGACACGTGCTATGTCACATGCTATGGTGGATATCATTGAGACCCACATCTTCCCCTAGGAACCCCACATTCTTTTAGGGGAACTGAGGGAGATATCTGTATTTATGAAAAAGGCATAACATTACCTGATAATATCAGTAACAAGTATTAAAGTAACAGAGTAGATGAGATTCAGGGAGAGGGCTATATGGGATTAGTATGGTTATTGACTATAATAGCTGATGCTTATTGACTTCTGTGCCTAGCAGTACGCTATGGGCTTAACACATATTAACATTTAATCTACATGACAAACCTATGGAGGAAGTGTTTTTTTACATCTCACAAATGAAGGAATCAAGACATGGTGAGGTTAAGCAACTTGGCCAAGGTCATAAAGCTAGTAACTAACAGAGCCAGAGTTGTGAACCCAGACAGTCTACATCCAGGGCACATCTACACGCTTAATTATTAGACCTGGCTGGCTGTCAGTAGGGATTTGAGCAAGGTGGGGAGATACAAGCCAAGCCTTCAAGGATTAATGTGACCTCGAGTGACTCAGTGGAGAAAAGGAGGAAGGCATTTCTGATTCAGACATGGTATTACAAGTGCTCAAAACTGGTGGAAACATGAATATATACACACATGGGCTGGACAGCTAACTCTTCATGCCTTTTGTTCTCAATTTGCCTCAGAGGGAAATCGGGGAGGGAGGAAAATGGGAAGACAATGGCCAGTATCTGGACTATAATGGAGTTACAATCAGAGGCTACATTTTTTCCACAGTGTGTTTTGAATTGTGGTGTCTCTGGAATGGCCCGATGGGGATGTGGTGAAGTTGAACTCTTAGAGATGTCAGGAATACTTTATTTTAGTTGCAGAACTTAGATTTTGGCAGGCCAGTGGTGGACTTCTTACTATCCCGAGAGAGTGTCTGTCTTGGCTGGCTATGCACAAAAGGGGAATGTATTCATGCCACTGGTAGTGAGGTACATGTCTCCCCAAGGTAGGATGTGGGTATTAATAACGTCAGGGCTTGTGACTCTTAAGTCTACCTAGAATTAACTGGTCATTTAAATTTTTTTTAATGTTTATTTATTTTTGAGAGAGAGAGAGAGCGAGCACGAGCAGGCAAAGGGTAGAGAGAGAGGGAGACACAGAATCCAAAGCGGGCTTCAGGCTCTGAGCTGTCAGCACAGAGCCCGATGGGGGGGCTCAGACTCATGGACTGTGAGATTGTGACCTGAGCCAAAGTTGGACGCTCAGCCAACTAAGGCACCCAGGTGCCTCTTTTTTTTTTTTTTTTTTTTTGGTGAACTGGCCATTTAAATCAACAGTGTGAAATCACATGTAAACCAAGCAACACTGGATGGTCTGTAAGGTAACATTTTGCCAGGAGTAGGTGTCTTAGTTACTTACCTTGTGTAGGTACTGTGTCTCTGGAGTACTCATCAGCTTCCTTCCCACCTGAGTCTCCCATTCTTCTTCCCGGGGATTCGCTGAAGCTTCATGGGCAAAGGTGTGTCTGATAGAGGTTGTCCTTATCACCTTCCTGGCCTCGAAGCTTCTGCCAAGATCCTGCCCACCAGCTGGGTGTCTGTGTCTTTGGCTTCCTCCTTTCGAACCTGCCCTTGGCTGTGACTGACAGATTAATTATCAGGGGGAAGGGTGGACTTGGGAGTGAAGAATGAGGTGTAAAATGACCCACTCAGATTCTTCTTGTTAGGAGCACGGGTGGACTCACTTCGAGGATAGCTAACTTCACATACATATTCTTTAAATGATTCATGACCTCCTTCAGTCTCTCCTAATGGTTCCTTATTTGTTTTTCCAAATGTTACTCTTCATCCTTCACTAAAATAAAGAACACAATGAAAGGGGTAACAAAAACACCTCTATTTAAAAAAATATATATATTTATGGGGTGCATGGGTGACTCGGTTGGACATCTGACTTCAGCTCAGCACATGATCTCACCGTTTGTGGGTTCGAGCCCTGCATCAGGCTCTGTGCTGACAGCTCAGAGCCTGGAGCCTGCCTCAGATTCTGCGTCTCCCTCTCTCTCTGCCCCTCCCCCGCTCACACACTGTTTCTCACTCAAAAATAAATAAATAAACATTAAGAAAATTAAAAAAAAATAATAAAATGTTTATTTCACATTCTGTATTGCAGACCCTGCCAAGTGCTGGGGTTGCAGTACAAGCCAAGAAGCATGTCTCCACCAAAAAGCAGATCAGCTTGTTTTGAGTCTGTAAAAGTTGTTTTCTGAGTGTATGCCTGTCTTGCTTGGTTTCTAGATTGTGAGGCTGGTGAATCACTTGCAAAGATCACTCTGATAAATATAAGTTACAGTATCTCAAATCCTCTCAGTACTGTGTTTGTCTTCAGAGTTGCTTCTTTGAAATCGTCAGTTGCTTTACTGTCTCACCAGGCAAATTGGAGACAATCTGATTGTCCCTGGAGGAGTGAAGACCATCGAGGCCAATGGGAAGATGGTGATCCCGGGAGGCATCGATGTCCACACTCACTTCCAGATGCCATACAAAGGAATGACCACAGTGGATGACTTCTTCCAAGGGACGAAGGCTGCCTTAGCGGGGGGCACCACCATGATCAGTAAGCCGCCCAATCCTCCACACTCCTGATCCCGACGAGTGCCTGTTTAACTAACGTGTTAACCCCTGTTGCTCTCTGGCCATAGCTCGTACACATCTCTCAACTCAGAGCATTGGCCATCTGCCTGATGGGACCCGAGGAAAGCAGATGGTAGTGAGGATGCTGGCAGGTCACTGAAATTGCATAGAGGAGATTCACGAGGCTCCTGGCCATGAAGGCAGCTGTTCTCTCTTGTCTGCCTCAGAGCAGGGTGTGGGTGTGCAGTGGGTGGGGAATCAGCACTTCTCTCTGGGCCAGACACTGGGAAGAGTCTGAGGGGCCAAAGTGCAGAGATGGGCAACATGTTATTTCAGAACTTCCCACTTGGGCTTGAGGCAGGAGGGGGCAGAGAGCACAGGCAGAGCAGTGTGAACAGGGCTAAGCATCCCAGAGAGGGAAAGATAATGGAGACCTGTGGTTCTGGAGAAACCAGGGGGTTCATTGCCATTTACTGTTATCTGGTCTGCACTGGGTTTTGACCAATTCGTATCTTAAGATTAGGCAAGCTGTGGGGGTGGTTTCCTTTGTTTTTTGTTTCTGTTTTGTCTTTTTTTTTTTTTTTTTTTTTTTTGTCTGGGAACAGTTGCAATTCCAGAGAAACCTAGGATGTTGCATGCCATTGCATGATTGAACACATAGCATTCCAGGGCAGTCCTTCCTGTCCCAAAGGAATCCCAGGGAAGTGGGTCCCATCCCAGGCTCGGCCCTAAACTTGGTCAGCAAGAGCACTGTTTATTTTAACACCGTATACATCCATCCAAGAACACAGAACAGCCTGAGCTGTAGAGTTTATTCATTGTTTTTTGCCTCCTTTTGATGGGAGCACCAGCTGGGTTGAGCTTCAGCTAGTTGGGTGTGGAAGCCCAGGAAAACTGCCTCAAGGCCATAAAAGGTGCAATTCAGGGAGACCAAAGCTTTTCTCCAGCTGAAGGGAGGAAGCCAGCTGCCTTCCCTGCAGCCGCCTGCCCACAGAGGCCCCGGTGCACGCCTCAGTAATGCAGCTCCTCGCGTTTGCTTTCTGATAAGCACACGTGGGCTGCCTGTGGTAGGAGGCTGAGGACACCAGAGATGTTGGTTTGGCTTTCTGCCATCGGGCAAGGCGTTGGACCTGTTCAGTGTCCTGGGAACATGTGTTGTGCTTGGTCCTCAACGTGAGGGAGGGAGGGGAGGAAAGTCAGAGTTGTGGGTGTTGAGAGAAAACCATACAGAGAGACACAAAACTGTACGTGTTCTTTGTAGATAATTTAAAAACTGTAGATATGCAGCAGGAAAAGCAAACCTATAAAGCTCACATCACTGTCAGAGTGTGGCTGTAGTTTTCTTCCTATTTAACAAAAATAGACCCTAATAGACATACTGTGTTTTAGTGGTGTTTTAATCCACCGTTTCACTAAATAACCATGTCACGAGTGTCTTTCCATTCATTTAATTTTATTCCACTGGGGCATTTAAAATAGGTGCCTAATCATCCATTTTAGGAAGGTATGTTTATTATTTAGCTGAACTTCTCTATTGTTAAAGATTTTGGTGATTTCCAAGTTTTCACTTTTATAAACATTTAAATAATATTTGCAGTGGCAAACATCTATAGTGCTCAGATTGCAGACAGCCATGTTTTATTAGGAATAGTTCTCAGGCCCAGGAATAATTACTGAGTTAAGGTATGAAAAATCTCAGATTTTTGATGTATATATCAAAATTGTTCTCAGGAATGTTGTAGCAATTTGCACTTCCCCCAACTGCCCCAAAGGAGCTGTGAGTGTCACTTTTGTGTTATCCTCATCAGGGGTGAATGTCATTATTTTTAAAACTGCTGTCCAAGGTTGCACACATTGTAGGAGTAGATTTGGGCCTCAAAGAACACTTCTTTTTTAATTTTTAGAGAGAGAGAGGGCACAGTGAGCAGAGGGGGAGAGGGAGAGAGAGAGAAAGAGAGAGAGAAAGAGATAGAGAACCTTAAGCAGTCTCTAAGCTCAGCATGGAGACTGACATGGGGCTCAATCCCACGACCCTGGGATTATGACCTGAGCCGAAATCAAGATTCAGACGCTCAACTGCCTGAGCCACCTAGGCGCTCCAAAAGAAAACTTATTCTTGGCAAAATGTTTGTGTGGAAATAAGATCTGTGGGCAGAGCTTCAAGTTCACGTACCTGATACTGGCTCTTTCCTATGGTGGTGAGCACAAGGATGTCACTGTCTTCTTACCTGACATAAATTTGAAGTCCCTCCTTCCACCCGTAGAAGGGAGTCTGACTTTCTTCACTAGCAGTGACTTCCCGTAATACTGGCAATAATGGCACATGGTGGACATTCATTGACATTTATTGAGCACTTACTATGTGCCAGGCATCAGGTGAGAAACTTTTCATGCATTTTCCCTTTGAATCATATAACACAATTAGAAGGAAGGCACTATGACACTCCATCCTCCATCTCCCTGAGCACCCATTTCAAGGATAAAAAAACCGAGGTTTAGAGAGGCTAGTAGTTTGTCCAAGAGCAACATGGGTAAGTGACAGTTCAATTATCAGCCATCTGGAAACTGCCTGAGAACACTTTCTAAGGTTAATTCCACGCTCAGGAAGTGGAGGCTTTGCAGCCCTAGCTAAGCACGTGGGAGCAGGGGAGCAATGGCTGGATCCGTGAGTTACCCATCTGGGGCCTCTGTTGTTCAGTTGACCACGTGGTGCCTGAGCCCGAGGCCAGCCTAACCGAGGCCTACGAGAAGTGGCGAGAGTGGGCAGATGGGAAGAGCTGCTGTGACTATGCCTTGCACGTGGACATCACCCACTGGAACGACAGCGTCAAGCAGGAGGTGCAGAACCTCATCAAGGACAAAGGTGAGCCTCTGTGCGCCCCCCCCTCCCCCCTTCTCTTTGCTTGGAGTCTGGAACCTTGAGCTAGGTGCTAGGTGCAGGGCGACTGCTGTGTTCCAGGCACCTTGTGTTAATGTATGCCATCTTACTCCCTCCAGGGTCCCCACAAAGAAGATTCTTCTCCTCACTTTGCAGATGGAGAGCCTGAGGCTCAGAATAAGTGGCCCAGGCTCACAGAGCTAGTAAGCAGTAGCTATACCCAAAGTCTATGCCCTTCGCCTCCACACGGCCCTGCCTGTTTTACAGAGGAAGAAACTGAGGCCAGGAGAGGCTAACATCTTACAGAAGGTCACAAAGCTACTAAATATGAGAGCAGGAATTTTTGACCTTTGTAACTTTCACCGCAAAGATCAAACCACTACTGTTCTAAAACAGTGGCATCCTCAGAAAAGGCCGCGGCATTTCTGGGGGCGAAGATACGTTCTTACCCAGGCTAGGAGCTTAGGACATGGAAACGTGTGTGTGTGTCCCCTCAGTGAGCACATGACTTATGTTTCCTTGTCCTTGATCATCAGATATTTCACATACACGCACCGCCCCCCATACACGCACACAGACATGCAGTATGCTGGGCATCATCACATCGCCTGGGGGATTTAGGGAAGTATGGGAATGGTCTCCCTTGAACGTTCAGGGCAAAAGGAAGCAGGCCAGTAAAGAGGAACAGGAAAAATGCTGCAAGGTGCAGAATATTATTGTAATAGTATTAGCCTCATACTAATTATATTACAATATTAGTGCTAATGAATGCTAGCATAGTAACATACACTGTTATAACACTAACCTAGTGATCCTATTACCAGTGAGCTGCCTTAATGCAGATGCCGAGTGCAGTGGAAGAGAGTGTGCTCCGGGTTGGAGGGGAGAGGATGGGTTCCCAGAGGATGAGGTTTTTCTTTCCATCTCCCCCCTCACCCCGCCCCCAAGCTCTGCTCAGACCTTCCTGATACAGGATGTGGAAGTAACCCCCTTCTTTCTTGTGATGCCTCTCACTCCGGGCATCTCCAGTGGGGTAGAAAATGGAATGGCCTTAACACCCACTTCTCTGCCAAAGGGCCCGGGTCATTCCGCGGATGACAAAGAGGCTTATGGGAAGGGTAGTGTTGGGAAAAGCTGCCCTGAGCTGAACCACTCTGGGTCGGGAAGTTCTCAAATTACAACCCACTTTTGGCCTGGAACAATGTGGGCTGAGATGGCCCTAATGGTTGGAGACCAAAATTATCCTCCTTTCCTCAAAATGATTCTCTGTTCCCTAGCCCTACCTACTTATATAAATTACTATATTAATGGTTTACTTTGGGGTGAAAAATTAAATAACTCTTTCCTAGCAACGCTTACAACTTGGATATTTAAGCATAAGGTGGACCTTGACCTCTGCCCATCAGCTCTGTAGTTTCCCGAGGCCATGGTCGCTGTCTTAGAGGCAATAGCCGGCAAGGCTTCGTGTAGAGCAGGCATTCATTAAGCAGTGAAATAAACCCAATCCCAGGAGCTCCATTAATGAAGCTCAAGTATGTGCCAGGTCTGGTGCTAAGAGTTAGGTATGTGTTGGCTCATTTAACGTTTCCAGCTGCCTTATGAAGCAGGCTATTGTAAATTTTCCATTTTACAGGTGAGGAAACCAAGAGGCGAGGTATTCCCAGCTCGCTGAGCTAGAATGTGGTGCAGCCGCAGTGTGTGAGCCTGACTCGTGTGCTACAGTGATTCTCAATGAAAAAATACTGCCTCGAGCGGCAGCCAAGCTTGCTGACCCTCTGGGGAGGGGAATGGGGGTTAGGGGGCAAGGCAAGAAAGAGGCACAGAAGAGCCTGTTCTGCTGTGACCCCACGTAGGCATTGTTGTTTTTCTAGGTGCGGGGAGAATGGAGAATGGGAAGCATCTGCTTTATATTGGACAGGTGCCCATAATGCACTCGGTCGGGCCCCATGGGCGATGAGAGCAAAGGATAGAGAGTGCTTGGGCTAATGTTGTCTTCCTCCTGTTCTCCCTCCCTTCCCTCTCTTGCAGGGGTTAACTCCTTCATGGTTTACATGGCCTATAAGGATTTGTATCAAGTGTCCAACACAGAGGTAACAAGCCATTGCTGTGTGGTTTGGGGTATCTGGATGGGTTTCCTATTGTTGCTATGACCTTGGCTCTTTGAGCATTAGTCACTGTGGTCGCTGTGGGAGACTGCTGGGCCAGAGTGCTTCTTAGAGCCCTCGCAGTCCATGGCACTGCGAATAAATAAGGTAACAGGCAGGGTGCCCATGGCAGGGCAGACCAGGAGCTAGAATTTCCACTGGCAGCAGCTTTCTCCAAAGGACGGGAGGAAGGGTATGCCAAAATCTGTGTCTACCAAACAAGCCCTAAGCCCCGCAGGAGCTCAGCACAAGTGTGAGGTGCTATATCCTGCAAGACACAGGAGGGGTTAAGGAGGGGTTTCTGCTGTTTGGGGTAATAGCTTGCCCGTGACTCTCCCGAAGGCATTCTCGTGGCCTGTGTTGGTTTTAGACGAATCTCACGTTTTCAGAGGAAATGCAAGAAGTTAGTTCCCATGCCTCCTGGTTGGGAGGTGAAGGGAGGTCTGCCTTGGTGGGTTAAGAAATAGGGGTTTCAGCTTTCGCTTTAACTCCTGGCCAGGCTGTAGCAGCTTTCGGGAGCACTTGTGGAGAAGAATAGCGAAGGTCTATCTCAGCAAAATGGGAAATTATACCATTAAAAACGTGTGCTGGAGGCAGAGTTAAAGTCTCGACAGCACTTTGTTACATGTTTGCCCTGCCGAGGAGACATGACCCGTTCTTTGTATAGACGGTTTCCTGGAGTTCCTTTGGACTCGCACTCTTTGGTCATGCATATTTTAGTCTGTATTTCTCGCTCTAATCGCTGGTTTCCTCTGGTTCTCCTCATTTGGTTTTTTTATGGCTCTAGTGAGTGACCCTTGTGTGAAGTTGCTGGAAGCATCCGTGCCTTGTGAAGGTGACAACGAGTCCTTTCTCTTGCAGCTGTACGAGATCTTCACCTGTCTGGGAGAGCTGGGAGCCATTGCGCAAGTTCATGCTGAGAACGGGGATATCATCGCCCAGGTGATGTTGTGCAGCTCCCCGGAGCACGCTGTCTGCACGAGCTCTGGTCTTCAGCCCATCTCTCTCCTCATTCCTTCAGTATTGCTTGAGCTCTTAATATGTGCAAGGCACGCTCATAAACGCTGTGCTAAAAACAGAACCTGCCCCAACAACCTCCCAATCTAGGAGGAGGGAAAAAGGTGAAATGAAGACAAGTTGAGGGAGAAAGGGGAGGCCGCTCTAAAACAGGGAGCCGTCTGGCCATACTGGGGAATCAGAAAAGGCATCGCGGGAGAGGTTTTCAAATTGGACCATTTAAGTGGGAGAGCATGGCTGATTCTCTTTTCGAAGTGAGTCCAAGCTACGTGACATTCTCTGCCCCAGAGAAAAACCGTAAGGCAGCACGTCTCAGAAATCTCATCCAGGACTGCGGAACTCACGGCTTTAGATAATAAAGAACGTAGGTCTGTGGGGATCAGATGCCCCACTGGTTTCCTAGAAGTTGGACTGAGAAACCCGACGCAGGAGTGAGGAAAGTGAGGCCCCAAGGCCCAAAGTGATCATTTGTGAGGAAGCAGAAAGCACTCTCTCCATCTCCTGGGTCGCTTAATGGGCTGGATGCACAGATGTCTCTTAGCCAGGGTTTTGTACATGTCAGAAGCATTCAAGATTGGCCCCCACTAGGAGGAAGCAGCCAGAAGAGTGGGAGCTCTCTCGGTCCATTTAATAACCTTCACAGAAAAATCCATTACTCATTCTTTCAAAGAGTATTTCCTGTGCATTTTGTGCCAGGCACAAGGCTACTGAGGTGAGCCCCCAACAGACGCATTCCTTAGAGTTGCCCAAGAGTTGGTGAATGTGGTCAGCAGGGGTGTGGGAACGGTGTGGGGCCGACTCTTGTCTCGGCCCCACTGGCCTCCAGCAGCAGGTACCCTCTGGCGAACACTGACTACGGTAGGCACTGGGAAGTGCTCTAGCACATTTTCACTTGATCTGCCCTGCACCCTTGAAAGATGGCTGCTCTCTGCCTGGTTTTGTAGATGAGCATATTGGGCTCAGAGGATCAAGTCACGGGCCCAAGTATCACAGCCAGTAACTGGAAGAAAATCTTAGCTCAAAGGGTGGCTCAGTGGGCATCCTCCCCCAGAGTTGGTGTGTCCTGGGCCCTTTGCTCCCCCAGTCCGGCTGCAGGGCCTCCGCGAGGCAGCGTCCCCACAGAGTCGGGCTCCAGCTGTTACCATTGCAGACGCTGGATGTTGTCTCACCAGTGGAGGAGGTGAGCTGAATGTGTCGTTTCCTCTTGCTGACCAAGGAGATTAATTAGTCAGGTCCCTGACAGCCTTCTCCCACGTCCCCCACACACCCAGAGATAATGAAATCATTTTCCAAAGAGGGTCCAGTGTCTGTGGGAGGCATCCTGGTCGTGTTAGGGCTGTTACTCCTCCTCTTTCTCCACGTTTTTAGTGCAGCAGCCAGAGGCCCCAGCCCTCCCTCCAGATGCCCTAGAAACCAAACTCCCTGCTACTTCCTTCTAAGCCCTGTGGAGGCAGACAGGTTGCCATTGCTAAGCCCCTTGTCCAGCTTCCTCTTGTGGCTCCACAGCACAGATATATTTCTGGTTCCCCCCGCCCCCACTCTTCCCTACCTTGTGAAAGATCTCTTCTCAGTCAGGGAAAGAATAAGGGCGTTTTTCCACTTGGATGAGTTTCTTGTGTGTGTTTATTACATGGAGGTGGAGCCGAAAGATTTTATCATGTTGTCTAAATGAAGGCAGCTGCTGTACTCAGAGTTTAGGCAAATGTCACCAAAGAGCGAGAAGAAATCTCTCTCAAGGATACCCACGATGGACATTTTCAACAGTTTCAGGCTGGCAGGGCATTCTGAGAGCACAGCATCTTGAGCTCGTCATCTGACAGTATTTATTGAGCACCTACTATGTGCCAAGCCTTGGGGAGGGAAGATGAAAATGACAGGGTCCCTTTCCTCATGGAGTAAACCAAAATTGTATCCTGCCCCAAACCGTGATGTGATTACAGCAATGATCAGTGCCCCAAGGAGCCCACTGCTCCTGCACCCAGGTAAGCTGGCTTCACTGGGTCTTTGCATGCCCTTCCTGACCTCCCAGCTCTAGGAACACCATGGCCTTTAAGAATGGGACTTCTCAGGGACACCTGGGTGGCTCAATCGGTTAAGCCTCCAACTTCGGCTCAGGTTCATCAGTTCGAACCCCACGTCAGGCTCTGTGCTGACAGCTCAGAGCCTGGAGCCTACTTTGGATTCCGGGACTCCCTCTGTCTCTGCCCCTTCTCTCCTTGCACTCTGTCTCTCTCTCAAAAAATAAATAAATGTTAAAAAAAAAGAATGGACTTCCCAGCATGAGCAGTGCATTGAAATCACCTGTGGAGCTTAGGGATTCCTGAGATTCTCCAACTTCCAGAGATTCTGATTTAGGAGGTCAGTAGTAAACTTCAGGCAAGCATAATTTGAAAAAGTTCCCTTGATGATTTGAATGTGCTTGGAAACCACCTATGGAGCAAGCTTCCTCCCGTGTGCCATCCCAGCCCTCTTGAACATGAGCGTCCTATGAGACAGGAGAAGCTTTGGTTGGACACCTCAACCTTTGTGTGACTTGAGGAGGCAAAGCAGGGTGGAAACTCACCAGCGTTCAGAAGAAATCGTATTCAGTCTAAGGCTCCATAAATGGAACAGTAAGAATGAAAAGTGAACTTGGCTGTAACAATCAGCCTCTGGCCCTTGTTTTAATCCTGCATAGCTGGACACTGTGACCATTTCACTGCTCACAGCAGCTTGAAATATACGACAAGCGTCTTTCTTCCTACACCTTAAGCAAAATTTATATTACTTAAAGCAAAACAAAACAAAACAACAAAACAAAACCAAACAAAACCAAGAAAAACTAGATTTTCTTTTCCAGAAAGAAGGAATCCCTTCCCTTCTAAACATCTCATAGTTTCGAAGTGAAATGAGGTTTCGTTCCCTTCACTCTCTGTCCTCCCTCTCCCTCCCTGCCAGGGCAGGGTTTCATTGGATTTGGCCTTAGCATTTTGGGAGCAAAGGCCAGCCAAACTGCAGATATGGAGGCTTAGGATTTCTGCCAATTCCAATTAGCCCACGTGTGTGCTCACTGCCCAGCCACCTGCTTCTTCCAGAAAGCTGGCCAGAAGTCTGAAGAATTTAGCCATTAGCTGTGAGGGGTGCGCAGTTCTGCCACAAAACAACCTAATTAAATAGAATCCGACCCAAAGAGTAACTCAGTTAATGCTGTTTGGAGGCATTATTTTGTCTGGTTTAATTCTGAGTCCATTTACTTCAGCCATAAATTCAAACCACAAAATAGCCTCGGGGCTTTGTTACAGTGCAGATTCCTAGAATTTAGCCTCTGTATTTTGACTTGGAGAAGACCACAGAGCTGCTCAGCCAGGAAAGGCAACCCAGGGGATTCTGATGTAGGTGGTAGGTGTACCAGACCTTGGGAGACACAGCATGAAACTGTCAGCAGTAAGTGAGCTGGTGTGACTTTTGATGTGTCATGTAGAAAAAAAAAAAAAATGATCCTCTAACAGACTGCCATCCTTTTAATTTAAAAAGCCACCCTTGGGGCGCCTGGGTGGCGCAGTCGGTTAAGCGTCCGACTTCAGCCAGGTCACGATCTCGCGGTCCGTGAGTTTGAGCCCCGCGTCGGGCTCTGGGCTGATGGCTCAGAGCCTGGAGCCTGTTTCCGATTCTGTGTCTCCCTCTCTCTCTGCCCCTCCCCCGCTCATGCTCTGTCTCTCTCTGTCCCAAAAATAAAATAATAAACATTGAAAAAAAAAAAGCCACCCTTAAATGATTTTTTTCTCCTCTTATTTAAGACTTGACCCTATTTCGCAATTCCAGATAGAGCATTAACAAATGTATTCAACATACGCATTTTATTCTTTTTGTTCCCTTGAACACTTCTTCAGATTAAAATACACCAGCACAGCTTTTCTAGACCTCAGTGGAGCTTATCTCAAAACTGGTCTGTGTTCTCATCTCATTGTAGGAGCAAACCCGGATGTTGGAAATGGGGATAACTGGTCCGGAAGGCCATGTGCTGAGCAGACCAGAGGAGGTGAGTTGCACGGGGGCTGGGGGATGGAGGAGGGGCAGGTGCTCTGCTTTCCAGCATCTTCTGGGAGACTCCTCTTAACTGCAGTACCTTATGGCTGCTGCTCATTTGAGGGTTTGTGTTCAGCCCGCCTTTCCTAGGCACATGTGCACACGGTGTATATGAGCAAGTATTGCTGGAAGGTGAGAGTCTCTGTGAATACCAGATAGCAATCCCGGAACCTTTTCTCCAAAGACCGCTTCTGACTGACCCAACTCAGGGGACTCTGAGCAATGGAATGTAAGGGAAATGTTTACTTCTGATCCCCTAATCTCTCTAAAGATAACACGGGTTGGAGTGTACTCCACAGTTATTCAGCTGGAGAGGTAAATCCCCAAATCCTTTCTTAATCAGTGTTAATCTTAAAGACATGTCCATGTTATATTCTGAGTCCTGCAAAATAAAATATTAGCGATATGGATAGTAGGGGGAGTGGGCGTCTCACAGACATTATGTCTGTCGCTTTGTGTGATGAAGTCCAGGTATGGGAGTTTCCCACGTGTAAGATGGGTGGTGAATAGTGACTTCTTAACCCCTGACGAGTGAATAAAAGGTCACTAGTTGCTGATTGCATGTGTTTGGGATGTCGGCAGCTTCAGCTGCTGACACAGGACACAGAGTAGGGACTTGGCTGCCCGTGTGGCTGACAGCATATTGGCTTTGGGAGGCCAGCCTGGGGTTGGCACCTGGGGTGTGTTGAGAGCCCTCTGTGTGAGTGAAGGGAGCCTGGCTCTTGCTTTGTTATCCCCAGCCCCACACTCTACAGCAGGTAAGAGGAGGCAGAACCAGATGTCCGTGTATCCCTGTTGCCCATCTCTTCTAGAGGCTTTATAAAATGAAAATGTAACACACATACAGAAAAGTGCCCCAATCATAAAGATACAAGGGGTTTTCACAAGCCGAATACACTTGTGTAACCAGCACCCACTTGGAGAAGCAGAGCACTGTCAGAACCCCAGAAACTCCTCTGTGTCTAATGATATCATTTCCCAGTTAAAATAATTTATACCTATTTCATAATATGTATTATGGGTCCTTTCTATGGAGCCCTAGCTTATACCTGGAACTGTGCTGATTACCTCAGTTGTCCTTGCTGCTGCTCTGGGCAGTTGGTAGTGTTGCTGGTGGAAGAAACTGAAGCTCAGAGAGGTTAAGCTACTGGCTGCTTCCATGTGAAGGATTGGAAAGCTGTTTACATGCTGTGAGTAGGGCCAGAGTGATCAGCACTGTTGGTGAAACTTTTCCTAAATGCTGGTCATTGTAGCAATTTGCTGGCAAGATTGATTCCTGTAGCAGCAGCCAGGGGATTTCTGAGCAAAGTCTATTTTTGTTCCCTGGTTTGTTTTTCCAACCCCCCCTTCCCCCCCCCACCCCACTCCTGTTCCCGTCTCCTTTTTAGTAAAAAGCCTCTCTGCCGCAGATCTGGACAATCCTGGAAACCCTTTTGGGTGAAGCTGGAGGGTGATGTAACCTTCCAAAGATAGTCATGCTGTCAAGGTCCTGGAAACCTGCTGTGCCACGAGGGCACGGGATCACGGGTGCCAGGACCGAGGGCGTGGGGAGTGGCGTGGTCAGCACAGGTGTAAAGAGGGTGGGATGGGCGTAGGAGGGACCTACCCCTCTTCAAGGCAGAGCACACCCGGCCACCTTCTCCAGTGATGCTGTGCAGAGAGCTGAACCCCAGGTTTGCTCCAGAAGTCTGGGCGATGCAGGGAGGTGGCCACATTCGCCTGTGGTCAGGGGCTCCAGGGGCCCATCCCTTTGGAACAAAGGGCAGCTTGGGAACCGCCAGCAGGGCCCTGCCAAGTTTTAGAGTCTGTCGGCTGAGCCGCACCCACCAAGGGCAGTGGCTGGTTTACATTATGCAAGCACCGGGCATCTGCACGCTATTTTTGGTATTTTTAAAAGTGATGGGTTGCATAGGCTAACCAGAATGTCATATCCATCCAAAAAGGAGCTGCTGCTGATTGAATGGGAGAACACTAGTATCTCTGCTGCGGGCTGAATAGGACTGAGTTGGGCTTTGGGCAGCAACACAGGCTCTCTCACCCCCGTAGGGATGTGATCGGCAGTAAGACCAGTAGCCAGCCTGCGAGGACCAGGAGTGGGGCACTTGCCTTAAAGGATGAACCCATAATCACAACAGCCCTGTGTGCCAGGTCCTGTCACTCTTCCCCCTTGGTAGACTGGAAACTGAGATTTGGGGAGGTTGTGTAATGTACCTCAGGTCACCCAGCTTCTAGCTGGCAGAACCAGAACTCCAACCCAGGCTGTTTGAGTGAGCCTGAGCTCTAAAGACCCTGCTTTGTTGATAAAGTAAGGGGAGACTCATTATTTCTTCCTGAAAAAATTCAGCCGAGTTGGTTAGCACATGTGAACACATAGATTCTACTTTCGGGTGGGAAGAAATAGATAATAAGAGAAGTCTCTGCTGAGAAGCCTGGGAATTACTAGTGTAAGAAATGCCTTGTGGGATTGCCATCGCTGACCACCCGTTGCTGCAGGAAAGGATTGATGTCTAATTGCCTTTACTGGTTAATGCTGACATATTGGTGTTGGGATTGTGTTTTGCCAGAGAATCTGCCTGGGAAGATTGGCGAGCAAAGGCTTCCATCACAGGCAGACGTTGGGATAATCACAGGGAGAGAGAGAGAACCATCCAAGGGAAGTGAGGGCGAGGCTCTGAGAAGCCAAGTGAATCGCCCCAGCTTTGGATCCAAGGACTCTCACTCCAGATCTTGTAGGCTTTCAAGCACTGTGCCGCACTACCGGCTCAGTTTGTGGAGGCAGGGGAGTGGCTCTCCGGGAGGCTCATGCTTGTCTTGACTCCTGGGACTTCTTTTTGCAGCTGGAAGCTGAGGCTGTGTTCCGTGCCATCACCATCGCCAGCCAAACCAACTGTCCACTCTACGTCACAAAGGTCATGAGCAAGAGTGCGGCTGACATCATCTCCCAAGCCAGGAAAAAAGGTGATTGGTGTTCCCAAGAGCTTGGAACCAGTCATGTGGCTCCCCTCCACCTCCCTTCCGCCCCAGCTCCCCTGCTGTTCTGTACAAACGGTGCCTGTTTTGCTCATTGCCGCACTGTCTGGGAAACCCTTCCTCCGAGTTAGCCCAGGTGATCTTTTTGGCGTCCCGGGTGGATGGCAGGCCCCTGGCATTGCTCCTGCTTGTCAGATGAGTTAACTAGACTTAGGAAGGGTGAGTGGTTTGTCCGAGATAGGACAGCTTCAATCACTTCTTTGAGACTTGGTGCATCTTTCTCCCTCCCTTTGATCCTTCATTGTCAGTTCCTGTTGTCTGAGCTTTATAAATGGACACGCTAGTCAAGATTATACTGGGGGCAGAAGTAAAAGATCCAACTCAAATGGACTTAAACAAGCAAAAGTAAATTATTGGTTGGGAGTGTTTCAGGCATAGCTGGATCAAGGGGTTTAAACAGTGATTTGGGGCTCTATCACTGTTCCTCCTCTCTTGCCTCTGCTTTCCTCTCTGTTGGCTTTTTATTTAGTGTGAACAGTGACAAGAATAAATGTTAAGAGGCACCTGTTGTCCTCCACACTTGACAGGAGGTGCATAATGAGGAAGTAGAGTCTATTTTTTCCAATAGCTCAAGCCAGAGTCCCCAGGAGAACTGTGATTGCCTTGGCTTGGGTCATCGGCCCGTTCCTGAATCAGTATCTGCTCTGGGGATGGTGTGATTGATTGTCCAGGGTTGAGGGCAGAGTGCAGGGGCAGGGTCCCACCACCTGAGCCATACAGATTAGCACAGGTCATTTTGGGAAAGGGGCTGAATGGGTCTCTAAAGCACACCTAGTGGCCCTTCATGCCCCAGGGCTTTGTCCCCACCTCCTTCTGACTTGGGCTGCTTTCCTCCATTGCTGTTAACTTGGGCTTCAGTTGTTGCTCATCTGGTGCTAAGCAGAAGTTTACTGTCACTTCAGAGCTTTCTTTTATGCCTTTGTTCTGGTCTCCAGTGACACACTAAAGGGCTCACTTGAGAACAGAGTGTGGTTGAGAGCCTGCAGGTGTAGGGCCCTGTGTTTGGTTGGGAGAGAAGATTTACTAGGCCCCTGTGTATGATCATTACCACTGTAATGGAGAGCCAGTCTGGGGGGGCTCATCTACCAAATTCTGCATGTAAGTGGCTGGGGTGGCTAAAAATAGTCCCACCGACTCTGACGGCTGAGTGTTCAGTCGTCTGCCTTTCCGGAAAAGGGCACCCTTTTCTTCTGGGGCGGGGTGGGGGGGGGATTCTTCCTACTTGTCTAGACAGTCTTTGTTGCTAGCACATTCTGGGGCATCTCCTGCCGTACCCTGCTCACAGTAAGCCTGCTGGTTTTCTTTCCCTGCTTTTAAATGTCTCAACATGACATGGTGTGGTTGCTCCACTGGGTGTGAGTCACTGGGCGAGAACCAGGAAAGGAGCCCAATCTTCCTTACCCATTCTTGGAGAAAGGCAAAAAAAAAAAAAAAAAAAAAGAAAAAAATGCATGGGGAACACCTCTACCATTTCTCCAAGACTCCCTCTCTCTACCACACTCCCTCTCTCAGGCCTTTGGCTCCTGGCTACATCCTCCCTCGAAGCTATTCTCAGGATTGCCCGAGGGTCTCGAGGACAGGGTGTTTCAGCTATGTGCTGGGTCTTATTTTAAACCCATGGAGAAAGATTCCTCACCCTCGGCCTTCTGGCTCATAGTGGTCTCGCATAAAGAGCTTGTACAGCTGTGTCTCCCAGGTAGCAGGGTGGCCTTGTTCCCATGTTGAAACCTTGACTCCTGATGTGGAAGCCAGTAAACGTCCCAGGACCTGTTCTTCTCGGGGAAGGAGTCGAGAGTACAAGAGCAGGAAGAGAGTGTAGTGGGGTTCACTCTTCCCTCCTGAGCCCAAGTCCCAGTGTATTCAGTTACCAAGTCGTCTTCTTTTTTTTTTTTTTTTAAGTTTATTTATGTGAGAGAGAGAGAGAGAGAGAGAGAGAGAGAAAGCACAAGCAGGGGAGGGGCAGAGAGAGAGAATCCCAAGCAGTGTCCGCACTGTCATCCCAGAACCCCATGGGGGGCTTGAACTCATGAACCATGAGATCATGTCCTGAGCTGAAATCAAGAGTCAGATGCTTAACTGAGTGAGCCACCCAGGTGCCCCCAGTCACCAGTGTTCTCTTAAGTAGCTCTGTATGGTTGCTCAGAATTAATATTAGGAATCCACAGTTAAAGGAGGACCAGCCGTATGCCCTGCACTGACATAAATACTTAAGATTTAGTATTCTGTAGAATTGTCAAAGAACCCTGAGAAATAAATAGCCTTTATCATCCCCATTTTTCAGATTGAAAAATTATTATCCCCGTTTTTCTTATTGAAGCACAGTGTGTCAGGATCTCCCAGTTGGGAGAGCTCGTATTCAAACCCAACTATAATTACAATTTTTCTTATTCTCCTCTTCCATCTAAAGATAGTCCAAAGGGAGAGTTCTTCTACTTTAAAGATTGTTTTTCTCTTAATAGTACCTGAGGGCTTGTCTTGACTTTTTCTTTCTTTCTTTCTTTGTGGTTCTGTATGCTTTAGTTGGGTAAATAGTTTTAGAGAGCCCTTAAAATTCTCATTAGTCTTGTGTGGCTCCTTTTTCCAGCCATCCCAAAGAGCAGGGCCGTCATAGATGAATCATTGTCATTGCTTCCTTCTTTTGCCCATGGCAGGCATCACAAATCAATCTTCACTCTTGTAATGACACCAGAAGCATATTTAGAATTCTTTCGATAAAAAATTCCAGGGAACCGAAACAAATAGATTGGAGTTGAAGGAAGGCAAGACCTACTTATAATTTTGGCTATAGAGCCTTCCTAAACTTTGACATTGTGAGGAACTTGAATGTGGGAGATGGAGGACTGAAGCTGGTGAAGTCCAGGGCTTTATGGACCATTTTTTGCCCAAGATTCTGGCACAGAGAAACTTGGTACTAACCAACCTTCTATGAGACAGCATTTACCTTCTGTCTCTTTATCCCTTATTCTTTAAGAAGGTCAGCTCAGATCAGTTTATTTCCCAGTATCCCTCCTCCCCACTGCTTGTTTTGGGCAAATAAGCCCCAAATTCCAGACACAGAGTCTAAGGAGCGAGCCCCATCTTTGATGTGTCCCAGGTTTTATCGGGTGTCCTTGAGCAGATCACTTCTTGCTTTAGGTTACGGAGTAAGAGGCACGATGGAAAGATCATGAGAGCCTGTTATCCAAGGGAGTGGACTTGACTTTGTGAAACCAAAGCATTTCCTTGCAACAAGCATGATCTAGCAGTTCCCAGTGATGCAGGCACGTTGGGGGTTTAGGCCCCTACCATGGGAAGGAATATCAGTAGCATAAGGAAATCGCTTTCACTGAGCATCTGAGTATCTGTGTGCCAGATACTTTGTATGTATCAAATCCTTTCATTTTCAGAAGCCTGAGAAGTAGACATAGTCTTATGCATCATTCCAAGACTGATCTAGTCCACATTTTAATATTTCCGAAATGTTGATGAATCTCGTAATCAGTATACATTTTTTGTTTTGCCTCAAATATTAATTTGCCTCAGGGTTTGGGAATTAAAGCTGCGTCTTATAACCAACGGCTTCTTGTGAACTAGGGAATGCAAAATTGTTCATGTTTAGCAGATAGAAAAGCAGAGGCTTAGAGAAGGTGGGCGCATGGACTTGAACCCAGGCCTACCTGTTTTCAGAGCCACAGCCTCGAGTAGGGCTAGGGGCTATGATTACCTGACCCAGGCCTGGAGCAGCACATATGTTATGCAAACCCACCGCCTGTTTCCTACCCTTCCAGGGAACGTGGTCTTTGGTGAGCCCATCACTGCCAGTCTTGGCACAGATGGAACCCATTACTGGAGCAAGAACTGGGCTAAGGCAGCTGCATTTGTGACATCCCCGCCTCTGAGCCCTGACCCGACCACTCCCGACTACATCAACTCCTTGCTGGCCAGGTTGGTGTGGGATTGGCAAGCAGCACGTATCACGTAGAAACATCATGGGGCTAGGGGAGGGATGAGGACTGGAGCAGCCCATCCATCAGCTAGGCTGGGGTCTGCCGTGAGGAAAACACATGGAGAATTCCCCTGCAGTCCTGAGCACAGACAGCGGGCTCTTCCCTGTCGTGTTTTATAAATTACCAACCGTAGCCATATTAATAATGGGAGTAGCGGTTTACACATATGATGTGCCAAGCACTGTGTGAGGCTACGCACATAGTCTCATGGTTCCTTATGATAACTATGAGTGAGGGACTGTCGTCTCCACTTCACAGGCTAAACAACTGAGGGTCAGGCCATTTGCCTACTTTGAACAGCACCTAAGCGAAATTACAGGGAGTCTCGTTTGCTGGTGCCCCCCGAGGACATACAGGACCAGTCGCATCATTTGTTTGGGTCCCTTTTATTTCGTTACACAGAGATGATCTAACCCTGCCCCCTCGTTTTCCAGATGGGCTGTCTGAGCCCCAGGGAGGGAGAGAACTCACTTACACTCACACAGCTGGTAAGAGGTACAGAAAGGATTTTAAACTCAAGTCTTGGCTTCCAAATGCTGACATTGGACACTCGACTCTTGTCCCCCGTGGTGACTCTAGCCACCTCTCTGGTTTACATGGAGCTTTTTTCCTTTGCCAGCGGAGACCTGCAGCTCTCTGGGAGTGCCCACTGCACCTTCAGCACTGCCCAGAAAGCCATTGGGAAGGACAACTTCACAGCCATCCCCGAGGGCACCAATGGTGTGGAAGAGCGGATGTCTGTCATCTGGGACAAGGCTGTGGTAAGGATCAAGATCATGGGATGGGGGCCAGGGCCAGATCAGCATCGCCTGCTGTTGCTGCTTTTTTAGGTGAACGCTCACGCCTGCTGAGATGTTTCTGGAACCAGGTGTCTCAGGTGGTTTAGGAATGTTGCTTCTAGAGAGATGAATGTTGAGATTTTGACAAGATCTCCTTATCTAGACTGGGAACTAGGAAGCAAACATGCAGATCCTTCATCTGATGTAACCCCTTGAAATGGTAAACAGGGGGTCTGTGTCCAAGAGACCCAAGTCAACTTGCTCATCAAGGATGCTCTTGACTGAGTGTGTGGTTATCCAGGCTGTACAAGTGATTGCCCACCAGTGTCTTTTGACATTGGCCTGGTTTTATTTTCCTTAATAACATAACAGAGCCTGACAAAAGAGCTGTGCAAATGAAGGCTGGACCAAAGGTTTTAGTAAAATTAATAATTAACTCATTATTAAGTTAGTTGATCACTTCCTTTTCCTTTTATTTCATTTTTTTTAAGATTTTATTTTTAAGGGGCGCCTGGGTGGCGCAGTCGGTTAAGCGTCCGACTTCAGCCAGGTCACGATCTCGCACTCCGTGAGTTCGAGCCCCGCGTCAGGCTCTGGGCTGATGGCTCAGAGCCTGGAGCCTGTTTCTGATTCTGTGTCTCCCTCTCTCTCTGCCCCTCCCCTGTTCATGCTCTGTCTCTCTCTGTCCCAAAAATAAATAAACGTTAAAAAAAAAAAAAAAAATTTATAAAAAAAAAAAAAATAAAATAAAATAAAAAAAAATAAAAAAAATAAAAAAAAAAAAAAAAAGATTTTATTTTTAAGTAATCTCTGTACTCATTGTGAGGCTTGAACTCACAACCCCAAGATCAAGAGTCACATACTCTACCAGCTGAGCCAACCAGGAGCCCCACTTCTCTTATTTTAAAATCTCTAGGGGCGCCTGGGTGGCTCAGTCGGTTTAGCGGCTGACTTCGGCTCAAGTCATGATCTCGCGGTCTGTGAGTTCGAGCCCCGCGTCGGGCTCTGTGCTGACAGCTCAGAGCCTGGAGCCTGTTTCAGATTCTGTGTCTCCCTCTCTCTGACCCTCCCCTGTTCATGCTCTGTCTCTCCCTGTCTCAAAAATAAATAAAACATTAAAAAAATTTTTTTAGATCTCTAAAGCCACTCATTTCTGAGCTACATGCATTGCATATAAACTAATGCCTCATTCATCTACCCAGTGTAAGCCACCAAGTTTCTCTCCTCGTCTTCACTCCTAGGAAGCTCAAAGCTAGATTTGAAACTAAATTCTTTTTACTGTATCCAGAATTGTTTTGTTTTGTGAGGAGGAAAAGCGTAAGTATTTTTGTCTCTCATATAGATTTTTATTTTTTAAAACATGGTCATGTATTTATGAACATACATGCACAGTTCTCTTGGTCTATGTGGAATTGTTAAAAATAATATATATATGTGTATGTATATGTATATATATATAAAATATTTTAATTACCCACATATACACTCTTATTAAAGAGCACTTGGAAAGCATAGAAAAGCACACATACAAAAGAAAACAAAAGTTAGTCAATAATTCCAGAACCCAGGGTTAACCATGGTTATCATTTGGGTGAGGCTCTTCTGTATTTATCCTATGACCATGCAAATACAAACACATATCTAAAAAAAAGGCTCATAACCACATTAGTTTTTACTAGGAAATTTATAATTCTTTTTCTTTTAAATGCATTTGTGCTTTTATAATGTTTATTTTTGAGAGAGAGAGACAGACAGACAGAGAGTGAGAGACAGAGAGTGAGTTGGGGAGGGGCAGAGAGAGGGAGACACAGGATCCAAAGCAGGTTCAAGGCTCTGAGCTGTCAGCACAGAGCCCGATGTGGGGCTCGAACTCACAAACTGAGATCATGACCTGAGCTGAAGTTGGACATTTAACCTACTGAGCCACCCAGATGCCCCTGTAATTCTTTTTGGAATGTGAAGGCAAAGAAGTAACCGTATGCACATATCCAGGAAAAAACGCCCATTTCAGGAGCAGTTAACTGCCTCCTCCTGTAGCCATGTGTTAACTAACCGTTTTGCCTGGCAGCCAGAAAGGCACAGCCAGCTGTTCGGCTTGTGGGTCGGCTTCTGTGCTCATCTTCTCAGGGGCCCGTCTGTGATCACCCTGCCCCGAGCTCAGAAGCCCTGCACTGACTTTTCTTCTTTTGGTATTCCAATAGGCCACAGGGAAAATGGACGAAAACCAGTTTGTGGCTGTGACAAGCACAAATGCTGCCAAGATCTTCAACCTGTATCCCCGCAAGGGAAGAATATCTGTGGGTTCTGACAGCGACCTGGTGATCTGGGATCCAGATGCGGTGAAGATCGTCTCTGCCAAGAACCACCAGTCGGTAAGTCTCGCGCTGGCGGGAGAGGAGCAGAACGGAGAAGGTGTGCACGGAACTCGGTCGGGAGAGACATGTAGATGTGGGGTACCCCCGGCCACCTGGGTCAGGATGGGCCGCAGTGACAAACCCTCCCAATTCTCAGGGATGTAACGCCTCAGCAGGTTATTCCTCCCGGCTGAGTCAGCAGAGGGCCCCTCCCAGCTCGGTCACTCAGACAGGGAGGCACCGTCTCCACACGCGAGTCCGTGATGGCTGAGGCCGGCGACCTGGTCGTGGTCCCTGGAGAACTGGCTTGGAAGCTTTCCTTAGACAAGTGGTACCCATCACTTCCTCTCACGCCGCACCGGCCACAGCCAGTCCTGGGCTTCCCCTCACCCCAGGAGGGCAGGCAGTGCAGCGATCCCCTGTACCTAGAAGGAGAAAGAACAGAGAAAAACTTGAACAGCACTGACACCGTCCTCATGAGGACTTTGACGTGGAGGTAATAATTAAAGCCCGGTACCTAAGGGAAAGGGCTTAATCCTTGTTAGTAAAAAGAGTTAGTATTTTTAAAGCATTTACGTTTCAGGCAGTGGAGCGTGCTTTTTTAATTCCCGGAATCTCCGTAATAGTCTTCTACAGGTAGACACTGTTACCATCCCCGTTTTATAGATAAGGAAAGGGAGGTGCAGAGAAATTAAATAATTTATGCAGCAAGTAAATGGTGAAGTTAGGACACACCCCCCACAACTGGACTCCAAGCCGATGTCCTTAACCCTTTACGATAATGCCTTGCACTTGTTGAATAAATGAAGATAGTAGAGAGAAATCCCATCTTGGGAGGGGATGGCCTTTGTTTAGACATTGAGTCACATCACATTATTCATTTCCGGGCTAGTGGAGACCTAAGGGTCATCCAGCCCACCTACTCACCCACCCCGTACAAGAGTGCCAAACACAGCATCCCCGAGAGTTCCCGAGCTTCTCTTTGAGCACCGCCAGTGACAAAAAGTACTTCTGCATGAGGGCCTTACCAAAGACTGATGCTTGTCAATGCTGGCAAGTCTAGTCTCTACTGTCTCCCCCTGGTGGCTTGTGCCCATGAAGAGCTCACAGATGGCGTTGTAAGCTTTTCCTGGCTTCCCTGGTGCTTTGGCCATAGTGATGCCAAAGGCAGGGTCCCAAGCACAGGAAAACCACATACCTCTCTGCCCCATCCTGTGCCCACAACCGTGGCTTTGCCCCTCACCCCCATCTCTAGGCTGCAGAGTATAACATCTTTGAAGGGCTGGAGCTGCGTGGGGCTCCTCTGGTGGTCATCTGCCAGGGCAAGATCATGCTGGAAGACGGCAACCTGCACGTGACCCAAGGGGCCGGCCGCTTCATCCCCTGCAGCCCTTTCTCGGACTACGTCTACAAGCGTATTAAAGCTCGGAGGAAGGTGAGAACAGCTGGTGGAGCCTGGGGGTGGGGGAAGGGGCTTTGCCCCATTCAGGCATGGGGATGGTACCCAGGAGATCAGGAGGGCTCTGTGTGCTGTAGACCTTCCCAAGGAAATTCTCAGCAGTGGCCTCTTCCCAAGAGACTACTGCACAGATGTAAGGTACTATAAACTGGGGGTTTCCAAAGCTTTTTTTGGCCCAAGAAACCTTTTTTTCAAATGACTTTCCTCCACGTTTATAGTATTTTTAATTAAAATAATTTGAAATTATAATAATTGAAAATAATGTTTATATGTATATTTTTAGGGTTTTTTTTTATAAAAGTTTATTTATTTTGAGAGAGAGAGAGCATGCATGCACAAGCACAGGAGGGGCAGAGAGAGAAAGGGAGTCCTAAGGAGGTTCGGTATTGTCAGCCCAATGTGGGGCTTGATCCCACGAACCATGATATCATGACCTGAGTCAAAACCAAGAGTTGGACACTTAACCTACTGAGCCAACCAGAAGCCCCAATGTTATATAGGTTTAGAAAATAACTAAGGCTTACAGTGAGAATTAGCAGCCCACACCCACCCCTCCCAGTCCCATCTCTTCCATTTTTGCTCTAGAGGCCAAATGTTTGTAACTCTTTTATCTAGTCGTATGGTTCACATAAAACCTTGTGTGTGACCCTGGTTTCATAGACAGGTAGAAAAACAGATATGCAGATGCCTATTTATTCTGTATGTATCTACCTACCTACCTACCTATCCACCTACACTTTTAAAAAAAATTTTTTTTTTTAACGTTTTTATTTATTTTTGGGACAGAGAGAGACAGAGCATGAATGGGGGAGGGGCAGAGAGAGAGGGAGACACCGAATCGGAAGTAGGCTCCAGGCTCCGAGCCATCAGCCCAGAGCCTGACGCGGGGCTCGAACTCACGGACCGCGAGATCGTGACCTGGCTGAAGTCGGACGCTCAACCGACTGCGCCACCCAGGCACCCCCCACCTACACTTTACAAACCAATCAGCTCCAGTTGATATAGGGGTGAGGCCCAGAACCTTGTTTTTTTTTTTAGCCCCTGCTACCCCCACACCAATCACAAGGTCACCTTCCAGTAAGGTTTGGGCTCCACAGAGCAGAGTTAAATCAGCCTTGGGATGGGGTGGAATTTTAGCCCTGGTTCCAACCTTGTCTGTTGGAAGACACACGGTCATGCATGCACATGGGATGGGTCAGAAGGAGTCATGATGGTGAGGTTGGGGGCTGGAGGCAGGAGTTTGGGCACACACCACAGTGGCCATTAGAGAGAGGCTCATGGAAATTCCATATGCAAGCACCCCATCCCTCTCCCAGACCCCACAGTGATCCCACCGACTGGTCACCCAGCTCCCAGGGGAGGCTTCCAGCCTCCCCACCAGAGGCAGCTACCAGCCCTGTCTGTGAGGACCAGCTTCTTCCTGCCGGCCGGAAGTCTCCCTCCCTAAGGTCGACCAGCTCCTTCCGTTCCGCTCCCTGCACGCGCACAGAACGAGGTGCACATCTTTTAGGGCATGTGTGTGTTTCCCGACTCCTCTGTCGTGTAGTCTCAATATCCCTGTAGCCTCCACTGTTTACTTCATGACCACGTTTTAAATCCCTCCACCGTTCTTACCTCTTTATTAGCGACCGTTTAAAGTTACGTGGGATGGAATAAAATTCCACACGCCAGGTTTGGCCTGATAGAGAACAGAATGAAACCCAACCTCCCATGTACATCATCTCTTGATTTCCATTAATGTGACTTAGATCCTGCACCCAAAGAAATGTCGATGGTCTGGAGGCTTTTCAGGGAACACGGAAATAGAGATGGCCCCACCCGAATCGTCAGCACCTGCAAACGTGAAGAGCTTTGCCCCTGTGCCTGCACCGGGGTTGTGAACACGGGGCAGGGAAGGCTCTGTGGTAGAGCCCGCCCCGCACTGTTGGGCTCCTCTGGCAGCCAGTGGGAGGACGTGGGTGGAGGCGGTGTGTGTCCCATAGACCGTGAGCCGGCTGGAGGAGGGGAAAGGTGTTGTGTGACCCTTCCCCCCAGCTCCTGGCAGCAGGCCTAGCACAGCACACACCCACGGCTGGTGTTGCTGGCTGGCTGCTCAGTTCCAGGTCGGGTTCACAGCCACAGCCAGAGGCCCGTGGGTCAGACCACAGGATACTCACTTTGAGGTTTGGCACCTCTGCTCTGTGCTAAGGAGCGTGTAGGGGGGGCTCCCACGGGATCTCACATCTACCAGCACTTACGACCTTGTCCCAAACTGCTGCCCTCCCTGCTCCCTCTGCTCTGGTGTGCAGGTGGTCCTTCCGTCCCTAACCTTTCCTCCCACCTGCTTCCTCTGCTGGGAACGCTGCCTTCCACACCGGTCCTCTGCACCTCTCAGCCTTCTCCTTCCCTCAACCCCAGCCCCACAACACAACAGGCTCCTTTGTTCCTTAAGAGTGAGGCTAACCTGGGGCATCTGGGTGGCTCAGTCGGTTAACCGTCCGACCTCGGCTCAGGTCATGATCTCGCAGTTCGTGGGTTCGAGCCCCATGTCGGGCTCTGTGCTGACAGCTTGGAGCCTGGAGCCTGTTTCAGAGTCTGTGTCTCCCTCTCTCTCTGCCCGTCTCCTTCTTGGGTTTTCCCTCTCTCTTGTCTCTCAAAAATAAATAAACATGAAAAAATACTTTAAAAAAGCAAAGCCTACCTGTTTCAAGAGGTCTCCACTGACCTGTTGCACCGTCACTCTGTCCTCACACCCCTCTTATGTTCCTTCTTTCCTTCAAATAACTCTCTTATTTTCTGGCTCCCATTACACACTTAATTCACTCATTTATCTCGGCTACCTGGCACAGACCTTAAATGCTGACAGAATAAAGGGTGACGTGCTTTCTCTGCTGCAGATGGCAGACCTGCACGCCGTCCCGAGGGGCATGTACGACGGGCCAGTGTTTGACCTGACCACCACTCCCAAAGGGGGCACCCCCGCGGGCTCCACCCGGGGCTCTCCCACACGGCCCAACCCGCCCGTGAGGAACCTCCACCAGTCGGGATTCAGCCTGTCGGGTGAGTGGATGGTGCCGGAGGGTGAGCAGGGAGGAAGGAAGGGGACAAGGGAGGAGCAGCCCCTACGAGCTGGCAGGACACTTGTAGGGAGAGGGTGCCTGGAGCAAGCAGGAAGCTATGCCGAATCAAGAGAGTCCTGCTGAGAAGGTAACATAAGGCTCAGGGAGGTCAAGGGTCAGGTTTAAATGATGACCGGGTCTGCTTAGACATCACACCTGGTGGGGTGGGGACAAGATGTTTTCCATTATGAATCGAGGGTGATTTTCCACAGGAGACGGTGGGAGCTGTGTATGGAGGTGTTCTGTCTGTTTGCCCGGGGTTAAAGCTCAGATGGCAGTAGATTCTTCTAACCTGGCATATTTATTTATTTTATTTATAAAAAAATATTTATTTATTTTTGGGAGAGTGCAAGTGGGAGAGGGGCAGAGCGGGGGACAGAGGGTCTGAAGTGGGTTCTGCGTTGACAACAGCAACCCTGATGTGGGACTTGAACTCATGAACCGTGAGATCATGACTTGAGCCGATATCAGACGCTTAACCACCTGAGCTGCTCCGGTGCCCCTAACCTGGCGTTTTTCCTGTCCTCTCCCCTTTCTCGTAATGATGATAGTGCTAGAAGTAGATGCTGTTGATTAAGTACTTACCCTGGGGTAGCCGTACCATTCACCTAGTCTTTAAGAACGGATATTAGCAGAAAATAATTATCTACTTGCTCCATAACCAGTAGTCTTAAAGAGGGGAGAAAAATAAATGGAGATTTGCGTGTCTATGATGAACAATCGAAGTGTGAGGGAAACAAGACGAGAAGGGACAGGGACAGGTAAAGAGGAAACAGGTATCGGGGAAGAGGAGTAAGGAATGGCAGAAGCAGGAAAAAGAGGGTAAAAGAAATCAAGGGGGAGACAGAGACAGGGGAGGGAGGCAAAAGGAAAGGGCTGAAAGTTTGGAGGTGACGTCGCCACAGGTAAGGTTATGTTTGTCACAATATTTGCTGCCAGTGTGGCTGCCATTTTGAATCGCTCCCTGGCTGACGTCATCCTTACAATTTCGGCAGCTTCTCTGTGAAGGACACGAGTACGTGCACATCAGGGTTTCCTTTTGTGCCGAGGCTGCAGGGGCCCCGACCCTCACCAGGCCAAGCTGTGACACCTTGGGCAACTTGCCTCACTTCTCACAGCCTCAGTCACTGCCTCTGTGAAATGGGGATAATAACAGTAGCTTCCTCAAAGGATAGTGGTGAGGACAAAGTCCGGTATCTGAGGATACGAGGACACATTCCTTGTCGCAGGGGATGTAAGCAGTGATTTCTCCTACCTTAAGGAATGCTTTTCTTAAGTATCATTTTTATGAGGCTGAGACGGTATCTATAAGAAACCTAGCTTTTCCTGGTGGAGACGGGATTCCGGGGGACGGTGGATATGAAATGTCTGGAATACTTGACACACCAGAATGGAAGTTTCTTGGGAGACGAGGCCAGGAAGGCACTTGCCAGCTGACACTCTGAAAATTAACCCAGTTTCTCTCTTGTCCACACCCCGCTCTCTCTCCCTTTTCTCTTCCTGGGAATGTCTTGCCCACTGCAGGCACCCAAGTGGATGAGGGGGTCCGCTCCGCCAGCAAGCGCATTGTGGCGCCCCCTGGAGGCCGTTCTAACATCACGTCCCTGAGTTAAGCGACCCCTCCCCACAGAGAGGGGCAGAAGCAAGAAGAGATTTTCTTGAAGCCAAAATGGTACACCGATATTTAAGAAGGAAAGCGAATCCAAACAGTTGTGATCTAAAGAATCAATAAGCCTCAAGCCTTATGTTTCTCCAATGCTACACTCGCTTGCCTAGCTTTACGAATATTGCTTTTGTTTTCTGTTTATGCATAGCCTTGATTTGTTGGACCCTGCCTCCCCCCATTTACATGCATGCAATCAGGCTACTAAGGTAAAAGAGTCTGCTATATAGTGTTGAGAGCGTGTGTAGTGCTGCATCTTATGACAAGGGGACAGACGAAGCTGGGATGCCAGGAAAATCAACAAAAGGGACGTGGTTATTTGGGGTGAGGGGGTGGGGGGAGGCCAGAGCGAGGCGGAAGGCTCAGAGGGCCTGGGGGAGGGGGTGTCCCGGGGAGGCGGGGGGGGCGGGAGGGTGAGCATAAAGGGGCTTGTGTATTGTGTCGATGAAGCACGTTTATTTCCATAGAAGGTGGCCACCCTGGGGCAGCCGTTCCTTCATCACGGTCCCCAGGGTCTGCGGAGAAGGCAGGCAGGCAGGCAGTCTTCAGGTTCCAGCCTTTGTCACATCCCCTCCTAGATTTTATTCCTTTGAACCTTTTATTAAAAACACCAAAACCCAAGCATTACTTTCACTGCTCGATCGTGCCAGTGTGCGGGGTGGGGGGAGCACTTTCCCAGCGTTGCTTTCCAATTCTCTTTGCCCGGCTGGGAAGGAAGAGAGGGGATAGGAGACCACCCTTCTCCTCCTCCGTCCTGCCGGCCTCTTTGGTGCTGTTAAAAGGCAACAGCTGGGAGCGCACATAGGCCCCCGAGGCGGGTGGGGGCAGCCAATCTCACGCACCTCCCTGTAAACGTGCTGGAGGTCGCCTCTCCCCTTGGCTGGCGAAACCCAGAAGAGCCACGTGCATCCGGCGTTCCAAGTTAGGACGAGCTGAGCTGAGGTGGGGCCCGGGAAGGGCTACTCTTGCTGGCGGTGAGTGGCTGCTTCTTTCAGTCTGGGGATCCAGGCACATCTGTGATTGAATAGGATTGTTCATTTGCAAATATATGCACTTAGGTGTTCTCGAAGTTTTGCAACGAACAGGTGATCTCAGTTGAGATGGGAGTCACGGGAGCATTTGGGAAAGCGAGTCTCTTGAGCTGGGGGAGCATATCCTGGGACCGTGGGTCTGCTTTTCAGGTCTGAACCACCTGTCTCCCCTTCCTTTAGCACATCCTCCGGGGGAGCTTTTTGTTTCCGTCTAAAGTCTCCCAGGGTGAGTGGAAGTGACACGCAGTCTTGGGTGATGCGTGGAACCCCGTGTGCGTTTTTCCCCATCCTGCTGCTTCTGCAAATTCAATTTTGGAGCAAGTTCTGTGAGCCAGATGAGTATCTGTGGAACCAAGAGGCCCGTAGGCAGAATAAGTATATTCACCCTGGGATCCGACTTCTGTGCTTGGGGGATTCAGCTCGTAGAACCCGTAACCCTGTGTACTGGGTGCTTTGAAGAAACGAAGAGCAGGCCTCACACACCTGGCCATGATGTCTGACGGCAGGTTTCAATAAGCTGAAGACCAGAGAAAAGGGGACGACATAGGACTAAATATATCCAAGGAAGAGGATACCCCCCTTAGCAAGCCAATTATTGTTCTAGTCATGAAAAGGATCATTTCTCCTCCTAATAAGGAATCTTGCTATTTTAAGGCTTTTTCATGGTGTCTTTATTTTAAAGGAAACTTAGGGGGAGCATGTACCTTTTCCTTTAGAACTCAAAGATTTAGGGGCCTTTTGCAGAACTCAGAATGCCAGTTTTTAGGGCAGAGGGAGATGGTCAGATCTGAAGCATGTACACTATTATACCGCAGGGGTGGGCTGGGCGGTCTGAGGTGTTGCAGTACCAGCCACAACCACCAGATGGAGGAAAAGACAAACTAGTGGCCTCCTCTTGTGTACCATCTGATACTGTTAAGTTAGCAGTTACTGTTACTTAAGCTGTTCTGTTAGCTACTGTTAACTTAGAGTCCAGCCCCTCCCTCCTTGACCTCTCTATGCCATGAAAATAACTCTTGCATGGCCAAATGGGTCATCTGCCCTGGGACTGCTGAATGAAGCATTCAACCAGAACTTCACATTCTACACAAGCTTTCTGTGCTGTGGGAACAACCACCTCTGATGCCTTCATGATGGGCAACATGATCTGGGGAAGCCTCTCTTTCTCCACTTACTATAAGTAACTTCCTAAGCACAGAGATTCCTAAGAACTTCAAGAAAACTCCCTTTATTTGCATCACTTTGATTTCTTGAACCTTGTCACTTAGTTAAAATTATGTTCACCTATGTCCTGTTCCATAAGATACATCAAAGAGCTCTCCGTATACAAAGGGTTTAGATAGAGAACATGATGCGAGTTGCATCCCTCTCAGAGTTCACGCCATCTCATCCAAGAGTGGAGGCCATGCTGGACCTTCCTCTCCTGCCCAAGCTTTCCTTTTTCCCTCTCTTCTCTTAGCCTGGCCCCTCTCTAAAGATGGCCTGCCTTCCCCCAACCTTCTCCCATTGTTCCTCAACCCAGGTGGCCATCATCTGAGTTCTGGGAGGGCCACCATCTTGGGTGGTTGAGAAGGTATTTGTGGAATCGTTAAATCAGCCAACCCGGCGGAAGTATTCTATTTCTATGTCTTCTAAAACTGGCAGTGTTGTTGTCATCACGAAAATGGGTTTTCTTCAAAGACCAGTCACCCTCTGGCCTTTTTCTTCATGCCTACACCCAGAGAGTCATGCTTTGCTGCAAAGGCCTTAATCCTAATCCTGGACTTGTGCTCACCCTGAGAAGCCCTTCCCAACTAGGGTGGATGAGCCCTGACTTTGGTTCTTGCCACAAGCTTCCCAGGCCTTCTCTCCCCTAGAAAACTCCAGCTTGAGTCCCAGATATACCCATGGGCTGTCCTCGGCAGCCAGCATTCATTGTAAAAGTTCCCTCCTTGGAAAATGGTGTGTGGGTGTTCAGTTCTGTGTCTGGTGAAAATGAACAGACCGTAAATCTCCCCGTGATCTGTGGTAGCTGTGAGGCAGCTCTGGGACGTGAAGAGCTGTTTGGTTTGAACCGTGAAGAAAACTGTGTTTTGAGTTTAGCTGAGATTAAAGAAAAAGTTCATCAAGTGACTGTTAATGTACACCTGGTTATTAAAATAACTATGAAATTACAGATGTTGTCCAGGTTTCTTCTGTGTGCGACGGGCCATTTCACTTGCAGTATTAAAATTGCACGGTAAAGGGAAATGGTTAATGAGGCGGGCAGATCTGATGAAAACAAGAGGTTTCCTGAGAAAATGTGGGGGGTTTCTGTGTTTTCAGTTGCAGTTGAGTTTTTGTTTTGGCTGCAGCGTTTGATGACCATTATTGAAACTTAGGAGAGTAAAGTTTTGTCTGTGGATCATCAAAGTTGGCATTAATGTAAAAGGCATCGCCATCTGACATAAAGTCTGGCTGAGTCCAGTACAGATCCTGAAGGGGTTTCTTTCATTTGTTTTTTGGTCACCCCCATAAAGAATTTCTGCTTCTCCCTAAAAGCCTAGACTTGGAGAAGATTCAAACCAAGCATTTCCCAAAGCATATTCTGTCCCATACTGATTCCAGGTTGTCTAAGGAGTGTTGGAAAGGATTATTTACTAAGTGTACTCCTCTGAGAGACTTAAGATCCTGTCATCAAATTCAAGGTTATGAGAAATCTTGTCAGTCTTTGCAAATTTGTCCAATTCAAGATTCTCAAACTTTATTTGACTGCTGAACCCTTCTATATCCTCTTCTAACATCCCAACCAACTTTTTATGATAAACTCTCTTGGGGAAACACTCCTGTATCGAATTCCACATCGTATGGGATGCTTTTCATTGGAAATGGCAGACTATCGTGTACGCAAATTTTTCTTGAAAAGGGTATTTTTTAGAGAGTCCTTTTTTTAAGGTTTTATTTATTTTTGAGAGCGAGTGCACGAGCAGGGGAGGGGCAGAGAGAGAGGCGGAGACAGGATCTAAAGCGGGCTCCGCGCTTACAGCAATGAGCCTGATGTGGGGCTGGAACTCACCGTGAGATATGACCTGAGCCAAAGTTGGACACTCAACTGACTGAACCACCTTGGTGCCCCTTGAAAAGGGTATTTTCAAGTCTGGTGTAATGAGAACTTAAGGGATAGACTTGGGTGGATCCAAGCATAGCTGGGTCTAGAACATGGTTTCTTTTCATCTCTTAGCCCAGCTTGCCTTTAGTCCTTCATAGGAAAGCTTCTGCGTGTGGGAACAGAACTGGCCATCAGCACCCCCAGGTTTTCATTTTGCCTGCCTAGTGACTTCAGGAGAAGGAGAGAGTCTCCTTAACTAATCCCACCCAAAGAGACTGATTATGGTTGGCCTGGCTCGGGACACGTGTTTCCCGTGGGACTAGGCACTATGGCCAGGACACTGGGACTGATGGATCCCACCTGGTCATGTGCCCCGCCCCAGAGCTACCTGAACTGTGTGAGCTCTGAATCACACACACGCACACAAAACAGTTTGTGATACTGGGAGGAGAAGGTTTGGATACCGGTTGGGCAAGAACAGCAGATGACCATGGTACGTTTCCCAAGCCTGCTGGGCCTACGTGATTTGCTCAGCTAGGTGCCTATGTGTGGGTGGGGCAGATGGAGGAGGGGTAAGAGAATGATAATTTCTTATTAATTGGTTCTATGTGTCGCGAACCCCTCTTGATTCCATAGAACAATGCTGTCGGTATAGGAACAGAGAGTGACGGTACCTTTTAACACCAAAGCTTAGAAAACATCAAACGCTACTCTCAGAACATGGTTGTTTCAGTTTGAGGTTCATGGTTTGACCCATAGTCAAAGTCTCAGTTGGAAGCTTACACTCAGGATTGGTGAAATACCTCTCCCAGCCCATGACCAAGCAGCAGCTGAGCTCTGCTTAGGGTTAGAGTGGACTCATAGGGCACGGTCAATGCTTAATTGAAGTGAACTCAGGTTGCAGGGTTGGCAGGTTTTTTGTTTTTTGTTTTTTGTTTTTAAATGTTAGTGAAATAGACACCATGACTTTTGTACCTCTGTGGGCTAGAGCTGTTCGGGGCTGATCAGGTGCAGAATGAGAACACTGCACAGGAGGAAAAAGGTCCCTCTGGTTTCAAAGAACTCCCTGGAATCCGCTTTGCTGCCATCAGACCATCACAAAAGGGACACCAACCAGGAGCAGGAAGTGGGGGACGGGAGGTCCAAAGCAGTCTACAGAAATGAAATCACATACTTATGGCTGGCACTCTTCAGGATCAAGAGTTCTAGATCTTGCCCTGTGCGTGGCTGCTGAGAACAAAACAGGACACTTGACATGGTTGGACCACAGGGCACTCAGCATGCAGGAGTTCAGAGCCCACTGACAAGAGCATGGGATTTGCTCAAGGAAAAGGACAAACCCGAGGAACTCGCTGGCCCGCTAGCTGTTAAGCTTCTGGGGGCCTAGGAGGAAGTAGCTTCGGGCCACAAGAATGCAAAGCTGTGACCCGCCCCCCGCCCTGTCCCAGGTGTAGAATATCCACCTGCTGTTTCGGTATGTGGAATGGGGCGATGCGAAGATGGAAAGGGTAGTAAGGCAGAGTGCTGACAGAAAAGGTCCTTGGGCAGTGGACAAGGTGAAAGAAAGGCAAAATCTGGAATTCTGGGCTGTGCTCCCAAGGGGTGAATGCTAAGGGGGTCAGAGTTTTAGTTGTTATATATATGAATAAGTCACACTGTGCCGCATTCCACTGTTCTAGAACATCTCTAATACCAGCTCGTCCCTGGTAGAGGATGGTGGGAGGCAGAAGTAAGAACAGGTGACTTTGGGCCCCCACAACCCTACCTCTAGGAAAACCAATTACACACACAGCTGACAAAGAAGGATCCATGGCTCACTGTATACAGAAGACATTTTAATACACAGAGAGGCACATTCACATTATATATACACCACATTCAACAGAAGCAGGTGTTTCCCACCCAAGGGCTGCTTGTTTACAACAGCACAGGTAACTGGAGTTTGGATTTTGAACATCAATGTTTAACGTCAATCAGACACATGGAGCGCCTAAGAAACAGCTACCACAGGTGGACGGTGATGCTGTGTGGACAAAGCAGGCACAACGGGATACTGAAACAGACACTGTTTTGCATGCCTTTTCATTCACCTGTTGAATTAAAGCCTCAGCATTATGGCATCATCAAAAGCAGAAACACTGGTTCCTGCTACCTGTACTAGCATTATTTGTCCATCCAATCTAGAAAAGCTATGATGATATAAAGCCTAGTCGTTCCTGGTTAGTACTTTCTTCCAATCGGAGGAAGCTTAACTACTAATTAATTAAATTGCTGTAATTAAGTTCGTAGTGCTTTGTACTCCATGACCTAGCAATGACCCCAGCCCAAACCAGTGCTGCCATTGACAGATGTTGGCCATTAGCAGAGCATTTAATTCCCATGGAGACAGGGTTGTGGGCTGGGCTCCCCTGCTGCAGTATAAAAGTGCTATAGCTTCTGGTCTTCAATACCTGCTCAGACTGGAGCTCCACACAAGTCAGGGCAAAAGCAGTTAGGAGAAAAAGACTGGGAATACCAGTCAAGGGGATGTAAGACTCGGCTTGTTTTCCAAACTTCTAAGCCTTGGTTGTCACGACTCTAGACGAGACGTGGTCCACCTGGTTAGGACAGTCCCTTTTGGCCCAAGTTACGGGATCAAGCCAAAGAACCTGATACCAACAAGAAGCAATCACGGTTCAGATCTAGGCATCCTTTTGTTTGGGGGAAACTTTTTGTCTTCCTGATTAAAATGTGTGGTGGTGGGAGGTGCGTTTATCAGTGTATACAGAAGACATTTTAATGCCTTACAGATGCAATGCTTTTTCATTTCTAACTGGAAACACATTGAGGGTCTGTAACCCGATCAGGCCTGAAAACGCATCTTACTGCTCTGGGGCTGTGCTCTGTAGTTGAGGTGTCCACGGCTGCTGAATGCTCACAGAGGTGCTTTCGGCACGGCAGCAGCACACTGGAAATAAAGACTAGGGGTTCCAAGTACAGAGGGGGCATTGGGCTCCTATCCGGTTATAACTGGTACAGATTTGAAGCGGCATAAATGGTTGGGTCCCTTCCCAGGGGAGAGCCTCCTGATCCCAGTGCCCTGTGGTGTCTCCCGCAGCCTTTCCTCTGGGATGATACATGCTCAGGCCCCAACAGGAGGACGAACCAGGTGACCGGAGAGGTACGTCCACAGCACATCAGGGCTTGGGTCAAAAGGCGTGAAAGACGGAAGCTGATAAACACACAAGTGGCCCCTGATATTCCTGGAGTTGCCAGCCTGGAGCAGAACCTGTTCACCTAGTTGGTTTTTTTCATATAAAATTAGAAATGGAGTCCGGGCCAGTGCATACTTCATAGTGCTTGGAGAAAAAGCAAAACCGCGCAAATAATACGTGGGAAATGAAGGACAAAAAGAAAAGAAACAGAACAAAAGAGCTGGTTTTAATTCCTAACAAAAATATGGTTGCTCTTAAAGTCGAGAGGCTCTGCCAGAAATTCCGGGCGCATTAGCTCCGTGAGGAGAAAATCCTGAATGCCAAAGGAGAATCCAGCACTGGCTTCCTACCCATGTTTAATTGCCCGAGTGCTGCTTCCCTCCTGGCTATCTGGTGTGGCAGGTGCCAGATCTGTTACTTCTGCCTACTCTCTCTGTCTGGTCTTCCCTGTTGCCTCCTCCTGGCGTTTTGGCGAGGCCCTTACTCTCTAAGTAAGGACAAGGTCTAGATGATCTGAGTGGCCAAGGCGTCAAACAGCCCCCCCACTAAGCCTGTTCACTTGTTGACTTCACCCAGTGGCATCTGTCAGGTGCCAGAACGAGGTCCTCTGCAGAGACCTTCTGTGTATCGAGAGAGAGCAGTTGGGTCCTATGCATATCTCACGTGGGCGAATTAAACTCCGTGTTAGGCAAATAAATACATAAAGAAAAAGAGTGAGACATCAATAATTTTGTAAGCAGGCAGTTCCGCCCACCGTTCTTGGAGTGAGCTGTGCTTCAGTCCGTTTCCGTGACGTTAGACCTCTCGGATGTGGGAGCATCCCGCAGTTCTATTATACCGTCTATAAAGGCATATATGATTGGTTCAACATTTTGGTTCATCTGATATTATTAGCCAAAAATGAGACCAAAAATAAAAGACACAATCATAACAAACCCCAAGATGGCAATTTGTTTCATTGCGGGAGACTCCCTGCACTGGGCTCTGCTAAGAAAAGATACCTACCATGCTGTGGGTAATTTAAGGGATTTTTCAAGTGTAAATTTTACTATCTTCCAAACTCACCTTCCATTCTAACTTAGACTATCAACCCTGTGTAAGGGACAGCTTCAATGTACCTCAGGGTGGACAGTGCTGTCAGCATGACAATATTATTTTCTGGTCCTCTCCAGACACAGGTCTCTGATAATCTTAAGAGGACAATTAGCTCCCAAGGAACCTACTAGAAGAAGGTGAGCAGTATGCTAATAACTACCTCACAACAGGCTTACCGGGAAGGGGGAAAAAGCCCTGATTTGAAGCATTTTCCCATTTCCATGATGTAAATAGTCTCAGTATTTACTAATCATCACCAATTTCAACTGCCCACCCTCAAATCACTGTACAGGGCAATGGGAAAGACACTCCCAGTAAGCTCTTGCTAGCTGATGTGAGCTGATAATGGTGTGCGGACTCCAGAGCACAACCAGAAACCCGTCATAAATCTGTTAGTTCTAATCAGTTCCCATCCATTTCTTCCCCATTGAATTCCTTATTCCTATTCAATCAGACATGGGGATTCTGACCTGTTTATGAAATTGTCTAGCTCCGAAGAGCCTCGCTCACTCAGTCTCCCACCAACGTCCATCTGCCCATTTGTCACAGTGTAGTTAGAATGTGGAAAAATAAATCTATATCCAAATATTCTTTTTAAAATAAAAATAAAGGCTGTGTAGAATAACAGAATGGTAGCAGTAAAAAGGCAGGACAGAGCTCATCTAGAAAAACCCTCTCATTGAGATGAATAAACCCAAGCTGCGGTTAAGTGACTTGCTCAATGCCACACGGTTGATTAGAGGTGAAACTAGATCCCAGGAGACCCAGGACTCCCTGTATCCTGTTGCCTCCTCCCCAAGGCATTCATTCACATTTTCTGAGGTGTGTGAGGTGTGGAGAGGTGAGAACTACTGTCAGCAATTCCTGGCGTGGGGATCAGAAGTTCCCGCCCGAGGTGGCAGGACACGTCCAGAGCAGAAGATGTTGAGGATTTCACATGCTGTTATTCTGGCCATTCTCTTCTTGTGGGTATTTGGTTTGTTCCAAGGTTAGATTAGCTGGCCTTTTGTTAAAGTCCCTTTTTACTCTTAAAAGAAAAAAGCAAACAGTGCTTACTGTTGAAATGAAAAAGAAAAGATGTAAGCTTTGAAATGATAGAATTAAGACCAACAAGTTAGAAAGAGGTGTGAACCAAGGACCTTCCCCTAAATGGAAACCTGATGCTAAGCTAAATTATGCATTGCAATTTTTTAAATCTTATACAGGGGGTAAAAAAGTGTCTTAAGTTTCCAAATTTTCTATTATGGATATGTGTATAATTAGAAAAAATTAGAAACGTTAAAAAAGATATGTTAAGGCTTTGCAAGTAAAGTCTGGCTGAAACATGCCATCATTTGCCGGGCTGGTGTTTAACCAGGGGTTACTTACTTTTCTCTGTTGAAAATTATGAACTCCTTCTGGACAGACTCAAGATGCTCTTGAAGAAGGCACATCTTCCAGGTGAACAGATGGGGGTGTGGTAGGGGAAGAGAGATGCAGTTAGCAGACCAACGAGGACCCTCAAACAACCAATAACCTACTGTCTCTTCACCGAATGACTCAAATCTAAGACGCACCAGTGTATCTTCAAAGTGAACGCGATCTGAAAGTGTGTGGCAGGAGTGAGACCTCAACCAGAGTAATAGGGGAGCAAATAAGGAAGAAACAGCAAAAGGATAAAACATGTCAACTACATTCCCCACAATGAGCCAGCAAGGAAGCCATGGGTTATGGTTTATGAGCTTGATGTCTTTCAGCCACTTAGCCCATGAAGAAATCATGGCTTCGAAGTGGGTGGGGAAAAGGGTTTACTGAGCTGGTTGCCTAGTCGCCAGTCATCTCCTGGCTCTCTTATGAAAGGTCTGGAGGTTCTACTTGGATTTAATGAATAGCCTGGAAACATCTCTCCACATTGAGTTCTGGTGGAATCATTCCCTCAACAACTGTACTAGAGTTGATTATATCTCAGGTGCACTGAGCAGAATCTTCTTTGTGAGTCCCAGACAAGCAAAACATTTGCTTTGACTCAGTACTGTCCAGCTTTCAACATCTCTTGATGAGTTTTCCATCATACTGAGAAAATTTAACCTCAAAACAGTGATAATCATCAGATCCAGGGCACTGTCAGACCCAGATCAAATGTTTCAAAAGTCTGCAGTGAAATACTTCCAAATTACTTCTGATGGAAAAATATTCCCTGAGGGAAAATACTTATTTATTCATTCATTTTTTTAAATCTAGGAATTAGGAAATTCAAGTCTTCACATACTGGAGAATTTTGTTTCCTGTGTGAATGTTTAGGTGATAGAAGAGGAAAACAAAAAGGAGAGGAAATTTTGGAGAAGTGGGGAGGGGAGGAAGACAAAGGGAAAGAAGATTCTGCTAAACTTACTCTTGTTCTCAAAATGGGGGATTTGTAACCCTGAGGGTTTCTACTGTCAGTCATGGGGGACATGAAACTGTGGGACAAATATAACCTGATACAGCTTCTTGGAAGCAGCTTTACCCCAAGATTTTTATTTAAAAATTTGTATATGTTTATATAAACACATATCTATTATACAGCTTATTCATAGTATTCTTAGAAGCATCTTTATTACAGTTGTTCGCTTTTCCCTAGTTTTATTGAGATATAATTGGTATATAGCCCTGTATCATTTTAAGGTGGACAGCATAATGTCTTGATTTTCATATATTGTGAAATGATTACCACAATAAGTTCAGAAAAATCTATCATCACATAGATTAAAAAAAGAAAAAAGAAGAAAATGGTTTTTCCTTGTGATAAGAACTCTTAGGATTTACTGTCTTAACATTTTTCTATAGATCATACAGCAACTTTAGCTACAGTCATCATGTTGTATATCATAACCCTGGTGCTTATTTTTCTTATAACTGTAAGTTTACACCTTTTGACCCCCTTCATCCAATTACCCAATCCCAGCCCCCTGCTTCTGGTCACTCCAAAGGTGTGTTTTCTATGAGGTTGTTGGTTGGATTGATACCACATACAATCATAGTATTTGTCATTCTGTTTGACTTATTTCACTTAGCATAACACCCTCAAGGTCCATCCATGTTGTTGCAAATGGCAAGATTTCTTTCTTCTTAAAGGCTGAATAATATTCTGGTGTGTGTGTGTGTGTGTGTGTGTGTGTGTGTGTGTGTGCATGTGTGTGTGTGTATGCATACTACAACATCATCCATTGCTGTTTCTTTATCTTTGCTATTGTAAACAATGCTGCAGTGAACACAGGGGTGTAGATGTCTCTTCAACACAGTATTTTTGTTTCCTTTCAATGTATCTCAGAAGTGGAATTGCTGGATCATAAGGTAGTTCTATTTTTAATTTTTTGAGGAAACTTCATACTGTTTTCCATAGTGGCTGCAACAATTTACATACCCACTAACAATGTATAAGAGTTCCTTTTTCTCCATATCCTTGCCACAACTTGGTATTTCTTGTCTTTTTGGTGTGTGTGGTGACAATTTTTTGTGGTTTTGATTTGGATTTCACTGATTATTTGTAATGTCAAGCACCTTTTTTTGTGTACGTCTTGGTCTTCATATATCTCCTTTGGAAAAATGTCTAGTTAGGTCCTTTGCCCATTTTTGAGTTGGATTATTTGGGGGGTTTATTGCTGTTTTTGCTTTTGAGTTGTAGGAGTTTTACATATTTTGGATATTAACACCTTATCAGATAAATGATTTGCACATATTTTTTCCCATTTCATAACTTGTCTTTTTATTTTACTGGTAGTACTTCTTTTGTTGTGCAGAGGCTTTTTAGTCTGATGCAATCCTACTTGTTGATTTTCTATTTTGTTGTGAGTGCTTAAGGTGTTATATCCAAGAGCTCATCGTCAAGGCCCATGTCAAGCAGCTTTCGTCCTACTTTTTCTTCCAGGAGTTTTATAGTTTTTGGTCTTAAAGTCTTTAATCCATTTTGAGTTAATCTCGGGGAGTTAATTTTTATAAGATCTAGGGGTCTAGTTTCATATTTTTTACATGTGTATGTCCAGTTTTCCCAGCACCATTTATTGAAGAGACTGTCTTTTGTCCACTGAATATTTTTGGCTCCCTTGTCAAGCATTAGTTGTATGTATTTGTATGGGTATATTTCTGGGCCCTTGATTCTATTCCATTGGTCTATGTGTATGTACCATACTGTTTTGATTACTACAGCTTTGTAGTATAGCTTGAAACAAGGAAATATGATGCTTCCTGCTTTGTTCTTCTTTCTCAAGATTGCTTTGCCTATTTGGGATCTTTGGTGGTGCCATATAGATAGGATTTTTTTTTTCTACTTCTGTACAAATCCTATTGGAATTTTGATAGCAATTGCATTGAATCTTTAGATGGCTTTGGGTAGTATGGACATTTAATAATGCTAATTCTTCCATTCCATGAACACAGGATTCCTTTCCATTTATTTGTGTTGTCTTTAATTTCTTTCATCAGTGTCTTATGGTTTTCAGTGTAAACATCTTTCACCTCCTTGGTTAAATTCATTCTTTAAGTATTTTATTGCTTGTTGATGCTGAAATAAATGGGATTGATTTTTTTTTTCAGATAATTCACTGTTAGGGTATAGAAATGCTACTGTATGTTAATTTTGTATTCTGCGATTTTACTGAATTTATTGATTAGATCTAACAGTTTCTTGGTGAAGTCTTTACAATTTTCTGTATATAAAATCACGTCATCTGCAAATAGGCAGTTTTACTTCTTCCTTTCCAATTTTGATGGCTTTTACACCTTTTTGTTGCTTGATTGCTCTGGCTAGCACTTCTGTGCTATGTTGAATAGGAGTGATGAGAGTGGGCACCCATGACTTGTTCCTGATCTTAGAAGAAAAGCTTTCAATATCTCACCACTAAGTCTGATGTTAGCTGTGGCCTAGTCATTTATGGCTGTATTAAGTTGAGATATGTTCCCTTGATACCTAATTTGCTATGAGTTTTTATCACGAACAGATGTAGAATTTTGTCAAATCCTTCTTCTGTGTCTCTTGAGATGATGTGATTTTTCCTCTTTCAATTCAGTGTGATATCTCACATTTATTGATTTGCATATGTTGAACCATCTATGCGTCCTAAGGATATATTCCACTTGACCATGGTGAATGATCCTTTTAATGTACTTCTGAATTTAGTTTGCTTGTATTTTATTGAGGAATTTTGTGTTTGTATTCATCAGGGATATTGTCCTGGAGTTTCCTTTTCTTTTAGTGTCTTTTTCTGGCTTTGGTATCAGGGTAATGCTAGTGTTATAAAATTGGATTAGGGGTGTCCCCTCCTCTTTGGTTTTTTGGAAGAATTTGAGAAGAATTGGTGTTTATTCTTCTTTAAATGTTTAGTAAAATTAACACCTGAAAGTATCTGTCCTGGGCTTTTCTTTGGTGGAAGAGCTTTGATTACTGATTCATTTTCCTTACCAATAATTGGCCTGTTCAGATCTTTAATTTCTTTCTGGTTCAGAATCTGCAGGTTGTATGTTACTAAGAGTTTTCCTTAGTAAAAAAAACCAAAACAAACATTTCTTTAGGTTGTCCAGTTTGTTTGTGTATAGTTGTTCATAGTGGCTTTCTATGCTCCTTAGCATTTCTGTGCTATCAGTTGTAATGTCTCCTCTTTCATTTATATTTTATTGATTTGGGTCCTTTCTCTTTTTTCCTTGGCTAGTTTAGCTTGTTTTTTTTAGGTTGGATTTTTTTTTCTTTGAATATAGTTGACCAAATTTTTTTTTTAGTATCAAAGTATTACATAAAATATAAATACATAGGCATACATAAATTATTACATAATATTTACACATATATGTTATATATGTATAAAACGTATACAATATTTTATATATGTTTATATATACATATATTATATATTAACAAAATATTTATATAAACATGCATAAAATATAAAATATATGTAAATATTATATAATAATATATTTCTATATTCCTATATAATATATAAACACATATATAAAGATATATGCCTATATAAACATATAAAACGATACAAAACTATAACATTAAAAACTTTGAAATATTAACATTTAAAAATATTTTAACATTAAAAATCAAGACTGTAATCAACTAAAACGCAGAAATGCGTGTGAATTTTTTTTTCTCTATCACATAAGTCTATTTAACTTAAAGATATAATAAGACAGATACTCAGAGGGGAGTTTGTGATATGGCAGTGCAGACCCCAACAGTCCCACCCCTGGCCCTTGAAGGGTTCACATTTAACGTGTTCTCTTTCCTCTGCTTTAGGTGAAAAAGTTTAAGATGTGCAGTGACATGGACAATTCAACAACAGTAGCCAAAAGGGGAAAATGAGGGGAAGGAGCGGGAGGTGAACAGACTGGGGGGATGAATGTTTGTCTTAAGTGGCTGAGAAGGAAAGGTTGGTTAAAGCGCTTAGAACTTACTTCTCAGGGATGAGCAGAACAAACTGCGAGCAGACCAGGATGCAAGGAGGGGGCACCAAAAAAAATCCGAGGGGTTTGGAGCACGTGGAAATCAGATGGTAAAAGAGGACTTAAGTCATTTGCCTCAATAGCAGACCACCTACACAGTATGTCTACCTTTTTGGTTCTATACTTTATAGAACTATACTTCTATACTTTAAAGCTGTTGATGAGCAGAGAGGGATAAAATAGGGAACATTCTGGAAGCAAAGAAGCAGAGGCATCTGACATGAAGGAAAGTATGAACGTGGGAAAGAAAGAAGTTAGGAGTCAGGACGTAGAATGGAAAAGTAAAACATAATAACAAATCATTACATGCACTAATTGACTCAGAAGAAGTCTATGAAATGGGTGTAACAACATCAACTCCATTTTATAAATGAGAAAACAGGAGGAAAGGGAAAAATTTAATGCTTTTACTTTATTTAATCATATCCTGGATTCTATACCAGTGGATCTCAACCTTAGAACTTTTTAACTCAACCTGAAGAACTTCTTAAAATACTGATGCCCAAGCCACACTCCCAGATTCAAATGTAACCGATCTTGGGTGGGATCCAGACACCAGTATCCCAAAAGAAGTTTTCCCAAATGGGTTATATGTGATGCTAAGGTTGAGAAACACTGATATAGCGGGGGCCTAGAAGTCCAAGGGGTCATATGATAAGCTTTTGGCATTATTAAATCTACAACTTAACCCAGTTAGTGGGTACTATGCCTTACTAACATTATCTTACTTCCTTCTCAGATCAATTACAAGGTGTCCTGTTACTATTCCTATTTTTTATCCATATAATAAAGGCATCAATGCTTACAAAGATTACACAAGTTAATGTTAAATCATTACTCCAAAAAAACCACATAGCTGTTTACTCAGTAACCACTACAGCCACTGCCTCATCTGGACATGACAGGAGGTATTCACAAAAGATGACAGCTCTCACTGAAAGAAGGGATGTGTACCCTCTAACAGATTTCAAACACTCTATTGAAGATCAACAATACCCCTGCCCCTCTGCTAGTTGTATTAGCATTGAGTATTCAACATGTTGAAACCATCATTACAGATGGTTACACATTCCATCTTTTAACAAGATAACTCTACCCCTTTATTATCCTCATTACAAGTTTAGAACATTTCAAGGCTGCTGCTTTTCTGCTCAGTACTAAGACAATTCTACTTCTTAGTCTAGAAACACAAAGACCCTCCCAGCAGTCCGTGAAAGAAGTCTACAAAAGAAGAAAATGTTCCCTCTTCTTTAGAGCCACAGATAAGAGGTCTTCATCATTAAGGCAAAACAAAAACAAACAAAAACAACACAAAAAACATATTCTAGCATATATTTCTAAAAAAGTCTCTTGTAAGATTTTTGGACATAAGAGGTTGGTAGTAAGCCCTGTGAAAATAAATCCTACCCTCTAGCATGTCTCGATGCTGAGTGGAACTCTTACTGAATAACACGTTGGCCTGGTGATAGTATTTACATTTATATCACTTTCTCCTAAGACATAAATATCTGCATAGATTACCTTTACACGTTCAGAAGGCATCTGAGGCACGACTCCCTTCACCTCTTTTCCCACATGAAAAAGTTAAAAAACAAAAGCAAAACAACTCTACTAGAGTTATACCTATTTTTGTGGGTATATACATAAATATATATTTATATTTATACAGTTATTCATTTAGATATGTGTATTTATATATCAAGTATTATATATTATTGTATAAATATAAAATATATATAAAATCAAATATATTAAAAAAATTACAATGTTTTATTTTCCTATACACAAAATACGCAACGTAGGGCTCTTCCCCTTAATAAAGGTTTTTAGGATATATATATATCCAGAGGATATATATATAATGAAAATTATCTCTCTCTCTTTCCCTTGCATCTCTTAAAATAATTTAACCAAAACAAACAGACCAGATAAAACAACAGGTTAACAGGTTTGCAGGATATTTAAAGTACATCTTTAAATGGAAATGATGGCTCCATTAATAAAATTAGTTGGGCTAAAAATTATGTTAAAGATTTCCATTTTGATGAAATGCAAATGAGAAAATGGATGGAATGAGGAGAAGATAAGCTGATGGTTTTGTCGTGAACCTTTTTTCCCCAACTGGGAAGCAGGATTTAAAGACTGAGTGAGTAGTAGGAGACCATGAATTATCACTAAAAAGATCACAGCTGAATTCCTGACCTCTTTCCAGGCTTGTGGCTTGAGTAGGGTTTTCTTGTCAATACACCTGAGTCTTTTCTAATATGGTGCCTAAGCAGTGATGAATCAGCTCCTAGAGCAGTACAGTGAGTTTGAGCTACAGTGGGACAGAAATGGAGACTGGGAGGGATACAGGTAAGCATTGATGTTGCTGTGGTAGGCATTCTTGTGAGATTTGGTTGGAGGAATACGATGCCTTGGGATATGTCTCTGGATGAGATTGAAGGGGCAGAGGGTGAGCAAACAGCACAGGCCTCTTGAACACAGCATGGGTATTTCCTACCAATGGCAACCATCTGTCATTTCATTTCTTTTAAAATAATGAAGGCATATCTATACTCTCAGGATATACCAGTTCTGAAATGCCCTTATCCTTTGTTTTCTGCTTGGCTACCCCTAGTCAACCTAGAGGAACCAGATCAAATGCTTCCTCTTCTGGAAAGCCTTTCCTGGACCCTCATTTAGGATCCCTAAATAATTCCAGAGCACTTCGTACATCTAAGGGTAGCAATGACTAGCAAGACAGAGACATTTCCTGACATAGCAGGCACTTTATAATCATGTATTGAATGAATGAATGAATGAATGAATGAATGAATGAATGAATGAATAAAGGAACAGGGTAATACTGTAATGAGTGGCTAAGATTGATCCTCACATTTTTAAAAACTTGATGTCAAAGAGTAGAGATAGAGTACTCTTTTGAAATTCACGATCCTTCTGATTCTTCTTTGGGATAATACTAACCTTTATTTTGAAGCAAAATTTTATTTTTAAACATAGGGTACAAGATTAGGAGGAACTAAAACAAAAAATTAGAGTAGGCAGTGCCAAGCTCCCATCAACAGAAACATAAAAAACAAGCAGAAACTGTCAGAGCTAACTTTGTCAGAATTTTGGAATGCAATCAAAGGTTTTTTAACCAAGGAAACACTAAATCAAGAAAAAACGCAACTTAAAAAATGCTCCTGGTGTTCAAGGGAATCTCTGTCAAAATATTAGCTAAACACAAGCTAACATAACAGGAACTGCAGGGATGACACATGACAAGGAATACAGTGTTTGCAAAAGTAGTTTGCAAAAGTTACTTAAAAAGGGACAAATATAGCCTTCAACAATCGTAAAACAGCAAGCCCTATGGAAGAAGAGAATACTGCCTTACGATATTCAAATGTCAAGTGTTTGACAATGAAACCACAAGGCATGCAAAGAAACAGGAAAGTAGGGTCAATTCAGAAGAACACAATCAATTGATGGAAATCATCCCTGAGGAAGCCCAAACAGTGGATATACTAGACAGAGACTTTAAAACAACTATCTTTCTTTTTTTAACTTTGTTTATATATTTTGAGAGAGAGAGAGACAGCAAGCGAGCACAGAGGAGGGGCAGAGAGAATGGGAGAGAGAATCCCAAGCAGGCTCCATGCTGTCAGTGCAGAGCCCAAGGTGGGGCTCCATCCCATGATCCTGGGGTCATTACCTGAGCTGAAATCAAGAGTCAGATGCTCAATTGACTGAACCACCCAGGCACCCTGAGAACAACTATCTTAAATATGCTCAAAGAGTTAAAAGAAATCATGGGAGGAAACCATATGTTAGGCCACAAAACATTCTCAATAAATTTTAAAAGATTAAAATGTTACAAGTTATCTTCTCTGACTACAACAAAATGAAGGTAGAAATCAACAACAGAAGTAAAACTGGAAAATTCACAAATATGTGGAAATTAAATACCACATTCTTAAACAACAATTGTGTCAAAAACGATCACAAGAAGTAGAAAATACTCCAAGATAAATAAATAAAAACAAACAAACAAACAAACCCAAGATATTAGAACTTAGGGAATGCATTGAAGATAATGCTCAGAGGGTGTTTTATAGATGTAAATGTCTACATTAGAGAAGAAGAAATATCCCACATCAGTAACCTAACTTCATACTCTTATGAATTAGAAAAAGAAAAGCAAAATAAACCCAAATCTGGCAGAATGAAATAATAAAGATGAGAGCAAAGACAAATGAAATAGAGAATAAACATAATGGCATCAAAAGTCATTTCTTTGAAAAGATTAACAAGATTGGCAAATGTTTAGCCATAACTGAGCAATAACTGAGCTCTAGAAGAACACAAATTACCTACCTTGACTTCAGAAAAAATAAAATATCTCACAGACCTGTAACAAGTAAATGGTAACCTACAAGTAAGAACCCGAAATGCAAACTTTCTAACAAACAAAAGCCCAGAATCTGATGTCTTCAGCAGTAAATTCTACTGAATGTTTAAAGAAGAAATAACACCAATCTTTCTCAAACTCTTCTGAAAAGACAGAAGAGGGAACACTAACTCATTCTATGAGCCCAGCTTTACCCCAATAGCAAAACAGCTAAAGACATCAAAAGTAAAGAAAATTATAGGATAATTTTCATTATGAATATAGATGCAAGAATCTTCAACAATATACTAGTAATTGGAATCCAACAGCATATTGAAAGATTATACACGATGAGCAAGTGGGATTTATCCCAGGAGTGTGAGAATGGTTCACCATAAGACAACCAGCCAACATAACACATCACATTAATAGAACTAGGAAAAGACAAATACACAAGATTATCTCATTTGACCCAGAAGAGGCATTTGACAAAATCCGAAGCCCTTCAAGAGAAAAACATTAAAAAACTAGGAGTTGAAGTATACTTCTTCAACAAGCTAAATGACATTTACAAAAAACTCACAGCTAACACAATTCTCAATGGTAAAAGATGAAAGTATTTCCCACTAAGATCAGAAAAAAGACAAAGATGCCTGCTCTTACCATTGCTATTCAATAATGTCCTAGAATTTCTAGCCAGAGCAGTTAGGAAAGAAAAGGAAAGATTAGGCATCCAAACTGCAAAGGCAGGAGTAAAGCTATGCTTATTTGCAGATGACATGGTCTTAGAGGTAGGAAGTCCCATAGAACCCACAAGGAAGCTGTAAAGCTGATAAATGAATTCAGTAAAATTGCAGTAAACAAATCAACACAGAATAATTGGTTGTGTTTCTATACACCGGTAATTAACAATCCAAAAAGGAAGTTAATAATTCAATTTCCATAGTGTTCAAAAGAATAAAATACTTAGGAATAAGTATAACCAAGGTGAAAACTTTGTACTCTCAAAAGTACAAAACATTGCTGAAAGAAATTAAAGAAAAAAACAAATGGGGTTTAGGTAACAAAAACTTAGGGAAATAAATAGTGGTGGTGGCTGTACAACATCACGGATGTACTTAATGCCACTGAATTGTACACTTAAAAATGGTTAAAGTGGGAAATTTGATGTTATACATATTTTACCCCAATAAAAATTTAAAAACAAAATAAAATGAAGGGGCACCTGGGTGGCTCAGTCTGTTAAGGATCTAACTCTTGATTTTAGCTGAGGTCACGATCTCAAGGTTTGTGACTTCAAGCCCTGTGTTGGGCTCTGTGCAGACCACGCAGAGCCTGCTTGGGATTCTCTCTCCCCCTCTCTCTCTGCCCCTCCCCAGATCGCACTGCCTCTTTCTCTCTCTCAAAATAAATAAACGTTAAAACAAAACAAAAAGACCAAGAGGATGTACACTTCTCTGATTAGAGATGGAAGAGCCTGTTTTTGTTATAGGCAAAGCCACTTCTTGGTAAATGATTTTGAGGTTGATGTGAAGCCTGGAAGAAAGAGGAAACAGTTTCCTTCTTTTGCATGGTTTTAGAAAATGCTAAGCTCTGTACTGTGGGTAAGTGGCTTATAGCCTTTCCCATCAGGACAGAGGCTTCCAGGGGCTGGGTGTGGGGAAGAACTAGGATAAGAGGTGGCTCTGGGAAGAATGTCTGGTGGGGTAGCATGACCTTGTAACTCTAAGAACAGCAGTGCCTAATTTTCACTGTCCAGTTATAAAGTTTTCTTTCCTCCCAGTATCCCGATGCTCTTATTTATTGAATCTATACTGTATTAATACTCTTTTAAGGCATTACCATGAAGACACTGGTGGGTAAGACCGGGTCTTCTCCCACAAGAAGAATTCATTTTAGTGGGACAGAAAAAGAAACACAAACACATAAATACTTATAAATTACGTTAATGTCATGAAGTGATTAGAAATAGGGGCTGAGAAAGAGAGCAGTTGTGAAGGACCTTATCTTCAGAAACCTCCTATGTGAAGAGCTGAGAGTAGAGCATTGAAGGAAAAGGGAAGAGCAAGGGTCCTAAAGAAGGACAAAACCAGTAGTTATTGAGGGTCAGATACCTATAGGATCTTTGTGGTTAGAGGGTTTTGAGCGAAGACAAGAATGACTTAGTACAAGGATGGATGGAAAGGTAGACATACCGGGTAGAACGTGTGAGGCACGGTCAAAGGTTATTCACAAACTGCTGCCATCACTGAAACTTTAGAATACTTGTAATAGATATGTTCTCTTGGTCTTGGCTACATTTGGCGGCCTGTTCACAGAGAAGCCTGTATAGGCAAGCTCTACAGGTGCATAGGCAGGAGCAAGTCTGGAGAAGCTAGTTGGTTATGATGTGAAGAACAGATCATTAGGAGGAAGGTGTGGCGAAGCAACAAGTAAGATGAATCTGTGACAGAGCTGAACATTCCTTGGAGGGCTGCAGAAAATATTTACAGGTGGGCGTTTGGCAAGAGGCCCATTCTGTGAACAGAAAGGATGTGGACTTTGGTAGATTGGCTGTTACAGGATATAGTGGCCCTGGATGACTGGAGACATTAAGGACATTGAGAATATTTATTTGTTTGCAGAGCTACCTTCGAGGACAGGGATGTCATTGAATGCAGGGATTCTGGCTCATTCATATAATCTTCAGTGCAATGGGCCTGGCAGATAATATATACTCAACAAAAGCAGCCTAAATGAATGGATGGATGAAAGGATGGATGACCATTAGGTGAGTGGTGGGTAGGCAGGGGGAAGAATGGATGGGTATATGGATAGATGGATGACCATTAGATGCAAAGGGAATGTTTACTACTTCACCATCATTATAATACACAGAACCACATGTGAGTCTCAAATTCTCCTGAGTCCCTGCAAGTGACTGCATTGAAATCTGAGCTCCAACTAGCAGAGAATAATATAGTCACAAAACAATTTTAACACAGCCTGAAATCCAGCCATAGCATCCATAAGAATTCAATTTTTTCTGTGAATAGACACTTTTCACTTCTGCTTGGCCAGATATAATGAAATTTTGCTTGTGACAAAGAACAAGCACCACCTCTAAGGTTGGAGGGGGGCCCCAAACAGCCACGTGTGTACTTTAGAACCAGCCCCTTGCCTGTAATTTTAGGAGGAGTCACCTCATTGAGGCTTGGCCAATTGGAGGCTCCCCAGGAAATTGTAAAATTTGAAATGAGAGTTTGAAGAGGTCAATGACCGAATACAGTTAATGACAGAGCTAGAGAATCTGCAGTGAAACATTGCTGCTTGGCTTGGGTCCCCACAGCTGCCCCTGCCTGCCATTTCAGAAGGCCCAGGGCTCAGTGACTCTGTGCATTCACAAAGCAGAAACGGGGCGTGTTGAGGGGACCTCCCACCAGAAGCTCTCCCACAAACTATGGCCATCAGGAAGAGTCCCATGACTCTGAGTCTGGCGGGGACCTGCTTACCTGAGAGGATTCACATTTCCTCATCTCCTTCTCCTTCTTTGCCAGGCGCTTCTTTTTCTTGTGAAGAGGTTTGGACTCCAAAATCATTTCTTCAAGTTCAAAGGTGGGGTCGCAATTCAGCCTGCCTTTCTGCAAGAAAGACAAGTTGGCTCACTCCTTTGATTCCGTATCATTCTACAAATACACCAGGACAAATGGCAAGAATAACACCTAGTTTTGATGGAGCCGTCCAAGAATAAGGAGCTGTGATTCCTCCTTGGTTTCAGATAATTTATTGCCAGCATTGTTTTTCATACTCTTTTTTGATTTTCTATTTTGTATATTTTCTAAACTCCCCATGAGCCCTCAGTGAGTGAGAAAGGAGATCAAATAATAGTTATCTTCCTAAAGTTTGAGCTTGTAAATTAGGTTTCTCAAAGTGTGTTCTCATGATCACATAGATCAGAATCACCTGAGTTGTTTGCCCAGCTTCTCGTTTCCCCAGCCAGACCTCCAGAGTCAGCGTTTCTGAACATGAGGCTGAGGAAAGTACATTTTTAACAACCTCCCCAGGTGATTCAGATTGACAATAAAGTCAGAGAATCATATGTAGAACCCCTCCTGAGGCAGCATCAATGGCTAATTGCTGTGGTGTGGCGTGTAGGAGGAAGAACGGAAGCAACAGGAGATGGGTCTAGATCTCCATGGTGTCATGCGTCCATCAGCCAAGGTACACCTGCCCCTACCAGATTCTGCAACGTGGCCAACTGAGATCTAGACCTACCCTCTTGTTCCATGAGGTAGCAACTCCTTGCCCCAGAACTCCACCACACTGCCCACTCGTGTCGCCCACCTTGCACCTTCAGCCGACCCACCCATCCATGCCTCTATTTGCACATGAAAGATCACACCCCCACAAGCCCACAGCTTGCGCCTCCCTTGGGCTGAACAGAAAACTCTGAACTGTCTCAACTGTCCCCTTTAGGAATTCATTATCCTGCTGATCTACCTGATACTGAATGTGTAGAATTAGACTAGAAGAGGGAAGCTAGAGGCCTCATGTGGGCCCTGCGGCCGAAGCTTCTGGACTCCAGCTTTACCAGCAGTCTGCAGAAGGCCACAGATGTCCCTCAGCCAGGTAGTCATCCAGTGGGAATTATTTCCCTTTGGCTATTAGTGCTTACAGGTATGGCTCTGTGGCAGAGAACCACCTAAGGAAGAGGGGTGAATGGTAAAAATAAATCCAACATTTTCAATGCTGTGACCCACAGAACTCCATGGACACAAATTTCTATATCTTTGAAATCAGAGAAAACACTGTTTCCTCAACGAGAAAATTCCTGGGAATGACTATTTGGAGGACTAGAGCTTCCTTCCAGTAGAAGCATGCCACAAAAAATGGTTAGGAGCTGGGACTCCAGACACAGATAGACCTGGGTTAGAATCCCACTTGGCCACTTGCTAGCCACGTGAACTTTGGTGGCCCATTTACCATCTTCTCATCTGTAAGACAGGAGTGGGGCTGTCTTCGGACACCGGTGAGGTTATCTAATGAGACTCTGTGTGTAACTGAATGAGAGTTGTGATGGGTTGGTTAGGATTGACTCACATTAGGAATAAAACCTGGAATAAGCCTCTTCTGCAAAACTGCATCCCAGTTCATGTCATTCATATATGGGAAGTTCTGAACGTCGGACAAGTGAGAGAATCGTTGGTCTGGATTCAGCTCAAGTAGCTGCCAACGGAATACAAATACCAAGATCATCATGAAAGTCAAAGTGGGGCAAAAAATCATACAAATTCCTTCTAAAAAAGGTTTCAGGTGTAGAACTGAAGGAAACAAGGCAGCGTCCCCCTTCCTTCACCCTATAAACAAATAGTATAGGTAATACATACATAAATAATGCGATAATGCATGAATAGAATAAGATATAAGTTGGTTTTTGCAGTGTGGTGAGTGAAAATAGACTGTCCTACTGAGTCAATCATACCTTTGATTCCTGACTCCCCTACTTTATTTATTTATTTAAAAAATTTTTTTTACATTTATTTATTTTTGAGAAACAGAGACAAAGCATGAGCGGGGGAGGGGCAGAGAGAGAGGGAGTCACAGAATCTGAAGCAGGCTCCAAGCTGTCAGCACAGAGCCCGGCGTGGGGCTCGAACCCACAAACTGTGAGATCATGACCTGAGCCCAAGTCGGGAGCTCAACCGACTGAGCCCCAGGTGCCCCTGACTCCCCTACTTAATTAACTATGGTCAAGCTTGTCCTCTCAATCTTCATTTAGTATATATTGAAGGGTATAATTGTCTATTTCATAAGGTTGTAGCTAGGATTAAATGAGCCATGTACACAAAGTACCTAAGAGAAGGTCTGTTCTTATTAGGTGGTGAATGCTCATGCATTTCTATAAATGAAATTCATTTCCTACTAAAAGTTTTAGCTGTTCATATTGCTAATTCATCATCAAATAATTAATAATTATTAATAATTAGTAGCGATTATTCTTGCTATTAATATTATAGCAACTGTTAATATTAATACTTAATAAAAATATACTGGGTGTGACAAAGATGCAACCAAGGTTACTGTTTACAATTTTGGGTTTTACTAACAGGGATTAAAGATTTTCCCCTCACATAACCACTTAGAGCCAGTATCACATCAGTCCTGTGGCCCAAATGGGAAATGTCAGTTCTCCTTGAGAACATTCCTGGAGACTATAGCTGTGGATCATCAGGGTGTAATTGTGGGGTGAGGAGGGCTCTCTTGGAACTGAGGAAAATCTGATTATGGAAAATTCCCCCACTATTCTTGACATTATCAATATCCCTATTCCAAAACAGGGAAGTTGACCCCAAAGACAAGAAGTACAAGTGTGAATCTTCGGCCCTCAAAGCTCTTGTCCATAACTGGCCATGACTTGTGTAATTTTCCCTCTTTGAAGAAAACCAAGCGCATCCTCTGGGGCTCCTCATTCTTTGTTCCATACAATCATTCAATACATATGACTTAGCTGCTGCTACAATTGCTACTAATCTTTTCCGTGAACATGGAAAATCTGACAGACACTATGGACCTCATTTATTCAAGTACCAGATTTTCCCACCTGTCAGACTCTGTGCTAGATGCCGAGGACAACATGGTGAAGAAGCCTGACATGCTGCCTCCTCATGTGGCTTAGAGGACAATAATCATTAACCCAAGAATCACACACATGCAATGCATAGTTTCAAATTAAAAACAATGATATGAAGGAAAGACATTGCTATGTGAGCTTATAACAGAGGAAAGCTGCTTGAGGAAGTGATATTTAAGCTGAAGTCTAAAGCTGTGCTTCTCAAACTGTATAGAAGGGCCAATTATTTCTGTTTGTTTTAATTTCCAATCCAGTGAGATCCATACATGGTCTTACTGTGCATGGCTAATATGCAGAGTTACACCATGCACAACTTGTGACTTGTGTTACACCCTGTTCAACGAGATGAGTCCACTGACCATGTACTCAGAGGCATCAGCAGTATCAAACTGATACAACAATCTCTAAAGGCTTCTCTCAATTTCTGGACTTCCTGTGGACCAGTAGGAAGCAATGCATGAGCTTGAACCAGTCAATGAATCCCAGTGAGTAGCACTGATTTTTATAAAGGAGGGAGCTGGTAGTGCTGGGGATGGAAGCACTGTTCCAGGCAGAGGGACTAGCAAATGCAAAGGTCTGGTGGTGAGAAATTGACAGATGCTGGTGAGGAGGAGGAGGAAAAGGAGAAGAGAAAAAGAAGGCTGAAGCAGTTTATGTGTAGTCAAAAGGGGAATAAAAGTCCAAAATAAGGCTTGAGTGGCTTAAAGGCTTTAGAATCTTTATACCATACCAACGATTCTGATCTTTTTTCTGAGAACAATGAGAAGACAATTAATTTTGCTTTGAACAGATCGTTATGGGGCAGGGGGGAGAACAGACTGGAGTGTGAAAAAGTGTACAGGACAAACCAGTTATCAGGCAGGACGTGATGGCAGTAGGACTGGGGGGATAGCAGTAGAGATAAAGAGAAGTGACAGATTCAAGAGATATTTACGAAATCAGATTACAGAACTTAGCGATGAATTGGAAATGGGGGAGATGAGATGGACCATTTCTTGTTTCTGGCTTCCATAACTGGATGGATGCAGAGGCCAGTCACCGAGAAAGGGAACATCACACAAAGTCCAGGAGACAGAGGTCAGGGACTTCATCTTGGACATAGTTGAGTTTGAGATGGCTGAGCAAGAGGACACCTGTGTTGCCTTCATGAAACCATGTGTTTGAAAGCTGTTCGGTGCAAAGCCCACTCTAGAAATGTACATTGTCATGACCGCCTCCAGTATTGCAGACTAACTTCTTCCCTCCAACCAGAAAGCATGCTTCTTTTTACCACTTCCTTTTGTCATGCTGTCCTCCTTCTTACCTTCTTAAGTAGTGACACCATTTCCTGTGACCAGGCAGAAGGGTAAGTCACAATAGCCGTCTCAAACATGTGCGCGACTTCCTTGCTGGATGCACCGGAGCGAATATGGTATGGTCTCTTGGGGGAGAGAAGCAGTAAGAGTCTTCATTTTTATAGGGAAAGAAAAAAATGTTGCTTTGCAAATGTTTCTGAGCTAAATTTTCAAGGACTAAAATCTCAGTATCATTTTCTAATCCCTTCCAGCTGATTGTTGTTTTCATATGCAAATGTGATCTGTTGCCAGCTCTCTTAAAAAAAAAAAAAGACACCAGAAATCTATAGTTTCTTGTGAAATCTCAGAATTTTTAAAAGTAGCTAAGTCCATTGGGCCAAATGAAGCATTTCTATACGCTAAATCCACCTCTGAGATACCAATTTGGGACTGTTTTGTAAGGTAACTTATACAAGTATTTACATAAAACATGGGACAAGTGTTCAGTAAATGGAACTTAAAAAAATTGTCCCTTACATGTTGATTATAAGGAGATCCAGCATTTTACTCTGCATCTCCTTGCACTTGTTTGAATCAATAATAAGTTCAAGATAGAATGTTACCCACAGAGCTTCATCCTCCGTCCATAGTGCTATAAGTTGCTAGTTCCAAGGAGAGGGGTAGGGAATTTTATGATAAGGCAAAGTACTTTCACTTCTGAGAGAACCAAGTTCTTCTATATACTTAACTTGGGGGAAAAGAAATCAAAACAGTGGCTTTGTCATATTTTTCACAGCTTTCCACTAGAGGGCAGTCTTTACCTACATTAATTTCTCTATTTCATAAACTAGATTTGTAGGATTTAATCTTTTATGCGAACTGTGAGCTACTTAGGGCCAGAGATTATCCCATACTCATATGTGTGTCCATTGGACCTAACAGGTGCTCATTACATGTTTGTTGAATGGACAAAATTGCCATATTAGATTAACCAACAATGGGACAGTTAATATGGACATGTATATTTATCAAGTGCCTGGCCCTTCAAGATACTTAATAAGTGATTGTGGGCCTATGAAACAAATTGGAAGAAATAGAAGTTTATTTTTTTCCTGTTATGAATCAGTATTTAAAGGTAATGTAATGGGGAGGGGGTGCCTAGGTGACTCAGTCAGTTGAGCATCCGACCCTTGATTTCGGCTTAGGTCATGATCCCAGGGTTGTAGGAGCGAGCCCCACATTGGGCTCCGCACAGAGCCATGGAGCCTGCTTAAGAAAGATTCTGTCTCTCTTTCCCCCTGTCTGCCCCTCCCCTTGCTCGTGTGCTCTTTCTTTCTCTCAAAAAAAAAAAAAAGTAACATAATTATAGATGGCTAACAGACACATGAAAAGATACTCCATATCACTCATGATCAGGGAAACACAAATCAAAACTGCAATGAGATATACCTTCACACCAGTTAAAATGGCTAAAATTAACAATACAGGAAACAACAGGTGTTGGCAAGGATGCAGAGAAAGGGGAACCCTCTTACACTTTTGCTGGGAGTGGAAACTGGGGCAGCCACTCTGGAAAACAGTATGGAGGTTCCTCAAAAAGTTAAAAATAGAACTACCCTATGACTCAGCAATAGCACTATTAGGTATTTACCCCAAAGATACAAAAATACTAATTGGGAGGGATACATGCACGCACATATTTACAGCAGCATTATCAACAATAGCCAAAGTATGGAAACAGCCCAAATGTCCACAGACTGATAAATGGCTAAAGAAGTAGTATACACACACACACACACACACACACACACACACACACACACAGGAATATTACTCAGCCATCAAAAAGAATGAAATCATGCCATTTGCAAAGATTTGGATGGAGCCAGAGAGTATCATGCTAAGTGAAATAAGTCAGAGAAAGACAAATACCATATGATTTCATTCATGTGGAATTTAAGAAACAAAACAAATGAAGATAATGGGTAAAAAAAGAATGGCAACCCCAGCAACAAACTCTCAACTACAGAGAACAAATTGGTGGTTACTGGAGGACAGGTGGGTGGGGAGATGGGTTAAATACGTGACGGATATTAAGGAGTGCACTCGTGATGAGCACTGGGTGTTGTATACAAGTGGTGATTCACTAAATTCTATACCCGAAGCTAATGTTATGCTGTATGTTAACTAACTGGAATTTAAATAAAAACTTGGCAGAAAAAAAAGGTAATGTAATTCAGTGTTTGAGCTTTGAAGGCAAAAAGGAATTGAGTGCTAAATTAAGGCACTCGATTGGAGTTTCAGTTCCTTCGTCTGTAAGATGAAGCTCCTTTATCTGTAAAATAAACCTCCACGTGAGATTGTTGGAAAAACTGAATCACATAACATGGGTAAAATTCTCCACAAAGCAGCTAACACATATCACACACAATGCAGGAGAGAGATTTTCATCACTCTTGAACATGGGGTAACAAGGGTGGATACCAATGTCAATAGTGAACACCAAGGTGAGTCATGGATAGAGGTGATGTGAAGAAAGGCTTAACTCTGCACATGGTATATCAACGTCAAGTTACTTGGGGAACCACAGACTGCTAGGAGTTGACCTCTAAAAAGGAGACTGGCCAGACTTTATTTCTTTTATCCAAGGTCTAAGCATACACAGTCGTATGTATTTTCTTCCCACAAGGCTGAATAAAGGGACTATAGGTAATTCATTTGTCTTGGTAACAATATAGTGGAAATAACTCATGGAACTCAATCTCAGAAAAGAAATGCTAGGTACCTGGTCACCATACTCAATGCTTATTGGCTGTTTGCTAGCCAAGGGCAATGTGGGTCACTACGTGTGACTCATTCCATGTACACCATTAAGAGCTGGGACACGTTCGGCACACTTCGGCTTCCAGGATTCTATGCATGCGCACATACATCGTTTCTTGTTTCTAATTTTCTTCATTTCTGCTTCTAAACTTACTGTTTCTCAGACAGCTAGAAACATAACATGATTTGATAAATGAATACATTAACTGATGAACGCCACAGGCAACTAACTGGTTTAAGTGGGCTTTTTTTCCATTTACTTTAGAAGGCCATGTGACTGAAGCTAGTATTAAAAAACATCCTCATGGTCTGTCCACTTATTAAAAATAGTCAATCATCATCTTTGCCTAAAAAATAACTTATTTTTCTAGTTCAAAAATTTAAAATCCATGTTCATTCATCAGCTACCAGAATTGTATATTTATTCATTTTCCAAATATTTATTGAATGCTCATGATGTTCCAGCACCTCTGTTGGGCACTGGGGATTCAATGAAGAATAAGACACATTATTTCTACACTGGTGAAGCCTATAGTCTATTTACAAAACCTGTAAATATTTATATTGACTGAACACCCCTAAATCAATGGAACATATACTATAAAGTAATACAGTATGCAATGACAGGATATATGAAATAATTCTTTGGCAGCATATAAAAGCAAGAATATGAAGAATGCATAAGGTGGCAACGGTAAAACATTACATGGGAGAAAATGAGGTGTGATTATAGTCATATTTCAGGAGTACAAAAGCAATAGAGTTAGTTGCACCTAAGGATGTACAATTAGTGTAAAACTGTGTGTGTACCCATCAGAACCTAACAAGGATAACACAAAGGCAGAAAAGGCAGACCAAGCAGGTTAATAGTTAAGAGACCCACCCATTCACCAAGACTGCAATGAAGTTCAGAAACCACGGAGATGTCAAGCGTATCTTTGAGGCATGTATCTTTCTGTAAGTGAGAATTTGTAAATGTAGACAAATCATTGTTTAGCACCCTTCCTCTGTGGCTTAGTTGTGTTGATAGTTGCAATTAAATGTGATTAGCTGCATTTTGAAACATAATTACCTGTAGCCTACATGGCGATTCTTTCTGAGAATGTGGCAAGATTGATATGTAGTGGCTTATTCCCCCATTCATTCAATACACACTTGTTATGTATCTATCTAAAGTTAAATACTGGGAATAATACTAAACTGTATAAGGTACATGTTTCATCTTTCATGAATTTGTAATCTAGTAATATAGAAGAGATAAAAACATAAAAATAGATAGGCCTTGAAAAACTCACCAGAGCAATACTTGACAGAGTGGATTTAAATTCAACAATCTAATAGTAACTTTCCTTCAACTTTCCAAAACAAAAGAAAGGAAGAAAGAAAGAAAAGAAAATAAAAGAAAAGGAGAGAAAAGAAAAGAAAAGTGAATCTGACAGTGTTAATACAGCACATCACAGGGAAGTACCACAGAGGTAACATGATATGGGAGGGAGGTAAAAAATATTCTCTTGGCAAAATTCTCTCTAGGCATTTTCTTAGTTTAAGGAAAGTCTTCTTTAAAAGGAAACTACTCTCATTTTCCACTGAACTCAGAACCCAGGGGCCTGATGACAGAGAGGAACCAACAAGACAGGGCATGAATTGTGTTGTGTTAATAATTCACACTTGCCTTAGGGAAGCATTTCTATGTTAGAGTCCTGTACTGTCACACCAAATGATTTTCTTTAAACAAACAAATATATTTACACAAGCTATTTAGTGAGGTGCACTGATTTTCCCTCTCTGGCAGTTTATAATATCCATATTATTTCATTTTATCTGCGTTTAATACTAACTCACATGCTTGGCTCCATACGTGGGAGAGTGAATGTGCAGAAGTCCCAAGCATCACATGGCATAATGCTTTCAGCCTGCAAACAAACTGCTTGAGTTTAGCAAAAAAAAAAAAAAAAAAAAAAAAAAAAAAAAAAAAAATCCATTCTTCCATTCTAAAAAGGAAACTTGACAGAAGAGGAACCAAAGAAAACTGCGATTCTCCCATACCCGGCCTCTGAGGAGCTCATATGCCGTCACTCCCAGGGACCACCAGTCAACAGCAAAGGCATAGCCCGTTTCTCTTCTGGAGTTGAACATCTCAGGTGCTGAAAACACAGAGAAGTCAGGTCAGTTTTATTCCCTGATCCATTAACGGATCCCTTTTCCCAACATGTTCCTCCTAAGGCACATTACCAGGGTAAATAAAGGAATAAACACTGTTTGGATGTTTATCATCCACTGCTAGATTGCTCACAGCAGGCAAAAATGTCTAATTTCCTAGTCTCAGTAGACTAATTCATCAACCCACATACGGGCAAGCACAGACCTTGATGGGCAAATTCTGCTCTTGTTTATATCATATACCTATTAAAAATTGGATCCCATAAGGCCTCAAATGTTCAGATGATGCTAAAATTCAAACGGCCAAGAAGATGGTATTTGTTGTCTTGATTTGGAAGGTTGGTACTAAAGGACCTTTATTTGTATTACTTCTGCAAACGCACTTAGAATTTGGTGCACCATACGTCGGATTACCTCTGCATCTTAGAGTCGTTACAAGACACAAGGACGGCATTTACAGCCTGCTATTACAGGTGATGAGGGAGCAGGAGAGAGGGGGCTGACATTCTGGACGATGTAAGGTTTTTCATTAGGTGTGAAACTCACACTTAGTAACATGGTTGTTTGAAAGGACTCCTTTCAACAACAAAGCAAAGCTACAGTCAATTTTGGGCCCCATTGGTGACCCCCTAGTTATGCATTCTCCCATCCAAGTACTAACCAGGTCAGACCCTGCTTAGCTTCCGAGATCAGACGAGATCGGGCGCATTCAGGGTGGTATGGCCGTAGACTAGTTAGTTATGCATTCTCTAAGCGCTTTGACACACTGTGGACCTTCTTCATACTCTTCCGGGAACACACCTAACTCGTGAGGGATGAGGCACAAAGCAAGAGTGGCTTGCTCACCGTTACATTTCTAGTGTCATATTGAACGTGGCATGCAGAGTCACTCAACAAAACGTGTTGAAAAAATAATGACGAGTCAAGTAAACAAGCAATGGTGGCAATTATTAGCTCTGGAGCCATGCTGTCTGGGTTCAAAACCTGCCTTTACCACTTGTTCTGACCTTGAACGAGTCAGCTGCCTGAACTTGAGAAATCCTCATCAGCAAGGTCAGAATAATAAGCAGGAGATCTTTCTAGAGGTGAGAGATTAAATGAGATGCCAAAATCTCAGTTCAGTGCCTGGCACCTAGAAAGTGCTCCAAACATCAGTGCCCGTTCTGGAGACGCAAACGTTCATAGGAATGGGCATTTTACTTATCAAAAGCTATACACAGCTGACCCGAGCCTCTGGTACTAAGGTGTTGCCTCTGGACAAAGGAAACCGGTGTGACATGGGGCCTGCACAGGGGCTGACCTACCCAGGTACTCAAGTCCCAAGCCAAATCCTGTGGACAGAATGTTGACGTCACAAGGCCCAGGACTGACCCTAATGGGAAGAGCCTGTGGTAGCAGAACTAGGCAGACCTCATTCCCTCGTACATTCATCTCCCACGCGTGATTGCATCCTTCCTGCAAGTCCTAGGTCTCCATGCAGTTCAGGAGACAATGACCCTGACCCCACAGTCTGCCCCCCGCCCCGACCCCGCCCCCGGATGGAATGGGCTTTATTTTCCCTTTCCCTTATCAGTACCTCATAGTTGTCATGTCAGATACTCCCCTGGGTGACAAGCCACAGGCATCTCTGAGAAGTAGCAGAGAACTCTGAGGGATAAATAGGCCATTGTGCTAAGAGAATACCTAACATCTGGGTGTCTTCAACTTGGGAGTGTTACAAACAACGCTGCCATGAACATTCCTATACGTGTAAGACTCCTTAAAGTCCACACATCTGTAGGGTACATTCCTGCAGGGGGAGATGCTGGGGGATAGGACGCGCATCTTCACATATTTAACCCGGTGGTAGTACCAATTAACACCATGACCAGCAGTGTATGAGAGGGTTTTTGTTTTGTTTTGGTTTTTTTTTTTTCCTCAGCGTCCTTACCCATACTTGGTGTTAGCTGACTTTTTGAATTCTGCTAGTCTACTAAGTGCGTACTGATCTTTCATTGTGGTTTAAATTGGCAACGTCCTGACTACTAACAAGCCTGAACACATTTTAATGTGTCTATTTGCTATCTGGATTTCCATTATTTGGTTTTCAGGTTTTAGAACACCTAGATATTAGATTCTCAGTCAAGAAATAAAGAAGAAGCAAGGGCCCAAAACCTAATCCATAAATGTAATGCAATAGAAATAATGAGTGAAACTTACAAAAGATAGTCTAAATTTCATCTACCAAAAAAATCTGTGAATAATAAAGGTTTTCTGAAAACAAAGACATAGACCTGCATCTCATGTATTCAATATTATTATAAAGCTACAATTAAGATTTGAAAACCACATAATGTAGACACTAGTATATAAGGATATTTAGTTCATGATGAACATATTATAAATCAATATGAAAGGGTCTTATTTGATATGTTGTCTCAAAACAATTATTTAATGTAATGATCTAACAAAAACCAGTGTCAGATCCTTATGACACATCTTTAGTCAGGATTATATGTAACTGGAATAAGGAAAAATATAAGTGAATAAGTGAAAATATATAAATATATATAAATATATAATATATATATAAATATATAAATATATAATATATATTTATATATATAAATATATAATATATATATAAATATATAAATATAAAGTGAATATAAGTGAATAAGTGAAAATATAACAATAATAAAAATATTAGGTAATCATATCCAAAATCTGGAGGTAAGAAGGTCCCACTAAGAATAGCATCAAAGGTAAAAACTATAAAAAAGACCAATGGTATGATGATATTACAAAATAGTTCTTTATATGAAAAATGTCATAATAATAATAGTAAATGGAAAATTAGGATATCATATTTATAACACATGGGATACCCTGTAATATTCTGAATATATAAGGGGCTAGAATTGTTATATAATTAATAACATTATTTTATATAATTAATAAGAAATATCAGGATAGGATAAACATATTAACACCCTAATAGAAAATGAGCAAAGAGCATGCACAGACAATTTATAGAATAAGTCAGAGAAGTGTAGTATCAGTATCATAATGAGGGATCATTTTAAATCATCTTTTCAGGAAGATTAAAGATATTCATTGTTCAGCCCTGCTGAAAATGCAGGGAAGTGAATATCCTCAGACACTTCCAGAATGAATGAACAGAAATCAGTGTAAATTTTCAGAAGGAAACACATTAACACATAAATAAATATCCAGTGACCAGGAATTCTTTGAGTGGTAATTTATCATAAAGATAAACAAACTACAGGACCTATTTCTGCTAATAGGAGTTTTATTACAAATTTACTTGTATTTTTTAAATTTAAATTTTAGTTAGCATACAGTGCAATATTGGTTTTAGGTTTACATTCAACACCAAGTGCTTATCACAACAAGTGTCTTCATTAATGCCCATCCACCATCTAGCCCCTCCCTCACCCGCCTCCCTCCATTAATCCTCAGTTTGTTCTGTATCTTTAAGAGTCACTTCTGGTTTGTTTCCCTCTCTCTCCTCCTGCCTCCATTCCCGTATGTTCATCTGTTTTGTTTCTTAAATTCCACATATGAGTGAAAGAATATGTATTTGTCTTTTTCTGACTGACTCATTTCACTTAGCATAATACCCTCTAGCTCCATCCATGTCATTGCAAATTGCAAGATTTCATTCTTTTTGATGGCTAAGTAATATTCCACTGTATATGTATACCACATCTTCTTTATCCATCTATCAGTCGATGGACATCTGGGCTCTGTCAAATAGTTTGGGCTCTCTCCATAGCTTGGCTATTATTGATAATGACAATGTACCCTTTTGAATCTGTAGTTTTGTACCCTTTGTGTAAATACCTAATAGTGCAATTGCTGAATCATAGGGTAGTTCTATTTTTAACTTTTTTGAGGAACCTCCATAATGTTTTCCAGAGTGGCTGCACCAGTTTGCATTCCCACCAACAGTACAAGAGGGTTCCCCTTTCTCTACATCCTTGCCAACACCTATTGTCTCTTGTGTTGTTAATTTTAGCCATTCTGACAGGTGTGAGGTGGTATCTCATTGTGGTTTTAATTTGTATTTCCTTGATAATGATTGGTGTTGAGCATTTTTTCATGTGTCTGTTAGCCATCTGGATGCCTTCTTTGGAAAAGTGTCTATTCATGTCTTCTGCCCATTTCTTACCTGGGTTGTTTGTGTTTTGGGTGTTGAGTTTGAGAAATTCTTTATAGATTTTGGATACTAACCCTTTATCAGATTAATGAAACTGGACCACTTTCTTACACCATACACCAAATCATGAAAATAAATTCAAGTGGATGAAAGACCTACATGTGAGACAGGAAACCACCAAAATCCTAGAGAAGAACACAGACAGCAACCTCTTTGACCTCGGCTGGAGCAACTTACTAGGCATGTTATTGAAGGCAAGGGAAACAAAAGCACACATGAACTATTGTGACTTTATCAAGATAAAAAGCTTCTGCACAGTGAAGGAACAAATCAACAAAACTATGGAATGAGAGAAGATATTTACAAACGACATATCTGATAAAGGGTCAGTATTCATATTTCAAAATAAAAAACAACCCAACATTCAATAACGAGGAATTGGTTAAATATGATGCAGCCCTCTAATTCTGAAGCACATGATCATTAAAAATGATAGTTATATATACACGGGCATGGGAGAATAAGCAGTATCATTCGTGAAGACCAGGTTCTGGAGTTGGAGAGAAACAAGTTGCATTTCTGGCTGAGGCAGGTTTATAGAATGGAGGCAGAGAGGTTGCACAGCATAGTAGAGTTGAGACTCTGAGCCTCACAGTTGTATACCTAACTCCACCTTGAGAAAGTGCTTAATTTCTCGGCTTGCATGTTTCAAGTGGAAACAACCGGAGTATTGACCTCATGGAAGTTTTAGTTTAAACAATGTAATACACGCACTTGGAACAGTGCTTGGTACACAGGAAGACCTCAGTTAATGTCAGATATTGTATCTTAATCATCCTCACCATCATTATCACCATCAGTGCCATGGCTCAAGATTTGTTAGACGTGGGTTTAGCTTCATTAACTTTGTTACTTCCTGTGTGATACATTCTTGTCACTTTCTCACCTGGCCTGATTTTTTTTTTTTTTAAATTTTTTTTTTCAACATTTATTTATTTTTGGGACAGAGAGAGACAGAGCATGAACAGGGAAGGGGCAGAGAGAGAGGGAGACACAGAATGGGAAACAGGCTCCAGGCTCTGAGCCATCAGCCCAGTGCCTGACGCGGGGCTCGAACTCCCGGACCGCGAGATTGTGACCTGGCTGAAGTCGGATGCTTAACCGACTGCGCCACCCAGGCGCCCCCTGATTTTTTTTTTAATCTGTGGAATCAGAATAATGGTAAGCCTATTTCATAGGGTTGCTTTGAGAATGTAATGGTACAATAAATGTTAAAACCTTAGCAAGTGCTTGGGCCATCATAAATGCTCATTTTGTCTATTGCTATCACATTATAAAGTGAAAATTTAGGGTACAAAATTCAGTATGATCCAACTTTTAATAAAGAAAAACATGTGTGTGTGTGTGTGTGTGTGTACACACAGATAAAAAGGTCTGGAAGGAAAGCATAAATATCTACAAGTAGATGGATTAATTTAACTGCCTTTTGCTTATCAGCATTTTACACATTTGCCATAGTGAATTTGCTTTGTTTTTAACTGGAAAGAGAAGAATGTTTTAATTGGTTAAGCTGTAAGTGATCTGGGTTATATTCACACAGAGGTAGGAGTGAGGGTGAGTAAGGAGGGAAGGGAACAAGAAGCTAAAAGATTCTGAAGGGAAGGTGGCTCAGAACTGTCCGACTGTTCATCCTCGCCTTTCCAGAGCCAGGAAACTGCTGTATACAGTAATGTGCCCAACATCTCTTCTTAGTAGATGTCATATATTCCTATGATCATCAGTATTTCATCCTAGTTTTCTTTCTTTCTCCTTAGAATATTTTTTCTTTCTATAACTGCAAATGAGTACTATAAACGGGTACAATGCACTATAAAATGAGTACTCGTGTCTGTTACATAGATATTACCAAATTATTTGGAACATAGTTTTCAAAAAGAAAAAGCAGACTTCTACCTATGACACCTTTTAGAAGGACTCTTACCCCAAAATCAAAGGAAGGGCAACCTTTGCATAAAGAGCTAAGGGATGACAGATCCTCATTTTTTTTAAATGTTTTATTCTTTTTTTTATTGTTTATTTTATTTTTGAGAGAGAGAGAGACAAAGCATGAATGGGGGAGGGCAGAGAGAGGGGAAGACACAGAATCTGAAGCAGGCTTCAGGCTCTGAGCTGTCAGCACAGAACCCGACTCAGGGTTCAAACTCAAGAACCCTGAGATCAGGGATATCTGACTTCAGCTGAAGTTGGACACTTAACCGACTGAGCCACCCAAGCATCCCTAAATGTTTTATTTATTCTTGAGACAGAGAGAGATAGAGCATGAGCAGGGAAGAGGCAGAGCAAGAGAGCGGCACAGAATCCCAAGCAGGCTCCAGGCTCTGAGCTGTCAGCACAGAGTCCGCTGTGGGGCTCGAATTCACAAGGTGTGAGATCATGACCTGAGCTGAAGTCAGACGCTTAACTGACTGAGCCACCCAGGCGCCCCAACAGATTCTCATTTTTAATGATACAGGAAACACTTCTACAAGTCTGGCTTCCCTAAATTGACTTACAACCTTTTAAGGACCACAGTTTCTTTTCTTTTCTTTTCTTTTTTTTTTTTTTTAATTTTTTTTTCAACGTGTATTTATTTTTGGGACAGAGAGAGACAGAGCATGAATGGGGGAGGGGCAGAGAGAGAGGGAGACACAGAATGGGAAACAGGCTCCAGGCTCTGAGCCATCAGCCCAGAGCCCGACGCGGGGCTTGAACTCACGGACCGCGAGATCGTGACCTGGCTGAAGTCGGACGCTTAACCGACTGCGCCACCCAGGCGCCCCAGGACCACAATTTCTAAAAATAATTTCTCCCTTTATCTCTCTCTCTCAGGGAGAAGCTCGACTTTCTGAAGTCAGACAGAGCTTACTTTAAGTGTAGGCTTTTTTTTTTTTTTTTTTAATGATTAGCCATGTGATATTGGGCAAATTACTTAGCTTCTTATTTCCTCATTGTAAAATGGTGATAATTATAGTCTGCCTCATAGAGTCATCAAGAAAAAATAAATGAGTAAATGAATGTTAAACGTTTAACACATTGTCTGGCCCATAGAAAGCTTTCAATAAATATTAGTAACTGTTAATTATAAGGGTGAAGGTGGAGAGGCGTAGAGAACCTTGAATGCATTCCAATTTCCTAGCTCTGGGTTGTAAAAGGACTCGAAATGCCAAATTTGAGGAGAATTCAATTATACGGGTATTGTATTTAAAATCACTGGGAAGAGAAATGAAGGGTAGCCTCCCTTTACTCCTCTCACCATGGAAACCAGGCCTAGAAAACCCAGATGCACATTCTGATTTGGCTCCAAGAAAATAGCCCTTAATATGGAAACCCAGGAAACCTGCAGAATAAATTCATCAGACCAGCAGGCTCAGATATTCCCTTTTATCATCTGAGTACTGTGGGTTTTAAGCAGAAAATAGGCTGAATTATATGTGTCCATTATTTTAGAAGTGACAAAGGAGATTTATTCCCCCCACTGGTAATAGGAAGCCAGGACATTTCTAGTTGTTCAAATATCATCTAAAAGAAGACTCATTTTTTCCCATAGAGGATTTCTTTCTCTTGGAAAGTGAGGTGGCCCTGCATGTGGGGGTTTTCTTTTCCTCTCTCTAGTTACATGAGGAAGAGAATGAGATATTAAAAGAAGTGGCTTTGCTCTTACCCTTGATTTCAAGTTCAGATTTTTTGCTCATAAATTACTCCGACCATATCTAGTCAGTACAGTTCGTTCTACCTCCTAATTCCACTGGTTTAACCAGGGGCATCATCTGTTCTAAGCATCTCAACTAATTAGGGTAGAAGCATAGTGTTTATCCTTTTATCAGTTGCCAAGAACTATGCAGTGTCTATCTTCCCATTTTTGTTGGGTAGGGGGCTCCCTCAAAGATAGTGCAGTCTGTGGCTTAAAACATTTAAATTCTGTTTGCTTATTAAAACATCTACTTCAGATACTTTAAAATGCAGTCCTACGAATTTAAAGACTAATGTCGTATCTGATCCAGAGCCTCCCCATGTCATGCAGCTGGATTCAGCCATCCTGATGTGGAGACAGCCAATCTGTCTCTCATATCCCTTCTCCCTTTTCCCAGAAAGTACCATTTATTTTAGGACATGGAAGAAGGATACTGGAGGCACAGCAATCCTAACACAAATGCTGTGTCCCTGCCCCAGGGTGATCTCTCTTTAGTTGCTTCTAGTAGCCGACGTGGCTCACGATCCGTGACAGAGCTTCTCAAGTCTGGCTACACGGCAGCATTACCTGAAGAGCTTTTAAATGACCCTACCCTTGGGTGTCACCTCCAAGATTCTGGTATAATTGAGCACTACTAGAACTGGTGGTGTTTCTAGTAAGCCACGCTGACCGGAACCTCCCTCCCTCCAGTCTACTGGATCCCATCCTGTGGCTAATCCATATCCCTCACCCCAACACACACTCACACACTGCTACCTATCTGTCTCCTGATGTTATAGTCCCCAGGAAGACTGAACTCCAAACTTATCAACCCTCCAGGGATAGCTCAGGCTCCATTAGTACCAGGAGCAGTCAGCAAGTGCTGTGATGAACCAGACATTGACTAAGACTGGAAAACCAGGTCACTATTCTCACAGCTGCACACAGACGTTACAGACAATTCTCTTGAGGTCTGACTCACCTGTCTTGGGAATAGTGGGAAGAAGGGAAAAGCCCCTCTTGCTGAACACTTTTGGGGAAAGGGCCATAGTTCTGTCTTTACATCTCTGGGGGTGGAGGGGAGAGACAGGGCTAATTCAGCCAGATTGGTGTCTACACACAGATGCCATCTCCAACAACAGCACTTACAATGTGCAGTAATTTGTGAGTGTTAACATAATTAAATGTGAGACCTTGTTGACAATTTCGGCACCTAACCTTAGCCTTTTAGTCTCCCTCTGGGTATATTTTGAATCTTCAGGAAAAATCCAGTTCTCCATCTTTCAAAAGGAGAACTCATGGGTTTGTCGTGGTGTTAAAACTAAAACCAAAATAGCAAGTGGGAGGCACTGTGTGAACTTTACAGCCCTATGTATGTAATGTAGGGATATGCAAATGACGGGTAGAGTAATACTTACGTCGCTTATTACCATCTGATTTGTTACTGCATTTAACTTCTATTTGATTCTATTTGTTGAAACTCTTCTCACTAGAAAGTAAGCTCTATGAGCTGGAGATCTTGTGTGTTTTGCTCACTGCAGAGTCACCTGTACCCGATACCCTGCTAAGCACATAGAGGCAATTAGTAGACATTTATTCAATCCACTACTATTCTTTGTTAGGAAGTGGGTAGAAGCTGTCCTACATAACTCATAAAACGGTCTTTCGAAGTGTCATCACTGGCCCTCCCGAATCAAGATCAGATTGGGTGCTTGCTAAATGGAAAATCCTGAGGCTCATCTCCGACCCGGGAAATCAGAAGCTTCTCCGGTAAAGTCAGAGGGGTACTTGGCATTTCTAGCTGCAAATGCCTACGGATTATTGGACCCGGACTAAATGTCTACCAAATTTAAAACAAAAGCCTTGCTCTTTAACCCCGCCACTCGTGAAGCCCATACCCATGTAAGGCTTGGTGCCCGCCACGGTGGTGAGCCGCGTCTCCCTGGGCAGCATCGCCGCGATGTTGAAGTCTGTGATGTGCACGTGCCCTGGCGAGACAAAAGCACCACACAGAACGTTAAGTCCCATTCAACTCAGTGCCGCAACCACGCTTCTCCCTGAGAGCCTCTGGAAGCTTGGTCTGTCAGTTCTTGCACGCCTGTTGCCATTGGGTACAGGCAGTAGTGGCACAATTATTCTGTCCTCAAGACCAGCAGGGTCTTCAACCAGCAACTCTCTGGCGGCCAGAACACATATGCCAAACTGAGGATCTGATGGTAATCTGCAGCTCAATCTGTCTACCCTAGGTGGTTAAGAGCTCACACTCTGGTAGTCCCACTTACAACGTTTTGTTGGCAACGTTTTAAGTTGGTATCACCTGAGAGCATCAAGAGGGAGGCAGCCAAAAGCTATTCTAAGTATCGAATTTCCAAGCATTTTCCAAGTGTCTCCTATGGGATTTTTTTTTTCCAGAGCTAAATATCATTACTATAAAGCTGACACGAACATGGACACATGTATTTATTTATTTATTTTTGCCAAGAAAGAGTCCTTTTTCCTCCTCATTTTTCTGAAATATTATTAGCATTTTTGTGTGATAGTTTAGGTTGTCCTCTCTCCGCTCCCAACAAAATGTTTGGGGGCGAAGGCAGGGGCAAAAAAAAGTCAAGTTTTATTCATAAAGAGGCTGTATAATGAGCCCTAGGCTGGGAGCCAAGACACCTGATTTCTGCCCTGAACTCTGCCCTTAATACATGATAGACTTCCCAGTCCCTTCCCTATGCTGAACTCGAGTTTCTTTTTGAAAAACAAAAGAGAAGAAAAAAAAGAAAAGAAAAGAAAAGAAAAAAAAGAAAAGAGTGGACTAATCATCTCTAGAGTCTCTCCCAGCTCTGACACTCATGGCCACAGAGTGGGAGTCTAACACTTCATCCCTGCCATCAGCACACTCTGCAGAGAGTGTTAGGGTCCCTGCATTTCCAGCTGCAAGGAGGAAGAGGGCAGTAGCAGAAGCTCAGGCCAATAAGTCCGTTATGTTAGCTGTTGGCACAAAATTCATATGCTTTTGGAGGACCTTGAAGTGTTGGCATTTCCATTTACATGCTCTGTGGTTGTGATGCGACATGGCTGTAATCGGAGGAGATGTCATCTGCTCCTGTTTCCACGACTCACGGTCCACACTCCCCACTGCCGAACTTCTCGATCTGCTCCCTCATAGCACCCAGCCTCTGCTAAAGACAAATCTCACTGTCTTTCTTGCTGGGGTTTTGTTTTGTGCAAAATGGTGTTTTGTGTCGCTTGTGTGATGACATTTTAATAAAGTAAGAATAGCATGTGTCTAGCTGAAAGTGAACGTATTCTTGCCTGAATAGTACCAACAGATGATTTTTTTTAATTTTTATTATTTTTGAGAGAGAGAATGTGAGTGCAGGAGGGTCAGAGAGAGGGGGACACAGAATCCACGGGAGGCTCCAGGCTGTCAGCACAGAACCTGAGGTGGGGCTCGAGCTCAAGAACCAGGAGGTCATAACCTGAGCCAAAGTCACATGCCTAACCGACTGAGCCACCTAGGCAGCCCTACTAACAAATGATTCTGGTAGGTCTTCTATCACTGCCTAAATTGTCTCTGTTTGGTTCTTTCTTTCTTCCCACAGGTCATGTGCACGGGGCTCATTGATCCAAATCAGGTCAGCCTGGAGACATGGTAGTTACAAGCTTGTTCTGTGGAGTCAGAATGCCTGGTTTCAAGTCCACGTTCTACCACTAACTAGCCGTATTACCTTAAAAAGGTGACACCTTCTCTGTAAAGCTGGAATGATAACAGGGATTTTCTCACGAGTGTACTGGGGAAATCAGATAAAATAATACTGGGGCAGACTTAGGCCAGCCAGCATTTGGGAAGAAGAAAGTGTTCAACTGTTGCCATTTCTCATGATCAGAAACTTCAGTGCCATTTTGGCAAACGCATACGTCTGGAGCCCACTCTGTGGATACTCTGTTAGCAGTGGGATGGTAGGAAAGCCAGGAATCTGAGTGAAAAACAACCAGAAACTCCACAGGTGGTTCAGAGGAGCAGCCAGGCATGTGATCCTCTAGCCTGAGTGGATGTCCTAAGCCAGCTCCAATCCTGAGATTATCCATCTCATGTGGAAAAAAAAAAAAAGATAGAAGCTGTTTTGGAGCCTCGTGGTTCTGAAAGTGTGGTCCTCAGACCAGCATCAACAGCAACACCTGGAAACGTGTTAGAAATGCAAATTCTGGAGCACGACCCGCGCCCCCCCGCCCCTGCTCCCACAGCCTACTGAATTAGAAACTGAGGATGGAGCCCAGAGTCTGAACAAGCCTCCCAGGTGATTCTGATACTCAGTAAATTGTGAGAACACTCTTTTAGAACAGGCCTGGCTTCGTAGAAGATCCTGACGCGGTAAGTACGTGTTATATATTTCTTTTGAATTTGGTTGAAGGAATGTTGAATTTTATTTTTCAGTAGTATTTACATTTATTTGATTAATGGTCATTGTTCAAACAGGGCAGCCTAGTGAAATAGTCCCTATTTAATGGAAAAGTTGTTTGTGGTTAATTTCACAGGGCTCAGTGGCGCCTGGGTGGCTCCGTTGGTTGAGCGCCCGACTTCGGCTCAGGTCATGACCTCACAGTCTTTGAGTTCCAGCCCCACATCGGGCTCTGTGCTGACAGCTCGGAGCCTGGAGTCTCTGTGTCTCCCTCTCTCTCTGTCCCTCAGAACTCATGTTCTGTCTCTCTCTGTCTCAAAAATAAATAAAAACATTAAAAAAATTAATTTCACAGGCCTCAGAAGTAGCAGAGCTGGGATTAGAATCAAGAAGTTTGTCCAGGCCCCCTTTATTGGGTTACAAATCTCCCCAAAACGTCTTGTGCTTTATCACAAGACCAAAGAGCTGGATACACTGAAACAACCACTTCCCGGTTGGCTCAGAGTTTGTTTCCCTGCCACGGTGCACAAGGAAGGGTGGGGAGAAATTGTCTGAGGGCCAGGATCTCCTGGAATGTGGAGCCTGGTGGTCTTAGCCAAACAACGCAAGCAGAACTCCACAGAGCCCATGGACACTGGCCCGAAGCTACAGGGTCAGGCCCAGGATGCTGCCATACCTGGCAGGCTCTCTGCCGGGTTTCGACTGTGCTGTGAAAATGCATCTAAGTGCTGACTCACAGGGGAAGGCTCAGGTGCCCACTGGTTGAGGGATGTGGGAATTGCCTTGGGAATGAGGGACCATAAGCCCAGGACCTTACTCAGAGTTTCTCAACCTCTTGGACCTGGTAATTCTTTGCTGTGAGGGCTGTCCTATGCATTGCAGGAAGTTCACTATGGATGCCAACAGCACTTCCCACTCCTGGCTGGAATCCTGACAATCAAAAACGTCTCTAGGCACTGCCACGTGTCCTCTATGGGGACAGGAAGTAGAGCTAAACCATCCCCAGTTACAACCACTACTTTAGGGTGAAGATTTTCAGGTACAGGACTCAGAAGGTCCTGATTGGGTGCCCCTAGAAAAGCAGTTTTGCCTGGTCTTCTCACCTCTGTACCTTGAGACAGAGGATCGCATTACAAATCTAAAATGATAGTAATGAGTCATTTGCTCCAGCTGTCATTATTGTCTTGACTTACACGTTTTTCTCACTGTGCCTGTGTTCCGCCTGGGGATCTGTCTCAACACAGGTCTCCAGGACACCATAACCGGTCAGCTGGTGTTCCCCAACTTTCAAACATGTCTGCCACCTGAAGATACTGAAAGTATGTGTGTCACATCATCCTGGGGTTCTTGTTAAAAATGCATATCCTTAGGCACTACCAGAGACTTAACGAATTTGATTATTTGAGACCTAATGAATTTGAATATAGGGCGCTATGATTCTCTCTCTCCATATATATAGATTGATATAGATATTTATAAAAATACATAATGTATATTATATAATGAGCATATAATGTATATTAGGATATGTATATTATATATAATATATGTGTATATATACACATATATACATATATATGTGTATATATATATATTATATATACACATATATATACACATATATATGTTATAATACATTGTATTATATGTTTATGAATATATAAATACACTTCTATGTAAATTTATACATTACATATAATTATAATGCATTAAATACAAATATAACAAACATCTTTTTCTTAAAAAGATGCTACCCACTTGATATTTAGGCCCATTTTGGGACTCTGCAAGGGCGAAGCTGTTCAAGCAGTAGGCTTAGTTCTTCATACCCCCCGAGTGAGTTTTTGCTTTTCTCTGTTCCCTGGGATTAGGGAGGATATTAAGGAAACTAAATTATAGATGATGCCATAATTGTCGTTTTCTCAGCTATGCCAGGCAGACATTATCGCTCCTCTGGATGTAGCATTTATTTCCTGAATAATTTAAGACAAACACAAAAATTTAGACACCATGGAATTGATAGAACTGGATGGGGTACTTTAGTTGGTAGGATACGAAAATATGTATCAGGACAACTGATGATAAGCCATCCAAGATCTAATGCCAAGCTTGGGCTCTGAGACAGCGAATGAGACGTGTGTGGGGGGAGGGCGGGGGGAGACAGTAACAGGTATGTTCTAAATTAAAAACATTTTTTCACTCAAATTCTGAATGTTCACTGACGTGGTGGAAAGATTATCCATTTTACAAAAGGATTTAGTTCCTTTAAATCGGTCTTTTCTGATGAATATGAACCAGTATGGATCAGGAAGAATAGAACAGAGTTTCTGCCTGTCACTGACGGGTGCTGAATTAAAATGTAAGCAGTGTGATGTGACACACAGCTTGCTTGGAGGAACAGGCATCGAAGGAATGTCAGAGACAGACGGTCAGCAGCCACGGCTGCTAAAATCCCAGTGCAAAAGGTGCATGTGATGGCCCATCAGGGGTGCCATTCTGTAACTGTGGATGCAGAGGACAAATTGAGGGCTTCATATATGAGACGTGGAAAATCACACCAGAAGACACTCAAAAAGGCAGGCATCGATTTGTGGGTCAGCTGATTCTCACAAGAGCAGCTCTACAAAATGAGCTGGGGGGTGGGAGTTACCAGGAATGTGTTCATTTAAGAGTGGTTAATTACGGTCCCCGAGCAATGCCTGAAAGCCTTAGGTTTTCAGAATCTGAGTAAACAGCGAATAACCTTAAAAAATTATTTTCTTCAGAAAGGGATCCCCAGGGCAGTGTTTTGGAAATAGCTCTCTTGTTTGCTTCTATCCCATTCACATATCCACTCCCTTCCAAAATGCTGTTTCTCTTACTAACTGTGGTTATTCTCCAGGTGAGTTCAGGATGAGAAATTAAGACAAAAAGTCCTCTTAAGTCATTGTTGAAACCCCAAAACTTATGAATGGGAGGGTCAGTACACTAGGTACTAGGTGTAGATTTGGATGGTCCCTCAGGTCCACTGAGATGGCCACTCCTACTCCCCTAAGCAACAGAGCCCCAGCCTTACCAACAGTAAAATGCCCTGATAAATGGTCTTAGCCTCCTGTGCACAGAAGGAAAAAGCAGAATAGACTATTGAAAGTGTTGCCTGAGAATTAGGGCTGAACAAAACTGTTTAAACGCAAGACATAACAAGTAGACGCACAGAAGATTTGGCATATCTCTTCTGAAATCAAAAGAATCTTTAGTAAAGACAGGTAAATGCCCAGCTTCACTGACCATCTAATACAGACACAGTCACATAAAACAAGATGCTAAGGCCTAAGTTTCCTTCTTTAGGGGAGAAAGCCACTATAACCTCATGGAATTATACTAATATTTAACATCTGAGTGATTTTCTTCTGGCAGGCACAGCAATCGAGCAGATTATAAATAGTATGCTCGTTTGTTTTTACAGTGGCTCTATGAATTACTCTTCTGGTTCCTCAAAGAACTAAGAATCAGAGAAAGTTTAGACAGTCTTTTGAAATTTCTCAGAGCTAGTCAGGGGGTGAACTAGGTTTTGAACTTAGGCAATTTGGCTCTGGAATCCACACTCTTAACTACAATATTACACAATTATACTTTCACAAAGGTAGTTTCTTTTTTTTTAAATTTAATTTTCTTTATTTTAGAGAGGGGGGGGGGGTGGACAGAGGAAGAGAGACAGAGAATCCCAAGCAGGCTTCATGCTCAGCATGGAGCCTGACACAAGGCTTGATCTCATGACCATGAGATCACGACCAAAATCCAGAGGTGGACACTTAACCGACTAAACCACTCAGGCGCCCCACAAGAGTAGTTTCTAAGGGCAGGTAAACTTGAAGATTAATTTATTTCTAGACCTTTCTCATAATCTACAATCACCAAGTTGACAAGAAAATGAGGAGGAGAAAGAAGTCAAAGGAGAGAGAATAGGATGGCTTGATGTTAGAAATAAGATGAAGCCATGTTTGAGGGCCAAGATGAAAACATTGTTCTCTGAATGGAAGGTAAATTTTGACAAGTCTTATAGGTCAACAGGACCTATATATCTCCCTTCAGAACCTCAACAAATGGTAAAGCAATCTGTTGTACATAAAGGCAATCGGATAAGGGAGCAAGTGGGGACAGAACCCCAAATTGTGTTCTGCTTGACCAGCCATGCGTCTTCATAAGGCTGTGATGGGCAGAGAACCTTTTTCTAAACTGTGCAACAGTGGCCTCATTGGGCGAGGGAAGGCCCCTCTCAAAATTGTGAAGCTCCACAGAGTTTATCTGCACCAGGGTGAGAGAGGCTCCTGGCTTCTTACTTGAGGCAGGGACAGCTGGTATTCTCAGGAAAGTCACCTTCATGCTAAGTCTCACTATTGCTCACATTTCTGAGATTCTGAGCATCTGCTCCCAAATGTCAGAAGTAGTAAAGGGAAGGAAGAAATTAGGCCCTGGAAGGAAGTGGAAAGAATCTTTTTAGACAGTCCATAAATAAATAATGACCCTGAGCTTTGAAATTAGAGGTCATACACAAAAGTGTTTCTTAGCCCTCGAGCACAGATAGGGGCTGGCCACTCAGGTGTAAAATGCACCCAGGTAAATAAGTAATGAGCAATGGATGGTACTTGGGAGTTTCGGTCCTACCGTAAATCCCTTTTTTTTTTTAATTTTTTTTTAACGTTTATTTATTTTTGAGACAGAGAGAGACAGAGCATGAACGGGGGAGGGGCAAAGAGAGAAGGAGGCACAGAATCGGAAGCAGGCTCCAGGCTTTGAGCCATCAGCCCAGAGCCCGACGTGGGGCTCGAACTCACGGACCGTGAGATCGTGACCTGAGCCGAAGTCGGACGCTTAACCGACTGAGCCACCCAGGCGCCCCCGTAAATCCCTTTTGTAAAAGTCAAATGAATAAGGAGCTGTGCAGTTTAGGACTCCCTCATCCAACAGCTTCCTAAACACACAAGAAAGAGCTTACTGCCACTGGAACATTTATATCATGCAGGCTGTGGGTCCTACAGGTCTGCCTTCGTGAACCAATATATCCAAACATACATTAAAATAAACATTGGGAAGAGATGACACACATTAATCATTGCTGGCAAAAGCTTGCTCTCAAGATACCTTTAATCAGTGTTGCTTGGGCTTTAGGCATCCACTGGTCACCTTCAAGGTCATTGCCATATCCCTGTAGCACTTTCACATCTGGGTGTGCCCCACACTGCTGTTTACTTTTTCTTTAAACTGGCTTTTTTTAACTTTTTAATTTTTAAAATTTAAAACATCTTATTTATTTTTATTTATTTAAAAAAAATTTTTTTTAACATTTATTTATTTTTGAGACAGAGAGAGACAGAGCATGAGCAGAGGAGGGTCAGAGAGAGAGGGAGACACAGAATCCGAAACAGGTTCCAGGCTCTGAGCTGTCAGCCCAGAGCCTGATGCGGGGCTCGAACTCATGGACCTTGAGGTCATGACCTGAGCCGAAGTCGGATGCCCAACCGACTGAGCCACCCAGGCACCCCTAAAACATCTTATTTAAATCCAAGTTAATATATTTCATTCTTTTTGATTACATAGTCATATTCCATTGTGTGTATATGTGTGTGTGTATATATGTATATATATATATATACACACACATATACACACCACATTTTCTTTATCCATTTGTAAACTGATTGGTTTTCCTTGTAACTGAAAAATCTTTGAACAGAAAACTTGAGATCTCTTTTGCTAATGTGAAACCAAGTCTCCCTCATAAGAAGAAAAGCATAAAAGTAGATGCAAGAACAAAATGGTGTCATAATAATTCGGTAGATACTCTTGCCTGCCAAGGGCTCTAACCTTGAGGCCTTTTCTGTGTTTATAAAAACAGAGAGATGATTTTCATAAAGATATTAAGGCAAATTAGCACTAAAAAAAAAAAAAACCTGTGATGGTTTTCTTGAAATCAATAGGAGAGGAAGAAAAGTGAAAAGAGAGGGACATTTTTCATTATATAATGTTCTTTAAGGGTATACTGGTGTCCTGTGCCACTGCTGTAAGAATAAAGTCCCCCCAGATTTTCCCTCCCTCCCATCAAATATCCGCGCATAGAACTCAGCTAACTGAACCACCAAGGGTCTTTCCCACGTGTAATGCTCCTTTGCTGAGGATGATCGTTTTTGTCCCGTGTGCTTTGTTCTACATGCAAGTCACGTTGATTGCAAACAAATCATTTACTTACCATGTTCATCGAGCAAAATATTGTCAGGCTTCATATCCCTAGGAGAGTAAAAGGAAAAGAGAAAGTTGCTCATGATTAGACAAACAAATGAACAGAACTAAAGGGCAAAACTAGAAATGCACAAGAGTTCTCAGTGGGGTTGAAACAGTGAGCTCATCCAGTTCCCATGGTGCCTCCCTGACACGGTTACCAGTAATACCCCCAATTTCTAGATCAGAAAACTGTGGCTCAAAGAGGTTACGCAACTTAACTCCAGGCCACAGAGTAGGAAAATGGGCAAACTGGGCTTACAGCCTGAGTCTCTCTCCTTCGAAAGCTCAGACTCCGTAGTGTACTTTACTTTAAGCATGTAAGTAGAGCTCCTAGGGTCATGTGAACAATTAAATTGCCATAAGGTGGTAGTATTAATTATCGGTTTCATCTGTGTCACTCTGAAGTGAAAGTCAAGACTAGAAAACAAGGAAAAAAATGATCTATCATATGGTTATATTTTACACTTGCAGAGATCAGGATCTTTTTAAGGATGATGCTATGATGCCTCTAGTTACTTAATATTATTGCTGGGGTGGTTAATGGAGTTGGCCTAGTCTTCCACACATTAACGAGATCCTTAAATCCACAGGAGGGAACAGAACTCACCCTCTTCTGATGAAGGGAGTAGTGTGATGGTAAATACTTAGAGAAATGGCCTGTAGCGTTTTCAAAGTCCTCAGACGCGAGTATTACTGTAAGCAGCACTCCTCCATAAGAGGACAGCACTGGCGTGGGTAGGGGCCCTGGCTGCTGCCCTCTCGGGTTTTAACTGCCCTTCTCTAATGTTCCATTAAAGCCCTTCAACCTAAATTCACAAGAGCCATTAAAGATGAAATTCTGAAATAGGTTTTGGGGGCACGTTTTCAGCCTAGTCAAGTGGCTTCTATGTCACCAGCATAAGGTGACCTTGGCCTTTGACAGACAGACACTCTCAGGGTCCTCTTTTCTTGAAAATATTCATAAATGACAAGACCCTTGCCTACAAGCAGGACAAAGTATATGCCACACCACCATGCAGGTGCATGGGTAGTCTCATGAACTCTGAGTATCTTCTTATTTTGTTTGTTAGATTCTTAAAATTGATTCTGGATTTGTAAGTGATCATCTGTATCCGTGGCATATTTTCTTTGGTGCAGGGTACAGTTGGCTAGAAAGAGTGTCAGGGGGTTTTAAACAGTTTCTTTCTTTCTTTCTTTCTTTCTTTCTTTCTTTCTTTCTTTCTTTCTTTCTTTCTTTCTTTTTTCTTTATTTTTTTTTAATTTTTATTTCAACGTTTATTTATTTTTGGGACAGAGAGAGACAGAGCATGAACGGGGGATGGGCAGAGAGGGAGACACAGAATCGGAAACAGGCTCCAGGCTCTGAGCCATCAGCCCAGAGCCTGACACGGGGCTCGAACTCACGGACCGCGAGATTGTGACCTGGCTGAAGTCGGATGCTTAACCGACTGTGCCACCCAGGCGCCCCTTTCTTTCTTTTTTAGATTGTGTCTCAGAGGCCTAAGAACTAATTCTTTTTTTTTTTTTAATTTAAAAATTTTCTTAATGTTTGTTTACTTTTGAGACACAGGGAGTGAGAGAGCATAAGCAGGGGAGGGGCAGAGAGAGAGGAAGACACAGAATCCGAAGCAGGCTCCAGGCTCTGAGCTGTCAGCACAAAATCTGATGCTGGCCCCAAACTCATGAGCTGTGAGACCATGACCTGAGCTGAAGTCGGATGCTTAACTGACTGAGCCCCCCAGGCACCTCTCAAACAGCATGTTTCTCTGGGTAAACTGTCAGTATTGCAAACTCAACCACAAGCACATGGATGGATTCCATTGTTTCAAGAATTGTCAAGAAACGTCCAAACTCACTTATATGAGACAAAGTCCCTTTTAGAATCTGGCTCCTGTGCTCCAGCCATATAGAAGCACATGGGGTCCCCCACATGCTCCCTGCACCGCCCCCCTCAGCCCCCGGCCGCTTTCTGCTGTTTACCTGAATCAGAGCTCTTTTACCACTGTACTCAGAAAAAGCAGATTCATCCCTCACCCCACAACTCCAATGTCACTTCTTGCAGGAAGCCTTCCCAGAATTTCCAATGCTGAGTCAATGGCCCCTCCTACATGCTTTGCATGGAATACTTCTCCCATCATACATTTGTCATGCTTACATTTATTTTTTCTCCAACTGGATCATAAACTCCTTGATGTCAGGGATGGTTTCTAGATTAATGTTAAATTCCATTCCATAGGCTCACAGGGCTTAATAGGCAGTAAATGAAAGTCTAAATGATACCAGGAGAATTTCTGGTGCATTCACGAAGGTTAATCCTAACAGTATATACTCAGAGCATTAATAGTGTACCATCACACACTCTTGGCAACCCAAAGCTCAAGGTAAATCAGGTAGCAGGCTCTTGCTCCTTCTTTCAGACTTGCATCTGTGAGCATCAATTATGTTTTGACAGGCAAAAAGGGGACAATGAGAAGCCCTGACAAAAGGCGAGACATTTGGGTGGTGGCAAGATAAGCAAAATGATTTCTTTGCCTGAATTTATGAGGGCTTGGTGAGAAAAAAAAAATGATGTGGGTTGGACACTTCGGGCATCATTTTTCATATTTATCAAAGACACGTATCATTATATCCACCACCTTTCCCATGAACTACCTTGGAGCTTAAAGAATAATACTGAGATCAGAGATACTGATCTGTATCTGATAGATATGCCGTATACTGATATTGATACTGAGTATCAGAGATACTTTGATAGCCACTGTGCTAGAACATACAGAGTATAAAGATAAATGAGATATGGTTTTCTCTGGGATGGAGGGGATAAGAAAGGCTCATAAGGAACCAGGTCAGAAGGACTACAGTGGTAAAGGGGCATATTTACTACTAAATTCAGAGGACTATGAGGAAAATATAGGGCAAATTTTAAAAAGGGGGGATTTTGACATAAAAATAAAGTGTATAAATGAAGATTCTGAGTACATAGTTTCCCCAAAATGTGATGAGGTAACTTCATAAAGTAAGCTCTACAGCCAACGTGGGGCTTGAACTCATAACTCTGAGATCAAAGTTGCATGCTCTACTGATTGAGCCAGCCAGGCGCCTGATGAGGTCACTTCTAAGTCACTACAGGGTAAACCACAGTATGATAACATTGTTTATTCATGTAGCAGAAGAGAATGAAAATAAGCCCTATGTACTCTATTAAAATTCCAGATAGAACAAGTTGATGTTTTTTAGTTCTGCAACTTAAGCACTATTTCCTTATCTCTTTAGCCTGCTCAAGTTATGCTAAACATGAAAGAAATTACTCTATTTCTTTCATTTTAGGCGACCTATACTAAGGTTAAATTCAGTGGTTATGCTCAGAATCACCCGGGGGGCTGTAAATACCTTGGGGCTCAGACCTGTGGTGCTTGGACTCCTGCAGGCAGGCCGAGGCCTCTGTCCAAAAACTAACAGAAACTTGTAGTACCTTCTGATGTACAGTCATGTTCAGAAATACCATGCTGGCACTGTCCACCTCCAAAGATGTCAAACTGATTTTAAACGATGAACCTCTTAAAAGCTTATTTATGAATGAAAAGTCTTTTGAAAAATACAACATTTACTACTTTTGACAAAATTCTTTGGTTAAAATATACATGGAGGACTCATACAACCTCCCTCTCATTAGCAGGTCACTAATGAGTTCCTTCTCTCTTGTTCTTCATCATTCTTGATGATCACAGTGTCTATGTAGATGTGCCATCAAATCCCTTAGCACTCACTTCCCTGAATTACCTCCAATCATCTTTCCATCCATCCGCTCCCATTATTTCCTTAGTCCTATTTCCTGATTGTCCCTTTGCCATTACAACAGCCCGCCTTTGACCAACCTGACCTTCTCTCCAATCCAGTTCCCAAGCTGACACATGTAGCACACTGACACCATCAATTACTGACTTTGTCACCTTGCATTTCTACATCAAAACTCTGACTCCTATCCTCACTTCCCTTCCACAGCCATTGTTAACATTCCTTGTACAAATCTTTAATTCTCTTATTCCCTTTGATTGTACTCATTAAAACCCCAGTATTGGGCCTTGTTGAGATGAGCACTGGGTGTTGTATATAAGCAATGAATCACGGGAATCTACCCCAAACCAAGAGCATACTGTATACACTGTATGTTAGTTAACTTGACAATAAATTATATGAAATAAATAAATAAATGAATGAATGAATATTCCTTCATATTACAAAACAAACAAAACGAAACCAGTATTGGTTAAACTCAATTCCCTGATGCTTCTCACCTACAGCCAAGCTCCTGAACTTTGCTAGAAACAGACATAAGTACTATTGACTTCTCATTTAAATTCATGGCTACAGAGACTCCTGGGTGGCTCAGTCAGTTACGTGTCTGACTCCTGATTTCGGCTCAGGCCTTGATTTCACAGTTCATGGGTTTGAGCCCCACACTGGGCTCTGCACTCATGGTGGGGAGCCTGCTGGGGATTCTCTCTCCCTCTCCCTCTCTCTCCCCTCCCCCACTTATGCTGTCTCTGTCACAAAATAAATAAATTAAGCTTTAAAAAAATTTAAATTCTTGGCTACTATCGCAAGCCAGCACCAGTGTGCCAAGCCATAGCATGATGCCTTCCCTAAGAGGACTACTTCGTGTTTCTTCATTGCCCCTCAGGTCTCTTCCACTTCCTCCCCGCTCCCCACTTTCAGTTGATTACTGAATCTCCTTACTTCACAAAGACAAGAGAACTATCTACTGCTAAGTCTACCAACCTCTCTATTTCTGTATCCATACTCCCGGCTTTCCCTCCAGTTATACTGGATGAAAAGTCCCCGCAGCTACCCCAGACAACTCTTCTCCTGAGGGCTCTGGATTTTATCTCCTCTCACCTTCTCGTGGATTTCTCTCAGCCATTTCTCTCCTTCCTTCTCCTACACTATCTCCTATACTCCTATCTCTTTCTACTCCTCTTGTATGAAGAATGTTATGATCGAGTCTCTTGGAAATACCTTCCTTGATAGACAGCCACCTCCACTTATTGTCCCATTTTACTATTTTCCTTTGCAATAACACCTGTGGATTGGGTTGTTAATAGGTGAGAAATTAGAAACAGTGTCTCCATTCTCCTCTTCAGCCCATTCTAATGAGGCTTCCGTCCCCTCTACCTCCTGAAATTGCCTATGCCAAGTACATTGATGACCTCCAGCTTGCCAAATCCAGTGGGTGCACTTTTATTTGTCATGCTTCACTTCTCAGTGAATGGATCGTTCCTTCCCTTCTGACATACTTGGTTCTCATGGCTTGCAAAAATCCCCTTTCTCCTGGTTTTCCTTTTGCCACAGAGATTCCTCCTCAGTCTTGTTTGCTGGTATCTTCTTGGTTCCACCTCTAAATGCTGAGATTGCCCAAAGCTCAGTCATACATAAAACTACTTTGCACTTAAATGATTTCATTTAGTCCTGTGATTTTAAATATTATATACGTTTTTATATATAAATACATTTACATATTTATATTAATAAAATATAATAAATATATATTATATATATAAATAAAATATATATACTATATATATCTGACATCCATCACTGACCCTGGAATTCTGGATTAATAATGTACCAAACTTGCTGCTTGATGTTTCCATCTGTATGTCTAACAGCCATGATAAATATAACATGTTTTAAAGAGAACCTCTGATATTTACGCACGTCCCACATAACCACCCAAACCCTCTTATTCCAGAATTCCTTACCCTAGTACCTAGTCCATAATTCTCCCATTGTAAAACTGAATATCTTTATATCACTCTTAATTCTTTTCTTTTTTTTAACTCATAACACCAGTCCTTCAACAACTCTTGATAACTGTACCTTTGAAATGGAATGATTGAAAACAGTATGGTGGTTCCTTAAAAAATTAAACCTGGAAACTAACATATGATCCCACAATTCTCTTTCTATGGGTATATACCCCAAAGAATTGAAAAGCAGACTTGAACAGATAATTGTATATCTGTGTTTATAGCAGCACTATTCACAGTTGTCAAGATGTAGAAACAAACCAAATATCCATCTATGGGGGAATGGATTAACAAAATGTGGTGTATACATACAATGGAGTTCAGCTTTAAAAAGGAATGAAATTCTGATCATGCTACAACACAGATGAACCTTGAAGACATTATATGCTAAGTGAAATATGCCAGACACATAAGAAGAAACATGGTATGATTCCACTTACGTGAGGTGCTTAGAATAGTCCAATTGACAGAGACGGAAAAGACAACGGTGGTTACCAAGGGCTGGGGTGAAGAGGACATAAATGTTAACTTATGTTGAATGCATATGGAGTTTCAGTTTGGGATGATGAGGAAGTTCTAGAGATGGATGGTGATGGCCGTACAACAGTGTGAATGTACTCTGTCACTTGAAAATAGTTAAAATGATAGCTTTTACTTGATGTGTTTTTGTGGACAATAAACTTAAATAAATATTATCATTCCCATTTCCACTGCCACCATCATCATCTGTCATTTGAAGCAATGCAGCAGTACCTTCTTCTTGCTTCTCCTATTGTCTCCTGACGATCCACTGACCACATACCACCCAGAGTGGTGTTTTTCATTACACACATGTTCCCTGCACAACATTCTCTGGCTCCCAACCTCCATGGAATAAAATCCAAACCATTTACCTCTGGCATATATGCCCTTTACGTTTTCTAGCCCCGCATAGCCCTGAGCTACACGTAGTAGCATCCTCTCCCTGCCACACACCATGCTCCAGCTGCACTGGTTGGGCCTGGTCTCCTTTGCACAGATGGCCCCCTCTGCCTGCAGTCCTGTTCTCCTAGACCTTCACTTGGCTTGGCGCTTCCTGTCATTTCAGATCTCTGGCAAAACATCATCTCCTCCAAGGTTCTTTCCTGACCACTCAATCTACAGTAGCCTTCCCTCCGTCCTTATCTCTTCACCTCCATCTTATGTTCAGCACAGTACTGTTTTCTTATTTACTTATGGTTTTTCTACCTCCCCTGGAATGCAAGTTCTCTGGGAAAGGATATCTTTTCTGTATTGTTCAATGCTATAGCTCCCAGGCACATAAAAGTGCTCAAAAGAAAGCAAGGGCTTAAGTAGGCTTAAGTTTGCCTTCTCAAACTTCTGGAATAATAAACCATACATCTCTTTTCCCCTTAAGAAGAGAGAGAGAATGGGTGGCTGGATGGCTCAGTTGGTTAAGCATCCCCTTCTTGATTTTGGCTCCGGTCATGATACCACGGTTTGTGGGATCTAGCTCCGAGTAGGGATTCTCTCTCTCGTCTCTCTCTGTCTCTCCCCTGCTTGTGTTCTCTCTCTCTCAAAATAAGTAAGTATTTTTTAAAGAATAAGAGAAAAAAGCCCCCTTTCTCTATGTCCAATGCATCACAAATACAATGATCATTTTTGTATATTACAGTAAAGAGAAGAAAGAAGTGATTTCTGCAGAGTCCATGATTTCAGAGAGGAGCTACAGAATTTGGGGGTGATAAAATTCAGGTCTAGGGACACACACATTCTGTAGAAATTCTTCTTTGTGTCTTGATTTGATGAAATAGAAAAGGCTGAATCAGCTGATGCCTACTGTGGGAACTATAAATAGTAATGTAGAAATACAATGCTCCCTGTGGCAGGGTCCAAGGCGGAACTGATAGATCTTCTGTTCTCACTTGAATGACTTTACAAGACATTAGTAGAGCTTAATAGGCTAATTACATCCCTTCACTGCACCTACCCTGGAATCAAGTTGTTCACCCTGCAATCCTATATGGGGTATTGTGAGAACATGGAGCAAGAAAATCAGTGTATCCAAACCACAATCAACCCCTTCAGTGACCATGGCTTTCTGACAGGTCTACACTTCGGGTTTCATTCTTTGTTACATAATGAGCTCTTAGATTGAGTCCTCTCTAAGTTCTTGAGTGGGAAAAAATATTATACATACGATTCTATAATATATTATTTAAGACATCACACAAAGCCTATTGATCACATAAACAGACCTATGTTAAGAAACAAGTGAGATGGGGATAGAAGGATGTAAGGGATGATTGTAAGCAGAAACATGTAGTTTAGAAGAGGCTGCAGAAGTGAAGAGTGCTGGAATGAGATTGTGGGCCAGGTACATCCTCCATTTCTTTCTTACTAACTGGTGGATTCTATTTTATTTTAATTTAAATTTCATGTGTTTTGGGGCGCCTGGGTGGCGCAGTCGGTTAAGCGGCCGACTTCAGCCAGGTCACGATCTCACGGACCATGAGTTCGAGCCCCGCGTCAGGCTCTGGGCTGATGGCTCAGAGCCTGGAGCCTGTTTCCGATTCTGTGTCTCCCTCTCTCTCTGCCCCTCCCCCGTTCATGCTTTGTCTCTCTCTGTCCCAAAAATAAATAAGCGTTGAAAAAACAAACAAACAAACAAAAAAAAAAAATTTAAATTTCATGTGTTTTAGGGGCACCAGGGTGGCTTAGTCGGTTGAGTGTCAGACTTTGGCTCAGGTCATGATCTCGCAGTTTGTGAGTTCGAGCCCCGTGTTGGGCTCTGTGCTGACAGCTCAGAGCCTGGAGCCTGCTTCAGATTCTGTGTCTCCCTCTGTCTCTGCCCCTCCCCCCTCATGCTCTGTCTTTCCCTCTCCCTCTCTCAAAAATAAACATTAAAAAAATTTTAATTTCATTTTTAAATTGAGATATAATTGACATACAACATTACATTAGTTTTAGGTATATAACATAATGATTCTATACTTAGATATATTGTGAAATGATCACCACAATAAGTCAAGTTAGTATCCATCACCGCACATAGTTACAGTGGTTTGTTTGTTTTCTTACTATGATGAGCATTTTTAAGATTTATTCTTTAGCAACTTTCTGCCTGCTTTTTTTTTGTTTTTGTTCAACTCCAGCATTTCCCACAGTTTGTTTGAGGGAATATGAGTTACAAATATATTCTGTAGTAATAAATATATGTGTATGTACATATACATTGTTTGCATATTCATTTTGGGTGTGCTGGTTTTTCATAGATAGCACCGCTGTTCCTTTATTCATTTCATTAATATATAATGCAATTATATATTAATCAGGAGCTGAGGGCAGTGATTTTACCATCCATAAAAATGTGATACAGGATCCCTTTTTGAATTTGTGTTTGTTTTCTCAAAGTGCCGTTCAGGATAATAGTACACTCACCATATCTTTCTTCTCTCAGGTGTCTTCTCCCATGACTGCTGAACTTCTCTGTTGTCTGTAATAATTTAGCTTATATGTCCACTTGGCACAACACAAGCTAGAGCACTAGACCCCCATCCCAGCATCTGACTCTTCTCCAATCCCCACAACCTAACTGACTTGTCAAGGCATTCACCCAAGGAAGATAGGTTTCTCTGGTAATGGGGAAGGGCAGTAGGGACCAGATGTTAATGGACCCTTTGGTGAAAAAAGATGACAGTTCTTCACTAGAGACCAGTTGAGGGAGTTACAAATAAGCACTTAAGCCAGCCTCTCAGAAAGAACTTCTTAATAGTCAGACACTTCCAAAGTTGGCGTGACCTAACACGAAATCTTAAAATGTGATGTGGATATTGTCACGGAGGCTGGATAAGTGTTTGGCAGCAATATAGCAAGGGTGTAGTGCAGCAGAGGAACTAACCTTCCCACCTGACCTTTCAAAAACCTTTGAGCCCTGACCTTCTGTGAGCCACCCAAGCTTCTCACAGAGGTTCCCTAAAAGCCAGCTCCCTGACTTACCTACAGTCATACAGCTCATAAATGGCAGAGACTGCATTTAAATTTCATGGTTTTTCCACTATGGCTCACTCGGTTATTTTAACTAGGAGGGCAAATAGGTTCCGAGCATGAGGCCAACTCTTTAATTACAAGTGTCTGTGCTGTTGAAAAGGAGGGCCTTTGAGGAGGGTGTTTGAGAAGAGTTGAAAATAAAATTTGTCAAACTGCTCTACTTCCCATGAGTAATAGAATGGTTCTAGCTGCCATTTATTGTCCATGCTGCGGCAGCAACTTGATAGACAATGTATCTTTAAAAAAATTTTTTTAAATGTTTATTTATTTTTGAGAGAGAGAGAGAAAGAGAGAGCAAGTGGAGAGGGGCAAAGAGAGAGGGAGACACAGAATCCAAAGCAGGTTCCAGGCTCTGAGCTGTCAGCGTAGAGCCAGACACGGGGCTCAAGCTCATGAACCGCGAGATCACAACCTGAACCGAGATCAGAGGCTTAACCAATTGAGCCAGTCAGGTGTCCCTAGACAGAATATCTTTTATTGCTCACAACAGCCCCCTAACTTAGATATTACACCCATTTTTGCAGATGAAGAAGGGGTAGCTCAGAGAGTTTAAATTACTTGCCCAAGATTATATGCTAGAGCTGGGGTATGACCAGAGACTGTGACGTGCAATCTTGGTTTATATCTCAAATGTTTATATTTTACTCCTCCTAAGGAGAGAGAAGAATGTCCTCCTATACCTGGGGGTCTGTCATGTGGCTCAAATTAGCCTGCAGCAAGTTTAATTTTTTTTTCATAGTTTCTATTGTATATTTGAAAATCATTTATCTTTTCCACCCTACTCTAGAAGTTACCCCTACCTCTTTTAATGTAAAAGTAAAGTTCTTCATGTCTTACTGTGGAGTAAATCTGTTGTTCTAGGAAGGTGAATCACGCTTATCCTGATGGTACAGACTCAACAGTACAGATCCTCCTGTTTGACAAGTATACCATCCCACTCACTGGAGATTTTTAGCCAACTTGCAGTCCTCACAGGCAGAATGTTTAATGACAAGGATTCTTGCCTTGCTGCTTAGCATTAGTCAATGCTCATTCACTGCCATTATTCAATTTGATTCACACAGATAGAAACCTAGGTCATATTTACCCATTCTACAACCAGGTAAGCTAGGACACAGTGTTAAGGACCTGAACAAAATCCCCCAACTATAGTGGCCGGGCTGAACTTGGGTCTCCTGGGTCTTTGCCTTAATCCAAAGAGATTTTAGGGAAAGAAATGTACTAGTAAGAGGAAGGGAAAAAGTGTACAAAAGTAAGAGAGACCAAAAAGTGTTCATCTATTGATCGTAACTGTCACGAAGGGTTTTTTCTTTTTTAATGCTTTTATTTATTTCTGAGAGAGACAGTTCATGAGCAGGGGAGGGACAGAGAGGGAGACACAGAATCTGAAGCAGGCTCCAGGCTCTGAGCTATCAGCACAGAGCCTAGCGTGGGGCTCAAACCCACAAACTGTGAGATCATGACCTGAGCCAAAGTAGGATGCTTAACTGACTGAGCCACCCAGGCCCCCCGTTTGTGTTTAAGTTAAATAAAGTAAAGGAATATTCATTTCGAGGCAAAAAGCAATTTGCTCCATTTCAGCTCCAGAGCTGAAAATATCCTCTCTGGCCACAGTCATACATGACCGGGCTAGAATTCAGGCCCAGGCCACCTGGTGCCAACATCTCTGCTCTTTTCTACCCTGCCACGCTGCCTAGCTATAGGAGATAATGAAATTTGTCCCATCTTCTTCCTTGATAATCGAACCCCAATTTGGCAGTAACACACCCAGTCCCAGGTAGAGGGATGATTGGCATAAATAAATCATGAGAATCTAGTTCCCCTGTCACAGCTTCCCTTAATTTGGGGAGGGGCCAGTATGGTCAATGAGACCTAATACAGATACTACCGTAAGGGCCTTCAGAAAAACTTTAGCTTCTTCAGTAAAAGATTATAAACAGACTTCTGAGACTCAGATGCCTGAATCTGTAAATCGAGAACAGTAACAATTCTGTAGGGTTGCTGTGGAGATTTAATGAGATGAGGCACATAAGCACCAAGAACATTAGTCTGCACATAGTGATTATTCAACCGTCAGAAAACATTGAGCAAATGATTAGGAAACGTCCAGTGTAGGAAGGACTAGGTGGTCAGAAAGTGATGTTAAGCTGATGAATAGTTGTTTTCAACTATCACCAAACCAGCAGGACATACTGATGATGCTAGATTTCATGTAATGCAACACATGAGAAACCAGGATAAGCCCTTCAAGTGCTTTATCCTGTATTATCCTCAAACAACCTTGTCACATGGGCACAATTATTATCCCTGTTTCATAGATGGGACCCCCAGAAGCACAGAGAGCTGACTAAGCTGCTATTATGAGAAGAGTCAGGACTCCAGTTCAGGTTACCTGACAACAGAGGTGAATATTCGAAATACTTCACAAGGAACAAACATTGGCTAATCAGAACAGGTCACTGACCAGTAAGAATCTTGAAGGCCACGATAAAGGACCAGTATTGCAGTACCAGCAAGTGATGACTAAACAGAAGCCCTGTCTGACTTAAGGCCTTAAAGCTCCCATGGGCAGCAGCAGAATCACGAGGCTGTCAATCAATAGAAAGAAGAAGTTTTTGATAATCAGGTGTGTCTAAACATGAAACGAACTACTTTATGTAGCAGCGAGTATCCCATTTCTGAAATGGGACCAAATCCCATTTCTGGCTAGGAAGACAGTTTCTTGTTGGGGACGTTGCAGAAAAGTAGCTGCCTTTGCGTGGAGGTAGGACTTGATTTCTAAGCTAACCTTCGCCTCTAATATCCTATGGTTTGGCCTTGAGTTGTTGTACATCTGTCTGGAAAACAGTCTGGCTTCCCTTCATTAGCCACTTCTGTTTTCCCAAGCACTATAATAGGAGCTTTTCATATTTTTCTGGCCGTATTATACATGACATGATTCAAGCTATTTTACAAATTAGAAAAAATCTCAGAAAAAGTATGCCAATCCATTATCTACAGAGTGAGCAACTTGGACTCCTAATCTGCAGGCTCTTTCTTCCCTAATATCTAGAATAGTTAGTGTATCCCATTCTTTACCATTTCCATCCTGATTTTCTTACCACTCACTGTGAATGCTGTACTCGTATCTCCAACTGATAACAAATTCAAATATGTCCTCCTGCCTCACTGGCTTTGTATTTTCTCTAAAGTACAAATAAGAAGTAACAGTGAGCTATGGTGTTTTCTTGAACATGCTGAGCTGATCGGGCCTTGGCTCACCTGTCTTCTTGCTTCTTGAACCTCTCTCCCCTTTTCTCCCCTGTTCCAGTCACAACGACCACTGTTCCGCTCCAGGACAGAACAGATTTCCACCTTAGAGCTGCTTGTCCTGCAAGTATGGGTTCAGAGGCCACCTGTGGACTAGTCTTCTTTGAGCACCATGCTAATGCATAAGGCAGCCTCTATCCCGAAGGTGTACTCTCTTAGATCCATGGTTCATTTCCCATTGCACTAAAGGCAATCTGTAACTAACATGATTATTTACGTATTTGGTTCCTTGCTCTTTGTCTCCTCAACTAAACCCTGAGCTCTAGGAGGACAAAAAAATATATATTTTTATTTTCAAAGCTCTATTCAAGAGCTATGTGCCTGGCATACAGATAAGTGATGGATACTATGTGTTAAATGATGAAAGCTTCCAGAACGCTTTGCACCAACATGTGTGTAAGCAAAGTAAAATTTAATTTGGACCAAGTCACAGGTTGCATATTAACAAAACTCTTAACCTTATAGAAATTATTAAAAGCACAGTTCAGGCTAGTTAAATGTTAACCTGTAAATGAGCGGTTCTCTGCCTTTTTTACGTGGGTTTTCACAAATGGGTGGTCTTATGTGAGAAGGTTAGTTACAAAGCTCCTTTTGAAATTGCCTGATGCCTAATACAAAGAAGGCAGATTCTCCTGTTTTTGCAATGTGTTATTCATGCTCATTCATTATTTGTTAGCTCGGGAGCAGGTGCTGAGTAGAACATATCAACCTAATACCCTCATTACTTCACTGCCGTTTTGTTTTTGAGACTCAAGTGGCCCTTCTGCTGTGAGAGTTAGAAAAAGAGAACATTTGCAAGGCTTATGGTCTACTGAAGAGAAGATACACCAAAACAAAAAAAAAGAGGCATTTTCTTAACCATTCCACACAAAATGGCCAACTGAAACCAAAATCTGTGCTCCCAATGCAACATCAAATATATATATATATACACACACACACACATACACACACACACACACACACACACACACACATATAGTTTTTAATGTTTATTTTTGAGAGAGACAGAGAGAGAGAGACAGAGAGAGAGAGAGAGAGAGAGAGCGCACGCATGAGTGGGATAGGGGAAAAGAGAGAGGGAGACACTGAATCTGAAGCAGACTCTGGGCTCTGTACTGTCAGCACAGAGCCTGACATGGAGCTCGAACTCATGAACCATGAGATCATGACCCAAGCTGAAGTCAGATGCTTAACTGACTGAGCTACCCAGGTGCCCCTTTAAAAATTTTTTTTAATGTTTATTTATTTTTGAGAGAGAGAGAGAGACAGCATGAGTTGGGGAGGTCAGAGAGGGAGTGCAACAGCAAATATCAATACACTGAAAAGAAAGCCAATATCAGGGGCAACATATAAAAGTATTCAGTTAAGCAATCATTTTTTCGACTTGTAATTTTCTCATACTGGACATACTACTTTGACAAATTGAAAAAGATTTAAGGGTGCCTGGATGGCTCAGTCATTTAAGTGTCTGACTCTTGAGAGTCAGGTCATGATCTCATGCTTGTGAGATCAAGCCCTGTGTCAGGCTCCATGCTCAATGTGGAGCCTGCTGAAGATTCTGTCTCTCCCTCTGCCTCTACACTGCCTGCACACCCATGTGCACTCTCTCTCTCTCTCAAAAAAAAAAAAAGTAAAAGATTTACCATCCCTTATAGATGCTTAAAAAGCAAAACAAAACACCTTGGGTCAGAGAAACGTTATAAGAAAGCCACAGACAGTCTCTGGGCAACATAAAATAATTTACCATATACTAAAGCTAATGGATTTGACTTACTGAATATTCTCTTGGGTTACCCTAATTTCACAACCAATTTTAATAAGTTTCTTTTATCTTGTCTTCAATCCCGTGTGTGTGTGTGTGTGTGTGTGTGTGTGTGTGTGTGTGTCTGTTTAGAGAGAGAGCAAGCATGTGAGTGAAGGAGAGGGGCAGAGGGAGAGCAGAAAAGAATCTTAAGCCGGTTCTACGCTCGATCCCATGACCCTGGGTTTATAGCCTTAGCCGAAATCAAGTCAGACTCTGAATGGACTGAGCCACCCAGGTGCCCCAATCCCATTATATAGTTGAAGCAGTTTATCAAGAATGAGGATAGAAGCTGTTCTGAGAAGTACCTGCTACATGCGAAGACTGAAATTTGAACAGCTAAGAAAACTATAAAAACATACTTAGTTTGCTAAAGCTGCTACAACAAAGTACCACAAACTGGGTGGCTTAAAAAAAAACACCAGCTAAAGCTGCTACAACAAAGTACCACAAACTGGGTGGCTTAAAAAAAAAAACTGGAGAATACAAGTTCAAAATCAAGGTGTTACCAGGCCCAAGCTCATCTGACACCTGTAGGTGAGAATCCTTCCTTGCTTCTCCATAGCTTCTATTGGTTTGCTGTTATTGGCAGTCTTGGGTCTTTCTTGGCTTACAGATGCACCACTCCAGTTCCCTATCTTGACATGGTGTTCTCCCTGTGTCCTTCACATCATCTTCCCTCTTTGCCCAGATTTCCTTTTTTGATGAGAACACCACTTACATTGGACGAGGGACACCCTAAAGAAATCAATGTTACTTGGTTACCTCTGTACTCTATTCCCTAATAAGGTCACCTCTGGAGGTACTCAGATTTAGGATTTCAACATATCTTTCTGGGGAAGATACAACTTAACCCATAACCCATACCAACTAAAAATGTGTATCAAAACCAATGTTTGTTGCTACTGGGTAAATAGCAGTAAATAGCTCATCTGATCTTGAGGGTATCCTACTATTTTCATATGAGTGAAAATAAAGGAGCCTACATTAAGAGCAAGGTCTTCGGATCACATAGTCCTACTTTTGAATCTGGCCTTAGTACACTAACTATATGATATTAGGCAAGTTATTCAACTCCTTCATAGCACCGTTGACTATCCAATTAGACCAAGTATACAAAATGCTCATTATCACGGTGGCCAGTGGTATGTGAACAATAAATGACAGCTCTTCATAAATCATTAAGAAGATGATACATGTACTTTGTAGTACACATTAAATGGTTAAAAACTGTCAGTGAACAGAAAGGAGTAGGCACCTTTTGAAATTAGAAAAACATCTCTCTAGTTGAGTCACTCCCATAGGTTTCAGAAAGCTGGGGATGTCACTAAGTTGGCAAGTTCATTCATCTGTCACTCAGTGATCATTGACTAAAATGATTAGCTTCAGAAAGATCTTAGTTTTTTTTTTCCTATGCACTATCATCTTAAGAAAATAAAATGTAACTTCCAAGATAGTACAGTGTGTGTGAGTCAGACAAAAAGGGGAAATCTCAGCCAAGAAAGCTCTGCCAGTAACAAACTAAAGACCTTGGTTAAGACAAATACTTTTGGTTCACAACTCAACTGCAAATAAGACCTTAATTGATGAGTATGCTAGTAGCTGTTTATCACTCCTCATTGTCACAGGCTCTTTAGACAGTGCATTTTGGTCATGCCGCCTTCTTGGGGATAAATGAGTGTGTGGTAGAGAGCAAAGAAACAATGAGATCACACATTGAAGAGCATCCTACCAGGGCTAAGAGGAAAATCATCCTAGACCCTTAGGTGTGAAGGGACCATTCCTGATCATTTAGTCAAACCTCCCCACATCTTCCTTGACAAGGAAGTTTGGGGCTATGTTTAAGGTTATAGAAGAAATTGGTGTCAGAATCTGGTGCAGTACAACTTCTTTAGAGGAAGTAGGGTGGACAGGCTTTATTGTGATTCCCATGATCCCCACTTCCTGGTGTTTACGTCTTGTATCATCCCCAGCCCCTGAGTGTGGGCTGGTTGTATGGCTTGCTTCTAACCAACGTTATGTAGCAAAGATGATGAGATGTCAGTCCTGTGATTGTGTTCTATTATGTAATGGTCATTCAGTGTTATATGCCCTGCCTTTCTAGCAGACTCACTCTAGAGTTTTGCTCTCCTCACTGACTTTGAAGAAACAAGCTACCATGAGTCCTGCAGCCACAAGGAAATGAATTCTGCCAACATCCTGACTGAATTGGAAGTTGACCCTTCTTTTATTCCTACTTCAATATATCTGTAATCAGAGATGAAATGTTTGCAACTCTTTGCCCTTTTGTAGCTATCTATACAAATTGCCTAATTAGAGTTTTATTGCATTCCTATAGGATTCAGAAAGTAGGGAATATAGATAGAACTTGATTAGACTGGGTGGGATAATTTTTACAAAGAGGAAAAAACAATCAAATATTCCCTCACAAATGGTATTTTGATCCAAGATGACTTACTCTTGAATTTTCCTGTACAATTCACTTTATTAGTGTGGATTTGTATTTGAGTTGTCTTTAACATCTGACCAGGGAGTGAACACAAATTTGTCTTTGGACCCTAATAATTACTCTCCATCACATTATTCGTTGGAGAGACTGTGGCAATCAACAAATCAAATGGTACTATCTTCATAGGAAGCAATGTAATGAGTTTTATTTTCCATGGTTTCTTTTTTTTTATTTTATTTTATTAAAAAAAATTTTTTTTCAACGCTTATTTATTTTTGGGACAGAGAGAGACAGAGCATGAATGGGGGAGGGGCAGAGAGAGAGGGAGACACAGAATCGGAAACAGTCTCCAGGCTCTGAGCCATCAGCCCAGAGCCCGATGCGGGGCTCGAACTCCTGGACCGCGAGATCGTGACCTGGCTGAAGTCAGACGCTTAACCGACTGCGCCACCCAGGCACCCCTCCATGGTTTCTTAATAAAAGCAAATAATCACTGTGTCTACATTTTAAAATCTTCATTCACTGATTTAATGTAAGTTAGGGAGAATACTGAACTAGAAACTGGCCATATTTGGAAACTAATGCTGATTTTCAAGCCATCCTCATGGAAAATGTTTGACTTCTTGCTAATAAGAAAATTATCTAATTACACAATTCAAAATTAATGGTTATTGTGCAACAGGTGTCTTTCGCAACAACTGCAGAAAAGAAAGTTTCTAAAATTGAGGACAAGTAGCTAAGTATTATACATACTTAGGAAACTACAAAAAATTAATGTCTGTGGATTTAAAAAAAATCCACAAAATACAACAAAACCCCCTTTATGTCTCTCTGGGAATTTATGAAAGAAACAGGATTAATGGTATTAAAAAAAAATAAACTAGACATTGCTGGCAGTAAAGTCAACATGAAGAAAAAATTAAAAACAGAGACCATGCTATGTAAATCAGGGAGATAAGAGTGCTTTTATTCAGCACAGTACAGTTCCACTTATGTGGACTGGACTCTTCTTTCTGCTTTGGTCATTAAAATCCCTTTAAAATCCTCTGAACTCTCAAAAAATATTGTTTTGAGGGCGCCCCAGTGGCTAGGTTGGTTGAGCATCCAGCTTCAGCTCAGGTCATAACCTTGTGGTTTGTGAGTTTGAGCCCCGGGTGGGGCTCTCAGCTGTCAATGCAGAGCCTGCTTCAGATCCTCTGTCCCCCTCTCTCTGCCCCTCCCCCTCTCATGCACTCATGCTCTGTCTCTCTCTTTCTCTCTCTCTCTCAAAAATAAATGTTTATTTAAACAAACAAACATTGTTTTGTAACCCAAAACATCATCTCATCTGAAGTACTTCAGTCTTTCTCACACATTTTAGCTTCTAGTTGTATGCTGTTCTCTCGTCATTTGGTTCCCTGTGTCCCATCTTGGCCCATGCAGCCAGAGTGTAGACTTAAAGGCAGCGGCCATGCCTCACCTTGTACCATGCTCTCCTCAGAGCCACAATCATGCTTACCATCAGCAGTATGGAGAATGGTTAAGACCTCTGCATTTCCTTCAGTGATGCCTACCTACACTTGCTAGCCATATGACTTTGGGCAAGTTACTTCGTCTGTCTTCCTAAACCACAGTCTCCTTGACAATGACATCCTCAGCCTCCTGGTTGTGAGCAGATGAAGGAAAATAATTCACAACATGTGTTCTGCAGACCACCTGGTCCCCAGGAACCCCTAAGTAGATGGCAGCCCACTGCTACTCTTCCACACGTAGTTGCTGACTGCTGTAGATAATTCTAATCATCTACCATGTCCAGAAACAAAATGATGGTTCCAGTCTGAAATTAGGAAGTCACATATTTTATATATGCGGATGGGGTTTCCTTGTCTTAGGAATCTACTGAATTCATTGATATTGTTTCCTTCATCCACACTGTAATAACTCGGAATTCAGGATGGGTCTTATAAACAATTTTCTAAGTAGCCGAAAGATGTTTTGCCTTGTGATCTTAGATTCCATCAAATCCAGTGTAAATTTGATGGATTCTTTTAAAGGAAGATTTTAAAAAGAGAATTGAAGTGCTCACAAGCCTTCTCTTCTATGTTGCTTTCACGCTTTTAACTCTGCCCCATGAGCCCTTGCCTCAGAGTGCCATCATTATGATCCTTTTAACGCCTTAGACAAAGGAACACTGTTTCTCGGTCTTTCGTCGTTACAGACAAATGTTTTTCAAGCCACTTGACAACATTTCAACTTGATATTTGGTACTCTGGAGGCAGAACGCCACGGTTAGTAGAGCACTCTCATAATTAACATGTTTATTTGGTCACTACTGTCTTGAAAAGCCTTAATGATGTTGATGTATGTCCTAATTTTTTCCCAGAACATTTATGGATTTTGCCTGTTGCTCAAGCATAATTATTAATGACTCCTTTTATTCTCAGGAGTACCCTGGTTTGGATGACAAATGATGTGGATACCCCATGTGACGACTAAGGTAGGTCTGAAATTTTTGGCTTTAATACCTTGTATTTTAATTTTGTCTTTGTTATTCACAAACTTGGCTTTTAGTCAATCATTTGTATGGTCTTGGCAGTGTTCATTCCCTTCTATTTTTGCTGCATGCTGGTTATACAATGAAAAGCAAAACACACATGGCCTAGCTCATGAAGTTTACAGTGTAGTAGAGCTGCAGATATTCATTAATTATACATAAAAAAAATGTCACAGCTCCTCAGGAGAGGTACAAAATGCTACGGGTACCTATAAAATATAACACACGGGAGGTGGGGTGGAGCCTTACAGGCAATGGAAATACACCTGGATTATTTTCTGCCCCTAAGAGGATGTCATTTTAATATAGTGCTCACACTGTCACTGTGTTTGCCTTGCATTCGTTTACCATGGTGAGGGGACACTTCAGTACTAAGAGGCTCTTCTCAGGACAAGCATGAAGGAATAATTGTGTGTGTGTGTGTGTGTGTGTGTGTGTGTGTGTGTGTGTGTGTAAAGGGCAAAAGGCAGAAAGTTAATTCTTGGTTTCTATTTAAGTAGTAAAATGATGATGGGAGCAATAAAGAGCAAGGGAGAGAAGTGAAAAATAGCAATGTTTGGGATTACATATAATTTTGACATTTCTGGTTTGTTTTTCTCCTGGATTTCTTTTGGAACACTTTTTTAAGCATAGGGAAAAAATGCTCCAAGAATCTTGACTTGTGATGACAGAAAATGAAGCCCAGAGAAAGAAGGCACAGAACCCAGATTCAAACAGGGGAAGAAAAAAGTTAAAAGGTGCTCATAGCCATGCTGGCTCCCATAGTACCTGTCTCCTTCCTGAGATCTAGAATGTCAGCACCCCAAACAGATTGTGAGTTGGAAATTCTGGGTCTGCTCACCCAGTTCTGAATGAGCATAAATTCTCTGTGAGGGACACTTTAGACTACAAATATGAAAAATTTCTCCTCCGAAAGAACTGAGGGACCAGAAAGTCAGTATGGGAGAAAGTCTGCTTATGAACAGGGTTCCCAGTTACTGACAAAACACCAGGTGTGTTCATTTACTTCCAAGATCCTACATGATTAACTGGGCTGCTTTGTGTTTATCTGTTGCCTGAAGAGCCCATTTCCAGCACAAATAGGTCCTCAGAAAGACAGGAAATTAAACAATGGCTGTCTAAGTATACAGGGCCAAAGCCACACACACACACACACACACACACACACACACACACACACACACACACACACACACAGACTGTTCCATAGTGCCTGCATAGAGAATGTATAAATTATGATGATACATCTTAATCCCCAGGCTCTGCACTAATCCAGATAAATTTTAGATAAACGTCAACTTAGTGGTTGGCAAATATTTTATCTAGCCAAAGTTTTGCTAAATTGTAAAGACATAATCCTACTTAAAAACTTAGCAAATTCACCAGAGATTAGAAGTAAGACAGTGGCGGTAACGTGTTGATTTTTCACTTAATGATGTGTACTTAACGCATGTGTGTATTAATGTGTGTCTGATGTGTGTACACATCACATATGTAATTAATGCAAGTTGGTAGAGCAGACAGAGCTCTGACTTAGGGTTCAGAGACCAAGGTTTAAATCCTGGCAGTGTCATTTGTCACTGGTGTGTCCTTGGCAAATCTTTGAGCCACAGTTTTCTCATCTGTATAGTGGAGATACTGTGATGAAGTTTGGTATCTTCCCTGAGTTCTCAGAATTTAATAAGATAATACATGACAGTACTCAGTAATGCCTGGCATATAGTAAGTCATCTATAAATTGAAGTTGAATTGATTGTGTTTAGGTTCAAAATTCTCATAAATAATTGATGATACAATTGTGGGTTTATTGCTGGGTTTTCCATTCAGTTCCAGTGATCTTTGTGTCTATTTTTATGCCAGTACCATACTGTTTTGATTATTACAGCTTTATATTCTAACTTGAAGTCTGGAATTGTGTTAGCTCAACTTTTGTTTTTCTTTTTTCAAGGTTGCTTTGGTTATTCAGGGTCTCTCGGCTATTTGGTTCCATACAAATTTTAGGACTGTTTGTTGTAGCTCTGTGAAAAATGCTGTTGGTATTTTGATAGGGATTGCACTTAATGTATAGATTGCTTTGGGTAGCATAGACATTTTAACAATATTTGTTCTTCCAACCCATGAGCGTGGAATGTCTTTCCGTTTCTTTGTGTAATCTTCAATTTCTTTCATCAATGTTTTATCGTTTTCAGAGTACAGGTCTTTCACCTCTTTGATTAAGCTTATTCCTAGATATTTTATTGTCCTGTTGTATTGTTTTTGTTTGTATTTGTAAATGGGATTATTTTCTTAATCTCACTTTCTGCTTCTTCATTATTGGTGTATAAAATGCAACAGATTTCTGTACATTGATTTTGTATCCTGCGACTTGACTGAATTAATTTATCAGTTCTATTAGTTTTTTTGGTAGAGTATTTAGGGTTTTATATATATAGTATCATGTCATCTTCAAATAGTGAAAGTTTTACTTCTTCCTTACCAATTTGGATTCCTTTTATTTCTTTTTGTTGTCTGATTACTGTGGCTAGGACTTCTAGTACTGTGAAATGGATGGAGGTAGAGAGTATAATGCTAAGTGAAATAAGTCAGTCAGTGAAAGACAAATACCATATGATCTCTCTTGTATGTGGAATTTAAGAAACAAAACAACAAACAAAGGGGAAAAAAAGGAGGGAGAGAGAGAGAGAGAGAGAGAGAGAGAGAGGGACAGACAGACAGACCAAGAGACAGACCCTTAACTATAGAGAACAAACTGACGGTTATCTGAGGGGAAGTGTGTGTGTGTGGGGGGGGATGGGTGAAACAGGTAAAGGGGATTAAGGAGTGCACTTATGATGATGAACATGGAGTAATGTATGGAAGCCTTGAATCACTATACTGTATACCTGAAGCTAATATAACACTGTATGTTAACTATCTAAGAATTAAAATTAAAAACTTAATAAAAAATTCTCATATATAAACCAGATGAAAACTTAATATCTCCACATCATGGTTTTCTCATATTGAATGTGGTCCAACTGCTCTGATCACTTATCACAAGTTATTATAGAGATTAAGTAAGATACTATATAAGAAATCATCATGAAAACTACCAATGTCTTTACATCACTAAATTCTATTCCTGAGACCAATATTACACTCTATGTTAACTAAGTAGAATTCAAATAAAAACTTGAAACGAATAAACCAAGCTACCAATATCTTTACAAATATAAAGCATTACCCTTTTCTGTCCATTGTCTGTTTGAGTTTATAGCAACTTGTGTTATTTGCTTGTTTTCACTTAGCACAGATTCCCCAAATGAAGGAGATACATCCCATATGTCACCTTTTGTCTAATGCCAATATTCATTGATTCTGGTATTATTGTTTACTAACTGTGACCTTGAGTGAATTAAGCTCAATGTGCTCATTTTTTTTTAACCTTCAAAATGGGGACAATAAACCTACCTCAAGGGACTGTTACAGGAGTTCAGTGAGGGTTACCTGTCATGTTCAACAAGGACTTTGTTGACGCACCAGGTTGTGCATTCTCTCCTGCACATTCAGTACATTCAAGGCTGTCCCCTTGGACCCAACTGACCTGTGGATGATGCGCTGGCTCTGCAGGTAGTCCAGGGCCATGGCCAGCTCACAGATGAAGAGCTTCACGGTGTCTTCCTGGAAGCGGACATTCTGCTGCAGGTGATAACGCAGGTCCCCGCCCAGCAGGAGGTCCACTACCATGAACATGTCCTCCTCGTCTTGGAAGGAGTACCTGGAATAGAATTAGAAATGAAAGTGTATCGAATACATTTACACGCTAAAGAGGCCCAGAGGCAAATCACACCTCATAGGTCAGAACAGAGTGTTCTTGACCGAAGAGTTCAAGCTCTGGGAGCAGATGGTCTATCGCTAGCTCTGTGACCCTAGACCTTCAGTTTCCACATGTAAAAAGGGGAATAATAACAATATCTACCACATTGATCATAGTAAGGAACAAATATAACCTTTAATGTCTCCTGCCTGACATATAGTAAGCACTCAGTAACTATTAGCTTACAAAGCTATAAAGCCCAGGAAGTAAAGAAAACTCCACTCATCCACTTACCAGTAACAATCAGATCCTAACCACACTATTGCAGTAGGTCCATAAAATATGAATTACAAGGCGTCCTGGAACCATTCTCATTCCCATTTTTCCACACGATCAACTTCATTACCCAGCAACATTATAACAAATCATGTACCACATTAATGATAAGAAAAAGATATAAAAGGGCAATAAAAAAGTAAATGCATGGTACAAGGAAGTAATTCACTCAGTCTTTGGGATGGGGAGGTAAGGGAAAGCTTCTCAGCAGAAGTAAGACCTGAGTCACATTTTGAAGGATGGTGACAGTAATAACCACAAAATAAAGCCAGTGCCACTGATGTCTCCATTAAGTCACTTCCCTGGGGCAGGTGCTGAAGCCTTCTACAAGTGGTACCCCCAAAATGCTTCTACAAGTGGCACCCCCAAAATGGTCCCCAAAATGTTGGTCCTAAGCTCCTATTTTACAGATGAGGAAATCAAGGCCCAGTAATTTGCACAATGTCAAACACCTAATAATACATGGTAGAGGTGAAGAGTTCTCCGGGTACAAAAGTAAAATTTGACAGAGAAAAATAGCCCATATTAAGCACAGGCATGGGAAGGAAATAGTGTGAGTGGGGAAAAGAAAATAGTTTGGGTTTGCTTTAACAGCAGGTATGATGAGGCAGCTTGAGCCTAGAGAGGAACACACCGGGCAGATCCCATGACAGGTGCCTGTAAATGAGGCTGTAGGCGTCAGGATGACATTGAAGAGTTTTAAGCAGGACATAGAATCAGGCATGGACTTCACACTTGAAAGAGCATGGGGTGGGGAGTTCGAAAGAGGAAATGAGACACAGGAGAGGGGAACCGGCCTCTGCTGTTTGCAAAGAGCCTCTTGTAAAAATGCGTTCCTGCTGCTATGATTTGTTTAGTTTCCTTCAAAGCACAGACATGGTTTCTAGCCACAATAAAGCTCTCTGTATCAGCACTGTTTTGACATGTTTCTTTTGACATAATGTCACTGAGATCACATTTCCAAGTTTTATTTGAATCAAAGAAGTGCCTGCTAGCAGTGCCCAGGGATGCAGACTAATTCCTAGTGACAAATTCTTTGCTTAGGAAAGAAATGTAGAATATCAATCACTTGAAGAACCGTACTTAGTATTTTTTATTCTTCATAACATAATGATCATTGTGCTAAAGAAGGAGGGAACGTGCAAGGAAAAGAAACAAGAGAAACTCAGTGAAGCATTAATCTGAGGCAGTAACAATTCTAATGGAGACTAAAAGTCCCTCATGCTTACTGGTCCAATGAACAAAATTTTGTTTACCACCAAAGACTGATTCACAAGGAAGATGACAGAAATTAAGCCCTTGGGGAGGGAGTTTAGGCAGAAACACAGGAAGTGCTTTGTAAAAATCTGACAACGAATACTTTTTCATATTGTCTTTTGGAAATGATATTGTTTACCTCAGTGTCATGACTTGCTGGTCATCCCTGCTGTAGGTTTAATGAGCACCAGAAAAGATGCCTGGATCCCTGCCATCTGGTTCACACTGCTTCCCACTACACTACTACACATTGTATTTGTTGTGTTTTATAGGTCTTCCAGTAAGTAACGATGTGCTAATTAACATCTAATCGTGCCTGGGACCTGTTGCACCTTGGGCTGCTCTCAGTTAATGAAACAGAAATGATGATCCCTCATGGGATATGAGCAAGTCTGTTGGGTTAGGAGGCAAGTGGGGTAGGGGTGGTAAGGTGGGCGAGGCCTGGGTATCAAAAAAAGGAGAAGAGAGCACTAGCCATAAACATAACTAGATGCCAAGGGAAACAGCCTATATGGACAGGCTAGCACACAGGTCAGCTGTTGACTGTTCGGCTCCCCATGGGAGGCAGGTGGAGGTGAGAAACCGAGCGACATACCTAAGGACTCCTCTCCCATCACTCCGCTTAACTCTAAGTAGGGGCGATGATATTATTAAATTCGCCCTGATGAACAAACTGCTTTTACGGAGACTTGAGTTATTTTTATTTCAAGAACAGACTGATAAAGGTGCCAGGCATGGCGAGTTAGCAACAGTGTTCTACTGTGCAAGGGATTATTAATCAAAGAAAGAAGAAGCCCAGGCAAGAGGCAACATGCTTCCTTTGTCCAGTATGAATATAAATTTATTTAATCATGGGGTCAGTTTGGCTGTTAAAAATCATCTTTCTCGGGGCGCCTGGGTGGCTCAGTCGGTTAAGCCTCCGACTTCGGCTCAGGTCATGATCTCACAGTTCGTGAGTTCAAGCCCCGCGTCAGACTCTGTGCTGACAGCTCAGAGCCTGGAGCCTGCTTCGGATTCTGTGTCTCCTTCCCTCTCTCCCTCTCTCCCACTCGCACGTGCGCTCTCTCTCTCTCTCTCTCTCTCTCTCAAGAATAAAAATGTTAAAAAAATTTTTTAAAAAATCATGTTTCTCCTGCAGCATATGAGATCTGAAGCCCTTCAGACAGATCTTAAAAACTCTCAGAGAAAGGGAAGATAAGTATTTGATTTTCCAGAACCATATCCAGGAAAATAGGTGGGCATAATACAGTTTGGTGATAACTAGAATATGCAAGTTCATAGCGTAGTCTGGTATTTATTAATAAAAGAGTGAGAGCTTTCTTATGCCTTGCCCATTTATCACAGAGACTCGCTGTTGCATTTTTATGACTTTCATTTCTTAGCCGACAGCTCCAAAATTATTAAGTCTGGTCCCAATGAATGTGAAATGCCTTGCAGGGCACTCACTGGAATATGTAGCAGAAGGCTACCACCTAGTCAGCCCTGTTCCATCATGTTTGACCCAGACAGCTACAATAGCTCTTCCTAGGTCTTTCTGTACAACCTTTGACCTCCCCAATCCATTCTCTACACCCTAGTTCTATTTTTATGTCATGAGTCTTGCATCATCCCACCTCATAAAGCCCTTTCACCTCTTTCCATGGTCTCTAGGATCCTGCATGGTCTGTCTCGGTTTACTTTTTCAGACTTCTCTTTAGATCTTTCTCTTCCATTCCTCCCCTACTAGTTCATTCTCTCTTCAGCCTTAGAAGACTGTGATGTTGTGTGGCTCGCGCCTATCTTCATGATGTTGTCAGTGGCCTGGTTCTTTTCTCTTCATCTTTCACCCTCAGCCCAAGTGACACTTCTTGCAGAGACATTTCTGACACTCCATATTAAATCAGGTCCTCCTGTTATATACAATACCATATTCTTGTTCACAGAATTTAGCATAATTTGAAAATATTTTCTTGTATGCTTTTGAATTGAATGTCTTCATTCCCACAATGCCATCAGGATGCAGTCCTGCTTTTACCCATCCTTGACTCCTTAGTACCTGGACACTGCCTGAAATGTACCCTCTATAAATAGTTGTAGAGAAAAATAACAAGTTAATAAATGAACTGAAGAAAGGAAGGAGGTAAGGTTAAAAACACAAGTTTTGGGTGTGTCTGATATACATTCCCTAGGTTCTATTTTTAGAAATTAGCATGGTTACCAATTAAGTTCAAAGAAGTCACTCATATGCCTAAAGGTGTCTCATGGAAGCCATCTTGAGGTAAACTGGAATCTGAGCATTGGAAGAGATCTAAAATATTTCCAATGCAGTGTTTTTCAAATTGTGGCTTATAACCCATTAATGGGTTGTGAAATCAGTTCTGTGGGTTCTAACAAGCACTTTTTTTGAAGAAATAAAGTAGACTGTAAAGCATAGGAAAAAAATGTTGTTAACATGGACAGCTAAACATTGTCTATGAAACTTTTGTTTTTGTGAATATAATGTGCATCTCTGTGGGTATATCTACTGGGTTGTAATGAAAAATATATTTCTTTCTAGGGGTTGCAGTCAAAAAAGTTTGAAAAACGTGACCCTAGGAAACACTACTGCTTAAGGCCAAATCCCTATTCAGACTCTACCTGAGCAAGGGTCAGTTCTGCTAGCATTATCTAGAAAAGCAAGGGAAGTGAATTCCTGACATTTGTTATCACTTCTAAAAGTTCTCAGGTTTTGGAGAAAAAAAGATAGCGATTTATTCATCAAAGGAAGAATTAATTAAAAAAACAAAGAATACAGTTAGAAAATATGTGTCATTATGGTTGGGCTTAAATATCACATGTGAATTTGGAGCAAATCTATTAAACGAAACAAACTCAGAGAAGGTATCTGCACATTGGTAGTAATTTTACGTACCATGTGGCAAAGAGTATATTAGATATGATATTTGTAAAGTAATTAGCATAAAACATGGCACATAACATAGTAGTAAAGAACATGGCCCTGGGGCCAGACTGCTTGTGTCCAAATCCCAGGTCTTCCTCTTAATGTCTTTATAACTGGAACAAGTTAGGAAAGCCCTCACCATCCCCATGTATAATGGTACATACCTCATAGGGATATCGGGAAGATTAAGCGAGTTAATATATATTAAGTACTTAAAACAGTGCCTAGAAGATAGCTTGTAATGGGTAACTGTTAGCTCTTATTTTAATTACCTTTCTCTTTCCATCCATGAATATCAAATATAGCTCTGGTATGAAGCAGGTTAATTTTATGCAGCTGTTTCCTCTTATTTTATAAGAGGCAATTATATGAAGACATTTACTGCCAATGGTCTAAGCAACATGGTTCCCGTTAACTGAACTTTTACTATGTGTCTGATACCATGTTAGGTACTTTGTGTGTTAATACATTTAATTGTTACTACAAACATATGAGGTAAATAGTATCATTTCCCCATTTTTATTGATCCTAAGGAGTCACGTTTAATCCTCAAAAAAAAAAAAAATAGCAAACCAAATCCATCAACATACTAAAAAAATCCTACACCATGGCCAAATGAGATTAACACCTGGAAATCAATTAATATAATACAACATATTAATAAAATAAAGGACAAAGCATATGATGATCCCAATAAATACAGGAAAAGCATTTCACAAGATACAACACTGATTCATGATAAAAACTTTTAATGAACTTGAAATAAAAGAGAGCTTCCTTAATCTGATATAGGGCATCTGTGATAAAACCTACAGTGACCATGATACTTATTGGGAAAGACTGAATGCTTTACCTCTAGCATCAGAGGGAAAGCAAAATCATCTGCTGTCACTTCTATTTAGTGTAGTACTGGAAATTCTAGCCAGTGTAACTAGCTAAAAGAAAATAATAATAATAATAATAATAATAATAATAATAATAATAATAAATCAGTAAAAGACATCCATATCAGAAAGGAGGAAACAAAACTACTTTTAATCACATACAACATGATTCTGCATAGAAAATCATAAGGAAACCATGAAAAACTATTAGAAAAAATAAAATACGTAAGGTTGCAGAATACTAGATTGATATGCAAAAATCAATTATATTTTTCTAAATAAGCAATAAACAGTATGAAAATGAAATTAAGTACAACTGCATTCACAAAAGTTTCAAAAACAATAAAATGCTTTGGAATAAATTTAGGAAATTTTGTACAAGACTTTGCTTAGGAAAATTAAAGAGTTCTAAATAACTAAATACTCCATGTTCATGGATTGAAAGACTCAAATATTGCTAAGATTTCAGTTATGCCCAAATTGATCTATAGAATCAAGGTAATTCCTATCAAATTGCCACAAGCTTTTTCTTTTTGCATAAATTGACAAGCAGTTCCTAAAATTTACAAGGAACGGCAAAATATCTAGGATAGCCAAGATAATTTTGAAGAGGAAAAATCCAGAAGACTTTACCTTTCCAATTTCTAAATGTCCTATAAAGCTATACTTGTTAAGACAGTGTGGTACTGCTGTAGGATAGACATATAGGTCAATGGAACAGAATTATGAGTCGAGAGATAAAGTTTCATAGTCCATTGATTTTTGGCAAAAGTACTGGGAAAGGAGAGTTGGTTTAACAAATGGTGCTGGGACATTAAAAAATTAAAAAATTAAATGAATCCATCCATTAAAAAATTGATGAATTAGACATTACCACAGTTCAAAACTTTTGCACTTCAAAAGACACCATTAAGAAAATGAAAAGGCAAGCAACAGAGTAGGAGGAAAGATCTGCAAAATATATAACCAATAAAGAATTATATCCAGAATTTACAAAGGACTATTACAACTCAATAATAAGACAAGCCAATCAAAAAATGGGAAGAGACATGAACAGATATTTCACTAAGGAAAATACACATGAAAAGATGGTCAAAATCATTAGGAAGTAGAAAAATGGAAATTAAAATCACAAATGTCATGCCTATCTGAATGGCTACAATAAATAAGAGATGATAAGAAATGTTGGTTTAGGATGCAGAGAAAAGGGAACCCTCATATACCTCTGGTGAAATGTAAATGGTGCAATCACTTTGGAAGGCAGTTTGTGAGTCTCTCAAAAAGTTAAACATAGTACTACCATTTCACCTAGCAGCAATTCTACTCCAAGATATCTAAGCAAGAAAAGTAAAACATTTCCATGAAAAGACCTGTACACAAATATTTGTTGCAGCCTTATTTGGAATTGCCAAGAACTAGAGAAAAGCTAACTACTCATTAACTGGTGAATGGACAGACAAAATGAGGCATATTCATCCAGCGGAATAGATTTCCGCACTAATGAGGAATGAGCCACTAGCACATTCTATAACACGGGTGAGCCTCATGAACATAATGCTTTGTGAAAAGGAGCCTGGCACAAGAGATTACTTATTTGTAATGTCACTTACATGAAATTGCCAGAATGGGCCAATGTATAGATACTGAGAACAGATTAGTAACTGCCTGGGGCTCAGGGTGGGGCATGGGATTAACTCTAAATGGGTACAAGCAATCCTACTGGGAGGATGAAAAGATTCAGAAATCAATTTATAGCAATTATTGTACTACTCCCTAAAATTGATAAAGATCACTGAATGGTTCCCTTGAAATGAGTGAATTTTATGACATGTAAAATATACCTCAATAAAATTGTTACTTTTAAAAAGGACAGCGAGTACAGGAAAAAAGGATGATGGTGTAGAGAAGTTATATATTTGTTCAAGAATCACACATTAGCGGGGCGCCTGGGTGGCACAGTCGGTTGAGCGTCCGACTTCGGCCAGGTCACGATCTCGCGGTCCGTGGGTTCGAGCCCCGCGTCGGGCTCTGGGCTGATGGCTCAGAGCCTGGAGCCTGTTTCCGATTCTGTGTCTCCCTCTCTCTCTGCTCCTCCCCCATTCATGCTCTGTCTCTCTCTGTCCCAAAAATAAATAAATGTTGAAAAAAAATTAAAAAAAAAAAAAAAAAAAAGAATCACACGTTAGGAAATTGTGGAGGCAGGATTGCATCCAAATCCACACAATTAACACACATACTGTGTGAACAAGAACCAGTGAAGTTCACGAAACAAAAAGCAACCAAAGCTTACCATAAAATCCTGCCAGGGAATAGAATAATTATTTAAATGCCTTGAGGCGCCTGGGTGGCTCAGTCGGTTAAGCATCCAACTTCGGCTCAGGTCACGAGCTCTTGGTTTGTGAGTTCGAGACCCACATTGGGGCTATCTGTGCTGACAGCTTGGAGCCTGGAACCTGCTTCCGATTCTGTATCTCCCTCTCTCTCTGTCCCTCCCCTGCTCATGGTCAGTCTCTCTCTGTCTCTTAATAGTAAATAAACGTTAAAAAAAATGTAAATGCCCTTCGAGTCAACTTCCAGAATTCAATTTGTATGCCTCTTGGGTAGTCTCATTCCACTGGTGGGACGTTTGTGATCATTGGCCAGGCATCTCCATAGAAGAGTTTTTAAGAACCAATGTTGTCCTGTGCACCCAAATGATAGAACAATTAATCTGTGTTTTTTTAGACTCTGAAGGGAGTACTCACAGCAGGCTTTTCACAGTTTGGGAAGAGCATTAGCTTTTGTGAGAAGAGCTCCATCAGGAATGGGTCAAGTGGAGGTTAGGGTACACTGTCCCAGTCGTTAAGTATGGATCAGAATTTTAAAATGTGTCTTTGGAGCAATGGCCCATCCTATTTCTCCTCTTGTGGCTCTGTAGCAATTTTCCTAAGTGTATCTAGTGTGAAATTCAGGAAAAGAAATAAAACCAAACAGTATTATTTCACCTCATTCATTTGCCATGACAACACAGAAAGCCCAAAGTGTACACAAGCCTGATTTCAGTAGTTGACAGAAACCATACCCAGTTGTTGCTGTGTGTGTGTGTGTGTGTGTGTGTGTGTGTGTGTGTGCGCGCAACTGAAATGCCACAGCATGGATGACAGGCCGGGGTCAAGAAAGATTAATGGTTTGGATAACACTGGAACCAACTCGAGACAACAACGTAAATTCTCTCTGCTATAGATTTAGAGGAAGTGAATTTACAATCCAAATAAGTACAGACAACTTTTAGTCATTAAAGTATCAGAGTGAGAACACTTCCATCAAGGTTTGAGGAGAGTAATGGTGGGCAAGGACAGGAAAAATGGATGCTCTCTTATGCTCTGATGGAGGCCAATTTGGTGGAAGCTCCTGTGAAGACATCTTAGAGACATCTCTTCAAAACCAAAATGAAAAAAAAACAAAAAAATTCCACATGGTTTTTGACCCTGTACTTTCATTGCCAGGAACTTTGACTGTGGATACACTTGAAAAATCATAACACGATTTACTTACAGGAACACTCATTACAGCATATAAAATAAAAAACAATTTGCATGCCTGTCAGTAGGGAAGCAAGTGAATAAATCACGGTAAACTCATACTACAGATGGCGCAACAATTTAAAAAATGAGGCAGATCTATATATTCTGATCTGAAAAGATTTCTAAGATGTATTATGGCGACAAAGTGGGGAAAAGAGCAATGTTATACTACCATATGCATTATAGGGCAGATGCTTAGTGAACAGAAAAAGGATATATTTAAAAAAGGATTGACACAACCACAAAAGGAAAATAAAGATATTACACACATATGCTGGTATATGCAACTTCAGAAAAACCTAGCAGTAGGGGAAGAAGATTTGAAATTCATTTATAAAGTGATTTTTCTCTGGCTCATAAGTAGTCTTCTAAAGTTCTTCAAGGAAAAACCCACACCTTCCACATCTTCATCAAAACATCCATAAATGACCTCATCCACTCTTTATATGTTGTGTGTACAGTGTATCCAGGTTAAACACTCATGTATCTTAAATTTATAAACATGGGTAATTGGGAGTTTATGTAGATCTTTTAGGCAGTAGTTAGAATGAATCTGAGGGAACTACCTTCAAATAGCTATAATAAATACTCATGGAAACTTCCTTTTTAGTCCCAAGAAACTTCTATGTACATCTCAGGAGACATAAAGACTCTGGGTTTAGGTTCATCTCCCCTCTACCTCAGAATTTCTTGACTTCTTCTTGCCAAACATAAACGTTACCCCTCTGTGTTCCCCTCTCTGGACTTCTGCAGCAGTCTGCCATTTCTTTATAGAACACTCCAGAAACCTAAGTATAAATGGTTTCATTGTGTTATACTGTATTCTAACCATCAATATATTTTTTGGCCTGAATTTGTTATTTGGCTGAATAATTTGAAGAATTTGTGTTCTGCTCATCTCAGCTTCCATCAGCGACCTCTGGAATACAACTTGGCACAGAAGGAGCACTTGTTTAGTTAGCGGCCATTTTACAAATATTTATTATATCTTTACTTACACAAAGTGCTGAGAGTAAAGAACGAAACCAAGGAACATGGTTTCCCTCTCCTTAAAGCTAATGATCTATAAGAGATAAATAATATTTGCACAACAAATATGTAGTCATAAAATGTGGTAGAGGCCATGAAAGAAAAGTGCAGGATACTAGGATAGACGCTGACAGAGGACGTACTTTTGATTGATGGGCAGGGGGCGGGTGGGGTGTCAGGATAGCCTCAGACAATGTAACACACGTATTTGTCTGCTTGGAATCATAGATGACAGTCTCAAATAAAATGAGCGAAAATCAGCAAACATCTACAATTTACACAATGAAAAACATGGTGGATGATTTTTAAAAATCACACCCAACAGCTTGCAGATTATTTTCCTGATATTCTGGTATACTCGTGAATGTTCCTCAAGCCCTGACCTTTCTCTGGATAGAGCTTTGAATGCTACTTTGTGATCTGTCAGCTCATTTGTACTAGCTCTGGAGATGTTATTTATGAAGTTTCCCTAGGGAAATTTTGGCTATTATTATTTTCTACAGAATCTCTTGAGACAGTTACCTCAGAGAATGACATAGCCAGTAAACAGGCAAAGGGGAATAACACCATTTGCTACTTATATAAAAAGAAAGGCCAAGACACAAGTTCAGATGATAATGAGGAACAATTAAATCAGACTCTTACCTATAGAATTTATCAGGGATCCAAAGGGAAAAAAAATGATGCAAATTAAAACTTTTTGTGCTTCATGCAACCGATTTCATAGACAGTCAAGTGGGATGAGTTTGGGTCATCGATGGGATCACAAATGGCCACTTGTGATTCAGAGAGTGGCTGCAGAGGTCCTAACTGTGCTGAGAGGTCTAGGATGTGCTGAGTCACACATTCTGACTGGCTGTTTCCCAGAGGGGATGAAGTGGAGAGATGAAAAGTTCATCTGGCACAAGTTATTGTCTCTGCCTGTCTAGCCAGAAAAGCAATGTCTCCTCACTGACCAGGTTCCCTTGCCTCATAACTGCAGGGCAAGAGGAGGGCTTCTCGGCACTGCCACCCAACATGGAAATTCTTATTTGTGCCCTTCATGCCCTCCTTCTAGCCTCTCCATTTTCTTAAAGTTTATTTATTTGAGAGAGAGTGAGTGGGGGAAGGGCAGAGAGAGGGGGAGAGATTCAATCCCAAGCAGGCTCCGCACCACCAGCCAAAAGCCCAATGCGAGGCTTGAACTCATGAACCACAAGATCATGACCTGAACTGAAACTAAGAGTTGGATGCTTAACCGACTAAGCCACCCAGGCTCCCCCAGCCTCTCCATTTTTACTACTGCCCACTTGCCTTCACCTGACTAGTGTTTATAGTCTAACCAGACCAACTGCATCTTCAGAAATGTTTGGATCTTTCTGCCTCTACCTTCATCTCATGGGGCTTTTCTATCCATCTCTATTCTGATATCCAGCGGCTGGAACTCTACCAGAGAAGCAGGGAGGGGCATTATGTTGTTTTTTTTTTCTCAAACTGGAGAATATTCAGTTATAATGGGTGATTTTGTTCCACATCACCCATACCATTTATCAGGTTAAATGGCTCTTTAAATTTTTTAAATTGGTTTTAGAGTGCTAGAAGTCGTGATGAATATATAAATAATATTCTAATAAAATATTCTATATAAATTATATAATCTAATATTCTAATAAATATAACAAATATTCCATTAAAATATATTCTAATAAAATATAAGTTAACACTGAAGGTCTTAGAGAATTTGGGGGGTGGGATTTGGAGCCCAGATTTACCATCACTTTCTAGTTTTTTGTTTTGGGCAAGAAATCAAGAAATCTACTTCCAAAAATACACTTTTCACTTTATCAAACTTTGGTATAGTGAGGATACTGCCTTCAATTAAACTCCAATCTTGATTAAATATACCTGTATTAAAACAGCAGCAAGGGGCAACTGGGTGGCTCAGTCAGTTAAGCAACCAACTCATGATTTCGGCTCAGGTCATGATCTCCTGGTTCATGGGTTCGAGCCCCATGTTGGGCTCTGTGCTGTCAGTGTGGGATCCTCTATTTCCCTCTGCCCTCTCTCTATTCATGTTCTTTCTCTCAAAATAAATAAATACACTTTTGAAGACATACAAGAAATGAAAAGAGCAGAAAACTAACATCTATTATGTGCACTCTCAGGAGAACAACACAAAGCTGGATTCACTTTAAATTTATAACCACAGGTGTCACATGGCTACTTAGAAAATCTTATTCCAATCCTCTATTAATTTCAGACATTCATTCACCCGGCAACTTCTCTCCTCACAGTCTCCCATACTATGCCCAGTCCTCCTTCTCAGTTGATGACCTCACGGGTCACAGCCGGAATGACACAAGAACTCCTTCATCTGCCCACCAACAAATCTACCAGCCTACAAATCTGTACACTTACCTACTCTGCCTTCTCTCCTAGCACAGTGAAAGCAGTGCCCCACTTCTACCTAAGGCCAGCTCATTACCTGAGCCCCCCATCACAGCCAGCTCACCATCTTCAGGAGCTCACTCTGGCATTCCTCCCCATTCTTCCCCACATTATCCGTTCTTTCCTCCCAATGGGCTCCTACTCTGTGCCCAGACTTGTGTATGCACATCTAAAATGTGTGTGCGTGTGTATTTAACAATTAAAAATTTTAAATATATTTAACAATAATAATATCAATAAAAATAATATATAAATATGAAAAACATAAAATATTTATAAATAACAACATACAAATAAGAAAATAAATATAAAAAATGTTTAAAAAATCTATATTATAGTATCTGATGATATATACAAAAAGATAATAGAACATGACCAACGAGCACTTATTTTAATAGAACGTGAACAAGTAGGGCTTATTTTGAGAAGCTCATTTTCAGATTTGCAAATCAATTAATTTACTTCAGCACATCATAGAAATGATCTCAATAGAAAACACATTAGACAAATTATAGTAGATAAAAACTTCTAACAAACTAGGACTGAAAGAAAACTTCCTTATTGTGATGAACATTATCTACAAAGAGCCTAAAGCAAACATCATATGAAATCTTAGAATCTTGAAAACCCCCCATGAAATGAGGACAAACAGACAAGGATGTCTACTATATCCAACACTTCTCAATGCAAATGCAGTAAGTGTGAATATAAAAGTATCAAAATGGGAAAGGAAGAAGTTAAACTGTCATTATTAATTAATGACATGATTATAAATATGGAAAATCCATAAGAATATACAGCCTAATGATCAGAATTAGTAAGAGAATTTAGCAAGTTCACAAAGTCAGTATTAAAAATCAACTGTAGGAGGAGCCAAGATGGCAGAACAGCATGGAAGCTTTTTGTGTGTCTCGTGTCCATGAAATACAGACAGACCAACACTAAACCATCCTACACACCTAGAAGACGGATTGGAAGATTAACACAACAACCTGCACAAACTGAACCACAGAATTCAGCAGGTACATGACACGAAGAGCTGAACTTGGGGAGCAAGAAGCCATGAAAGGTAGGGAACGCCTTTTGCAGGCAGAGAGAGGATGGAGACTGGAGGGGGGAGCATACGGGAAAAGCACCCCTCCCCAAAAGCAGCTGGAGAGAAAGTGGAAAATTGGAAACAGCCGCAGGGACTAAACTAAAAAGGGAGAAAGGAGAGGGTTTAAATTCCATTAAGACTGTAAACAAGGGGCGCGCAAAGGCTGCAACTCCGCAGCTTGATAGGTGGTGGTGCTCTGGCAGGAAACGTGAACCCTCAGGAACAGAGCGGGGTCCAGAGGTTCTCGGGCCACATGGGGAAAAGTGGTTCCACTGCTGGAAGGACATTTGGTAGAGACTGTTGAAGCCACATGGTCCCAGCAGACCCCGGAAGGCAGCCACACTCGCTGGTACTGGGGCAAGGTTGTTAAGGGTGAAGCCTGGTGTCAGATGTGTGTTGTGATTTTCCATAATCCCTGAAACGCTGCTGCTACACTGTCTCACGATCTTTTTTTGGGGCAACCTGGCACCTAGCTGCAGTCTCGGGGCACCGGCAACAGCAGGGTCCAGTGGGTGTTCCTGGGTGCAGCCAACATTCGGCCATTGCTCAGTGAGGCCCTTCCACAGAGGGGCAGAACCAATCAAAGCTGCAGTCCTTTGGAAGTAAGGGGCTGGGTAAAAAGCGACAGCTGAGACAAAACTTGGGAGAGAGGTACTGCCTGGGGCCTGGGCACAGAGAGTGGAAAAGCAGGGAGGGGATGAGAGTTGAAGATGGAGGACCAGTGCGCGATTGCTGATCCGGGAGAACAGACTGGGTAGCTGGGTGGCACCATTTTCACCGCTCACTTGCATATGCACGTACTAGCACCACAACAATCCACCCCAGTAGGCTAGCAGCGCCATCTAGGGGACAGCAGAGCTGTTACACCGAGCCCCGTCCAACTGGGCCAACTTTGCTCTTCAAGAACACCATCTCACCGCTGGCTTAATTTATGGACTATAAAGAGCTACATGGACTGACCTCTAGGGGAAAATGAAGCAATTTCAGTCCTACTTCAATCTGTTAGCAGGTTCATCTATTCAACTTTTCTTTTTTCTTTTTTTTCTCTTTATCCTTTTTCTCTTTTACAATTCTTTTCTTTTTCTTGAATACAGAAAGAGAAAAGACTCATTTTTATTTTCAATTTTTATTAAAAATATCTGTCTTTAATTTTTATTACTATATTTTTTACATTTTTGTAAATTTTTTTCAAATTCTACTTTACTTCCATCATTGTATTTTAATCTACTTCCGTATACTCACCTTTTCAAGTTTTCAAACAGTTTCTTTTTTTCTTTATTTTTCTTTTTTTATCTTTCATTTCTTTTTCTTCAATGCAGAAAGAGAAAAACTTCATTTTTACTTTCAATTTCTTTTAAAAATATTTTTATTTAATTTTTATTACTTTTTTTTGCTTTTATGTAATTTTTTCAAATTCTATCTTACTCTCATTTTATTTCAGTCTACTACAGGGTATTCACTTTTCCAAATTTTCCAGTGATTTCTTTTTTCTTTTTTTCTCTTTTTCATTTCTTTTCTCTTTTCTTAAATACATAAAATGAAAAAATTCATACTTCTTTTTAATTTTTATTAAAAATATTTTTTGTTAATTTTTTCTACTATATTCTCTACTTTTGTGTATATTTTTTCAAATTCTATTTTACCCACATCATCTCATTTTAGTCTACTTTAGTGTATTCATTTTTTCAAATTCTCAAACGATTTCCTTTTTTTTTTCCCTCCCCCCTTTTATTTTTGTTTCTCTAATCTGTCAAACCACTTTTAACACCCAGACGAAAACACACCTAGGATCTAGCATCATCTCTTCAATTTTTGTGTGTGTGTGTTTTAATTTTTAATTTTAATATTTTTATTTTAATTTTTTTAATTTCAATTTTTCTACCTCATTAATTCCTTTTCTGCCTTCAAAATGACAAAATGAAGGAATTCACCCCAAAAGGAAGAGCAGAAAGAAACGACAGCCAGGGATTTAACCAACACAAATGCAAGCAAGATGTCTGAACCAGAATTTAGAATCACGATAATAAGAATAGTAGCTGAAGTCAAAAATAGATTAGAATCCCTTTCTGCAGAGATAAAAGAAGTAAAAAATAGCCAGAATGAAATTAAAAATGCTATAACTGAGCTGCAATCACGATGGATGCAGCGGTGGCAAGGATGGATGAGGCAGAACAGAGAATCCGCGATATAGAGGACAAACTTGTAGAGAATAAGGAAGCAGAAAAAAATAGGGAGATTAAGGCAAAAGAGCATGATTTTGGAATTAGAGAAATCAGTGACTCATTAAAAAGGAACAACATTAGAATAAGGAAGCAGAAAAAAATAGGGAGATTAAGGCAAAAGAGCATGATTTTGGAATTAGAGAAATCAGTGACTCATTAAAAAGGAACAACATTAGAATCATAAGGGTCCCAGAGGAGGAAGAGAGAGAAACAGGGGTAGAAGGGTTATGTGAGCAAATCATACCAGAAAACTTTCCTAACCTGGGGAAAGACACAGACCTCAAAATCCAGGAAGCACAGAGGACTCCCATTAGATTCAACAAAACCCGACCATCAACAAGGCATATCATAGTCAAATTCACAAAATACTCAGGCAAGGAGAGAATCATGAAAGCAGCAAGGGAAAAAAGTCCCTAACCTACGAGGGAAGACAGATCAGGTTTGCAGCAGACCTATCTACAGAAACTTGGCAGGCCAGAAAGGAGTGGCGGGATATAGTCAGTGTGCTGAATCAGAAAAATATGCAGCCAAGAATTCTTTATCCAGCAAGGCTGTCATTCAAAATAGAAGGAGAGATAAAAAGTTTCCAAGACAAACAAAAATTAAAGGAGTTTGTGACCACTAAACCAGCCCTGCAAGAAATTTTAAGGGGAACTCTCTGAGGGGAGAAAAGATGAAAAAATATATATATAAATAAATAGGCACCAAAAGCAACAAAAGATTAGAAAGGACCAGAGAACACCACCAGAAACTCCAACTCTACAAGCATCATAATGGCATTAAATTCATATCTTTCAGTACTCACTCTAAATGTTAATGGACTCAATGCTCCAATCAAAAGACATAGGGTAACAGAATGGATAAGAAAACAAGATCCATCTATATGCTGTTTACAAGAGACCCACTTTAGACCTAAAGACACCTACAGATTGAAAATAAGGGCATGGAGAACCATCTATCATGCTAATGGTCAACAAAAGAAAGCCGGAGTAGCCATACTTGTATCAGACAATCTAGACTTTAAAACAAAGACTGTATCAAGAGATGCAGAAGGGCATTATATCACAATCAAGGAGTCTATAGACCAAGAAGACCTAACAATTGTAAACATTTATGCGCCAAAAGTAGAAGTACCCAAATATATAAATCAATCACAAACATAAAGAAACTCATCGATAGTAATACCATAATAGTAGACTTCAACACCCCACTCACAGCAATGGACAGATCATGTAAGCAAAAAATCAACAAGGAAACAATGGCTTTGAATGACACATTGGACCAGATGGACTTAGCAGATATATTCAGAACATTTCATCCTAAAGCAGCAGAATATACATTCTTCTCCAGTGCACATGGAACGTTCTCCAGAATAGATCATATACTGGGACACAAATCAACCCTAAGTAAGTACAAAAATATTGAGATCATACTGTGCATATTTTCAGACCACAATGCTATGAAACTTGAAATCAACCACAAGAAAAAATTTGGAAAGGTAACAAATACTTGGAGACTGAAGAACATCCTACCAAAGAATGAATGGGCTAACCAAGCAGTTAAAGAGAAAATTAAAAAGTATATGGAAGTTAATGAAAATGATAGCAACCACAACCCAAAACCTCTGGGACACAGCAAAGGCGGTCATAAGAGAAAAGTATATAGCAATCCAGGACTTCCTAAAGAAGGAAGAAAGATCTCAGATACACAACCTAACCTTATGCCTTAAGGAGCTGGAAAAAGAACAGGAAATAAAACCCAAAACCAGCACAAGACAGGAAATAACAAATATTAGAGCAGAAATTAATGCTATTGAAACCAAAAAAAAAAAATACAGTAGAACAGATCAATGAAACCAGAAGCTGGTTCTTTGAAAGAATTAACAAAACTGATAAACCACTAGCCAGTTTGATCAAGAAGAAAAAGGAAAGGACCCAAATAAGTAAAATCAAGAATGAAAGAGGAGAGATCACAACCAACACAACAGAAATAAAAACAATAATAAGAGAATATTATGAGCAATTATATGCCAATAAAATGGGCAATCTAGAAGAAATGGACAAATTCCTAGAAACATATACACTACCAAAACTGAAACAGGAAGAAATAGAAAATTTGAACAGAACCAAAACCAGTAAGGAAATCAAATTAGTAATCAAAAATCTGCCAAAAAAACCAAGAGTCCAGGACCAGATGGCTTCACAGGGGAATTCTACCAAACATTTAAAGAAGAGTTAATACCTATTCTCTCGAAACTGTTCCAAAAAATAGAAATGGAAGGAAAACTTTCAAACTCTTTCTATGAAGCCAGCATTACCTTGATTCCAAAACCAGACAGAGACCCCACTAAAAAGGAGAACTATAGACCAATTTCCCTGATGAACATGGATGCAAAAATCCTCAACAAGATATTAGCCAACCGGATTCAACAATACATTAAAAAAATTATTCGCCACGACCAAGCAGGATTTATACCTGGGATACAGGGCTGGTTCATTATCTGCAAAACAATTCACGTGATTCATGACACCAATACAAGAAAGGACAAGAACCATATGATCCTCTCGATAGATGCAGAGAAAGCGTTTGACAAAATGCAGCACGCCTTCTTGATAAAAACCCTCAAGAAAGTAGGGATAGAAGGATCATACCTCGAGATCATAAAAGCCATATATGAATGACCCAATGCTAATATCATCCTCAGTGGGGAAAAACTGAGAGCTTTCCCCCTAAGGTCAGGAACAAGACAGGGATGTCCACTCTCACCACTGTTAATCAACATAGTATTGGAAGTCTTAGCCTCTGCAATCAGACAACACAAAGAAATAAAAGGCATCCAAATCAGCCAGAAGGAGGTCAAACTTTCACTCTTCACAGATGACATGATACTCTACATGGAAAACCCTAAAGATTCTACCAAAAAACTGCTAGAACTGATTCATGAATTCAGCAAAGTTGCAGGATATAAAATCAATGCACAGAAATCGGTTGCATTCCTATACACCAACAATGAAGCGACAGAAAGAGAAGTCAAGGAATCGATCCCATTTATAGTTTCACAAAAAAACATAAAATACCTAGGAATAAATCTAACCAAAGAGGTGAAAAATCTATACACTCAAAACTGTAGAAAGCTTATGAAAGAAATTGAAGAAGACACAAAGAAATGGAAAAAGATTCCATGCTCCTGGATACGAAGAACAAATATTGTTAAAATGTCGATAATACCCAAAGCAATCTACATATTCAATGCAGTCCCTATAACACCAGCATTCTTCACAGAGCTAGAACAAATAATCCTAAAATTTGTATGGAACCAGGAAAGACCCCGAATAGCCAAAGCAATCTTGAAAAAGAAAACCAAAGCAGGAGGCATCACAACCCCAGACTTCAAGCTATACTACAAAGCTGTAATCATCAGGACAGTATGGTAGTGGCACAAGAACAGACACTCAGATCAATGGAATAGAATAGAGATCCCAGAAATGGACCCACAATCGTATGGCCAACTAATCTTTGACAAAGCAGGAAAGAATATCCAGTGGAATAAAGACAGTCTCTTCAGCAAGTGGTGCTGAGAAAACTGGACAGCGACATGCAGAAAAATGAAACTGGACCACTTTCTTATACCATACACAAAAAGAAACGCAACATGAATGAAAGACCTCAATGTAAGACAGGAAGCCATCAAAAAACTCGAGGAGAAAGCAGGCAAAAACCTCTTTGATCTTGGCTGCAGCAACTTCTTACTCAACACGTCTCTGGAGGCAAGGGAAACAAAAGCAAAAAGGAACTACTGGGACCTCATCAAAATAAAAAGCTTCTGCACAGTGAAGGAAACAATCAGCAAAACTAAAAGGCAACTGACAGAATGGGAGAAGATATTTGCAAATGACATATCAGATAAAGGGTTAGTATCCAAAATCTATAAAGAATTTATCAAACTCAACACCCAAAAAACAAATAATCCAATGAAGAAATGGGCAGAAGACATGAATAGATACTTCTCTAAAGAAGACATCCAGATGGCCAACCAACACATGAAAAAATGCTCCACATCACTCATCATCAGGGAAATACAAATCAAAACCACAATGAGATACCACCTTACACCTGTCAGAATGGCTAACATGAACAACTCAGGAAACAACAGATGTTGGCAAGGATGTGGAGTCTTTTGCATTGTTGGTGGGAATGCAAGCTGGTGCAGCCACTCTGGATAACAGTATGGAGGTTCCTCAAAAAGCTAATAATAGAACTACCCTATGACCCAGCCATTGCACTACTAGGCATTTATCCAAGGGATACAGGGGTGCTGTTTTGAAGGGACACATGCACCCCCATGTTTATAGCAGCACTATCAACAATAGCCAAAGTATGGAAAGAGCCCAAATGTCCATTGATGGATGAATGGATAAAGAAGATGTGGTACATATATATGATGGAGTATTACTCGGCAATCACAAAGAAGGAAATTTTGCCATTTGCAACTATGTGGATGGAACTGGAGGGTATTATGCTAAGTGAAATTAGTCTGTCAGAGAAAGACAAAAAACATATGATTTCACTCATATGAGGACTTTAAGAGACAAAACAGATGAACATAAGGGAAGGGAAACAAAATTAATATAAAAACAGGGAGGGGAACAAAATAGAAGAGACTCATAAATATGGAGAACAAACTGAGGGTTGCTGGAGGGGTGGTGGGAGGGGGGGGGATGGGCTAAGTGAGTAAGGGGCATTAAGGAATCTACTCCTGAAATCATTGCTTCACTATATGCCAATTTGGATGTAAATTTTAAAAAATAAAAAATAAAGTTAAAAGAAAAGAAAAATCAACTGTATATTGCTAAACAAGGAACAAATTACTAGAAAATAAAATTTTGATAAGTAATTACCATTTGTAATCATATCAGAAATATGCATAGGTATAAATCTAAAGACAGATATGTTAGCTCTCTACAATAAAAAGTGAAACCCAGGAGAGAAATCAAGGGATACCTAAATATACAGGAAGATACATAGATATATATAAAATTTATGAAGGAAGGTTTAATTTTTTTAAAATTTTTTTCAATGTTTATTTAGAGTACTCTAAATATTTTAATTTTAATTATTTGTGTATTTAGAGAGAAACAGAGAGTGAGTAGAGAAGGGGCAGAGAGAGAGGGAGACAAAGAATCCAAAGCAGGCTCTAGGCTCTGAGCTGTCAACACAGAGACTGACGCGGGGCTGGAACCCACGAACCGTGAGATTGTGACTGGAGCCGAAGTCAGTCACTTAACCAACTGAGCCACCCAGGCGCGTTTAATATTTTAAAAAGACCTTAATTCTCTCTGAATTAGATTCAATGTAACCTGCTACAAATACCAGTACTTTTAAAATGCAAGTTGACAGGGGCCCCTGGGTGGCTCAGTCGGTTGAGCATCTGACTTCTGCTCAGGTCGTGATCTCACCGTCTGTGAGTTCGAGCCCTGTGTCGGGCTCTGTGCTGACAGCTCAGAGCTTGAAGCCTGCTTCGGATTCTGTGTCTCCCTCTCTCTCTGCCCCTCCCCCACTCATGCTCTGTCTCTCTCTCTTTTTGTCAAAAATAAATAAACATTAAAAAAATAAAATGCAAGTTCACAAGCTGATTATGAAATTTACATTGAATTACAAAGGGCCAACTCCAGTCAAGATAATCCAGAAGAATTATGTTACTGAATTCTGCTCCTTGTAGAAAGTTACAGTAATTAAGGTAGTGTGATAAATGTGTAAGTGTACACACTTAGTGTATTGATTAGTAGTAGTGTAGTGTATTGTAGTGATTAGTGTAGTGTATTGATTAGTAGATCAATAGAACAAAGTCTAGAAATCCATACATATTTGGTGGCTTGACTAGCAACAAATGTGTTATTGCAGTGCAATAAGAAAAGGAGAAAGTTTTCAGTGAATGGTGTTGGGTTAATTAGATTTCCTTATGGGGAAAAAGTGAATCTTGACCCTCGATGACAGATCTACATGTAAACGTTAAAACAACCATGCTACTACGAAACAGGGTAGAATATTGTCACCTTGGTATAGGCAAAGATTTCCTAAACAGGACACAGAAGGCACAACTGATGAGGAAAAGATGGATAAACTGTCTACACCACATTTAAATCCAAGCTTTTTGACTGCTAAAAAAAAATAATATCCTGGGGCGCCTGGGTGGCTCAGTTGGTTGAGCATCCGACTTCAGCTCAGGTCATGATCTCGCGGTCTGTGACTTAGAGCCCCGCATCAGGCTCTGTGTTGACAGCTCAGAGCCTGGAGTCTGCTTTGGATTCTGTGTCTCCCGCTCTCTGCTCCTGCCCTGCTCGTGCTCTGTCTCTCTCTCTGTCTCAAAAATAAATAAACATTAAAATAAAAAAAAATAATAATATCCTTACAGAGTTAAAGGTAAGGCATAGATTGGACAAAGAAATTATATTCAAAAATGGGCCACTGAGAAGAAAAGGCAACCAAGAGATGTACAAGACTTAAGCACTTTATAAAAGAGGCTTCCAAATGGCCAACAATCATATAAAAATGTGCCCAAAGTCCCAAGTCACCAGGGAAGTCCAAACTAAAACCACAACCAGATGACAGTACACATTTACTAGAACACTGTAGAGCAACTGACAATGCCAAATATTGGTAGGGTTTTATAGCAACCTGAATTACCATATATGGCTGATGTGTGTATAAATTGGAACTTCTTTTGAAAACCATTTGCCAGCAGAACCCCTATGAATCCTAGGATCCAATGATTTAATTCTTAGGTTTACATCCCCAAATATATGTACTTTTGCTTACCAAAAAATACAAACAAGAATGTTAATAGCAGGACTATTTGTAAAAGTCTCAAACTGGAAACCACTCAAATATCCATCACTACTGAGATGGATAAGTAAATTATGGGATATTCATACAATGGAGTATGATAGAGAAATCACAATACATTATTGCTACCCATGACGGTGTGGATGAATCTCAAAACACAACACAACCACTTTGCATCCCACCCTCCCCAAATAACATCACTCACTTCCTGTGTTCTCACCAAGCCACTCCCTCTGATCCTTTGTCCAATCATTTGGACTTGGCGGTTATCAAAGTCACAATATCTGTATCTTCCCAAGTTTGCAGTCTCCTTCCTTCCCAAGTTCTTTGTCTCCTTATTTCTGACCTCTCCACAGCACTTGAAATAGTGTGCACTCCTTCCTTTGTGAAACAGTCTCTAGATTCTAGGATGCCGCACTTGCCCTAGCTTCCAGGCTGTTCCTTCTCTGTCCGGTTGCCTGAGTCTTCTTTCTCCATCAGAACTATAAGGATGCTCTGGGTCTTTACTCCTTGGCCCTTTTCTTTTAGCTATTTAATTTCTCTCCACATATGCTCCCTTCAAGTCTTGGCTTAACTAGCATCTATAAGCCGATTTTCCCCATATTTGTGTTTTGTTGGACTTTTCCTTGGACCCTGGATGTCTCTTCTGAGCTTTGGACTTGCTGCCTGTTCCCGCAGCTCTACTTGGATGACTAAAAGGCAACTCAAAATTAACACAGCTAAAAGAGGTTTCTTGATTTTCACAATGAATCTGATTCTCCTCAGATCTCCCCATCTTAGTGGATGACACAATCATTCATCCAGTGGCTCAGGCCAACAATGTAGGAGTCATTATTTATTTTACTCTTTCTTTTAGCCAAGGATCAGGCATGTTTTCTGAGCAGGGCCAGTTGGACTCTCTCCCAGGACTTTGAACCTTGAGTGGGGGACACAAGGTTAGAAAATTGGTTGGAGCTGATTCATCTCAGCTGAGACAGCCTTGAGAGCCTGTCTGTTGGTTACTGCTGCCTAGCTTCCCAGAACTGCCTTTGTCCCTCATTTTCTGGAGACCTCTGCTTCTTCAGCTTTATGTCTGAGGCTGTAGACTACTCCATGTCCTCCCTCAAGTAAAATTTCTTTTTACTTGAAATTTTCTAATAGCTTCTTGTGTTGTCTGCAATAAACGAATCCTCTGCAATATTGATGAGTAAATGAGTAAGTGAATGTCTGCATTATAAAGACTCAGTTTCCTGCCTTTTGGTCCACCACTCAGTCATTCAACGACCATGTCTGCAACCATTACTGTGTACAGGCCACACAATTAACACTGTTCTCTGCTAAGCTCCTCTTCAGGGACTGCTGTCCCTTGTTCTCCAATTAGCCACGCTTGTCCGGGCCATACCCAAGGACACCTTTGTCCTGTGACAGCACCGGATAATACAGGGTAACCTCTCCTTTCTCAAGATCCTTAATTTAATCACATCCCTTCCTAAGATAACAAAGCTGGACACTAAGGTAAGAAGAGTTGATTTTAGCCAATGATAGACTATTGCAATTGGAATCCAATAGTGTGGACTGAACTCAACTCTGATGTGTACAGAAGTGACTGTGTTTGGAAGGGAGGATGAGGGCATGGAGAAGGGGTAAGCCAGGACCTGGTAGTCAGTGCAGTAACAGTTACAAAGAGCCAGGAACAGGGTTGGTCCATGTGAAACCCATCTGGGTTTGTTAACCTGCACTTATCAAAGTTAGGCTCCTCCCCTCCCACGGAGGCTGGGAGACAGGGGAGCCATCTTCTGGTGCTGGATGGAGCAAACTAAATTCTTGTGTCAGCTTTGCATTTTCTCAGGCAGACACTTTAAGGGGAGCTAATGCCATCCTAGGGATACAGTCCTGAGCTGTTAGAAATGGTGTTAGTGTTTTGTTCACGTCTTTATAGACCAAGGTCGAGGCCTAGTCAAGAAGATGGTGCAGAAGAGCCTGGATAGAATTTGGTCAAGAGGGAACTATTGTCACCAGGTAGACCCAATGTGATCAGAGGAGTCCTTTCAAGATGGACCTGACAGGCAGAGAGTTGCCGTTAGAGAGAGTGCGGAAGATGTTACGTGGCTGGCTTTGAAGGTGGAGGAAGGCGCCTGGAACCAATGAATTCAGGCAGCCTCAAAAAGCAGGAAAAGGGAAGAAAACACTCTTTTCTAGACCTCCAGAAGGAATATATCTCTGCAGACAGCTTCATGCTAGCCTAATGAGACTGATTTTGCATTTCTGACCTCCTCCCGAATTGTAAGATACTGAGTTTGTGGTTTTTAAGCTTTTTCATTTTCTTCTGAAATAGCTAAAATTCATTTACAGTGAAATGCACAGATATTAAGTATAGAATTTAATGAATATTTACAAATCTACACCCTGATCTAAGCAGCACCACAATAACGAGAACAGAATATTTTAACCACTCCCCAAGTTTCCCACATGTGACCTTCTTGTTAATCTCTGCAACCCATAGGTAATCATTGTTCTGATTAGTTTTGTTGTTTGTGAGCTTTCAGTGCAAGCAATGCAGGGCAAAAGAAAATAATGTCTTAATTATATTGTGAAAATAGCTTTAAGTCCATTTACTCCAATTCATGTTGTTTTAGTCACTAAGTTTATGGTAATTTGCTCCAGCAGCATTAGGAACCTAATACAGCAGTTATTTCTGCATAATGAAATATGGGTATTTATTATTTTATTTAGAATGTCTGTGTTCCCATATTTTATATAAAATATGTATTGTATATATTTTTTACTTTAAAAATTTTTAATGTTTATTTATTCTTTAAAAAAATTTTTTTAATGTTTTTATTTATTTTTGAGACAGAGAGAGACACAGCATGAATGGGGGAGGGGCAGAGAGAGAGCGAGACACAGAATCGGAAGCAGGCTCCAGGCTCTGAGCCATCAGCCCAGAGCCCGACGTGGGGCTCGAACTCGCAGACCGCGAGATCGTGACCTGAGCTGAAGTCGGATGCTTAACTGACTGAGCCACCCAGGCACACCTATGTTTATTTATTCTTGAGAGAGAAACCACGTGAGCAGGGGAGGGGGCAGAGAGGGAGGCAGAATCCAAAGCAGGTTCCAGGTTGTGAGCTGTCAGTGCAGAGCCCAACATGGGGCTTGAATTCTCGAACCACAAGATAATGACCTGAGCCAAAGTCGACGCTCAAGCAACTGAGCCACCCAGGCACCCTGTATTTTATATTTTTAAAAATTACTTAAATTTTAAAATTTAATTTTTAAATTTTAATTTTAAAAATTTAAAAAGTTTAGAACAAATCCAAAGACTTTCTAATGCCTAGGCTAGCTCACACTCAGGTACACATGTCTACTTAAATATCTTCTCTGGGGCACCTGGGTGGCTCAGTCAGTTGAGCGTCTGTCTGATCTGACTGTTGATCTCAGTTCAGGTCATGATCTCACAGTTTATGAGTTTGGGCCCCACATTGGGCCCCGTGCTGATAGTGTGGAGCCTGCTTGGGATTCTCTCTCTCTCTCTCTCTCTCTCTCTCTCTCTCTCTGCCCCTCCCAGCTTGCACTCTTTCTCAAAAACAAACAAACAAACAAACAAACAAACAAACACAGAATCTTCTCTGGCTATAGGGCTTGAGGGAACATTGCATTTGGGGTGGGACCTCACAGAGTTTTTGTTTGAAGTCCTCATTGTTTTTAAGTTTGTTTATTTATTTTTGAGAGAGAGCATGCACACCCAAGTATGAGCAGGGGAGGGGCAGAGAGAGGAAGAGAGGGAGAGAGAGAATCCCAAGCAGGCTCTGCCCTGTCAGTGTAGAGCCAGACGTGGGGCTTAAACTGTGAGATCATGACATGAGCCCAAATCAAGAGTAGGACACTTAACCAAATGAGCCACCCAGGAGCCCCTGAGTCCACATTTATGAAGCACCCAGTATGTGTGAAGTGCTTTATAGACATCTTCATAGCAGTACCTTCTGCCATGGCAATTGCTGTTGTTCCCAATTATGAGTGAGGAACTGAGCAAAATACATACTCTAAATGGGTCAGTTCACAGAGTTACCAAGTGGCAAAGTGAGGATTCAAACCCACGTCCCTCTGACTTCAGGACCTGTGCAGAACTTGAGATGGCCCTGATTACATATTTGTAAGTGTGCAGGAACTGGCAGTGGCATCACGGGATAGGAGCAAGAATGAGAAGCCTGGTTCCACCACTAAACTTCATTCATTCATTCATTCATTCACTCATTTATTCACTCCACAGATATTTGTGGAACACTTACTCTGTGTGAGGCATTATCATAGGGGATGGGGAATGAAGCAGTGAGCAAAATACACAAACCTACCTGCCTCATGGAGTTTGTATTCTTGTGGGATATGAAAGACACTCAACAAAATAAATTCCATTTCCTTCATATTTTGTAAGAGAGTCCTACAAGATGCCCACAGGGCATGGTATAGTGTAGCAGAAAGGGCTGGGTTTTCAAAGCCGAATTCCTGGGTTTGAGTCCTGGCTCTGCTAGTTTCTGGCTGTGTGACTCTGGGAAAATGACTCACCCTCTCTGAGCCTCAGTTTCTCTGGTGTAAGATGGGACTAATAATTGCTATGAGCCTAACCTGTTAGGATGAATAAATCAGACAATATAGGTAAAACTCTGAGTAGGAGAATGCCATTGACCTGGAAGCTCCTCTTGGTTCTGTGGCTCTGTAGGCTACCCTGAATTCTCCTAGTTTACGATTCTGTGAAGAAACACTGGTGCACAGTCATAAATAATGGAGGTTGGTTCCAGGGTGTCTGTTCATCTGGCTGTGTCCAGCTACTCACAGGACCCTTTTCACACTCCCGATACAGGTGGTCCTTTCTGCTCAAAACAGACTATCTTGTCTTCTAATTTCCTGAACCCACACGTGGGTCCCTTCTGTTCCCAAAGAACAAGAGACAAGGCTGAGGGGAGATTGGAGCCCCGAGGGACTGTGTGCAGCTGCAGGCTTAATCTCAATTAACAAAAGCCACCTGGGGGACAGGGCTCTGCCGGGCAGCACTGGGGCCCATTTGTTCGAAGGCTCTGGGTTGCCGGGGCTTTGTTAGCGGCCCTCAGGGAGGGACTCGCAGGAAGATTTTCTTTGCTTTTCCTGGATGCCAGCCCCTCCAGGCTGCCTTTTCCTTTATAACATGGCCTACATCTGATGATTGTGTTCCTGAGCAGGGTCAGGTCCGTGGGGCTGGGAAGGTTGAATTTTAGTTCAAAATGTGTTTTCACCCTTAACTCTGCTGCCCCAGCCCAGGACACACACACACACACACACACACACACACACACACCCCTCTTCTACTTAGTCCTTCATGCACTTCTCACATTGACATATTTATGTGCCATGTGATTAATATCAGCCTTTCACAGTTACTGGGAATGTGGGGTCGATCAGGGGCTCTGTCCACGAGTACTCACCACTGCACCCTCACACTATGGGTCTGTGTTACCATTAGGGTTGCCGAATTTGGTGAATAAAAATTCAAGATGCCCATTTAAAGTAGAAATTCAGAACATGAGTAATTTTCAGATAAAACAGGCACCATGCAATATTTGGGACATAGACTAAAGATGACTGGTTATTTATCTGAACTTCAAATCTAAGTGTGCATCCTGTATTTCATCTGGCAAACTCTAATTATAACTTGTTTGTGCTGCTTGATAAATACACCCATGAATGAGGGAATGAACGGGGCTAATGCAAGATCAAAAGCAAAAAAACAAATATAGACATTTTATTGGCAAGAACATGTTAGACGTGGTTGTTTCAAGGTGATAGCAATACTGGGGAATTTTCATTTTTCTACGTGATTTTGCTTTCTTCTAGTTGACTACAATGTGCAAAGTTTTCACCTATCACATATGTATGTATTTATACCTCTATATACACACACACAAACATACTCACGCACGCACACACACACATATAGCCAACTTCTTAACATTAGTGTAAAGCCTGCTTAAAAGAAACAGCTTGTATTTTTCCTCAGCCTGAAAACCAGAATTTTCTGAACACATCCCAGAGGTTGCAGGCACTTTGAGTATCCACTAGCAGATTTCTGAAAGCAATATTGAGTGGCCTACATAGCATATCAGTAAGATCGAGTACACGAGGGGTACGTAGGAATGAAAAAGTATTGCTGTTACATTATTAATCATACTGTGCTTTAGCCAATTTGCTCCTGAAGCTTTGGGGATGTAAAGATAAGTCTAGTTAAACCTAGGACACAAACTCTTGATTAAATTGCACATAATGGGGAATCTTTGGATATTTTTTTTCCCTTTGATTTGCAGCAGAAAGGTGGAAAACGAAACACACATAAGCTCTTACAGAGAATGAGACTTGTCCCTCCCTGACCACACACAGCTTCCTGTGATGTTTTGAGGCTGGGCACCTTTGAAATTTGCATGTTGGATGACCACAGTGGCCTGGCAGTGGTGGGCATGTCGCGAGTACTACACCTTAAGGGAGCAAGGATGGGGTGGGGGGACTCCCATTTGTGATGGGTCTACTCTTGTGCTGTGAATAGCCCTTTGTCTCCTTTTGTCCATAAAAACAACCCTATTACACACATTAACCCTGTCTCATAATTGACTTAAAAATGAGAAAGATTACTCCCAGGTCACACCTCCAGAAGCATTGCAAGGTGTTTAATAGTTGGAGAAAGAGTCACTTACGTTGGCTATGCTGTACTTACCAAGGCAGAAAGCCTTTATTAGAAGAAATAAATATTCTTTCTGAATATTTTCATCTCAGGATTTGAAAGATTAAAACTTTTTCTTCCATATGTTAAGGAAGCCCCCTCTAGGTTTCCAGTTCTGAAAGTGGTGGAATTAAGGTGGGGAGTGATTTCTTCTCTCCCCTATCACTATTTTTTTAAGTTTATTTATTTATTTTGAGAGAGAGCGCGCATGCATATGAGCTGGGGAGGGGGCAGAGAGAGAGAGAGAATAAGAGAGAATCCCCAGCAGGCTCTGTGTTGTGAGCCCAGAGACCAATGTGAGGCTTGATCCCACGAACCATGAAATCATGACCTGAGCTGAAATCAAGAGTTGAACATTCAACCGACTGAGCCACCCAGGCATCCCTCTCCTATATCACTATTAATGTTACCTGATGTTCTGCAGAGATTCAGTGTGGGAAAAAGGGAAGACAAGGCTATACCCCATGTTATCCCCAAGCCAGCATGTGTGGAGATCAGAGTGTCTCCTGGAATGACACCATGTTAGTAAACAGCAAAATCTGTAAACCTTGCCCAGCTTCAAGTCTCCTAACACCCCTTATAAAAAAATTGGGAATAAACTGAAATCCATTTTGCCTACTCAGTGAGGAGAGATAGGCCTGAAAGGGAGAAATGCTAAGTATGTCCTTCTGAAGAGTTCCTGGTCTTAAAAGGAGAAAGTTAGTTGGCTGGACTTTGGAAGAAGGAAAATGTGACTTTGAACAAAGCAAGGATGTGAATTGAGAGCACCTCATCATTCTCAGGGAAGAGAGAGGGGGAGAAACAGGCAATCTGCTAATTGCTAAGGGTGGGGACGAAAGAGCTGTGTCCATGTGCCTCTGTGTGGCAGCGTTGTGAATAGGCCACTCTAAGCTACTGATTAAATCCACTGAGCGTGGGTCAAAATTCGACTCCACCACATCTGAGTACTGCATGAACTCAAGGGACCTATTTCCAATTCACACAAAACCATCTTCTTTGCAACTATGGTGTAGAGTCTTTGAGCAAATTGTATATCAAGTGAACTGTATCAATTAAAGATGGAGGGAGACAGGTTTTATTCCTCCAGAGAAATGTCCTTAAACACACAGTGACATTTCAATTATTCTCCCATTAGTATTCTCTGAATAAAGACTTTTTTTTTTTGCCTTTGCTAGTAGAAACTGCTCGGTATGCATATTTAAATAACTGCCACACTGAATTAGCTTTAAGAACAGTTTCTTAACATAATGGATGCATTAAAATGTAGAGAAAAGTAAGAGAGCCACATACAGACCTCCACGCATAAGAAAAGAGCAGGGAGTAAGAGACACTGCCAGATTCTAGCCATTTTCTGAGCCTTGGATTAATGTCCTGGCTTTAGGATCACAGTCTAGCCACTGATCTAAGTTAGCTCTACCTCTGTTAAAAGCTATTTGGCAAGAATGGCAGTGCCTGTCCTGATTCTGCTCAGGAAGGATGCTCTAAGGAAACCATTTCTACTCCCAGTCATTGTAAAGAAAAAGTGGTTTTTGTCCAAGTTCTGAAGATCAACCTCACACCAGCCATTGATGACAGTTAGTAGCCACAGTCACTGCCCCACAATTAATGAGGGAAGAGTATCTACTGAATGACAAGACATCTGAACTCATTCTTTGTCTGCCTATTTAGCTACAGTGTTTTGAAAAGTACGCTATCCTCCAGGCCAAGGGGAACTGTGACAAATAAACCAAGCAGTATTTATTGGTGACAGTAAAACAACAATTTGTTTCATTATAGTATCAAATAAGTCAAGGAGAACCAAAGCCCTCAAGGAAGAGCCTACCAAAGATTTTGCAAATGCACACCTAGAAATCAGGACAGGTTTCCAGAACAATGTTTGGGGTGAAGGTGGGAGTATCTCCATTGCAAGATCCCATACAAACACTTACCACAAATTAACCAGGAAAGGATGCTCCAGACCCTGCATGATCTGGAGCTCCTTGAAGACATTTCTCACTTCGTTGCGTTCCACACACTTTTGTTTATTCATGTATTTCATTGCGTACATCTTCTTGGTATCATTCTTCTGCACAATGCAGACCTAATGGTGCAAACCAGAGTGAGAAGGTGGTCAGGGCGTTGACAGATCATGGCTGCAAGAGACAGAACAAGACCTGTTGGGTGGCATGGCCTGGAGGCCTTATCACTTGCAAATACTCTGATGCTCAAGTTGCCACTGAGCTCTGATTTCGGAGTAAAAAAATTCATTTTCTTCCCCTATGCCAGGTCAATTCTTGAATCTCTGTTTTCTCAAAGGAGTCTGCCTGTTTTTGGCTCTTGGGGTTTTGTTTAGACAGCATTTTGGAGAAAACGGCCGCTTCTTTGCCAGGAATCTGCCAACAGCAAATGACATCCGCACTCTGCTTTGAGTGACTGTAATGGGCATGGCTAAACTACCAAGCTGAACAATACTGTGTGAAGAATTTCTCTTTAACCATACTTGATATAACCTAAAAGGACTTAAAGCACTTGGAAAATAGGGAACACGACATCCATATTTTCAAAATTCTTTTAGAGGTTCTGTATGTCTGGTAAAGTGGACAGCAGATGATTTTAAAATGCAAGCTCAATATTAATAAGAAATATTCTCGAAGTATGTCTCCACCAAGAAACTAATGATCAGGACTTGAATCTAGAACATTCTTGCAAAAATAATTAGCTTGGTGGGGCGCCTGGGTGGGTCACTGCAGCATCTGACTTCAGCTCAGGTCATGATCTCATGGCATGTGGGTTTGAGCCCTGTGTCGGGCTCTGTGCTGATGGACAGCTTAGAGCCTTGAGCCTGTTTCAGATTCTGTGTCTTCCTCTCTCTGTCCGTCCCCTGCTCACACCCTGGGTCTCTCTCAAAAAAAAAATTAAACATTAAAAAAATTTTTTTTAATTAGACTAGATCTATCTTTCATGGTCTAATTTTGAGAATAAAAACATTGGATACCTGAGGAAAAAACAGAAACGGGACAGCTTCTTTTCCACATAAGATTTAACTCTTACATTGAGAAGATAACTATTACTGAAGATACTGATACAGTTGGCCACTGAGTCCAAAAGTTTACTGTCCTCCTTATCGTGGAGACAAAGTCTTAAAATCTAGTGAGAGTCAATGGGCATGACGATGAAATAATTCTAAGAACAACTGGTGTTCATTATATCACACACCTCAAACTGTAGTGACAATTTTATAACAACCTCTCTGAATTATCGTTCCTCAGGGTCCCAGTCACTGGATAATCTGAATATTCTCAGACTCTGTTCCCTGAGGCATATAACCCTGCCAGTGGTTAATCATTATGGTTCTCACCTTTCCAAAACTGCCTTTCCCAATGGCTCGCAAAATTTCAAAGTGGTCAAAGTTGACTGTAAAACAAAAAGAAGAACAATGTGAGGGATTATTAGTTGCTTTTTGATCACTAATAAATAATAAAGATTTGGCGAAACTGAAGTATCTTGTTTCAACCAGCATTCCACATGATCTTAAAATGCCCATTCATTCAATAAATATTTCTTAAACAAGTATTATTTATTAATCACAGTGCTCAGTACTGGGGGATATAGTAATGGCAAAGTAAAAATCGAATCTCTACCTTTATGGAGCCTGTAGTCTAGTAAGGACTCCATAGAGAGAGAGATGCTCGCAGCCTAAATAGTCATAAATTAATGGACAATTAAAACTCCCCCTGAACATTAAGGAGAGGTGTGGTGGAGCTCTAAGAGCATGTAACAGTGGATTTCACATAGGGGGTAAGGTCAGGAGGAATACCGCTGAACACTGACGATTACAGAGAGATCTGGTCCTTTATGAAGGTGGCTCTCCTCAGCATTGTAAAAATCTCTTTGCCTATTTTCTCATAACAATCACTCTGTTGTACCTAAATGATTTCTTTTTTGCCAAGAAGGATACTATTACGAGTTTATAGAATGAGCCGATTCCCAAGGCACAAATATCTTAACAGATTCCCAAGAATATGTGTGCAGGGTTTCACTGAATGGTGCTTTGAAGTTGCCATTTGAGCTTCTAGAAGTCAGAAGCAGATGTTTGTTTACATGTAGTGTGGTCTCTTGGTCAGTGCTCATGAAATTCTCAGTGATAAGAACAGCAAAGTACAGGTTCTCTCAGAAAAGTGACAACCTTTGGTTCCCTGACCTGTCGATCTTCAGGAAATGTTTCATGGTTTTTGAAATAAGGATTTAGAGGAGTAAAATTCCAAATGAGGGATTTTAAGAGTTTATTCAGAGAAGATTGCAAAACTCTAGAAGTTACCATTCTTCTCTTTAAAAAGACTATTTTGTCTGCTTTTCCAAAAATAATTACATTAGCTACTCCCGAAGGAAAAAAATATGGGTAAGGGGGAACTCTTAAGGTCTTACCAAGCTTTCTGAGGGTTGAAATGTTTGAATGTGACTTAATCATTTCTTCTCCTGAACTCCCAAATCACTTTATTTCTACTGCACAACCCATTCAATCATGTGAGGCAGCATGTATTACAAATAACCTTGAATTCAAACACAATATAACAATGTCATTTGTAGGGAGGGACTGAACTCTATTTTCTCAGCTATTGAAATGAGACTGATCCTCTTAGACAAGAAAAACATACCTTCTACCCAGAAAGTGTTAATAAAGTTGTTTACTTAAAGCTAGTCAAGTGAATGGCTTAATTTCCAAAATTCCTGTAGTTTGAATTTCTTTCATCCACTAGATTATAAACTCTATGAGAGCAGAGATGGTAGGTCCTTTTGTCCATCCTGGTTTCCTAGCAACTCAGAAAATTTCTGGCTTGAGGTAGTTGGAAGCCAAACTCTTTGCACTTCCCACAAAGCCTCACAAGGTGATGTGCACACGGTTGGTTCTCAGCAAATAAATCCAACGAAGTTGTAAAGGCACACAAGAACCTCAAAACAAGTGCTTCTTGTAAATAGAAGCAGCATGAGCATGAGGGTCTTCCAAGGAAGTGGTTTTTAATGGGGTCAAGCCCCATTAATGAGTTATGAAATAAATTTAGTCGTAATGAGAAGCATCCAAAATTTAAACAAAGTAAAACAGGTTAGAAATGTCTCCAACGCAGCAAGAGTAGTGTTGCTTTAGGGGCACCTGGGTGGCTCAGCCGTTTAAGCATCCAGCTTTGGCTCAGGTCATGATCTCACAGTTCGTGAGTTCGAGCCCCACATCTTAATCCCCATCACCTTTTTCACCCATTCACAACCTCCCCTCTGGTAACCATGAGTTTGTTCTCTATAGTTAAGAGTCTGTTTCTTGGTTTGTTTCTCTCTCTTTTTTTTTTCCCCTCTGTTCATTTGTTTTGTTTCTTAAATTCCACATATGAGTGAAATCATATGGTATTTATCTTTTTCTGACTTATTTTACTTAGCATTATGCTCTCTAGCCCCATCCACATCGTTGCAAATGGCAAGATTTCAGTCCTTTTCATGGCTGAATAATATTTTAATACACACACACACACACACACACACACACACACACACACCACATCTTCTTTATCCATTCATCTATCAATGGGCACTTGAGTTGCTTCCATAATTTAGGGATTGGAAATAAAGCTGTAATAAACATAGGGGTGCATGTATCCCTTTGAATTAGTGTTTTCATATTCTTTCACCTCTTTGGTTAATTTTTTTCTTACTATTTTGTTATTTTTGTTACAATTGTAGTGGGATTGTTGTTTCCTTTTCATATCTCTTTCTGCTGCTTCATTATTAGTGTACAGAAATGCAATGGATTTCTGTACATTGATTTTTGCATCCTGCGATCTTACTGAATTCATTTATCATTTCCAGTAGATTTTTTGGTGGAACCTTTAGGGTTTTCTATATATAGATAACATCATGTCATCTGCAAATAGTCCAAGTTTTACTTCCTTATTTTGGATGCCTTTTATTTCTCATTCTTTTCTGATTGCTGTGGCTAGGACTTCCAGTTCTACGTTGAATAAAAGTGGTGAGGGTGGACATCTGTGTTTTGTTCCTGACCTTCGAGGATAAGCTCTCGGTTTTTCCCCATTGAGGATGATATTTGCTGTGGGTTTCTCATAGAAGGCCTTGATTATGTTCAGGTATGTTCCCTGTAAACCTAATTTGTTGAGCGTGTTTTCATGAATGGATGTTGTTCTTGGTCAAATGTTTTTTTCTGCATCTGTTGAAATGACCATATGGATTTTATTCTTTCTCTTACGGATGTGATATATCACATTGATTTGTGAATACTGAACCCCCTTCGTATCCAGGTACTAAATCCTACTTGATTGTGGTGAATGATTTTCTTAAAGACATCGTTGGATTTGGTTTGCTAATATTTTGTTGAACACACATTACATCGGTGTTCATCAGCAATACTGGCCTGTAGTTCTCTTTTTTTTTGTTGTGTTTTTATCTGGCTTTGGAATCAGGGTAATGCTGGAACTCACTTACTGCCCCTTCTTGAATGTCCAGCAATAGGAGGGAAGCTGATTGAAAAGGCAGTGAGACCTCATAAATTCAGGCAAAATGAGAAAGAGATGAAGTCAAAATTATGGGTTATTTTGTCAACAGAAACCCATTTGTATTACAGGCATATAGGATGTGCCACAGGGACTGGGTATCAAGTACCACATCCACTGTATGCTTAAACCTTTGATCACCGTGTATAGTATCAACCAGCAGATTATTTATGACCACAGGACAAAATAGGCCTACAGCCTCTTTGTATTGCCTACGAGCTAAGATTGGTTTTATATTTTTAAAGGATGATAAAAAAAAAACAATAAAGAATATGCAACCACATAAAAATCTGTAACATTTACTAGATGGCCCTTGCAGAAAAGTGTGCCAGCCCCTGAGATGAAGAATATGGTCTCTGGAAACGGACTGCCTGCGTTCAAATCCTACCTCCTATGTTTCATAGTTGTATAATCTTGGCGGTTTACTTCTGTGTTCTGTTTCTTCATCTGTGAAATGGGTATGAAAATAATGTGCGTCTCATCGGGTTTAGAGGAAGATGAAATGAGTTCCCATACACAAAGTACTTAGACTATCAATTTGAATTAATCACTTTGACTAGTATTTCTACTACTACTTCTTAGGGGCGAGCATAATTCAGACTCCCAACCAACGCTACCTTACATTGCTGTCATAGCACATGAATATTATGAGTCAGCATGAAAAAACTGGCAACTGTCAGTGTCATTTCTACATATTTTGGGTTTTTGTAGTCAGTAGTGTGGTATTCCTGCAGTGTTTCCTCAGTTGCCACAGTTAACCTTTGCTGTCATGTTGTTGTGTGTTGTCCTTGTATCACGTTTTACAACTTTGTTCCTGATTCATGAAGGAGATCTCGTGCCAAGAAGACAGAGAGGTGCTCTAGGGGTACTGTTAGACCCTGGGTCTCTGTGGGGCCTTGAAGGCAGCCGTTGGGTGTGGAGAGAGGCAGAGCCTGGTTCTCACTTCACTCACAGACCTGGCCTATGGGATGTGGCCTGTGGAAGAACAGACAGGCAGAAGAGCTGGAACCTTCAATACCTTTCTTATCTGCTTCCAAGTTGTGTGTTCACACATGAATGCTCACCCTGGTCTTAGCAAACATCTTGACAGTGCAGTGTCCTTGATGTTGTCTGGAGGGGTGTCACATTAACCGATAGAGTTGAATGGGCCCTCATGTTATGATATCACTTCAAATAGTTTTAAAAATACCAAGTATCGTAAAAAGGCTCATTCTCGAGTTTTTCTCTGGGGTAGGTGCACATACTCCACAAATCAACCAGATACAGAAATTCTCTATGCATGAGGGATCTGTTTATGTATGGCTTGGTATGCATGTCATTTTTATGTCTCATTTTAGCCTCACAGCGACTTTTCAGCCTACAGAGCTAGAGATGCTTCGGCTCAGAGAGATGAAATACCTTGCAATTGTAACTAGTGTAGTGACTAATGATCCTGGGATTAGGTTCTCAAGACAGAAAGTAGGATGGAACCTTGTTTAGCCAAAACTACACACAGAGCACCTGTGTGGCTCAGTTGGTTAAGTGTCAGACTCTTCATTTCAGCTTGGGTCATGATCTCATGAGTTTGTGAGTTTGAGATCCACATTGGGCTCTGTGCTGACAGTGTGGAGCCTGCTTGGGATTCTCTCTCTCCCTCTTTCTCTGCCCCTCCCCTGCTCCCACTCTTTCTCTTTCTCAAAATATAAATAAACTTAAAAAAAAACTACACATGAAAATCCTCTAGAAAGGTATCACTTTAAAAACCAAGGGAGTCTTTCAAAAAGTCCAACACAGTTTTGTTTCTCTTGTGTGAGCACTGAATGAAGTTGATGAATTGCCTTCAGGGGCTCTTGTATGGAAAACATTTAAACACTAAAATCACATTCCGTTCATTGGCAGACTCACACTTACTAAAGTCACGTAGAAAGTAAGACCAGTTGAGGGGACAGCTGGTTGACTGTTGTCACAAAGCCACACCCGATGGTTGAGTGCAGGAATGGGCAGAATCGACCACCTGAGTCTGCCCAGTGGCTGTCACATACACTACGTAGATGCCTTTCTGATCCTGGACCTGGGCTCTCGGCTACTATTTCTATAGTTATCTTGTGTTGTTGCTGTTACTGTGACTCGACCCATCCAGAGGCAGAGTCGGGGGAGCAAGGTGAGATTTCTTTGTCTCTGCTTTTAGAATCACGTAGGTCAAGTCAGCTTGCCCCAAATCTTCCCCTAAACATAAGGGGAAACTCTGCTCACTGCAGAGTCCAGTGCCTGACGCTTTTTCTTTTCTTTGTTCTACTTCTCTTACCATTCCCCAGCCTCAACATTCTGTGCGGTAAACAGTGTTGAAGCAAAGCAAAGGGGAAGCTCTTTTTGGAGTTTGTTATACAGGCCTGACACTGGGAATTTGGGAGAATAGAAGGTAAAGCAGAAACCCCTCCTTTTTTTTTTTTTAATTTAGGTAAAACTATTTGGAAACTTTTTTACTTTTGCCATTAAAAAAGTGTTTACAGCCTAAGTAAACACCAAATCATGAACATATGTACAACTATTGAGAACTGCACTTGTTGGTGTTTATGTAGATCTTTCTATTGATGAGGGAACAAGGACACCAGCTATGGGTTCCCATCTGTAAAATGGTCCTAATTACACTTGACTCACAGGTGGTTTTGGAGATGAGCTGCTATAAACCAGAAATTTAATGTCCAGCTCCCTGAAAACTAAAAATTACAAATGATAAAGTACAATTTTTCAAAGAAAATTGAGACTTCTTCCTATTCTGAATTTTTAGTTGCATTCCCAGAAGGCAGCCTCTTTTAACGAATTCAATGTATCCTTTAAGAGAGTTTTTCTTCATATATGTGTTCCCTTTTGACAGCTATAGCAACATACTATCATTCCTATAGGAGCATAGATTATAAGCTCTTTCTGTATAATTATATTCTTTCTGTTCATTCATCCATCACACAGAGATCTATATCTAATTATTTTAAACAGCTCTTTTGTATGACATTGTGTAGAATGTCCCATGAAATATTTAGCCTTTTGATGGCAATTCGAAGATGGTTTAATTCTCAGCTGTTACCTACAATACTACCGCAAACATCCTTGGTCAGCTTTTGAGCGAAGGTTTGTAAGCTTGCTTCATGAAAGCATAAATGGTGTAACAAAGAGTATGTGAATTTTCCAATTTAATAGACACTGTAAACTGGCCCTTCAAAGCTGTTGCACCATAATATGTAAGAATGCCATTCTGTCCACTGCCTCCCAGTGCTATCACACCCACAGTCTTTGACCTGATGAGTGAAAGGAAGCTGAATTATTGATCGACTTTATGTTTCTTTAATGATCAGGAAAGCCCTGTATCTTTGTATTTTTTCAGAGGACTGTCTATTCATAGATTTTTGCCAATTTTTAATAAGTCATTAGTCTTTTTGCTTTGCAAGTTATGCTTAAAATGTTACATAAAGTATCTCATTAGCAAATGGAGGTAGACAAAGGCTCATGCCTACCCTTTTAAGACAGTCCCAGCAAAGTGGGAAAGAAGTTAAAGTCTCTTCTCCAGAAGCTATAGTTTTGTTAGCAGGTCAAACTGACAAATCTCAATTGAGCATCTGGGTACCCAGGGCTCCGCTAAGCCCTCAGAAAAACAAAAGGAGCTTGAGAGTAAGTCACAGTCTCAGGAAACAGAGTATGGCTCGCTCAGCAGCATTCATGAAAACACAAAACCTGTGTAATCAAACGCCCCTTGCCTCATTTGTAATTTATCTTACTATAGTATCTTTGAAAAAAATTTTTTAATGTTTATTTATTTCTAGAAAGAGACAGAGCATGAGTGGGATAGAGGCAGAGAGAGAGGGAGACAGAATCAGAAGCAGGCTCCAGGCTTTGAGCTGTCAGCACAGAGCCTGACGTGGGGCTTGATCCCACAAACTGCAGGATCGTGACCTGAGCTGAAGTCAGATGCCCAACCGACTGAGCCACCCAGGCGCCCCCTTCTATGGTACCTTTGGAACTCACTCTTTGATCTTCCTGGAATTAGATGGGTATAAATAAATAAATATATAGGCAAATAGGTAGACAAATGAAAGCAATCCAGTGTTGATGTTTGGTGTAGAAAGAGACTCTGTGGACCTTGAGAGAGGGAGAGAATATTGTGGCAGTTTTGCTGCTTGGTTTTTAATGGATACTTTGATCAAAGATTTAAAAAAAATGATGTGATGGGGCCCCTGGGTAGCTCAGTTGGTTAGGTGTCTGACTCTTGATTTTGGCTTAGGTCATGATCTCATGATTTGTGGGATCAAGCCCCTGCCTGGGATTCTCTCTCTGCCTCTCCCTCTACCCCTGCCCTTGCTCATGCTCTGTGTTTCTCAAAATAAAGAAGTAAACAGTTAAAAAAAATGATTGGAGTCAGAACTGCACTGGAATCTAGCTCTACCACTTACAGGATGAATGGAATTAGGACATTTACCGGAAATTTCTGAACTTCAATTTTTTGTTCACAGATTATTTTGTATTTTTAAAATTTTTTTTAAAGTTTATTTCTTTTGAGAGAGAGAGTGAGTGCAAGTGGAAAGGGGGAAAGAGAGAGAGGAAGAGAGAATCCCAAGCAGGACCTGCACCACCAGCACAGAGCCCTCAAACTCATGATCTATGATGAGATCCTAACCTGAACCAAAGTTGGACACTTAACCGACTGAGCCACCCAGGTGCCCCAAGAAGATTATTTTAAAACATTTTTTTTTTTACATTTTTTATTTTTTGAGAGAGAGAGAAAGAGAGTGTGAGCGGGGTAGGGGCAGAGAGAGAGAGGGAGACACAGAATCCAAAGCAGGCTCTAGGCTTCGAGCTGTCAGCACAGGGCCCGATGCGGGGCTCAAACCCACGAACTGTGAGATCATGACCTGAGCCGAAGTTGGACCCTCAACCGACTGAGCCACCCAGGTACCCTGAAGAAGATTATGTTTTATAGAAAGTGAATATGCTTTTGGTATCAAAAAATATAGGATTAAGTAGACAGAAGTAAGTAGAAAGAAGAAAAACAATTTAAAGATAACCTTGATTGATATTTTGATTCATTTTTCTATCTTTTGAGAACGTTTACTTTTATCAAAGTTAGGTATCTCTCTATTTTTTTTTCTACACAGTTTGAGCAGTCCCACAGTCTAAAGGTTTATTATAAAACATGGGTTATATTCTATTTTTTTAACGTTTATTTTTGAGAGAGAGAGAGAGAGAGAGAGAGAGAGAGAGAGAGAGAGAGACAGCATGAGCAGGGAAAGGGGCAGAGAGAGAGGGAGAGAGAGAATCCCAAGCAGAGTCATGCTCAGTGCAGAGCCCAGCACAGGGTTCCATCCCACCACCCTGCAATCATGACCTGGGCCAAAAATCAAGAGATGCCTGACTCGCTGAGCCACTCAGGTGACCCTAAAACACTGATTTTAGTCCTATGACACCCTTGTCTCACTTTCTAATTTCTCCTGGCCAAGAAGCTAACACTCACACCTCTTGTAGCTAATAAATTTGCTAGTTCCTACCATATATTCTAAATAGTATGATTTTTTTGTCTTTTCAGTTTTAGCCATTACTTATTAAATCTCCAAGATTTAGCTCACTTTTCTACTCTTAGGGTCTCATCCCAACATGAGCCCATCTTTCCAATGTAGCTGTATTTGATAGAATAATTTTTTTTCAACGTTTATTTTTTGGGGGACAGAGAGAGACAGAGCATAAACGGGGGAGGGGCAGAGAGAGAGGGAGACACAGAATTGGAAACAGGCTCCAGGCTCTGGGCCATCAGCCCAGAGCCTGACACGGGGCTCGAACTCACGGACCGCGAGATCGTGACCTGGCTGAAGTCGGACGCTTAACCGACTGCGCCACCCAGGCGCCCCTAGAATAATTTCAATTAAATCAGCATTCAGTATTCCATTATTATGAGTCTGGCAATGGCATAGGTCCTTGCATCATAGAGTAAACTATGATTAGTTTTCCTTTCTCGTACAATTTTTATGTTCGCTGCAGTTAATAACAGTCTTGTGTATACATGTGCTCAATTTCCTGTATCCTTTTTCCTAATTCAATTTTGAACTCTTCTCTAATTGTCTTAAATTCCCCTTCCTGAAAATGTGCCTCCCAGAGCCCTCTGGCCCAATTGCTTCTGGATCTTTTTTGCTTTATACTTTTCACCCTGGATTCCCCTTGACCATCACCCAGGGATGGATTTGATTCACTCCTTTTTAGTGATGGATTCCCTGCTTCTTTCCTGCACTGTCTTCCTTGTTTTACTTCTTTGTGTTTGTGGAATACATCCCCCAATAGCTTTGTAAGAAAGATTGCAGGGAGGTTAATTTTTGAAGACTAGAATACATGAAAACTATTTTTATTCTGCTTATACTCAATTGAGAGTTTGAGCATTGAATTCTAGGTTGGAAATTATCCTCCTTTAGAATTTTGAAGGCATTGCTCTCCTTAATTTCTAGCTTTATGTGTCACTGCTGAAAAGTCTAAAGTTATTTTGATGCCTGATCCTTTGATGCAACAGTTTTCTTTCTGGAAACTTACAGGATTGTGTATTCGTGTTGAATGTTTTGAAAGTTCATGATGATACAGCTTTTTTTTATCCATTGTGCTGGGCATTGAATTGGCTCATTCATTCTTGACACATGTGTCCTTAAATTTGGGGCTTTTCTTTTTTTCTTTAAATTAAGTAGGATGGTATCCTTCCTTCTTTCCCTCTTTTTGAACCTTCTATTATTTAGAAACTAGAACTCCTAGACTGGCCTTTAAATTTTCTTTTGTTTACCCTGCTTTTTTCTAGCTCTGTCTGTTGACTCATTCTGGAAAATTTCCTTAAATTTATCTTCTAAACCTCCTTTGAATCTCTCCACTCATGCTGTAAGTTTTTTTCCCCTAAAGCTAGTTTTTGCTCTCTGAATGTTGCTTCTTTGGTATCCTATTTTTTTCTATTAAAAAAATAGTTGTTATATTTTAACATCTCTCTGACACTTTTCCTTAAGTTGGGTTTTTATCTCTCCTATTAGAAGTCTTTCTCATGTGTTTGAAAACCCTTGGTTATCTGCTCGTATTTAAGTGTGGAGACTTAAACTCCTGTTTGGAAATGCTGAGCATGTGAGTGGGTCTTGTCAACAGTAAGCTTCACTCTAGAGAGCTCTGGCTAGGATGCTGAGTTAAAAAAAAAACCCTATGTTGATAACTGTAGATCTTCTTTCTTAGGTTGGCCAAAATCTCCGGGCGGGGTGGGGGAGGGACAAAAATCCTCTATTATCCTCTTGTCTGGAAGGTGAGCCTCCAGCTGCCAGTGTTATCAGAGCCAATGCTGAGGACCTGAGCACGCAGTATGTGGTCATGTACCTGCCTATTCCCTCCATTTTCCACAAGGCACCCCTGCCCTGGGTATTCTGGGTCTCCCCAGTTAGGAGACCCTCTTTCCCAGAGGATAAACCACAGTGTGGCATGGAGAGAACTAGTATTTTTCTTTTTCTTTTCCTTTTGACAAAGTGGTAGAAGGGACAGGATTGATTTTTACACAGCTATCCAAACATCTTCCTTATTTTAGTCTTCCTGCTTCACCTGTCCTTCCAGAGGCACACAGCACTTCCGGTTCTTGGGGGATGGAAGGAATGTGCTTGACTCATCATCTTACCCTGGAAGCCTTGCTTGTGTTTGTTTCTCATCCATAAGGTAGATTTAATGACAACTACCACACAGGGCTACCATGGGGATTAAATGAGAGAATGTATACTGGGAATATATCAAGACTATAGTAGGCACTCAATAAACAAAAGCACTCCTCCCTTCCCCCACCCTCCCTCCAAAAAAAAGAACTTAACATTAGCAGCCAGAGACAGCCATCTCTCCTTACCACTTACTGGCTTGGTGACTTTGGCTAGTGTTTTTTTAAAACCATTTTTAGACTCGTATTCTTATCCAAATAAGGGGATGATGATTGCTTTCTCACGCACATCTCAAAATTACTTTGAGAGTCAACTTACAAGAGGATGAGCAAGTACTGTGCAAATGCCAAACATGGTCCTTGGGCTTTGGAGGCAGACAGAGCAGGGTGAGGATTCAGCTGTGCCTCTTCCTAGATATTCGAACATGGGCAGGTTTTCTAACCTTGCTGAGTTTCACTTCTCTGCTCTGCACATCATGGTGGTGATACTTTGCCCTCAATCTGTGATAAGCTAAGACAAGTACCACACTGGGAAAGCACTCAAGCACTGGTCTCTCTAACCCACCTGGCAGTTGCCTGTCTCTCTGACTTTGCTCTAAGTTTCCTGTACTCAAAGTTCCCTATGAACCTTCTACCCCAAGAGCATTATGAGTTGCTGAATACGAAAGTAACCACATTCTTAGATGTGAGGGGATGGCATGGGCTCCTTTGGTGAATACATGGGCCCTTTCCCAGGAAAGAAAATAATGAAAATATACAAACTAATCTTGGTATAAATTACAGGGTTCCTCAGAATGCTATTTGTAGATCCCATGTTAACAGGTCTCTTTAAAATTAAAGAGTTTACCATATTGTAAACCAGAATCCTAAGATAAAATGCTACCTAGAAACCCCCGTCACAAGTCTAATGATAATCTGCTAGCACTTTCCAACGCTTAGTATATGAAGCAATATAGACATTTTACCTGCCTTCTTTCATATAATCCTTATGAGCCCCAAAACTCAAATAAAGCACTGAGACTTCAGGAGAGTAGGTAACTTGCTCAGGCTCATAGAGCTAGTGACAAATCATGGTTATTGGTTAGAAATTGAGGAATCCCAAAATGATAGATTGAAGTTATTACCTTAGTACCTCAGAACGTGACCTTATTTGAGAATGCTGTTGTTGTAAATATAATTGATTAAATTAAGATGAGGTTATATGGAATTCAGTAAGGATTCAGTGGGCCCTTAATCCAATATGACTGGTGTCCTCGTAAGAAGAGAGAAGTTTGCACAGAGACAGAGAGATCACATGAGGTAGAGATTGGAGTGATGCTACTGGAAACATGAACTAGGCAGGAAGTATGCTCCCCTGGACAATTCAGTGGGCCGTGGCCCTGCCAGTACCTTGACTTAAGACTTCTAGCATCTAGAACTGTGGGAATGTCTTCTGTTTGTAGCACTTGTTACAGTAGTCCTGGAAACTAGTAATGGGAAACTAATTTGGAGCTTATGACTCCAAAATTGAAGCTCGTTAACACTAGACAGCGGCACGTGCTTTCCATGTGCATCTCAAAACACAGGAAGAGAAAATGTGATGACATGTTAAGACCGGATAAAGACTGGCTAATTCTAACTCCAATTACATATTCCAAGAACATGATGAATAGATGGAAGTGTGCTCTGACTATTCAAGAAGTAAATTTGAGAAGTTCGTTGAGCAGAGCCAGAGAACAGTTGTTGAGATCCTTGAAGAGAGAGTTCTGTAATGCCCTGGGGGCTCCCTGGTGCACAGGGCTCGAACTCATGAACCATGAGATCATGACCTGAGCGGAAATCAAGGGTTGTACACTAAACCGACTGAGCCACCCAGGTGCCCCAAATGATCCTGGTCTTTAAAACCACCCACTCCTTCAGTATGGATAAGCAAAAGCTTTGCCATGTCCAGCAGTGATGTATGGGTTAAGGACACAGGCTCATAGTTGTGAGATGACTACAGGGCTCCTTCTCAAAAGTATTCTGAAGAGAACAGAAGGCTCATTCTCTACCATCATGTAAGGGTAAATGCGACCGCATGTGGTAGATACCTGTAATGGTTGAACTCAAAGAGTTATCTCTGAGCCAATCCACTCCTAGATATATACACCAAAGAACTGAAAGTAGGGACTTATACACCAGTGTTCTTGCAGCATTATCCACAGTAACCCAGAGGTGGAAATAACCTAAGTGCGCATCAACACAAAAATGGATAAGCAAAATGCGGTATACATGTACTATGGAATACAGCCACAAAAAGTGACAGATGATGTTCTAACACATGCTGCAAGACAGATGAAGACCTTATGCTAAGTGAAATGAGCCAGGTTCAAAATGACAAATATTGCATGAGAGGGAGGGGGCATGGTGGGAATTACTATTTGATGGGTACAGAGTTTCCATTTGGGATAATTTAAAAAATTCTATGATAGCGGTGATGGCTGCACATACTATGAATGTACTTAATGCCACCAAATTCTATACTTAAAAATGTTTAGAATGACAAATTTTATGTAACATATATTTTTCCACAGTTAAAAAATGCTAATGGGCACCTGGGTGGCTCAGTTGGTTGGGTATCCAACTCCTGATTTTGGCTCAGGTCATGATCTCACAGTCATGAGACTGAACTCCACTTCTGGCTCTGCACCCTACCACAGGGCAGGCCTACCCCTCTGTGGTAGGGTGCAGAGCCTGCCTGGGATTCTTCTCTCTCTCCTTCTCTCTCTGCCTCTCCCTTGCTCATGCGCTCTCTCTCTCTCTCTCTCTCTCTCTCTCTCTCTCAAAAAAAAAAAAAAAAAGATGAATAAACCTAAAAAAAAATGTTTTAAAAAGTCAGCTTTCAGCAAATGGTGCAGAATCCTCCACACTTCATTCAAGTGACTATTTATTACATAATATTCATACTTACTGTTAATACTGTCTAAACAGAACAAAACTGGTTACTGTATTATTTTATATAATGACTTAATACTCCAAAATAAGGAATATGTTTCTTTATTACTACCACCCAAATAATTTTCAAGATTGAAAAATTATTCAACATGACATGGAGGGCCTGGGTGGCTCAGTAGTTTAAGCGTCTGGCTTCAGCTCAGGTCATGATCTGACAGTCTGTGAGTTCGAGCCCCGCATTGGGCTCTGTGCTGACAGGTCAGAGCCTGGAGCCTGCTTCGAATTCTGTGTCTCCCTCTCTCTGCCCCTCCCCTGCTCATGTTCTCTCTTTCTCTCTCAAAAATAAACATTAAAAATTTTTTTTAAATTATTCAGCATCACAAAAAAAGCTACTGAACTCTAAGAGAATTCCTTTCTATGTTAGTACTTCACTATGTTTAAAACTGTACATTTAAATAAATTATAATATGCCCATGTTGTAGGATTTCATGTATACTAAATTACACTTTAAAGAAATCAACACATTTTATGAAACTGGGATAAACTACTCATGATGTAAGTGAAAATGAAGGTACAGAACTATATAGTACATCATCCCAAATATATCAGAAGTAAGAAAGACAAGACTATTACAATGTATTCATTCATTCAACAGGGAGGTACTGAGTATATAAAAGTGAACAAAACAGACAAAAATCCCTATCCTCATGAAGTTTGTGTGTGTGTGTGTGTGTGTGTGTGTGTGTGTTAAGTGAGAGGAAAAAACAATTAAGAAAGCAAATAAGTCAATGAAAATAAGAAGTATGAAGGAAAGTGTAGTGGCCAAGAGGAATTGAGGGATACTAGAAAGGATGCAGGATGGAGATTGCCAAGGGAAAGTCCCCCAAAATATTAGCAGTGTTATCAATGGGCTGAGGCATTGTGGGTAATTTTTTCTTCCTAATTTTATTTTCCAAGATTTCTGTACCTCAGATGTGCTAATTTTATAGCTATAAAACTCACTATTAAACATACATTTCCTAAGAATAGCTGCAGTTAAGTTCATCTACCTTTATAGAAGATAATCCCCACAAACTGTTAACCATGAGGATTATTGGGACCATAGTCTCGAGTGTAAACCCACCAAGAAAAGGAAGCAAGCCAGTTCTAGATCCCAATTAGGAACATGGGAATTAAAGAAATTCTTCCTAATGCTTAACCAAGCCTTAGTTTAGAATATTTTTCCTGGTAATTGGGGCACCTGGGTGGCTCAGTCGGTTGAGCGTCTGACTTTGGCTCAGGTCATGATCTCACGGTTTGAGTTCAAGCCCCACATCGGGCTCTGTGCCGATAGCTCAGAGCCCGGAGCCTGCTTCAGATTCTGTGTCTCCTCCTCTCTCTGCCCCTCCCCCCCTTGGGCTCTGTCTCTCTCTGTCTATCAAAAATAAATAAATGTAAAAAAAAATTTAGAATATTTTTCCTGGTAACTTATGCATACCCTGGACAGAAAATGAAGAAGTTATCAAAGTGGCAGCGACTTCAATATTTTGTAAAAGTAAGTCAAAATTACCCCTCAAGGTGTCAAACAAATTAGGTTGATATAAAAAGGTTGAAGAATGAGTGATGATGATGGTGAAATGTATAGCAAAAGGCATGAATGTTATTGCAGTTTTTGTCTTTGATGGAGGAAGATGAGAAAAGCTCAGGAGTAGTGATGAACTGCAATAATTAATTCCAGATGAGAAAAGGTGTAACATACGGAACCCCTAACCATTCCGTAACCATGTCATCTAAGGGGTCAGCATGGGAGTTACAGCAGAAGCGAAGACAGATGTCACTGAGAAATGCAGTGATTCCGCTCTGTGAGAGCAGGATGCAGCAGTAATCATAGATGCATTATGGACATTTGATTTTTTTTTTTTTATTAAAAAGCAGCCCCCTATCTTTACTTATTTGATTTTATACATTCATTCTGATTGGGCGTCCTAAGTGGATATTTATAACTGAACAAATTAGACTGGCTTGACATCAAGATTCAGAATCTAGGGGCTCCTCCTGGTTGGCTCAATCAGTACAGCATGTGACTCTTGATCTCGGGGTTGTGAGTTCAAGCCCCACACTGGGCCTAGAGCATACTGAAAAAAAAAAAAAAGATTCAGGATCTAGCCACGTGGCTATCTGATTTCAGGACAGTGGTTTAATCATCCTGTGCCTCAGTGCAGCCATGGGTAAACTGCGCCCTGATCCAGTGATAAAGTGCATTATGGTTGCTGGTCTCCGCTGTTGCTCCTAACGAGAATGTCACTGGTTGCTGAGCGCGTTTCGCATCACTTGCTTCCACAACGAACTCTATGACACACTCAGTATCTGGATGGGAGGATGGGACGAGTGAGAGTCCAGGAGAGAGTTTCAGGCTGGCCACCTCCCAGAAAAACCACCAGCCTGGGACAATGACGGTCACCACCATGCCCCATCTGGGTATGTCACGGAGGTGCTCACCCCCACCATGTCCTCATCAACACCCAAACTTCTGTCATAGATGGAGGGTGGCAGGGATGAGGGCAGCATGGGGATCGACCGACCTAGAGCACTTCCTAGGGAGGGAGCAGCATGTGAGCCAAGCCTCCAAATCCCCACAGTATGATCCATTGTCCCATCAGACCTCACAAATACAAATTCAGAGATAGAGTTAGTAAGAGTTTAGAGACGGCAACTGCAGGGCATTAGAGCCCAAGTGTGCCACTTGGATGCAGCCAGCCCTGGTAACTGCTCACATGATCTCCTAGTTTCTTCCCCTTATATTGGTAGACAGCTTAGACTTGGAGCCTCAGTCTAGTATCTCCTCTTAAAAAAATATTTCTGCCTTAACATCATATCCTGCTTCAGCTATTGGCTCATTGCTCTGCTCCCCTTTAGACAACCTTGTTGAAAGACTTGATGACACTTTCTTTGTCTATATCCTCACCTCTCATACACCCCAGCTCCCCAGAGTCTGCCTACTGCCTGCCTGTCCCTACCAAACAGCTGTTGCCTATGTCCCCAGTCTCCTCCTGGTTGCCTGATACCACAGGTATTTCTTACTTTCCTCAACCCCACATTCACCAGACCATTCAACAGAAGTGAGTACTCCCTCTTTCTTGAAATACCCTTCTCTCTTATTTAAAATTTTTTTTTCTTTAATGCCTAGTTTTGAGAGAGACAGACAGAGAGAAAGGGAGACACAGAATCCGAAGCAGGCTCCAGGCTCTGAGTTGTCAGCACAGAGCCCAATGCGGGGCTCAAACTCATAAACTGTGAGATCCTGACCTGGACTGAAGTCGGATCCTTAACCAACTGAGCCACCCAGGTGCCAGGAATTACTCTTCTGTCTTAAATTTCAGAACAAATGGTTTTTCATTCCTCACTAGCTCCTGCTTCTCATTTTTCTTAGCTGGATAGCTTTCCTCTGCCTGACTCTGAGTAATGGGATTCCTCTCTTCTTTTCTTTCCACCCTCTCCCAGTCCAGACTCATCAGTCCCCAGAGAACTAGGAACCACATCTTGAGATCGCTAGGCCAGACTTTCCCACTCACCTCTGACTGCTCAGTCCCAGTGTCCTACCTAACATCACCATTTAGTCTCCTGTCACTTTATGCACACAGACAAGAGCTTTCCCCCCCCCAAAAGTGTTTATTAATTTATTTTTGAAAGAGAGGGGGAGAGAGAGAGAGAGAGAGAGAGCGAGTAGGGGAGGGGCACGGAGAGAGGGAGAGAGAATCCCAAGCAGGCTCCGTGCTGTCAGCGCAGAGCCCAGCTCAACATGGGGCTCAATCTCATGAATCTTAGATCATGACCTGAGCTGAAAGCATGAGTCAGACACTTAACCGACTGAGCCACCCAAGCACCCCCAAAGAAGAACTCCTGACTATGCCTAAGCATGTCCCAATGGCTCAGTGCCCTACCTTCATTTCAGCAGTGTCCTAGCCATCTTCCTGCCTACTTACATGAACACCTAGAATTCTTTATTTTGTTCTTCCCTCTTATTCCACATTCAAACCATCAGTGAGTCTCAATTATTTTATATGGAAAATAAATGTTGAATAAATTCGCAGCTTTCCATCTACATTCCCACTCTGCTGGCCCAGGTGTCCTTATCTTTCACTGAAAAATCCTTGTCCTAATTAAAATAGGTTATTTGGTTTTTATTTTTTCATTTTAGCCATGTAAGTTATCTACATAGAACTTACTGACAATTATAATTATACATTTGAATTTCACAGAAAATCCCATCACCCTAAAAAGACATTAGAGGAGAAAAGAAAACCAACACTGGGTAGCTTTTATTTATTTATTTGCCACGTAAGAACATTTAAAACCTCATGATTATGATAATGGTATTAATAAGATTTACTGAACGACTACTACGTGGCAGGCATTATGCCAAATACTCTTTATGGATAATCTCTTTTTATTCCCACAAAAATTGTATGAGGCAGATATAATTTATTAGCCCCCATTTACAGATAAGAACACAGGACTGGAGGGGCGCCTGGGTGGCGCAGTCGGTTAAGCGTCCGACTTCAGCCAGGTCACGACCTCGCGGTCCGTGAGTTCGAGCCCCGCGTCAGGCTCTGGGGTGATGGCTCGGAGCCTGGAGCCTGTTTCCGATTCTGTGTCTCCCTCTCTCTCTGCCCCTCCCCCGTTCATGCTCTGTCTCTCTCTGTCCCAAAAATAAATAAAAAACGTAGAAAAAAAATAAAAAATAAAATAAATTAAAAAAAAGAACACAGGATTGGAGAGGCAAGTCATTTCAGTGTGACTTGTGAAAAGAGTCTCACTGTGAAAAAAGTTCTATTTCTAAAATCCTTAAATACTAAACACACACAAGAAAGAATGTAATCTTATAATTGGATATTTTTTTAATTTGAGAGAGACATGTAGCATGTGAGCATATGAATGGGGCAGAGGTGGGGAGAGAGAGAAAGAATCTTAAGCAGGCTCCACACTCAGCATGGAGCCCACTGCGGGGCTGGATCCCACTGTGGGGCTGGATCCCACAACCCTGGGATCACAACCTGAGCTGAAATCAAGAATCTGACACTTGGGCACCTGGGTGGCTCAGCTGGTTAAGCATCTGACTTCGGCTCAGGTCACGATCTCATAGCTTGCGAGTTTAAGCTCCACGTTGGGCTTTGTGCTGGTAGCTCAGGGACTGGAGCCTGCTTCAGATTCTCTCTCTCTCTCTCTCTCTCTCTCTCTGCCCCCTCCCCACCCTGCTCATGCTCTGTCTCTTAAAAATAAATAAAAAAAATTTTTAAAGAGTCTGACACTCAACTGCCTGAGCCACCCAGGCACCCCAGAACTGAGATTTTTAATAGTATTCACTTTATGAGAAGTTTACTACACGGCCCCCATTTTTCTCCTTTTACCACAGATAAAGAAAAGCACTGCCATAGGTTGGCATTTGTCCACAGAGGGTGTCTGGGAGTCACTGGGTTAGCCTGTAATTCTCTGACACCATGAAACTAGTTAAAGTTGAAGGACAGCTCTAGAGCATATCACTTGTGATCCCCTGATGAAAAGTTACTTAGCGGGCTCACTAGCCCTTTATCATCCCAAATGGTTGGCAGCAAATGGTTGCCACTAATACATGTGGAGCTTGGCAGGTTCTTTAAGGATATATTTGAACTTTCTCCAGAGAAGCAGCCTCCAAGGCCAATTGATGGCATCTGTTTGCATAGTCAGCACTTCCTTTTTATGAAACTCTGTGCCCCAGGGAGTCTGGGATTTACTGACACCCATTACTGGTGCCAAAACCAAGCAATGGGCACCAACAGCTTCTTTTCCTGCTGCCTGAACCCCAATTCATGAATATGCTTGGAAGTCAAAAATATGTTGGCTATTTCCTTAGAACAAATTGGAAAGTAGAACAGTGGGGTAGAATGGGGGTGATCAATTGTTAGATGCCCCCTAGTTGAATAAATGTCCCTAGTAGAAAATAAATTCTACGTAGTGTTATTTCAGATGAATTACAGACTGGTACCCATTTATTTGAACCCAGTCCGTATGGCTATCAGATAATGTATATTATAAGAGTAATATATTTTATCCACTAAAACAGTAGATTTATTGGCCCAAGTATTTCCATTGGCACACGATGACCAACCAGAAGAGAGATGGTGAAGAATGGCTTTAAGCATCAACAGAGAACAGATATCAATATCCTTGCCTGGCTTCTCAGCTAAGGCTAGAGGGCTGTAGGTGGATACTTGGGGGTCCCCAGCATATATGAATATATGTCTGCCAGATGCTTTGGATTAGGGGTTAGCATAATATGACCTGCAGGCCAAATCCAACCCACCATCTATTTACATGGCTCATAAGCTAAGAATGCCTTTTGTATTTTTAAATGCTTAGAAAAGAAATAAAAAGAATATTTTGTGACAAGTGAAAATCATGTGAAATTCAAATTACAGGGCCCATAAATAAAATTTTACTGGAAGGGAGCCACCTTCATTTGTTTTCTCATTATCTGTGGCTACTTTCATGCTACAATGGCAGAGTTGAGTAGTTATGACAGAGACTGTCTGAACTGCAAAGTGTAAAATATTTACTATTTGTCCCATCACACAAAAAGTATGCCAACCCCTACGTGAAGTAATTCTCAGAAATAAAAAATACGGGCTACTCGAGCATAAAACAAGGTTCACATGACTTATTTTACTGTAAAGAGGACTCCAGAAAGGAAAGAAGAAATAGTGTAAGAGGAAGAAAATAAAGCATGTGCTGGTCTATTGAATTCAAAATCTGTCACCATACATTTTTTCAGTTTTTCCACCATAGAAACAGGGCTCCCTGTCCTAATGTAACAAGAATATCATTAAATTATTGGCTTTTTTGTGTCTGTTTCCAGATGAAATTTCCATGACTGGTCACATAGCCATGTGTGGTTGAAGCCCCTATATAATTCATAGAACCTGAACTGGTGAATTGATGACTACCACTGGTTACTTTAATTGAATAGGCATCTGCCAGGCCATACAGCAGATGCCGGATGCTCCTTCACTGCCTTGGTCATTAAAGACATTAGGCCTGGGAAAAAAAAAAAAAAAAAGACATTAGGCTTGGAGTTCACATGGTCTGAACACTGAAGCCAGCTTACAGATTTAGTTTTCAAACCTAGGTAGATGCAAGAAGAAAACTAAAAATGTCTATAACTTTGGATAACGTAAAAAGTTAGTCTACTTTGAGTGTTGCTTAATACTAAGTAATTCCTTCACCACAATTTATTCATAAGACACTTTGAGCTAAAATATTCTTTACTTCAAAAGAGGAACAGGGGCGCCTGGGTGGCTCTGTCGGTTAGGCATCTGACATCGGCTCAGGTCATGATCTCATGGTTTGTGAGTTCGAGCCCCGCGTCGGGCTCTGTGCTGACAGCTCAGAGCCTGGAGCCTGCTTCAGATTATGCGTCTCCCTCTCTCTCTGCTCCTTCTCCACTTGTGCGCACACTCACTCTCTCTCTCTCTCAAATATAAATGTAAAAAAAAAAAAAGCAATAAAGAAGAAATGAACTATCTCCAAATCTCATTCCTACTTGGACCAGAAACATCCACCATCCCAGAGCTAAACAGAGCTACCTCATGTTTAACTCATTGACCTGAGTTAACCTGAATTGTGTTACATGAAGAACTCAGGGTGAGTAAACTTTACAGAACATAATCACTCTTCAACCATAGAGATTTCACATATCATCATCTGCTGCCATTAAACCAAGGGAGGAAATCAACGGCCAGAAATCATGTTTCCAAAAGACAAAAGAGTAGATAGGATCATGACCTTTCATTTCCCAAATTGACATCCACAGAATATTATGTGTCACAACACATTAAAAGATTTTCTACAAAATAATTTCATTTTGAATTAAGTTTAAAAAATATAATAATACTGAGATTTCATTATTGTAGGACTTTTCAGAGTCTTTAACATGCCCATAAGCATTGTGAATCTCTGAAGGCCTGATGTAACTTGGCTACATTTGTTTGAGTGGATCCTCTCAAACATGTATTCATAACTCACCACTCAGTAAACATGCAAATTGGAAGCACTAGCTCCACCTTGGAGGTCTTTTTTCTTGGCTAATTTCTCCCTTACTCTTTTTTTTTAAATTTATTTATTTATTTTTAGAGAGGGAGAAGGAGGGTGGGTGGCAGAGAGAAAGAATCTCAAGCAGGCTCTACACTGTCAGCTTGGAGCCCAACGCTGGTCTTGAACTCAAGAATTGTGAGATCATGACCGAAGCTGAAATCAAGAGTCAGATGCTTAAGCCAGTGAGCCACCCAGGCTCACCTCTCCCTGACTCTTCCAATGTCTTGGAATGGGGGAAAATAAAGCCCTCATAAGTGCCTGTTCTTACAAACTGTTGGAGCCGAGGTTATTTTTGACAAATGCTTTAACTAAAGGGTAGACTGTCCAAGATGCCTTTATGTTTTTAAGAAGCCAATTCTCACTAGAGAAATTTTCCTTCTACTTTCCCAGTCATTTTGATACAAAATAGTAAATAACGTAAGACAACACCCACGTTTGAGAGGGGTAAGTCTGAAATTCATTTGCCTATCCAATTGGGCACAGAACTCAATGCATAGACATTACAATAACAAAGGAGATTTTCATAGTCCTTCTTGCTGGAATCAATTCAGTAACCTCCCATTTCTTTTGGATTGCAAATCTGTGGTCAATTTTTTTGGCCCAACATTTTGAAGGACCCACTGCCTCTGCCACCAAAGAAGATGTAGGAAAACCGGAACCAGTCACATATCCTAGGAGGCCAGTGTTGCCAACTGAAAGTAGAACACTGAGTTTTCAGCAAGTCCTAAGAAGAATGCAATAATTTGGCTTTCCCTGCAAACTCAGGGCACTGATGAACTCTTTGTAGCAGCTTTTAATCTAAAGCCAACTTTTCTTAGTTACAGCACTGCAGAAGAAAGTGGTCTCCCAGCTTCACTAACCAATTTCATCACCTCTGCATTCTTTGTACATGCTTAGAAACACATACTACTTACAATGATTGCAAGACCCTCTCCTGTTGCCTAGACTCTGATTAGAAACCAGTCTACTTTCGCCTGTTGTTAAAGAGTTCCTTTTTCTAAATCACCTTGAAAACCTCAACGACTGGACTTTTTAAATGTTAGTATTTTTAATAAAATAAACAAGCAAAAAAACCCCAAGAAACAAAACCTGAAACAAATCAAAACAAAAACCACTGTATTCAGACAGAGGAAACAAAACAGATTTAAAGAAAAAGAGGTTATAAACATTAAAAAGTATCACTTGCAAACTTCTTCTTAACTTTCAGAAAAGTTACCATGTCTTTTTGTATCGTTAATTATTTCTCAGAGTTTCCATATGGTAGTTGGGGGGGAGTGGGAAGGGAGACATTTGCCACTGTGTCTGTTGATCAAATGGGATTACTTAAGTAACTTTGGGTTTAAATCTGAAAAAGTAATTGATTTTTCAGCCGATTGAGTTTTTGATTTTGCCTTAAATGAAAAGACAATCACCCCAGGGGAGGGATGAAAGAGAAACCAGAGGAGATTTTTTTGTGTGTGTGTGAAGTCAGTAACTTGGCTTCTTTTTAAAGGACTTTTATATAGGTTTGCACAACATCCGTAAAATCTGCCATTATGTCAGTCCAACTGCATTGACAAAATTATGAATAGGTCGTATTCACTATGGCATCTACACAGAGCTGCATTTAATCAATTTTGGTTCTTTCAGAAGCGGAAGTACCGTAAAGAGCTCATGCTAAGTGCCTCTGTGCTAATATATAATAGTATAACTAGCATCAATCAGGTGCTTACTTTATATGAGACACCTCACTAAGTGTTTTACTTGCATTATTTTATTGTAACCTGACAATGACCCCAATGAAGGATCCCCAATCATTACTTACATTTTACATATGAAGAAACTGAGGTTTCCAGGGGTTCATTAACTTGAAGAATAGAAGGGTTTGGTTTTTTTTCCCCCACATGAATTCACTAATAATTATTTAGGTTTGGGGACTTTTCCCCATGGTATTTCAAGTCCCCTTAGAACACTTTATAATTAGTCAAACTGACTCTTGTGTTTGATGATGGGCCATCAGACCACATCTCCTTTGAGTTTTCTCATAGAAACACCTAGAATGCTAGTCTGTGGCACTGCTGAGATTTAAACCGTGTAAATGTCCTTCCACCAGTGGAGCCCATGCTTTCTCCCACTATGCCAGGTGGCCTCCTCTCACAAAATGCAAAACATAATTAGGTGGACGCCAATGTAGTGCCTCCTCTAAAATTAAAGAATTACCATATGACCCAGCAATTCCACTGCTAAGTACATACCTGGAAGAATTGAAAACAGGGACTCAGACAGATAATTTGTACACCTATGTAAATAGCAGTGTCAGTTATAAGAGTCAAAGGCAGAAAAAAGCAAATGTCCACTGACAAAAAAAAATGAACAAAATGTGATATATACATGCCATGGAATATTATTCAGCCTTCAAAAGGAATGGGATTCTGATAAATGCTGGAATATGGATAAACCTTGAAAACATGATGCTAAGTGAAATAAGCCAGACACAAAAGGACAAATCTTATATGGTCCCACTTATATAAGGTACCTAGAATAGTCAAATTCTTAGAGACATAAAGTAGAATGATGGCTGCCAAGGACTGGGGTGCTGGGGGATCAGGGTAGAGGAGAAAGGGTGTTACTGTTTAATGGCTACCAGATTTCAGTTTGTGGAGATGAAAAAATTCTCCAGATAGCTGATGGTGATGGTTGCCCAAAAATGTGAATATACTTAATGTTACTAACTATACATTTAAAAATAGTTAAAATGGTACATATTTTATTTTAAATAATTTTTTTGATGTTTATTGATTTTTGAGAGAGACAGAGACAGAGCTTGAGCTGGGGAGGGGCAGAGAGGGAAGGAGACACAGAATCCAAAGCAGGCTCCAGGCTCTGAACTGTCAGCACAGAGCCCGATATGGGGCTCGAACCCATGAACAGTGAGATCATGACCTGAGCCGAAGTCGAAGTCGGATGCTTAACTGACTGAGCCACCCAGGTGCTCCATTATTATGCATATTTTAAAACCAAAAAAGAAGTTAGGGCTTAGATTTGCATCAAATATAAAAGGTGGGCCACAAAACAAAACAAAAAAATAGTACAATCTGAGATCTACTTTGCAGAAGGTAACAGGAATGAGATAAGCAGGTTTTATGCTATTCGACAGCAGTATAAACCTTGTACTTTGTCTTCACAAAACAAAGATCAACATAAATAACTAATAGAATGATTCTCTCAAGATCACCATCATATGGAGCAACATGAAATACAAAGTGTCAGGACGAATTCCTGCAAGAACAGCTTGTTTCAGTAGACAGGATCTCAGGTAACATCTGAGTCCTTCATTACCTTCAGAGTGAACCAAAACACTTCAGCAGGAGAAATCTTGAAATATTATTTGGGAAAACTGATTCAAATTTTCTTCTCAAATCTATACATTGGGACCAGCAAACACTTTGAAGGAAATATTACACACTTTTTCATCGCAGATTGGGATTCTTTGGCGCAGTATTTTTAAAATAATTAAATTGGCTCATTTAAGTGCCCTACATTCTGGCCCAGTTTGATTATTTATGTAAAAATCAGGAGAAAAAAAAATGAGGTAGGCATGAATGTTCTTTGATTAGTCAGTGCTTTTTGTTGTTTTTCTTTTCTGGTCAGAAGCTTTATAGCCGTCAAATAAAATTTTATCTTGTGCTCAGTATAGAGCTATGAAAAGAGCCAAATCGAATTTATAGGATTTACTGATAAAAACAAAAACAAAAAGCTAAATGCTCAGAATGTCCTACTTTCCCTCCCAAAAGTCAGTGTCTTAAAAACAAACAAGTGAATATGGCAATTAAATACAGTCCGTTTGCATTACATAAAAAACTCCTGCTCATCAGAATGTTAGGATATAGGCAACTACTCACTTCTGATTTTGTCATTATTCGGACCCTGGACTTGGTTTTCCTGTGCTTGAATTATTCTTCTCATGTCATTGCATGAGTGGCTTCTTCTCATCTTTCAGGCTTCACCTCAGATGTCACCTCCTCAGAAAGGCCAACCCTGACCACGCTCTATCTCAAGTGGTCTCTCCGCCATCATCCGGTCCCTCTCTGTAGGATCACTGAGTCATTCCCTTGGTGGTGCTTTAACACTGTCTCCAGTTATCTGGTTTATGTATTTGTTTCATTGTTCATTGTTGGCCTTCCCCCATTAGACCATGAACTCCACAAGGGCAAGGGCCGTCCTGATCCCTGCTCTTTTCCTCCTGTCCAGCAGTGACAGGCTCGTCACAGGTGGATCTGCCCATCCATTTCTGCCTTGCAACTGTGTGTATAAACAGACTCAGAGCCTCACCCCTAGGGAGGCTATGCTCAGCTCTTCTTTTTATGGGGCTGGAGGCTGGACAACTAAAAGGTGGTGGCCTACAGGGGGTTAAGAAGGACCTGCTTGCTCCTTAGGCCTAACTTTACCCCAATTTACTTACACAAGAGTCCCCTGCAGGTACTTAGAAAGTGGTACCTTATTTCGGATTTGCCTCAGTCCTTTGGGTCTCTAGATTTCTTGGGAACCCCGTGAAAAGAAAGGCTGGCTCAAGTGAGGAAAATTTAGAGATCTCTGTATTTTCTCATTATAATGCTATCCTAATACCTTGAAGTGACACACATCCCTCCCAAGTGACAAACGTGAATCTAGCCTCTGTTTCCTACTCTCTGTGGCCTCCTGCATAACATAGGGAACACAGTGAACTAAACAATTGAAATCTAAGCCTACTTGTCTTTTCATTTCGGAGATGGAAAAATCCAGTAACATCACAGGTCTTTAGATTTTCACCCTAACTACTTGATAAAGCAAAGCAAGGCCACAGAAATAAGCATGGGAAAATGTTGAAGACCATTTTCTAAGGGTACAAACAAGGGTTTCCATGCAACACTTTGTATAGATAGTAAGGATGCACCTGTCAGTTAATAGCGAGTGGCTGGGAACAGGGCATCCTGAGCAGTCGGATATTTGTTTAAAAGAGTCCTTCCAGGCACACCTGGGTGGCTGAGTCAGTTAAGCATCTGACTCTTGATTTCAGCTCAGGTCATGATCTCAGGATTCAGGAGATGGAGTCCCGCATCATCACGCTCTGCACTGACGGTGCAGAACCTGCTTGGGATTCTCTCTCTCCACCTCACGTGCGCGCACACACACTCTCTCTATCAGAATAAATAAATAAACAGTACAAAAACAAATTTAAAAAAAATAAAAGGGTCCATCCACAGACTCAAAAATTGAGATTGTAGCAGGCTTCTCGTTGTCCCCTGACTATGGCAAACAGCTAGTTCACCCCTTCTTTTGTAACAAAACAGAACTTATTTTTATCTATTTCTTTTTTTTTTTTTTAATTTAAATTCAAGTTAGTTAACATACAGCGTAGTACGGGTTTCAGGAGCAGAATGGGTAGTCATTCATCACTTAGAACACCCAGTGTTCATCCCAAGTGTGCTCCTTAATGCCCATCACCTGTTTAGCCCATGCCCCCACCCTCCACCCCTCTAGCAACTCCCAGTTCAGAACTTATTTTTAGAAGGTTCATGGGCACATAAGGTAGCAAACTAAACTTCCCATTGTAACTTGTTACCCTTGTAACTCGGTTGGCGCATGTACACCAAAGCAATCAGCTTTGCTGTGTAAATTTACACTGTGATTTACTTATGAAGCAAGGTGTTTATATTTGAATTCTGCAAAATTGTATATTTTATTACAGTTATCACATATTTCTTACCATCCTCATTTTCATCAAACACTGGTGGTTTGCTTGAGGTGTTGGCTCCCATGGTCAAATATGCCCAGACCTGAAGACTCCAGTTACACTATCCTGACAGAAACATTCATTTTCACTTCAAAGAGGTCTGGAAGCCTGAGCTGGATACCTGGGAGAGAAAAAGAAATGTAATCCTTATAATATGGTGTGCTCTAGGAACCCTGAGCACAGAACTGTGGCTGCAGTATTAGTCTAATCTGTATCCCTACATCAGAACTTTTTGTGATTGAAAAATGATACTTTCACAAGTAACAGAACATTAGGCCTCTGGGAGAACCCACCACATGGCCTCATCAGTAGTGGTCCCAGACTTACAAAGACCAAAGAGAGCAACATGTTTCTCTAAGTATGAAAACAAGTTTAAAACGTGGTCAACCACACTTTATTTAACAAGTCCCAAAATAAAAAAAATAAAATTTTATTGTGACTCTGCACATTTTTGGGAAAATATATTGGTTCAAAATTGCTCTTTTGATGTTTGATCAACAACTTTAATATTTTTGGTCATCAAATAGATTCCCCACCTCTTTCCTCCTACCCTGGAAAGTACTACAATGTAAAAAGAACAAGGTCTGAGTTTAGGCTTTATCACACCAGCATATTGCTAAATTTCACTTAACGTAATTTTTATCCCCTTCCCCTGAAGTTGAAGATAATGATGGTCCCCTCCTCAAAGGCAAATTAAATGTGATTTGAGAAAGTATGTAAAAAAGTATTTCACAGTGGAAGTGTTCCATGATTGTTGGCCCCTCTGAAGTTCAAAGGATATATGTAAGAGCCAAAGGCCCTGAAAAAATGTACATTTGCAGCTTTGTTCACTTTACTACTTTCCTGAAATTGGTAAGGAGAGGCAGCATCCACAGTTCTGGTTCTTTTCTTTCTTTTTTTTTTTTTCTTTAATTTTTTTAACATTTATTCACTTTTGAGAGACAGAGCATATGCAGTGGGAGGGGCAGAGAGAGAGGGAGACACATAATCCAAAGCAGGCTCCAGGCTCAGAGCTGTCAGCACAGAGCCCAATGTGGGGTCAAACCCACAAACTGTGAGATCATGACCTTAGCTGAAGTCGGACCCTCAACCGCCTGAGCCCCCCAGGTGCCCCACAGTTCTGGTTCTGAAACCGAAACTACTAATGTCTGGTTACTTGATCTCTTGTCTCTAAAATGGAAGAAACAACAGGGCACCTGGGTGGCTCAGCCGTTTAAGCGCCCAACTTTGCTCAGGTCATGATCTCATAGTTCTTGGGTTCAAGCCCCGTGTCGGGCTCTGTGCTGACAGCTCAGACCCTGGAACCTGCTTCAGATTCTGTGTTTCCCTCTCTCTGCCCCTCACCCACTCACATTCTGTCTGTCTCTCAAAAATAAATAAACATTGAAAAAAATTTAAAATGGAAGAAACAACAGGGCCTTCCTCAGGAATCACAAGCTCACATGCCTACAAGAGCCAGGCAGGAATGCAGGTGACTACCCTTCACCAGGGGGAAGACATCAGTGCCTGGTGGGGACCCTGGTGACCCGGAGAATCCAGGCTCCCTCTAGAAGAAGTCATCGCTCTCAGATCTAAAATTTTGTCACCAAGCGGAAACATGAGCCCAGGGGACAGATCTTCAGATCTGCCAAAAATAAAGGGTAAAGATCCAGGTTTTGTACAAACAATATTTAAAAATTCATTTTAGCTGTGTATGCCTGAGCAAACGTCATGCATGGGACAAACACGACTCATAGGATATAGTTAATGAGACAATGTCTGTAAGGCAGTTCACACAATGCCTGGCACATAATTTACAAAGAATAGAATACTATTTTTAATAGTAGCTATATTTCCTTATACATTATTTTTTTGATACTGTATCAAAATCCACCTATTGATGGATTTCCTCTTGAACTTGTTACACAAGACAAAAATGCAGATTAGAGACAGAATTGAGGAAAGTGTCCCAAGCAAACCTGGGCAGAGGACGAGTTACTGAAAAAAACTTGCGAAGCTCCTAAGCAAGTCCAGAAGCAAAGTTCATTTTCCCATTAGGAAAATGTAAGTAAAGCCTTCATTTGGAAGGCAGACTCATTAAGGAAATGCTACTTTTCATACTAGAAGCCAACTGCTGGCAAAGTGCCTTATGGACTTTAAAAAGAATCATTAAGTGGAGAGCAAAGAAAGAGTCAGCAATTAGGAAGCAACCAATTAAATGGTATGGGAGGGGGAAGGTGGTAACAGGTGGCTGGAACAAGCCCAGGGGGATTATTGACATCAGGAAGACAGAAAGACCTCCACTGTATATCTACGCTAAAAAAAAAATAAATAAATAAAGGGCTTTTAATTTCAGTACAAAAGGGGGTGAGGAAAAAGCAAGTGGGATGCCCTTAGTGTTTCACTGTGGGCCAGGGAGAAACGAATGGGGTGCTCTGTGTTTTATTACTGCATTTAGAGCCCAGAATAAGCGGGAAATCGTGTGAGGGCTGAACCAGGGATCACATTAGAGAGCCTTGGTCCTAAAGAGAACACTGATTTTAATGAACTGAGATTCTTCACACCATAGACTGGGATCACATTGTCTTTTATTTTGTGCGTAAAACCTCAGGACACAGAATTTTCACACCACACCCCAAATCCTGTCATTCTTATATTTTTCTATATTCCTCAGGCTTTTCTCAAGTAGCCCGTGTTTCTGTAGCATAAGATGTACCAAGCATTGACCTTGCAAGTTGTCAAGACAGAGAAAGAGAGAGAAATATTATCACAATTTGCCACAGTTCAGAGTTCCACCCGGATGTGCAGACAATTCGGTTCACCAAATATCCAGTGATTTTTAGCAGGAAGGAAATCTGTCAACAGGAAACCACTTTTACATATGTTTGGGGAAGGGGGAGGTATATGTTGTGGTTTCTCCATTGTACCTCATGTAGCCAATCCAGTTCAGAACTGTCTTTGCGTTTTTCTCCCCAGGGGGATAACCAACTTAGCTAACTTTCCCTCATATCCAGTTAGAAATAAACTGTCTGGCAGGAAAATGAAGGCACATCTTTCGCATTCTGCGGCATAGGGCCCAGAAGGGTTATGGGACTCTCTTCTGCCGAATCCACGCCCATCCTGACCTCCTGGAACAAAGTCTGCAGGGCTACAGAGTATCATTTCAAGATGTCAAGAGGACAGTGATCACCGGTGGAAATGAACACCCTAAACATAGCAACTATAAGAAGAAGACCAATATGTCTTACAAGAACACAGGAGAAATTTCAGATTCTACCCTCACCTGCCCAGTCCTCAGATTATTAACTGCAGACTCATTCTCTAAAGCCAATGTTTGACCCCTCGCCTCTACTTTTGGGGGCTGTCAATCCGTGAGCTTTTTTCTAAGGAGTTAGGGCCACCTAGGTAAAGACGCCAGAAAGTTGCCACTTTGATGGGACTGTTTAGGTTCAGTGTCACAGCACGTGCATAGAACTTACTTTGTTTGCATTTGAAAAACAGAGCTTAAACTGAGAAACATACAGAAAAAAGGAAAGAAAGAAAATATCATGAAAAACACCACTCTGCTCTATTGTTTATATTTCAATATTCATCGAAAATTACAGGTAAACATTATTTCCACCTTAACCCTCATGCAAAATTAATTCTCCTTTCATACTTCCCGAAGGCAGAAACGGTGGCAAATCCTGCATATGTTTCACAGTCCTCTTTCCGTGATTTTACAATATGACGTGTGTTTTAAAGTAAGTCATATAAATGACATCGTGGTCTACATTGCGTCTCACTGTGGCCATTGACATTTACAGCTCTCTGATTTAGGCATGCTGATCTCTGCAGCTCTGATTTCTGCTTTTTAAGCGCTGCATAGCAGTCCATGGTGTGAATACACCACACTTTATTTATCTCTGTAAAAATGTTCAAATCCTTCCGCTTTGGGGGAAAACATCCTTGTGGAGATGAAGCCAACCATCGAAAGCAGTTTTTGCTTGTTTAGAAGCTGAATAAGAAAAGCAGTCAGAAACCCCGCCCGCAGTCACCTCGACCCAGCATATATTTACTGAAGTCTGACTGGGTCTGGCCCTGGGTCAGTGAGAGGCTGGGGGACCAGGTGGGGCCACAAAACAATGGATCCTAGCCCTATGCGCTGGTAGGTTATCCTGACCGCCCGCCTTTGTCTCATTTCTCTTCGCCTCTAACTTCCCAGCTTCCCGGCAGTGCCCTTAGTCTGCAGGTCTATTTAAAAGAAAGAAAAATCCAGACCACTACTCACCTAGATCTTGGTTCTCTCTTCTCTCCTTCAAGAAGCTGGGACGTCCGCCCGGGGAGTGGGGGCTAGCAGAGGGACTCCCAGAACCGCAGAGAGAGCAAGAGAGCCGGGAAGGGCGCCTACCTGTCTGGGCGCGGGAGGCTGCGGGCGCGGGGCTGCGCGGGGCTGGCCGGGGGCGGGCGGCACCTGCGGCTGCCGGGGCTCCGAGCGCCACCCGAGCGCGCGGCTCCTCTGGGAGGGGCCGAGGGCGGGGAGCGGCCAGCCCGAGGGCGTCCCCTTGTCTCCGCCCTCCCCAGAAACCGCCGGGCAGTCGCCTGGGAGAGGAGCAGTCCCCTGGGGTCCGTGCGTCGCCGGGGGAGGGCGAGACGGGGGACAGCGCCGCGGGCGCGGCTCCGAGCCGGCGGCCGGGATCCCGAGGCGCCTTGGCAAGGTCCAGAGCCGGCTGGCCGCGAAGCGCGCCCCAACTTCCCGGACCGAGGCCTGAAGTGACCCACCCCCTCCCCTCCGAGACACCCGGGCAGCGCCACCGAGGAAGGGGTGGGAGGGGATGGGCGGGGGAGCGGGTACGGGCCTGCAGCCCGGGATGGTAAGACTTTCTCCAGCATTGTGGGAAAACCAAGAGAGGATTGAGAATTTCATAGGATCCGACAGGGAGGATCTTTTGATTATGGTCTAGCAGATATCCTCCCTTCACTGCTGGGAAACTGAGGCACGAAGAAGGAAAGTACTTGCCAAGTGTAACATACAATGAACGGAGAGAACCTCTTCCAGACCTAGGTCTCCTGGCTCCCAGTCCCTCATTTTCCCCCTGCATCTTTTTTAATGCTCCACCTCTGCCTGCGGAGGTGGGGCAGGAGACAGGGGCACAGAGATGAAGGAAATCTCGCTGGAAGTTTCTGTGTTCTCTTCCCTTGCTGCTCTCTGTACGTCCCCTTTGTAATAATCGACACAGTCAAAATAACTTTTCATTGTTTTTTTCCACCAACCCAAGAGTCACACACACTAAGACACCAGAGAATTGGTACACAGGTCGCTCTTGGACCCGAAGAGGGTGTGTGATCATAGGCAGTTGAGGAGCAGGGCAGAAATGGAGGGTGTAGGTCTAGTCTGGGGGTGCGGTGGGGACAGCTTCTCTTCAGCTCCAGCATTTCCCTGCCATGTGGAAATGCCAGCTCAGTGTTGCCAAATATTCAGATTTTAAAAGAGAAGCTAGAAACGAGAACTTCTGTGTGAAATCTCCCATTATTTAAAAACATTGGCAAGTCTAAGAAATGTTAAAAAAGCTGTGTTGGTCAAACAAAACGCATCTGTGGCTGAAATGTTTTTTCCAGACTCCTGTTTTGATCTATCTAGATGTAGAGTTGCAGAGTGTGGAAACCATTTTGGCTTTGTTCACGATGTTTAGTTACAGCTCCTAGAATGGTGTCTGCAGCATCTTTAAATATATCTGCTGAAATTTTTGGACAAGTCAGTGGTCACCTTATGGTCAAGAGCCCCATAGTTTACTCATGAAACAAAGATTTCGGAGAAGCTATGTTGTATTATAAGCTAGCCCACTTTCTCTTCTCACTCTTATCTCAGCCATTGGCTACATTCTACCCTAGTTAGTAATTTGAAACTTGGAATAACCTTGAACTTCAACTGACCTACTCTGTCATGTGCATTTGGCGTCTGGAGGAAGGGATTTGCCCAAAACCGCACAGTGAGTTAGTGGTAGAGCCAGGTAGAGACTTACCTTCTGTTGCCGACACCTTATAAAGAAACTGGGAGAGCATCAAATGCTATAAATGAACATTTAATGTGGAATTGGAGCTGAATTCCAAAAGAGGGCAACCAGGTTCAAAAAAAAATCAAATTTTTAAGGAATTCAATTTTTGGAGAGGGTGTTCTTGTTAAGGCAAAAATCAGGCACCCAGCTGAAGACACACTGCTTTTGTGTAACGTCTGGTAGCTTAAAAAACCCTTGGGTTATCTTCGTGGCATTAGAGATTCACTACAGATTTGTTAGACTGGTGTTATCTACCTTATCTCCTCCCAGGAGATAATGGTAACTGTTGTATCACTGAGAAAACTGAAATTGCCAGAAAACAGGCTGAGACTAGAACTGAAGACTCTTGATACCTCTTCACTTTAGCAGTATAAAGGGCTTGGAGTCAGGCAGCCTTTTATCCAAAAGCCAGCTCCCCTGCATAATTTTCTGAGATACTAGACAAGTCACTTAGAGGCCCTGAGCCCCAGTTTACCAATTTCAGTAAAGGGGGATAATGAGCATTCGTATCAGCTATGATTGGTGGAGGATTAAATGAGATAATGTATACGTTACTGCCCTTAACATGGTGCTAGGCAGCAAAGAATAAGCCCTTAGAGTGTGGTAACTGTTAAGGTTGTCCTTTTAAAAATTTTTTATTTATTTTGAGAGAGAGAGAGAGCATGCAAGCCAGGAAGGGGCAGAGAGAGCACTGTCAGCATGGAGCCTGATCTGGGGCTCGAACTCACAAACCATGAGATCATGGCCTGAGCTGAAATCAAGAGTCAGATGCCTAACTGACTGAGCCACCCAGGTGTCCCCCATTAAGATTGTCATTTTAATTAGCAGACTGGCAGGTTCTTCCCCAGAACTTCTCAGATCTGTCCTATAAATCTTTCTTCTGTTGGTATAGTCACTTTTGTTTAAAATAAAACTACTGATCAGTCCTAATATATTTAGTCACGCTTCACATACAGTAGGTTTTGTACAGAAATCGTGATTCTCAGATGCACTCTATCAAATGCAGACCTGTTTCAAAGAGCTGATTGTGTGTTAATCCTTCATTTATTCAGTTGTTTATTCTCTGGGGAGGCTTCCACACCAAGAGGTTACTTGGGAAACAACCAGGCCAAATACTTCTGACAATCTCTGGAGCCCCCCAGTGGAGAGGAGAATTAAGGGAAAAGGAAACCAGTGAGAAAGTTTTGTCCTAGTAGATAACCGGAATAAACGGGTAACTAAAATTAAAAAATATATATATTTATATAAATATAAATATATATCTCCAAGTAGATAATCAGAATTATATATATTATATATAGAACATATATATAAAATATATCATGGCTTATAACATAAACGCTGATACAACACCATGCCAGCTACGTCCATTCTTGGCTTCAAGTTGTCCACTGGGTTCAACTGCATTTAGAAAAAAGTGACACTCTTTACTCCAGCAGACAAGGCCTTATACTATCCATTCCCTGCCAATTTGTCCAGCTTCATTGAGAATCACTATTCCTTTGCACATTCCAGTCTGGCCACGCTGGCTTTGTGCTCTTTGGTGATCATGCTGAGTTTGTCTGTACCCCAGGCCATTTGAATGAGCTTTCTTTATGCATTAACATGGTTCTGGACTTTTCACCACTCAGCTGTCAGCTCACTTTTCTTTCTTTCTTTCTTTCTTTCTTTCTTTCTTTCTTTCTTTCTTTCTTTCTCTCTCTCTTTCTCTCTCTCTTTCTTTCTTTTTTTAATTTTTAATGTTTATTTATTTTTTAAAATTTTTTAATGTTTTTATTTATTTTTGAGACAGAGAGAGAGACAGAGCATGAGCAGGGGAGGGGCAGAGAGAGAGGGAGACACAGAATCTGAAGTAGGCTCCAGGCTCTGAGCTGTCAGCACAGAGCCCAACGCGGGGCTCAAACTCCCAAATCATGAGATCATGACCTGAGCTGAAGTTGGACGCTTAGCCAACTGAGCCACCCAGGCGCCCCTTAATGTTTATTTTTAAGAGAGCATGACTGAGGGAGAGGCAGATAGAGGGAGACACAGAATCCAAAGCAGGCTCCAGGCTCTGAGCTGTCAGCACAGAGCCCAACGCGGGGCTTGAATCCACAAACCATGAAATCATGACCTGAGCCAAAGTTGGAAGCTTAACTAACTGAGCCACCCAGGCACCCCTCACTTTTCTTTAGCTCAGATAGAACTTCCCTCCACTTCTCACCTGAAGTTGTTTCCCCAACACTTCCCCATTCTCCCCTACACACTCACATTTCTTCTATCTCACCACTCACCATGAACTAGAAGTAATTTGTTTATGCAACTTCTTTGCTATGTTTTGTCCAGTGAATACAGGCTCCACGAAGGCAGGAATGACATCTATTTTATCCACTATTATATAAAGTGATGAACCAGCCTTTGGTACATAGAATGCATTTAATTAAATAAATAATGTTTCTCTTTTTCCATCATTCTTTGCATTTCTTAGTGCAGGAGGGAAGTACATAGTACTTAAATACAAAGAAGATACAGTAGATCTCAAAGTGACAAATATTCCTGTGACATAAACAGGCCTTTACTGGGCTGTTTAAAAGGTGAAAGGCAGGTGAGAAATGATGGCTGGACATGAGGATTTTGTGGAAACATGTTGAGTGGAAACATGAGTACAGCCTGAGATTGATGGATGCCCCAATGGGAGCCATTGGAGAGCAGTAGCTGAGTCTGCTCTGTTTGGAGGCACCAGAAGCTTTAGTAACATTTGATCTGTGTCTTGAAGGATGGACAGATGGTTAGAGAGCAAGGCAGTCCAGATCTGGAGACTAAAGGCATAGAAAAGCATAATATTTGGGGAGAAATATCAAAGGTTTGGTGGAACTGGAGCATAAGGAGGTAGTGGGAGTGAGAGAGGATGGAGGAAAAGATCTGAAGAACCAACTATACTATGGAAAATAGCTTCAAGTTTAAACATGATGGCAATGGGAAGCTCTCAGAAGAGCCAGGGAAGTGGACCTCATTAGAGCAGAGGTTCAGTAACATTGCTCCGTCTTCTCCACATATGACAAAGCTTTATTTTCTCTGGGTCTGATACGCAAATTATTCTGTTACTGAGAAGGTGAGTTCTCTCTTGTAACAAGAAAATTTGTGGGGCGCCTGGGCGGCTCAGTCGGCTGAGCGTCCGACTTCAGCTCAGGTCATGATCTCACAGTTCATGGATTCAAGCCCCACGTCGGGCTCTGTGCTGACAGCTCAGAGCGTGGAGCCTGCTTTGGATTCTGTGTCTCCCTCTCTGTCTGCCCCTCCCCTACTTTCTCTCTCTCTCTCTCTCTCTCTCTCTCTCTCTCTCTCTCTTTCTCTCAAAATTAAATAAACATTAAAAAAAATTTAATTAAAAAAAAAAGAAAATTCTTCTTAGTTGTAAAACAAATAATCAGATCCTAGTACAGTGTCTCATATTTAGTGAGTTCCCAAGTATTTGTTGAATTCAAGTCACTGCTCACTTTTACTTGGTTTGTCCACTCTTCTATTCACACACTTGTACTACATGCCATAACCTCCTGAATCTTTCTCTTAGACATTATCTTAAGAAAGACCCTCTCGAGGTGCCTGGGTGGCTCAGTCGGTTAAGCGTCCGACTTCGGCTCAGGTCATGATCTCGAGGTCCGTGAGTTCGAGCCCCACTTTGGGCCCTGTGCTGACAGCTCAGAGCCTGGAGCCTGTTTCAGATTCTGTGTCTCCCTCTCTCTGACCCTCTCCCATTCGTGCTCTGTCTCTCTCTGTCTCAAAAATAAATAAACGTTAAAAAAATTAAAAAAAAAGAAAGACCCTCTCTTTTTCAATTTCATTGAATGACACATATTTATAGTGTCCAAACTGCCTTTACAAATTCTGTAAACTCAAGTTCATGATTTCTGTAATAACCTGTTCTTGCAGTGTTTATCATGTGTCTACAGTGGGAATATTACCATTCCAGGAGACACAAGGATAAATCAGCCCATCCCTTCTCTGGAGGTGCAAGTGTTGTAGCGAGTGAGCAGTATGTGCCACACTGTCTCCACTGCTCAGCCTATGAGCGCGGCATAGATTAACCCAGAGGAAAACACTGCACGATTAACCGAGAGGAAAACACTGCACGATGTAACTGGAACACTTAATTTCTAGTGTCCAAAATAACGGATAGACCCAGCATCCAAATTTTCCCTCTTAGATGCTCCCTAGAAAATAATTAACTGAGAAAGAGAAAGAGAAGAAAACTGGGTACGAATTAAATCACAGGAGAAATGAACATTTATGGCTCCTACTGTATATATACTTCCATGTCCTCATTTATTCCACAACATTCACTGAGGTATGGATAATTGGGTTGCTTTCCAGAAAACTTGCACAACGGGACACTCTTGGTGAGAAAACACGTGGTCAGTGTCATACAGACCTGGGGGTGTTTACTGATCCCACCACCACCTGGAGCATCGTGCCCTTGAGCAAGTCATTCAGACTCTGTGAGTTTTTGTTTCTTGGTCAGTACGTTATGGAGACTAGTAGTGCCTGCTCCCAAGGAGTATTGCAATGATTAAATGAGATAATGCATGAAAGCGCTTAGTGCAATGCCTGGTGCAGAAGGTTACCTAATGACACTGTTTATTATTATTATTATTATTATTATTACTATTATTACACCAAGTATAGTATCTATTTTTTGTACAAAAGGTGTGAAAGAATGGCCATCTCTGTACCTCCTCATCAGCACCGACTCTTGAAAAATCACCGCTAGGAGACATGGTCACAACACTGAACAAGATAGGTATTTATTTTAAGGAGCTCATCCTACTAAAGATGCAGGCAAAGTAGGTGGCAATGTCTTTTTTAAAAATCTGTTTTCAATGTTTACTTATTTTTCGGAGATATAGAGAGACAGAGGACAGGTGGGGGAGGGGCAGGTAGAGAGGGAAACACAGAATCTGAAGCAGGCTCCAGGCTCTGAGCTGTCAGCACAGAGCCTGACACGGGGCTCAAACCCACGAACTGTGAGATCATGACCTGAGCTGAAGTCGGACGGTTAAATGACTGTGCCACCCAGGCACAGGGTGGCAATTTCAGCACAGGGTGATAGGGACATGATATCAGAAGTTTGGATGTTCCATGAGCACATAAGTAAAGTCTACAGTCTAGTCTAGGAGTGTCAACAAAGGTGTCACAGAAGAATAATATTCCAGGCTAGTACTTAGGGTAGAATACAAGTTAGTTGTGCAAAGGGAAGGGGAAGAGAACATTCCAGCCCAAGGCAGCAGCAGGCACCAAGCTGTGTAGAAAGAGAGCAGGTTGTGTTCAAGGAAACCATGGGGTTTTAGTATGGCCAGCTTGTGGAAGAAGAAGGCATTATACACAGATAAAATAGCAAGGGCCATAGCCTGGATGTGACAGAGGCAAAGCCATTTTATGTAATCTGTATGACAAACCCATAAATTATGTGGTTGTATCTTCTGTTTTCAGAACAGAAAGCAGAAGCCCAAATGATTTAAGAAAGTTTCCCAAACTCCCAGCTCTGGTTTACTACAAAGTCAATATCCTTTTCATGAAACTATAGGTTTCTTCTCTGTATGGCGTGTGCATAAGTGAGCTGCAATTTTAATCCCTTCTATTGCATAAAGATTAAAAACACAACTTCAAAAGGGTGCCTGGGTGGCTTAGTAGGTTGAACGACTGACTCTTGATTTTGACTCATGTCATGATCTCATGTTTTTGTGAGTTCAAGACCTGCGTTGGGCTGACAGTGTGGAACCTGCTTGAGAGTCTCCCTCTCTCTCCACCCCTCGCCCGCTCACACTTGTTCTGTCTTTCTCAAAATAAACAAACTTAAAAAAAATACAACTTTAAAGAAAGAACTTTCCCCTAAAGTTGTTTTAAAACCAAAAGATTTAAACGTGGCTTATCCGATGTCAGCTCCTCAGATTATTTGAGCAAACCATCTGTGAATGACAACTCAAAATATACAAATGATTTCATTTCTTAAACAGTCTCTGTGTATTATAAAAAAAGAAATCAGACACTCACATCTTGTCTTTATTCTCTACATCATAAGTTTTTACCTTATCCTTATGAGAGATCAGATACAAGACATCAAATACAGTGGCAGTGAGGGGAAAGAATGATCTTTATTCACCTAGAAAGAACTTAATTTGACCCCAACGTGCATATATTAGCATATTGAGGAACATGTGAGCTGTGATAGGCAATAGACTTGATATGTGTGCAGAGAACAGCACAAAGTAACAAGTGCTTATCTATTATTACTGCTGTCCTTCCTTTTTTTCAGTGCTTTTCTTTCTTTTTTGAAAAAATTATTTTCAATGTTTATTTATTTATTTTGAGAGAGAGAGAGAGAGACAGAGTGTGAGCAGGGGAGGGGCAGAGAGAGAGGGAGACACAGAATCCGAAGTAGACTCCAGGCTTTGAGCTTCAGCACAGAGCCTGACGCAGGGCTCAAACTCACGAACCACGAGATCATGACCTGAGCCAAAATCGGATGCTTAACCGACTGAGCCAGCAAGGGGCCCCTGTCTTAGTACTTTTCTATTAGGAATGTCTTTATAGTGAGCTGCTCTTACATACGACCTGGAAATAAAGGGAAAGACTTGGGGTTATGCTCTGACAATGGAAAATATGTCTGGTGAAATTATATTTCTTTTTTTTTAATGTCTAGTGACATATTTAAAAACTTGGAGATGGATAAATATACTTTTTCATGTTTAAGATGAATGTTAAATTTCATCGGATCAACATCCGTATTTTTCCCTGGAATCTTGTATCTGAATTTGCAGAGTTTTGGGGATAGTGTTTTTTCCCCTAACAAGATGGACCTTTTTATACAGATTGTTTCTTAGTCTAGCCTATTCTTGCTGTAATTAGAATATTTTCTCTGAGGATTGTGTGATTGTTTTCTATTTTTGGTGGCTATTTCACTGAGAAGTATAGAAAAGGCAAATATGAAACAATCCAGGGTAGCAGTCATAGTAGGAAATTATGAGATATCTTCAAGTGTCCATGAAATTGAGGGTAAAATGCTGTCCTTTACTCCTCTCAAAGCACATGTCCATTCAGTACACTTCCAGATAAAGGTGCTGTGGTCCTCCGAGGCACCTGTTTTGGTTTTCTAAAGTTCTGTTTAATTCATCATTTTGTACATTCCTGTATGTGATTTATATTCTAACAGATTACAATATTAAGCTATAGCAGAGTAACAGAAGAAAGAGAAATTGTGTATTTTGCTTTTTTTTTTATAACCCAGAGTAGGCATTCCTACTGAATATTAGTTACATTGGTAAAGCACTACTTCTGAATCAAAATTTGGCTCTGTAAACCCTATTGTTGTATCACCAGTGTATGTAATCATTTAAAAATAGAATTCATCTTTATTTTAGGGTGCCCATCCTTTGGTGAGTGCCCTTAATGATTTAGCTTCTAGAGAGAATGGCTTATGACCTAGGGGGTGGTGGTAAAGATCCCGCATTTTGAAAGACGCCTTTTAGAAGAACCAAATGGAGTATCTTGAAGTTGAATTACTAAAGCAATTTCAGTCTATTTGTGATAGTCAAAGAGGTATCTTTTCAAAAACTGTCTGTAAATTGTTCAGATCAGCATGACACAGTTCACAGTGACTTTAGAAAACTCCAAGTGTGAAGCAGTATGCTCTGATGCACTTAAAGTCCACATAATTTTAATGAAAATCTTTGGTCATGTCTCTCTTTCTCTAAGTAGTATTCCAGGGTAGTGGGGCTTAAGGAGACCAGAAACTTTGCCCAGAGTCACGGGAGAGAAGCCCAAGTAGTCTGGCATCAAGGTCTGGGCCTTTGGCCACCATGCAATCCTTTCACCTATATGACATTCACAAATCTGGAATTAGAATAGTGCAGTTCATCTGTCGTCTGACACACTCCCAGGGTTTAGCTCTGTACCTGTGAAGATGTCGTTAGCCCATGCCTGGGATTGGACTCATCTGTTAAAGAGTTTCCATGATTCTGTCCAGTGCTGCTGTTCTACGAGCATGGAAACTGTCGCTTGATGTATGGTAAGGGTGACCACCTCTGTTTGTCCAGAGTTGAAAGAGTTACTGAGATGGGACTGTCAGTGCTAACATGAGAACAGTTCGGGGCAAACCTGGATTGTTGGTCACCTACCACGATACTTGATACATTTACCTCATTATTCCAGGCACGACAATTTGTTGGAGAGTTCTTTGAATTCGTTTTACTAGAGCTTTCTGTTTCTTAGATAAACCCTTGAAGATCTAGAACACAGGGTAGATTATTTGACAGGACTTGGCCATGCTTTTCCCTCCCCATGCATCTTACGCTCTATGTGTTATGTTGGGATAGTTTCACCTTCCTTTCCCTTCTTTTCAAAATAATGGGCCAGTTTGTTTTGTCAAATTTGCCTTTGCACCAATACTTGAGGAATGCATGCTGACAAGATTACACCAGTTGGAATCCATTCGAAATTACTTCCACTGATTGAAGGGAATGATTACGTAATGATGATAACTTCTTTTCTGTTGAACACCTACTTGTGAAAAGGCAATTTGAATATACTAACTGAATTCTGATAGTGGGAATTTTGGGTGGCTCTTATTATCCACACTTTAAGGATAAGGAACCTGAACTAGAACTATTGAATCTGGGTAGTTTAGGCAACAAGACAGAACGTTTCAATGAAATTCAGCACTTAACAACATTAAACTACCTATTTTAAATATACAAATACATAGTAAACCATAATTTTAAATAATATAAACTACAAAATACATCTGTTTGTATCCAGTATGTATTATTAGAAAATCTTGAACTCTAAGTACAAATAAGAAGTGCAACTCTTATTTTTTTAATGTAATGACTAATTAATATCGATGCTGTTTTTTACACTGAACAAAACTATAAAATCATGGGAATATTACAAACGTTTATTGTATGCTTACTAGGTGAATGTAGTCTTTACAGAAACCTACGGGCAGGGGCGCATGGGTGGCTCAGCTGGTTAAGCGTCTGACTTCAGCTCAGGTCATGATCTCACGGTTCAGGAGTTCCAGCCCTACCTTGGGGTCTATGCTGACGGCTCAGGGCCTGGAGCCCATTTTAGATTCTGTGTCTCCCTCTCTCTCTCTCCCCCTCCCCTGCTCGCACTCTTTCTCTCTCTCTCTCAAAAATAAATAAACATTAAAAAAAAAGAAACCTCTGGGAAAATATTTCTCCCATTGTACTAATACAGAATCTAAAGTTCAGCCAGATTAAACTTTGCGACTAAGAAACATGGGAGATCATTTTATGATTTTTAAAAATTTTTTAATGTTTATTTATTTATTAAAAAAAATTTTTTAACGTTTATTCATTTTTGAGACAGAGAGAGACAGAGCATGAATGGGGGAAGGTCAGAGAGAGAGAGAGGGAGACACAGAATCTGAAACAGCCTCCAGGCTCTGAGCTGTCAGCACAGAGCCTGACGTGGGGCTCGAACTCACGGACCGCGAGATCATGACCTGAGCCGAAGTCGGACGCCCAACCGACTGAGCCACCCAGGCGCCCCTAATGTTTATTTATTTTTGAGGGAGAGAGAGAGACAGAGAGAGAGAGAGAGAGAGAGAGAGAGAGAGAGAGAGTGGGGGAGGGGCAGAGAGGAGACACAGAATCCAATGCAGGCTCTACGTTCTGAGCTGTCAGCAAAGAGCCCAATGAGGGGCTTGCACCCACGAACAGCAAGATCATGACCTGAGCTGAAGTCCGATGCTTAACCAACAGAGTCACCCAGGTGCCCCAGGAGATCGTTTTAGACACATATTGGACCTTGGTCAATCTGATACTACTTGGATATGATTGGCAACTACTGACAAGTTTGAAAACTTTCTGGATTATCAGTTCAGTTTTCCTACCTTTATTTGAGTACTATGGTATACAGGATCTCTATTCTCAACTTCTGTCTACTAAAAAAACATCCTTCTTCCAACCATGGAGAGTTAAACTGTCTTATAGAGCACATCTTTCTTCTTAATTAATTATGTAATTTTAACATTTTACTCTTACTAGACATCTAGTATGTTTCCTCTGCTGCCCAGTTATTCTTTCCTTCTGTGTTGTTCTTTTGCAGTAATAGGAACTGAATGTCACTCAAATACTAATGAGAGTTGAAGAAGTTGCACATTATACATCAGCTAATGAGATCTGTTTTCTTCCACATATGTGGAGCCCTTGATAGTTCCCAAATCCTTTGGAACAAGAAAAACCTAGTTTGTAAAGATTATAGAAAGCCATTAGATTCCAAACTAGCTCAAATTATTTGTAGTTATATTGCTAGTTAATATTAAACAATTTTTATTTTGCATAAATCAAAATTTAATCAGGAACATAATTATACTTAAGTTTGCATAATTTCTTGAGGACTCAAAGACTTGTAAAAACATGTGTAAGCACACCATTAAACATTAAAAAAATTGTTAATTTATTTATTTGAGAGAGAAAGAGAGAGAGCAAGTAGGGGAGGGTCAGAGAGAGAGAGGGAGACACAGAATCTGAAGCAGGCTCCAGGCTCTGAGCTGTCAGCACAGAGCCCAACGGGGGGCTCAAACTCATGAAATGTGAGATCACGACCTGAGCCCAAGTCAGTGCTTAACTGACTGAGCCACCCAGGTGCCTCCCATTAAACATCTTAAAAGGATTGTCATACTATCATAAATATAAATATTTAACAATAATCACACTTTGATTTAGAACTTACAGTATTCTTCCTAATGATTCCTTCCATCATTCTTGGGCGGGGAAGGAGAAACTTATTTCAACTTCTGAGATAGAAGTTAGAGAAATTAAATTGTTTGCTTTTTATAACTGTAAAAAATTAGTAAATAGTAAAAAATTAAAAAAAAATAGACTAGAACACATCTTACAAGGCAGAGCACTCATTGAGCTTACTTTTTAGCTGAATTATGAAATATTGACAAATTTCATGTTAAATGTACATTTCAGAGTTAGCTTCTATCACAGAGCCCCTACATTTAGGTACAATTCTTCTTTATAGTTCCCCATAGATTCTTGGTTTCTTTTTATTTTTATATTTGACACTACTTTCTTATAATAACTTTTTATAAGAGAATAATGAAAGTGATATACATTTTATAATAGAATTCACCTTTTAAAAATATTTATTTATTTATTTATTTATTTATTTATTTATTTATTTATTTATTTATATTATTTTAATTCCAGTGTAGTTAACATACAGTGTTATTTTAGTTTCAAGTGTACAATATAGTGATTCAACAATTCCATTCATCACTTGGTGCTCATCACAACAAGTGCACTCCCTAATCCCCATATCCTATTTCACCCATTTCCCACCCACTTCCCCTCTGGTAACCATCAGTTTGTCCTCACTTTAAGAGTCTGTTTCTTGCTTGTCATTGGCACTGTCTCCTTTGCTCATTTATTTTGTTTCTTAAATTCTACATATGAGTACAATCCTATGTTGCCTTTCTCTGGCTGACATTTTTACTTAGCATTATACTCTCTAGCTCCTTCCATGGCAAATGACAAGATTTCATTCCTTCCTTTGTCATGGCAAATGACAAGATTTCATTCTTTTTCATGGCTGAGTAACATTCCATTTTATACACACACACACACACACACACACGCACAGTTCTTCATTTATTCACCTATGGATGGACACTTAGGTTGATTTCACAATTTGGCTGTTGTGAACAGTGCTGCTATAAACATCAGGTGCATATATCCTTTTACTTAATAACCTCACCCACAGGGCACAATGATTGAAGACTATGTCAAATGATTAAGGAAAGATGTTTCATTGGCACATCTAGGAGAAACTGAATCAATTTATTGCACTCCCTTGAAGTTCCAGAAGGACTTTCTATAATGGTTTTTTTACTTATTCTTTATTCTTCTTGGGCTTTGATATTTGGAGTAAAGGAATAGTCAGAATGGTCAGAGAGTATTCTTCACCTTTCTGATAACTTAACTGGATGATCAAACCATTAGCTTACCTTTGTCATTAAAATGTCTGTACTAAGTGTTCCCCCTTGTAGCCACCCTAGGAAGACATAGGATTAGACAAACAGGAGTTCAAAACATGATCCCGAACTCCAGCAGTATAAGTTCATGCTCTTGTCCTGGGTCAGTCTCAGTCTATGCCTGGTTATGAGCCCATGACCATACTGATCACAGTTTATGTAGTCCCATGCTACATCTGCCATTTTTTCTTGTCAGCGTTGTTTATGTCGTAGGGAAGTTGGTTACCAAACACATATGGAACATATACGAAGGCAGATACATATTAAGAATATCATTCCCCTCCTTGTTCCCAGTTTTAAATATTTCTGTAAAGCTTTCAAGGAAGTATAGAAGTGAAATATACAAACAAAAAGTAGAGTTATTAATAAAGGATTAAAAATACCTGGTTTTATTCAGGTTTTGCCTTATGTGCTGGTTATATTCAGCATTCTTAATCTGTGGCACAAAGACAGTATTGTATCTATTTCTTTCGGCAAAAGAGAACTGCAAAAATAAGTGATATACTGTGCTTCAGTATAATTCCTTAATTAATTGCAATACTATGTAAAAATTGTGCTAATAAAATTATTGCTCAATCATGGTAATTATTTGTAGTTTATGACAGATAGGCTTATTTCCCCCAATTAGTTCTAATTTGCCAGCAGATACCCTTTTCTTCTTACAGCCTGTAACTATCTGCTAAATATAGTCTTCCAAATTATTGGTTGAGTAAGAACAAAAAACCCATTGCCCTTGCTGTATATCAACTTGATAATATGGCACAAATAATCTTTGTGTTATAAATAGTTTCCTTTCACCCCAGATGCAACTAGAAAGTCAAAGAAAATAATGTTATAGATGAAGAGAAGCATTCTTTCCATTTTCTGGAGTGAATACAGTACTGCCAGTGTTCAATTTTTTTTTCCTTTTCATGACTTCCACCAACACTGCCTAATTGTGTAGCTTTGATAATTTTCCACAGTGGCTTGGTAACATGTGAAGGGTTACAATTCTCTGGTGAGAAAGAGACATTACAGCTGTCCTTTAGAAACCAAAAAATTTAGTAATTTCTAATTTTGTTCTGTACAAAGTGACTGCTATAGGTTGAGGTAAATGTCATTTTAAAATCTTAGTTTTAAGTTAGTTTTTTTTTTTATTTTGGTAAAAACACATGAGATCTACCCTCTTAAATCTTTAAGTGTATAGTATTAATTAGTATAGTATTAGTATTAGTATAGTGTAGTATTAATAGCTATAAGCACATTGCTGCACACGAGCTCTCTAGAAATGTTTTTATCTTGCATGACTCGATTTCTATACCTATCCCCATTTGCCCCTCCCTCAGCACATGGCAACACCATTTTACTTCCTGCACGCATGACTTTAACTACTTTAGATACCTTAAATAAGTGGAATCGTTCAATACAGTCCTTCTTTGTCCTTTTTTTTTTTTAATTTTCTTTCAACGTTTTTTATTTATTTTTGGGACAGAGAGAGACAGAGCATGAACGGGGGAGGGGCAGAGAGAGAGGGAGACACAGAATCGGAAACAGGCTCCAGGCTCCGAGCCATCAGCCCAGAGCCTGACGTGGGGCTCGAACTCACGGACTGCGAGATCGTGACCTGGCTGAAGTCGGACGCTTAACCGACTGTGCCACCCAGGCGCCCCCTTTGTCCTTTTTAAACTAATGTCCTCAGAGTTCACCCATGTTGTAGCCAATGACAGAATTTCCTTTTTATGGCTGAATAATATTCCATTGTGTGTATATACCACTTTTTCTTTATTCAACTCCTGATAGACATTTAGGTTGCATTTAGGGCTTACCTACTGTGAATAATGCTACCATGAACATGAGATTGCAAATATCACTTCAAGATCCTGATCTCAATTCCTTTGGATAAATACCCAAAATTGTAATTGTTGGATCATATGGTAGTTCTATTTTTAATTGTTTTGAGGACACGCCATACAGTTTTCCATAGTGGCTACACTATTTCACATTCCACATAACAGTGCACAAGAATTCCAATTTTTTTTAAGTTGTTGTCAACACTGTAATTATTTTCTTGTTTTGTTCTTTTTATATATATATATATAATGGACATCTTAGTAGTCATGAGGTGATAGCTCATTGCAGTTGTTTTTTAAAAAATATGTATAGGTTTAATTATTGTGAGAGAGAGAGATAAAGAGCACGAGCATGAGCAGGGGAGGGGCAGAGACAGAGGGAGAGAGAGAATCCCACCTGGGCTGTGTGCTGACAGTGCAGCTCTGTGCTGACGTGATGCAGGCCTCAAACTCATGAACCATGAGATCATGACCTGAGCTGAAATCAAGAGTCTGACGCTTAACCAACTGGGCCACTGAGGTGCCCCCTTGTTATAGTTTTGATGTGCATTTTCCTCATGATTAGTGATGCTGAAAATCTTTTCATAAACATGTTGACCATTTGTATGTCCTCTTTAGAGAAATGTCTGTTCAAGTCCTTTGCCCATTGCTTAATCAGGTGATTTTCTTTTTGCTATTAAGTTGTAGGAATTCCTTACATGTTGTGGGTATCAATCTTTTAAAAACTTTATTTATTTAGTGTGTGTGTGTGTGTGTGTGAGAGAGAGAGAGAGAGAGAGAGAGAGAGAGAGAGAGAGAGAGAGAATGAATATGAGTGGGGAAGGGGCAGAGAGAGAGGGAGAAAGAGAGAATCCCCTGATGCAGCGCTCAAACTCATTAACCATGACATCATGACCTGAGCTAAAATCAAGTCAGATGCTTAACCAACTGAGCCACGCAGGTGCCCCTGGATATCAATCTTTTATCAGATGTATGTCTTGTAAATATTTTCTCCCATCCCACAGGGTGCCTTTTCACTTTGTTGATGTTTCTGTTTCTGTGCAGAAGCTTTTAAATTTGATGTTCCACTTGTGTATTTTCATTTCTGGTGTCCTAAGCAAGAAATCATTGCCAAGACCAATGTTATAAAGCTTTTCCCTATGTGTTCTTTCTGAGGGTTTTATAGTTTCAAGTCTTCCATTTTAGTTTTTAATCTATTTTGTGTATGCTGTAAGACAGTGGTCCAGTTGTGTTCTTTTGCATACAGATATCCACTTTTTCCAAGCACCTTTTGTTGAAGAGACATTATATAGTGTTGGCACCATTGTTGAAGATTATTTGTATATGCAAAGATTTATTTCTGAGCTGTCTATCCTGTTCCATTAGTTTATATGTCTGTATTTTTATCGGTACCATATTGTTTGGATTAATGTAGCTTTTTAATATTTTAAAGTCAGAAAGTGTAAGGTCTCCAGCTTCTTTCTCTCTCATTGTTTTGGCTATTCAGGGTTTTTGGGTTTCCATGTAACTTTTAGTATGTTTTTTTTCTATTTCTTTAAAAATATATAAATGTAAAAAAATGATGTTGGAATTTTGATAAGGATTTCCCTGAATCTCTAGGTCACTTTGGGTAATATGGCCATTTTAAATATATTAAGTCTTCCAGTCACAAACACAAGATATCTTTCCATTTGTGTCCTCTTCAATGTCTTCCAACAGTGTTTTCTAATTTTCAGCTTGTAAGTCTTTTGCCACATTGGTTAAGTTTATTCCTAAACATTTCATTCTTTGTGATTCTATTGTAAATGGAATTTTTTTTCCTTAATTTCCTTTTAAGATTGTTTCATGTTAGTGTATACAAATGCAACTGATTTTTGTATAATGATTGTGCATCCTACAATTTTGCTGCATTGACTTATTAGTTCCAATAGTTTGTGTATGTTTGTGTGTGTGTGTGTGTGTGTGTGTGTATGTGTAAAATATTTATGGTTTCAGACATACAAAATCATGTCATCTGTGAAGAACAAAAATTTTACATCTTTATTTCTGATTTGGATGACTTTGATTTCTTTTTCTTGCCTAATTGTTCTGGCTAGTAGTCCCAGTACTAGGTTGAATAGAAGTGGTGAGAGTGGGCATCCTTGTCTTTTCTTGATTTTAAATAGAAGGTTTCAGTTTTTCATTATTGAGTTCTGATGTTAGTTGTGGGTTTTTCATATAGGGACTTTATTGTGTTGAGGTAATTTACTTCTAGTTTCTTAAATATTTTTATAATGAAAGGGTATTGAATTTTATGAAATGCTTTTTCTCTATTGAGATGATCATATGATTTTTATCCTTCCTTCCGTTAATGTGGTGTATTTCGTTGACTGACTTGCATAGGTTGAATCATCCTTGTATCCCAGGGATAAATCCCACTTGGGCATGGTGCATGATCCTTTTGATGTGCTGTTGAATTCTGTTTTCTAATATTTTCTTGAGGATTTTTACATCTATACTCATCAGGGATATGGGCCTGTAACTTTTTTTTTGTATTATCTTTTTCTGAGTGGTATTAGGATAATGTTGGCTTTATAAAATAAGTTTTGGAGTGTTTGAGAAAGATTGTTGTTAATTTTTCTTTAAATGTTACCTTATCAGTAAATCAGGTTACTGATTCAATCTTCTTACTAATTATAGGTCTGTTCACATTTTCTGTGTCGTCATGATTAAGTCTTGGCAGCTTGTATATTTCTTGGAATGTATCCATTTCTTCTAGGCTATTCAATTTGTTGTTATATAATTGTTCACAATTGTCTCTTCTAATCCTTTTAATTTCATTAGCAGCAGTTGTAATGTCTCCTCTTTTATTTCTGATTTTGTTTTTTTGTTAGTCTTCTCACTTTTTTTTTCTTAGTCTAGCTAAGGGTTTGTCAATGTTGTTGATCTCCAAAAGATAACTCAATTCTCCAGTTTTTTTAAAATAGTTTTTCTATTCTCTGTTTTTACTGCTGCTCCAATCTGCGTTATTTCCTTCTGTTAATTCTGGGCTTAATGTGTTCTTTTTCTAGTTCCTTGAGGTATAAAGTTAGATTCTTTACTGAGATTTTTCTTCTTTTTAAATGTAGACATTTATTGGTATAAAGTTCCTTTTTCTCATTTACACAAATTTGAATTTTCCAGTTTTTCTTCTGCTATTGATTTCCACTTTCATTCTACTATGGTCAGATAATACACTTGGTAGATTTCAATCTTTTAAAATTAGTTATTACTTGTTTTGTGTCCTAACATGTGATCTATACAAGAGAATGTTCTGTGTGCCCTTGAGAAGAATATGTATTCTATTGTTGTTGGGTCTAGTGTTCTGTTTATGTCTGTTAGGTCCATTTAATTTGCAGTGTTGTTCAAGTCCTCTATTTCCTTATCGATCTTTTTTTTTCTAGATGGTCTTTCCATTATTGCAAGTGGGAGTATTAAAATCCTCTACTATTGCTGTACTGCTCACATTGCTATCTCCCCCTTCAGTTCTCTCAATGTTTAATTCATATATTTGGATGCTCTGATGTTGGGTGCGTATATATTTATAGTTACTATAAATCAGGATCAATAACCCTGCAACTCCATTTCTTGCTTGCTTGGCCTAAGAAGTCCTAAATAACCAGATGGTGATTATAGCTTCAAATTTGGTGTAAACTTCTCTGAACAGTGTGGTTGAAGTGTCCCCAACTCAGGGATTTGAAGTTCAAATTCAAAAAATCCTAAATATTTGGGATAGAAAACAAATTATTCAAGTAGGCGTCTAGCAGTTTGGGTAAGAATAATCCTATTTCCAGTCTTTGGTTTCCAACTCATGCCTTCTAGTTGTCGGGGGACACAATAACATATGATGGACTTTAGTTCAATGTACACATGGCATTTTAGAAGCAGCACCAGTACCCCAGAGGTTGTCATATATATAATTTCCTTTGTAGCTGTGCTACTCTTATTATTAAGTCCTAGGTCTGCTTTTTAGTATTTTCTGTCCTGTGGCTGAAGGAGATAAGAATCTTAGGAAATTCTGTTATGGACCCCAAATAACTTTCACAGTGTTTCTTGAGTTCATAGTTGGTTAGCCTGAGACTGTCAATTTTTTGTTCAAAGCTTTGAAAGGCTTTAGTAAAAAGCAGCTAACTCCATAATACGTATGATTACCATTGTCCCTGTATCATTCACCTGTACTACTACCACAGGAGTCAAAGCTTCACTTCCAGGTCATTGGTGAAAGTCTTAGTAATAGGCGACAGCTGCTGACAGGAGTTCTCTCCATCCACTCACCACCAGCAAAGGAGTCCTGACTGTTTTCTGACAGGTGGGTGACCTAATTCTAGAATCCCATCTTCATGTCAAGGGTCTGATTTCTAGGCCCATTTCTTATACCAACTGCCTCATCTGGGTTCTCCTCGAAAGCAAAATATAAGACAAGGCAGTTTATTTGGGGGAAGTGGTCTTAGCGAACAGGAGTAGGGGAGAGGGAGATTGGGAAGACTGAAACTTGGAAAAGGGGAAAGGTAACGGAAGAGGGGATTATTGATTTGTCTTAACTGTGATGAGCTGAGGTTACACCTTGTAGGAGACCCCTGAGAAGCTTGTAGAATATTTCTCAGAATGGTCCACCAAAGGACAGATGAAGGAAACATTTACTCCTATATGCTGCTTCAGGACATTACAATACCTAGTAATTTAATTCCCCCTCTAGACCATTCTTTAAGAGTATGCTCCAAGTCTTATATCCCCATTGTTGACTGCAATACTTTGGACATAGAAGGTACCTAATAAGGAATACTTACTGAATGAAACAGTCAGTGAATGTGCTCTGCTCAGTAGTTATTCTGAGCAAACAAGGAGTTACTGAAGTCCACAGTATACATTGAACCTTTCCCTTAGGAAAACAAAACAAAACAAAACAAAACAAAACAAAAAACGATGAATATTAACTGTCCTAGTTTATTTGGAATGCTATAATAAAGTACCACAGACTGAGAAGTTTATGACTAACAGAAATGTATTGTCTCAGTTCTGGAGTCTGGGAAGTCCAAGATCAAGGTGCCACCATGATTGTCTTCTGCTAAGAGTCCTCTTTCTGGCTCATAGCCAGTGCCTTCTTTCTATGTGTTCACATGGTGGAAGGAGCTAGGGATCTCACTACTGAGAGATAAGGCACTAATCCCATTCTTGAGGGGTTACACCCTCATGACTTAAGCACCTTCCAAAGGCCCCACCTACTAATACCATCACACTGGGCATTAGAATTTAGAATTAGAACATGTGAATTTGAGGGGAACACAAACATTCAGACCTTAGCATTAACCTATGTCTCCTAAAAAGTATCCCCTTATTCTCTCTTGAGAATAAGAGAGATTTCTTATTTGGATGGGAACTTCATTGTCTTCTATACTTCCTTTTTTTTAAACAAAATTTTTATTTATTTTGAGAGAGAGAGAGCATGAGTGGGGGAGGGACAGAGAGAGGAGAGAGAACATATTTTCTTTTTTGATTTATGAATAAATATTATTATTTTATGGGTTCTTGTTTACCTTAAACACACACACACACACACACACACACACACACACACACACACACACAGATACATTTTGCTCTGGAGTTAGATTACCTGGGTTTGAGCCCTGATATCTCTACTAATACTCTATGTGACTGAAAAACTTGCTTAATCTCTCTGTTCCTCTGTTCCTACACCTTTAAAGTGGAAGTCATTCTAATACCTGCCTTATGGGACTTTTGTGAGAATATTAGGAGATAAGCCATGTGACGTACTTGACAAATAAGTACAAGTTCCAAATGAGGCATTTTATTGATAGTATAAAATAGTATATTGATAATGAAAGAACTGTTTTGGCAAGGAAAATATCTTCTGTGTATTTCATGGCCCTTGGCATCATTTGAATACATGTTATTATGGACAATGCTGAAAATATGTAGCAGTTGCCTGGCATTGGCATTAACCAAACACAGTCACTGGTCATTAACAATCATTATAGCCATACTGGTAGGTACAGGCTGTCTGTAAGCATGCAGCCCCCTCACAACTTTCCCCAAATAGCAGACTCCTCTGATTCTCTCCTGACCCCATTCCCCATCTGCAGATTTCGTATATCCTGGGGTGGCTTAGGATTATGCATTACTCTATGAAGGCAGATTCACATGGGAGGCAGACTGCTGAGGGGTTGGTAACAGGTCAGGGATAGTTGCTTCTGGGAAATTGCATTTATTGTGGTGAGGAGGGGCTATGACATGCCACTCTTAGCATACTTCTTTCAGTTTCACAGAGTCTAGTATGCTTTGCTGTCGAGTGGACCTTAGTGTCTTTGCTTGGGCACAACACTGGAGTCACTTGGAATGTATTCACCAGCTCTGCTGTCTCAGCTATCTGTTGGGCACTAACAGGCACAGGAACTTACCCCTCCTGATTGTATAAGAGCCAAGTGTGGAGGCAGCTGGCAGGCTACTGCCATGACAGTCTGACTTTGCAAGGCTGTCAGCTGAAGAGGAATAACTTATTTTTATGAACCAAAACAATGACCACAATGAATAGCTTATAGACATCTGGATTCTGAATAATGGCAAACTTTTATCCATAGCTTCAGCTTATAAAACCAATAGCTAAAATATAGTTAATCCCCACTCCATCACTGCAGGATAAATGGATGCTTTTGAAAAGGGAAGAGGTAAACTGTTTTGCATAATTTTTTGCATTATGTAACTTTATAGTTTCTCATTCAGTGTGTAAAAGCTGAAAATTTGTGCTTATAAATGGGAATCCCCAAAGACCATTTGGGATCTGTGCTGCTGAGTTTTCTAATTCTCCTCCCACAGAGCTTATTGCATCAGGAGAGGGAATGAGATGTAGTAGAAAGAATGTGCAGTTATAAGAGAGATTTTTTCCCTGACCTGCTACATTCAAACTGCGGGACAGTCAGCAAGGCATGTCACTGTCCTGAGAACATCTGCTTCTTCATCTGCATCAGGATCTTCCTTACATAGTTTATAGCTTCACATCCCAACCAGTGCTCTGTGACACTTTTGAATATAGCCATATAGTTTTTGGTCACATCAAAGTGTATTCCCTTTGCCACTCCCACTCCTCAAGGCAGCTGAATCAGCTCTCAGGTGGAGGAGACCCTACAATTTGTTGCCTCTCATTCGTGGCTGCCTTCTCTTGGCACAACTTCCCATTGTAGACAAAGAGCAAATAGAGTTGCCAGAGAATTTCCTGTTTTAGTTGTCCAAAGAGCATTGCACAGTGCCCACAATATGGCCAGTGGGGATGGGAGGACTGGAAAGCTGGACTTGGGGACCTTTGTGATTCAATCACAATTGGATGTCAAAATCTGTCTTTGTATACATGAGGGATGTCTCTCCTTGTACAGTAGAATGTGCACCTTCAGTGTTATCCAGACTAGCTTCTGAACTTCTGTAACCAAGCATGTGAATTTAAGAAATGGAAATTCCGTCACTCTTTGAAACATTTGACATGAAAAAAAATAATAAGGTAAAAAATCTGTTTTCATTATCACGATGTATGTCAAAAAAGATAGGGGAACTCGTAGCATATTTACAAAAAATCAATTTTTGCAAATATTTGAATGGTGAAAATTATGTTCACTTTTAAATAATGTACTTGAGGAAATAGGTGTTTTATGAATAATGTCTAACTTGAATTTGAAGAGGTCATCATTCAAAAAGCCTTAATCAAGAATTGTTTCAAGCCATTATCTGGAAGTTTTACAAAGTAAATATTTAGAGAAATCTGTAATACTTTAATTTTATTTTTATAATGATACAAATAGGATGTAATAAAAATTCCCTAAGCCCATATACTCTCAAATATCTCTCAGCTTACTCTAATATCCTATGTAAATATCTTGATTTTCTGTGTTCCATAATGAGAAGAGATTGGGAGCAACTGATTTATAGGGTGGATTTGAGACTCTTTTGAGAAAATTTGTAAAAATGTCTTTTGTGAATCATGTTTTTTGGGTACAGCTGTCATGTATTAGCTCCTTTTATGCTGCTTTCAACCCAACACCTTCCCTTCCCAACAGGCCAGTTCAGGCTCCAATTGTTTACTAATATTTGCCCTACTGATTTAAACCACATATGCATACACATGCACACACACTATTAAAAAAACCAAGGAAACTGGAATCTTCCAGAGTACACAGAAGGCGATTTCTATCAATATAATTGCCCCAAAAGACATGGTCCACAAATTCCACACAGCAAAACCTGAACAAATACAGATTTTTTTGTAATGAAAACTTTAATTTTTTTAATGTTTATTTATTTTTGAGAGAGAGAGAGAGAGAGGAGGGGAGAGACAGAGAGAGAGGGAGACACAGAATCTGAAGCAGGCTCCAGGCTCTGAGCTGTCAGCACAGAGCCTGATACAGGGATTGAACCCATGGACCATGAGATCATGACCTGAGCCAAAGTCAGACGCTCAACCGACTGAGCCATCCAGGTTCCCCTTGTAATGAAAACTTTATGTGGCCAACCTGCTCAGTCCATTTTTCCTTTCTATGAATATGCTCTGTTTTAGCATGCAAGCTCCTAGAGAGCAGGAGCAAAGTTTCAGAACTCTGGACAGAAGTATTTGCTTGTTGGATGATGTACATTTTAGCCCTCTGCCCCAAGAGAGTCAGACAATTTATTACAATTCTTTGGGGTCTCAATAAAGTAGGTGAAAACAACAGGGAATTATAATCCTGATTTCCATTTAAAAAACCCCAAAAAACTAAAGACACCAAAGAGCCAATATATTGTAATAGCTCTCTTCATTCTACTTCTAAAACATGTACTCAACACATTGACTTCCCTCTAACTCTGTTCTCTCCATCTCCTTTTGTGTAACCTCAGTCTAAGCCATTGGCATCTGTCACGTGGACTATAATAATAGTCTGTCACTGGTCTCCCTCTCTGCATTCCTTACACTGTGTTCTCCACATAGCAACCAAATCCCATCACTCCCCTGATTAGAATCCTTCAGTGGTTTCCTACCTCACTTGGAATGAAATCCAAACTCTACCATGGTTTACTAGATTTGTTGTGCTCTGGCTCACTGCTGTCTTCTTCTGCCTGCTCCTCTGTGTGATGTGTCTCAGCCACATCAGCCTGTTGACTGATCCTCAAATCTGCCCAAGCTCCTTTACCATCCACAGTTTTTCTCATTGTGGTTCCTTCTGCCTAGGATCTCTTTCCTCAGGTCCTCACACAGCCAACTGCCCCTCATTCTTCAGCTCTTGACTCCCCTGATTAGAAAGAACTTTCATGGCCATCCTGATTAAAGTAGCCCTCCAGCAGAGGCCCCATTCACCATCTATGGGCTTGCTTTATTATCATCATAGTACCATGCTTAACAGTCATTCAAATTTGAAACATTCTTGCTCAAGTATTTGTTTCTGCACTTCTTTTCTAACTTCCTTGAGAGCAGACAACTTGTCTTCTTTTCCTACCACTAAATCCCCCCTAGCTATGAGACTACATGGCAAATAGTAGTCTCTCAGTAATTATTTGCTGAACGAATAAATGAATGAATGAAATGTACCATGACAATAATTATAGTAATTATAACAGGCTTTTAGGTAAGAAGGCCCTGATGGGAAGATAGAAATAAAAGGAGTAGAAATTGCGAAAACTCATGCTATCAAAATAATATTCTTTCTCAGTTGGAAGTAGAGGCTATTAAAAGAGAAAGAAGTAAAGACAATTTTTCAGGTTCACTCTATGAACAGTCAAGCTAGAATTCAAATCTGATACTGATACTGAAACGTATGTTCTCTTTACTGAACAGCACTGGCTGCAAATGGCCAGGTTTCTTTCACTTAAGGCATTGTCTATTGGCATAGTGATTAATGTTATTACATAATTATTTAAGATGTCATCAAGTCTCCATTGGATATTCAGGATATTTAAGAACTACATGCTTTCTTAAAAATACTACCTTTCTTCCGTTGAAATTATTCCAAGTGATTTGCCAAACCATGGCTCAGCAAGATGCTAGCTCCCTAGTGAAATAAAGCACTCTCTGCAGGAAATTTCCTATATATTGGACCACAGGCATATGAGGAGAAGATAGGTTTTAAAAAAAAGGCATTTGGTTGGAAATAAGAAACAAATTCTGGGAAACCAATCTAATTGCCTGATTGGAAGCTGTCCCAGATATTTGAAAGTTACTCTTTAAGATTAAAGGAAGATGCTCTCAGAAATTAAATAGCTGCATATAAACCACTGAGATTTTGCCTCTCATCTCAGGAACCATAGGCTCTGTTGTATCAGGAGTAAATTCTCTCCCTCCAGCTAGTAAGTTCTCGGCTCAGAATCACAGCCAGGGAAGCTATATATCAAAGTCTGCAGATGAATGCATTTGTTCAATGGGCAAGAATTGTCTCCATGTGTACTGTTGTTCATGTCATTAGCTCTAGGCAGTTCTCTTGTGCCAAGGTTGTTGCCAACTCCTCCTTATATTATCTCATTTTGTTCTCACAGACACCCTATTTTTCTTTAATCAGCTATGAAATTGAATCTTAGGGAGAAGTGACTTGCCCAAAGTCACAACGCTAACAGGTCTTAGATTGAGCCTCAGTCCTATGCAGCATGACTTGGGCCCATACTCTAAACCATTCCATTATACTCCTACCCTTAAGCACACTGTAGTATAATACCGTGTTCTCACAGTTGAGGAATGTGCTGACTCTTTAAATGAAGCACAAAACAAAACAAAAAACTTACAGTCAGCTGGTTTATTTAATTTGTTTTTATCATAAAGTTGCTCATTATAAGTCAAAATATAAATCTAAGTATATGTTATACCTATAGTTTGTATAAAACTATCAAATCAAATATATTTGTAGATTAAACAAAGACTAAAACCAAAAAAATTCAAGTTAACACAATTTAATGGGAAAAATGAATCTTGTTTTACTGAAATTAAACTGCCATTCACAGCAGGGATCTGGCAGTGCTTCTGTGGCGGGAATTCTTTTCGATTGGGCATGCCTACTGTGGGCCATGACGCCTCAGTACTACCACTTTTCTCCATTAAAAGTACCATGACACTTTTGTTTGTGATGATCACTTGGCCTTCACATGCCTTGAGCATGGCAGTGACATATTGCCTTCGTCTATTCTTTTCTCATTGGCCTGTAACAAATGAAATATGCCACCAAGGGCCAATGTGAGCATAAGCACAGATATGAATGCAGGTACTGAACTCATGCAGTCGTACTTGCTTAGAAAGTGGTCATCTGGATATTCCAGAAGCGCTCATAGTGTTTTAAGATACCAAGATAAACGCCAAGTTAAAAAAAAAAATTAGAGACGAACTTGAAGACCTCAAAAGTATATCCCTGGGCACCACCAAGGGCCTGCAGATCCCAGTTTGAGTGACCCTGTCCACAGTCTGTCTTAGTTCAAATGATGATTTACTAACTGTATGAACTGGGTGCCAGTTGTCCTACAGTTGTTGAGAACATTCATTGATACAGTACATATAAACTGCTCATCTCACAAGGTGAAGGATCAGATAAAATATCTAGAAATATCTTCTAATATTGCTAATATTATTAGGTGATCATGGTGTATTGAAGACAGCAGATGTGCATACAACGCATTTGTCACGGGGAAAAATTGCCTTGTAGCTCTATACACGAAGTGCTCTTTTAACATGGATGAGGCAGTGAGAATAGCGAATTCACACAGCTGGTAAGTGCAAAGCTGGGATTCAATCCTGGCAGTCTGGCTTTCTGGGATGTGCTTCTGAGTTCTTGAAAGAGATTTGAAATTAACAAGTAAAGGCAGGGAGCACCGCTCATCAGCAGAGCTGGTCCATCTCACCCTAAAATACCCACACTTCAGAACTGCGACCTATTGCCTCCTCTAGCAAACGCCACAGAAGCTTGAACATTAAAAGCTCCATTCATGAGGCACCTGGGTGGCTCAGTCAGTGAAGCATCTGACTTCAGCTCAGGTCAGGATCTCTCAGTTCGTGAGTTGGCGCCCTGTGTTGGGCTCTGTGCAAACTGCTCAGAGCCTGGGACCTGCTTCAGATTCTGTATCTCCCTCTCTCTCTCTCTACCCCTCCCACCCTCTTTCAAAAATAAACATTAAAAAAAAAAAGCTCCATTCATTCTTGGGCACTTTTCCCCCTCTTCCCAGAAAATACAGCTGTTGCTCTGGGTTCCTCCCACTGTACGCGTGATACATTTTAAAAAGAAGATGGTGCTCCCATATCCATATTGACAGAAATCACTCAGTTCCCGGGTGAGTGAGCCAGAGGACTCGAACTGGTCTTCCAATGCACTACCCCGCCCACCCCCCTACAAAGAGTCTGCTTGTTCCTGCACAAAGTTTAAGGAAGTAAATTAGTTGTCAGCATTTAAATATCAGGAGATTTTATATAAGACTTCAGGTTATTTCCATCTCCTGAAAAACCCAGAATATCTAGAAACATGGAGCCTGCATTTCCAATGACAGCAGTTGAATGGAGTTGAGCAGCAAAATGGGCACGTGAGCTACATTTTGCCATAGTCCCCTCCCCAAAACCTTCCCTCACCTCTGGTATTGACCTGGTTTCCGTAGGCATTGAAGCGTGACACCTGAAAAACAATATACATCAGCTACTATTACTGAGGCTGTTTGCTTGTTGTTGATTGGCACGTTTTTGAGAATCAAGTGTGGTAGATGGCAAAACAAATGGCCACTATGCTTGCGGGTACATCCTTTTGCAGTATGACTGCTGCTCGTCTGAACAAGAGGTGTGCCCATGTGACTGGCTTTGGATAACAGGCATTATCTAGTCTATGTGCCAAGAGCAGGGGCTTGAAAAGTGCTGCTGAGATGCTTAGCTACCAGGTAACAAGCCCCCTACCCCCTGTTAGGAGATGAGTGACATGTGGAAGGAGGGGCTCGGCCAGGCGAGCAAGGCCACTGTAGGCCAGTGGATCAGATGAACTTCCTAGCCAACCCCCAAATCAGCAGGACTAGGAAATTATTATTGTTTTAACGTGGGTTGGCTTTTCTACAGCAGCTAAATAACAAGGAGGCAAAGGCTTAGAATGCCCCCCACAGGGCACATCCTGCAGCATAAACTGTGATTCTCCTGAGGGTCTTCAAATTAGGCATTCTGTCTCCAAAAGTAAGGCATAAAGCAAATGACTCCTCTGCTTTAGTTATTATTCAGCTGTCACTGAATGAGAAAGTACAGGAATGAAAAATCAATAGTGAGAAAAGATTTAGGGTGTTTTTTAAAAGTAAGGTGTGAATAGAGGTGCCTGGGTGGTTCAGTTGTACTCGGTTAAGCGTCTGACTTCGGTTCAGGTCAAGATCTCTCAGTAGGTGAGTTCGAGCCCCACATCAGGCTCTGTACTGACAGCTCAGAGCCTGGAGCCTGCTTTGGAATTTGTGTCTCCCTCTACCTGCCCCTACCCAACCTGTCCTCTTTCTCTCTCTCAAAAATAAATAAACATTAAAATAATTTTTAAGTGAGGCATGATCATTAAGGTAAATATACCTTACCTGGGTAATTCACCCAGTGTACAGAAGTCCTAGAACATGTCAATAAAAGTACATAATCATACCATTCTAAGACAATTCCTTTGATAGTTTCTCTATCAAGACTTTATTCATGTGCCTGCGAGTTTCTTTTTCTGCAAATTTATCAAGTTGGTAATAATAGAAGTGACCAAAAAAAGTAAGAATAGCTGTTATATTGAGCTCTTACATACCCAACATTTTTTAAAGGATTCTTACATAGATTTTCTTCTTTAATTACTCACAATACCCTATAAGGGACGTCCTATTATTATGTCCATTTTGTAGATGAGTAAAATGAGTCTTGGAGAGATTGGGTAGTATCTCCAGAGTTCCAGAGCTGGGACCTAACCTGTGGTTTTGCTGTGTGCTCATGTTATCGATGTCTAACAAGTTACCATTTTCCTTGGGGCAATAGTCATAGTGATCAAAGGGTGTATAGCTATAAAGCTCTCCAGAGATGATGTGAATTTGAATAGAAGGCTTTTTCCTCCCCATTCTTTAAATTTAACACTTTCAAGTTCACCTTGATCTTACGGTCAGTGCTGAGCAGAGACGTTCTTACTGCAATCCACCAGAGGGCAGTATGAGGCAGAGTTTGCTTCTGAAGGCCAGTGAGTCTTCTGAGCGCTCCTGCTGCCTTACCTGGGGATCCTGAACTCAAGTCTCTACCTTCATTTCTCTGGTTCTTTTTTGTGTTGTTTTTTCACTGTAAAATGCTTTGGGATGTCCAAGCTTTTCAGAGCACTGTCAAGAGCATTAAGCTGTGTGAGTCTGTGGAAACAATGCTGGATAAAATACCTGGGCTGTAGTTTACTTATGGTCCTGCATGAAAGAGAAAAGAGAAGATGGGCAAGACTAGTTTTTGAAACAAAGTGATGAGTATTTAAACCAGGAGCGAAGCATGGCTGTGATCCTGGCTCCACAGCTTTCTGGCTGTGGGACTTTGGAAAAATACTAACTTCCTTCCCCAACTTGAAGGTGTGAAAGTTCTGGATCTGGTATACAGGAATTTCCTGATGACTTGAGATTGGCTTCACACCCACCCCCACCCCCTCCACCACCACCCCTGGGAGTGGCTGCAGACACGTTCATGTTGTCCTGCATGAACGGTCCTGCATGAGACAACCTTGGGACTTGTCTGATTCTTTGCTGGGAACTTTCTAGTTCTGTCCCTCGGTCCACTTTCCCAGACATGTCGCCCTATAGCTGGTCCTGGGCCCCCTGTAGAACCTTCTGTGTTGATGCTTTTCTGGGACAGCTCTTTATATTGGACCCCTGCTTTACCTCTGGATATAGCTTTTCTATCCCATGCATTGCCCATGGGATCTTACTCTGGATTCAAAAACCCTAAACCAGATTCATAGTCCCAGGGCCCCCAAAATGGTCCATTAAGGCAAAAAATATCTTTACCAAAGTAGCTATTCCCATCTGTGTTCCCACAAGCAGTGGGGATAACGAGGGTTACCATGTCCCTGTCCTCACCAAAGTTGGTATCTACAGACCTTATATTAGCCATTCTGGGGCATTTGATGCTGCTTTTCATTGTTTTGTCATTATTGTTCATTTTAGTAAACAACACACACAACGTGAAGTCTACACTCTTAACAAAGTTTTAAGTGTATAGTACATATTTATTGTGTTTTTATTATACATATTCGATTACTAAGAAAATTTGGTATTTTTAACAGATTTATTAGATTTCCTCTCATGTGAATAGTCTGTTCAAAAGCTTTCCCCATATTTCTGGTTTATTTTGTCTTTTTTAATTGGGTTCTTTAGATAGCCTAGGTATCAGTGCTTTGTCAAATAAATACATGTGTGGTAAATGTGTATTTCCAGTCTACAGCTGATCTTTTCATTTTGTTTATAGATTCTTCCAACGAAGTTTGATAAATCTATCATGTTTTTTTCTTTTTGGCTTGTGCTCTTTGTGTCTTGTTTAAGAAATCCTTTATACACAGAAAAGTTGGGTGGGATCAAATTTTATAAAGCTTTTGCATACCCACAAAAGACACTTCTAAGCTCTTTTGTAGGTATAATATTCCAGAAATTGACAATGACCACCTTAAGGATATTAGTTGGTTAAATGCCATTGGTTCAACTAGTTAATCATATTAAAAGCAATAAAGTTGGATTCCTACCTCCTATTGTCATAGAAACTATGACAGGGACTCTAAAGCACTATATGTGAAAAGAAAAACTTTTAAAAATATAGGGATAAATAACTGCTTTTATTAAAAAATTTTCCGTTCAAAACGTGGCCCCATTCTATTTTGTCAGAAATCCAATATTATAAGTGCCATGAACTAGAAGAGTGACGTAGGGGTATCCGACAGGGGTGGCCAGGCCTGTGGCTGTCCCTGTGTCAAGGCCAGATCACAAAAGGGTCTTGAGTAACTAGGCCATGATGCCGGAATTTTATTCTGAGGATAATGGACGGCCAGGAGAGGCTTTACATAGGAAAGTGATGTGATCATCAGATTTGCCTTTTAAGAGAAAGTTCTGGAGCAGTAAGGTGTAGAAACTGGAAAAGGGAGAAATAAGACAGAGGGGAAATGGTGCGAAGTCTATTGCAGTAATCTGGGTGGGAGCCTTGCATTGGGACAGTAGCTGCTGGGATGGATACAAGAAGGGGCAGATTTGAGAGCATTTAAGGACAGAAATTTGCTGGGAGCTAGTTAATGCAAATTAGTTTTTTCCTGGCTGCAAGAAATCAGCCACCTGGAAACGCAAAATTGGAGGGGACACAAATGGAGAAATGCAACGTTCATATGTAAGGGCCAGTCGTGGGGTGGAGTGAACCATTCCCCATTATCAACAGTTCTCCTTTCAAAGCTCCTCTATCAAGGAGATGCAAGAAATGTCTTTCTTCTGTGGGTGTCGGTGCACAAGTCTTTGACGACAGTATTTTAAAAAGAAAAAATAAGCGATTTATCTGACTTTGATAATATTTGTTATTTTACATGGAAAAAAATAACAGAGGCTTAAATAGTGGCACTTGGCAGTAAAGGAAAAGATGCTTCAAATTCACAAAGATGAAACTTAGAACAAGTCAATTTCAAGGAATTATGCCTAACAAATTTTAATTTGCAAAATGCACCCTTGAACATGCACAAACGTGCATAACGTGAACAAATGGATTTTGTTCACCTACAGTTGGGATTCCTTTTCAAGGGGAAGGAAACGGAACTAGAAACGCAATACCAGTGCCAGGAAATGCTTCCCTATTTCCCCACTGCCTGCAAGAAGCATAAAAGGTTAGTGCCTTAGAAAATGAGACATTAACAGGGAAAAGAGGACGTTGTCTTTTCATACAATTTAGTCGAATAAAACAATGTTGGCAACTGTGGTAGCAGCGATGAGCTGGAGATGGGACATGCAGGTTTGAAGGAGAATGTCCTAAAAATGATCACCCATGAGAAGAGATGGTGTCCTCAAAGTTGGAGCAGAAATTGCCAAAAATGTTAGTGTAATAACAAATAATACTTACGAAGTTCTGACCCATTTCGATGGTGTCGGTATTGTCCCGTGACCAGCCTCCTGTATGGACAGGACAAGCCTCCTCCTGGACAATGACTACATGGTTTCTGGCTTCTCCTGTGCATACCATATCATCAGAACATACCTCCGTGGCCCAAATTCACCGAAACCTCCCTAGGAGGGGAATGAATACACTGCTTGTCTTAAGTCAAAGTTAACTGAAGGAATTACACTGTCTGGGGGAGCTGAGATTCCTTTGATTTAGGCCTGTCAGGGTCCAATCTTGAACATGGAGTCAGCATTGCTTCAAAGCACAGGGCTTTATAGGCAAAGGTGGGATAATGGAAAAATTATCTGAGCGCTGCTATGGATAGAAAGTGTGTCTTTACTCGTAGTTTTATAAACACAAATGGGAGAGATTTGACATTTTCTACTAATTGGTGCCTGATAAGGGAACTTAGCAGAAATGTGGATGCAAATTTGAATTCCTTATGTTTTTTACCTTTCAGAGTTTTTTTACATTGAATCTCATTTGCTTTTCATAAAAACCGTTGAGGTTTTCAATGGATAAAATATCCCCTTTCTCTGGAAGGTGGAGAAACAGAGTGAGGTGGAGGAACTATCTCTTGGTTGTAGATCTATAGTAGAGAATGTGACCCACTGCTAAATGCACCTGTTTTGAAGTTCGTTTGCTCTGAGTGTTTGGCAAGTGATTTGATTTGTCAGAGATTCAGTTACTTCATCAGCAAACAGATTAAAATATCCACTCCTAGTGATTATGCCAGGAGCATTAAGAGGGATGATACAGGTGAAAACACTAACTCACTTAATGGCTCTGAAGACAGATGTATAGAGATTAAGACTTCAGGCATGAGATAGGTTATCTGGTTTCAAATCCAAGCTCCATCATTTACTAGTTCTATGGCTTTGGCCTGAAATGCCTTTTCGGCAAGCCATTTAACTTCTCTGAGCTTCAGTTTCCTCATCTGTAACATGGGGCTCATAAGATAGAATCTATCTAATAGAGTTACTGGGAGGATTATTTCAAATGATGAATGCAAAGCATTTAACACAATCTTAAGCACAGGTGATCGATCACCAAATAAGCTTAAGGTATTGCAGTTGGCCATAAGTTAACAATGATTCTCAATACAGGTGGTATGCATTATATGATGGTCAGTGCTGCTTAATATTTGTAAAATGACCGATCAGACCAACAGCTGTTTCCTACATTTCCAGAACCTTTTCCTTTATATAATCTGAGATACTCTTTCTTTCCTTCTTTTCTTTCTTCCTCCCTTCCTCCCTCCCTCCTTTCCTTCCTTCCTCCCTCCCTTCCTTCCTTTCTCTCTCTCTCTCTCTCTCTCTCTCTCTCTCTCTCTCTCTCTCTCTCTCTCTCTCTCTCTCTCTCTTTCTTTCAGTAGGAGTCAAATCCTGCAGAGAAATATACATCCTTTCACTGCCGTTTTATCACAAGCTGGACAAGATAGTGAATTATGGAAGTCCTGTACAACCATACTGTGCTGGTTGCTCAGAGAGGAGGCATCTACACTAAGGAGGTGAGTTAAAAACAAAACCCCAACACAAATTATGTTTCAATTATATCCATTTTCTATAGTTGAGGGAGGGCTGCAGTGCTATCTTTTCCCCGTTTGATGAAGAAAGTAGAACATTTGGTGCGAAAAAGACAGTGACAAAAAAGACATGTTTGACAACCATTTCACACTCTCATGAAAGACATTAGCTCCTCTCTGGAACTAGAAAGGCGGAGTGGGGACCATCCGCATGTCTACAGTGTCAAGGAGCACAGAAATTCAAGTGCAATTCTTTTATGCCAAACTTGTAGACCTCTTACGCTTTTTAACCATCTGTTTTTAATTGGTAAGTTCATGGAAGGCTGGGCATTGTCCTGTTTTAAACCTCTTTTCTCAAGTAGGTCAAATAAAATATATGTAGACGTGCAGCTCTGAAGCATTTTTCTGATTATGTTTGCTTCTTAAAGACATTTCAGCACAAGTGCATCGATTGTCACTGTTACAACTGTGACATTGAAAAGTGTTTATTAATCGATTCAACAGATTCATGAAGAGCTCATTATACTCATTAGAGAAAATGAAGCAGACAACACAAATAAAACTAAAAACTATCATAATTCTAACACCAAATGTTAACTACTGTGAACTTTATGGTCTGTATCTTTCCACTCTTTCACTGCGCATGTATGTTTCCATTGAATCTTTGTTTTTAAATGGGCAGTGCCTATATGGGGTGTTTATATATTTTCACTCTGTTTACTTCGAATCTAAACGTCTTACCATGATAGTGTGAGATTTTTCTCTCTTTAAAAATTGTTAATTATTTGAGATAATTTGGACATAGAAAAAGGTATAAAGAATAGTACAATACATACTATGTACCCACCACCACTTAAAAAAATGTCATGATGAATCCACTTAAAATTTTTCTTGCACCTGCAAAAGTAATACAGATCCAATTTTGGTATTTATCATTTCCATCAGCTCTCTGTATTTCTATTACACATTTATATTGCTTTAGTATTTTTAGTATTATTTTACTTGTTTTATAATTTTATGTAAACTGCATTAAATGGTAATTTTTTCTGAAACTTGCCTTTTTTTCCTGAGTGTGAATTTTTCCAGACTCATCCATGTTGAGACCTGTAGCTTTGGTCGTTTTCACTCTTGCATAACAATTTCACTTTATAAATATACCACAGTTGCTTATTCACTCATCAGATGATGGACATAGTTATATAGCTTTCCTTCTTCATATGGGGGAAAGGAGGTCTATGTACCCAGAAGTGGGAGTGAATGGTCATAGGATAGGAATATCCTCAACTTAATTAGATGTCATCAAATTGTTCTGGAAGAGGTTGTATCCATTCATACCCATCAGTATGTGAAATATCCTTTTTCTTCAAATAGTCCCCAATTCTTAAAATTTTTTTAAGTCTATCAGTCACCTGTGAAATGGTTTTCCATTATTGTTTTAATGATCACTTTTATGATTACTGGTCAATGTGAACACATTTTATTTTTTTTATATATTTGAATTTCCTCTATCACATTGGCTTCATATACTTTATCAATATTTCAAATTTATTATTATTTATTTTATAGGTATATATAAAATACACATCTGCTGGGGAGATATATACTTATATACATATATATGCTAATATTTTGTCATATTAACAAAATCTTTGGGTTTTGACATATATTGTATTTTTTTGGTATCTTTTGATGAACAGGAGGTTTTAATTTTAATATAGTTGAATTTATTTGTCTTTATGCATTTTTGTATTTTATTTAGTAAACACTCTAAAGTCATAAAATTGGTGTATTTTTCTCAACATTTTGAGGTTTTTGCTTTTCATATTTAGATCCTTATCATACCAAGAATTGATTTTTGGTTCAGTGTGTAGTAAGAATCCAGTTTTTATTTACCCATATATGTCCCAGTATCATTTGTAGATACCTTGTCATTTTCCCACTGATCTTTAACAAACTTCTCTGTCTTAGATCAAGTTTCTGCATATGTATAGGTCTATTTCTGAGCTTTCTGTTTTGTTCCATTGGTCAATTTATCTAAATCTACTAAGGCCATGGTATCTTAATTACTATAGCTTTGTGATTTTGCTACCTGGAGGTAAAAATTTCCAAAATTGATTTTTTTCCCTCAAGTTTCTCACTGCCTTCAAACTTGATTTTTTCTAAAAATTCTCTGAGATAGTCCAGGACCTTTGCATTACCCTTAATTTTAAAACTGACTTAACCTAAAGAAAACAAAAACCTTAATTCAGAAAGATATATGCACCCTTATGTTTATCGCAGCCTTATTTACAATAGCCAAGATTTGAAAGCAAGATAAGTTTCCATCAGTAGATGAATGGATAAGGAATATGTGATGTACACACACACACACACACACACACACACACACACACACAGAGGAATATCATGGAGACACAAAAAGGGATGAGATTGTGCCATTTGAGACAATATGAATGAACCTAGAGGGTATTTTGCTAAGTGAAATATGTCAGACCGAGAAAGACAAATACCACATGATTTCACTCATAAGTGGAATGTAAAAAATAACCTGACTTGTGAAAAACCATGAAAAACAGTGGTATTTTAAGTGGAATTGAATTTATAAATTAAGTTTGGGAGAATTGATATTTTTATTATGTGGATATTTTATTTTGTGGAAATTATTTCTATATTTATTTAAATCTTAATCTTTTTTTAAATTTTTTTTTCCACGTTTTTTTATTTATTTTTGGGACAGAGAGAAACAGAGAATGAACGGGGGAGGGGCAGAGAGAGAGAGGGAGACACAGCATCAGAAACAGGCTCCAGGCTCCGAGCCATCAGCCCAGAGCCTGACGCGGGGCTCGAACTCACGGACCGCGAGATCGTGACCTGGCTGAAGTCGGACGCTTAACCGACTGCGCCACCCAGGCGCCCCTAAATCTTAATCTTTTAACAAGGCTTTATGATTTTCCTTTAGACATATTACATATCTTTAGTTAAATATTTCTAAAATAGTACATTGTACTATTAAAAAATTGTATTTGCTAACTTTTTATTTCTAGTTAAATAATCTAGTTAAATAACTGGGATACAAAAAATTGTATTTGCTAGCTTTTTATTTCTAGTTAAATTGAGATGAATTATTTTGTTCCCTTTTAATTTCTTAATATTATAAATTATATTAATTTTCTAATAGTAAACTATTGTTTCATTACTGGAAAAAACACAACTTGGCCACAATTAGGCAATATGTATTTTTTAAAGTTTTATTTATTTAAATAATATCTGTGCCCAACCTGGGGCTCAAATTCATGACCCTGCGATCAAGAGTCACCTCCTTTTCTGACTGAGCCAACCATGTGCCCCTAGGCAGTATTCTTTTGTGCCATAGTTACGTAGTGCTAATATTTTCTTAGTTTATATTTATGTTCATAAGTTTCTCTAGTTATTACTTTTCCTTATTCTTACTGTTCTCATCTCAGGGTTATCCTAATTTGATGAAATGAGTTGGGAAGCATTTTTTCTTCTCTGGAAGGAATTCTTTGGAAGTCTGGTATTTCCAATTCTTTGGAAGTCTGTAGGAATAAATTTTTAGTTACTGGTTTACTTTCTTTATTTTTATTTTATTTATTTATTTGTTTATTTACTTATTTATTATTTATTTATTTATTTATAATATGAAATTTGTTGTCAAATTGGTTTCCATACAACACCCAGTGCTCATCCTCAATGCCCATCACCCACTTTCACTCCCTCCCACCCCCCATCAACACTCAGTTTATTCTCAGTTTTTAAGAGTCTCTTATGGTTTGCCTCCTTCCCTCTCTAGCTTTTTTTTTTCCCCTTCCCCTCCACCATGGTCTGCTCTTAAGTTTCTCAGGATCCACATAAGAGTGAAAATATATGGTATCTGTCTTTCTCTGTATGACTTATTTCACTTAGCATAACACTCTCCAGTTCTATCCACATTGCTACAAAAGGCCATATTTCATTCTTTCTCATTGCCAAGTAGTATTCCATAGTATATATAAACCACATCTTCTTTATCCATTCATCAGTTGATGGACATTTAGGCTCTTTCCATAATTTGGCTATTGTTGAAAGTGCTGCTATAAACATTGGAGTACAAGTGCCCCTATGCACTAGCACTCCTGTATCCCTTAGGTAAATTCCTAGCAGTGCTATTGCTGGGTCATAGGGTAGATCTATTTTTAATTTTTTGAGGAACCTCCACACTGTTTTTACAGAGCGGCTGCACCACTTTGCATTCCCACCAACAGTGCAAGAGGGTTCCCATTTCTCCACATCCTCACCAGCATTTATAGTCTCCTGATTTGTTCATTTTAGCCACTCTGACTGGCATAAAGTGATATCTCAGTGTGGTTTTGATTTGTATTTCCCTGATGAGGAGTGACGTTGAGCATCTTTTCATGTGCCTGCTGGCCATCTAGATGTCTTCTTTAGAGAAGTGTCTATCCATGTCTTCTGCCCATTTCTTCACTGGATTATTTGTTTTTTGGGTGTGGAGTTTGGTGAGTTCTTTATAGATTTTGGATACTAGCCTTTTGTCCGATATGTCATTTGCAAATATCTTTTCCCATTCCGATCAGTTGCCTTTTAGTTCTGTTGATTGTTTCCTTTGCACTGCAGAAGCTTTTTATCTTCATGAGGTCCCAATAGTTCATTTTTGCTTTTAATTCCCTTGCCTTTGGAGATGTGTCAAGTGAGAAATTGCTGTGACTGAAGTCAGAGAGGTTTTTTCCTGCTTTCTCCTCTAGAGTTTTGATGGTTTCCTGTCTTACATTCAGGTCCTTCATCCATTTTGAGTTTATTTTTGTGAATGGTGTAAGAAAGTGGTCTAGTTTCATTCTTCTGCATGTTCCTGTCCAGTTTTCCCAGTACCATTTGTTAAAGAGACTGTTTTTTTTTTTCCATTGGATATTCTTTCCTGCTTTGTCAAAGATTAGTTGGCCATACTTTTGTGGGTCCAATTCTGGAGTCTCTATTCTATTCCTTTGGTCTATGTGTCTGTTTTTGAGCCAATACCATGCTGTCTTGATGATTACAGCTTTGTAGTAGTGGGTAAAGTCTGGGATTGTGATGCCTCCTGCTTTGGTCTTCTTCTTCAATATTACTTTGGCTATTGGGGATCTTTTGTGGTTCCAAACAAATTTTACAATTGCTTGTTCTAGCTTCGAGAAGAATGCTGGCGAAACTTTGGGATTGCGTTGAATGTGTAGATTGCTTTGGGTTGTATTGACACTTCAACAATATTTATTCTTCCAATCCATGAGCATGGAATGTTTTTCCATTTCTTTGTATCTTCTTCAATTTCCTTCCTAAGCTTTTTATGGTTTACTTTCTTTAATGGGTAAAGGTCTTCTTACAATTTCTGATTCTTCTAGGTTAGTTGTGGTGAGCTATTTTTATTCTAAGAAGTCACACTTTAAAAATATATTTAAAATTGATTTGTTATAATTTTTAAAGTCTATGCTTTAATTATAGTCATAGCTTATGTGGGCTTATAACAACATTAGACTTTGAGTTCTTGTATTTTGATTGCCATCTGCCTTTATGTTTGAAAGTCAGTTTGGCTAGATATAAAATCTTTGGCTCACATTTACTTTCCTTGAGTATATTAGATATGTTACTCCGTTTTCTTTTGAGATATTGAGATTTGAGATGTTGAGACTTCTGATGGCGATTTGATTTTCCTTCATATTGACTGTCTTGTTTACATGCTCAAATAACTTTTTTTTCCTTTGAAGTCACTAATTCTGTCAAGAATATATCTCATTCATTAAACACAGAAAAAGTGTTTGCCAAAATCTAATAATTTTTCATGATTAAAAAAAAATCTCAACAAACAAGAAATAAAATAGAACTTCCTCATTCTGATAAAAGACCTCTACAAAAAAATCCATAGCTAATATCATACTTAATGAGAAAAGACCTAATTATCTCTGCTTAAGATCAGAAACAAGAAAAAATGACTGCTCTCATAATTTCTATTCAACATTATATTGGAGGTTTTTGCCAGGGCAGTTAGGCAAGAAAAAGAAATAAAGACATCTAGGTTGGAAAGGAAGAAATAAAACTATTTCTATCACAGATGAACTGATCTGTACAGAAAATTCTAAGGTATCTACTAAAAAGTAATTATAAATAATAAACAAGCTCAGCAAGGTTGCAGGTCGTAAAATCAATTTGTAAAGATTGATTGTAGGGGACTCTGGCTGGTTCAGTCAGTAGAGCGTGTGACTTTTGATGCTGGGATTATAAATTCGAGCCCCACATTGGATATAGAGATTACTTAAAAGTAAAACTTTTTTTTTAAAGATTGTATTTCTATACACTAATGAATATTCCAAATTAACATTTCACATTTATTATACATTTATAGTTGCATCAAAAAAAATACTAAGGTATAAATTCAACCCACGGAATTCAAGAGTTGTACACTGAAAACTAGAAGACACTATTGAAAGAAATTAAAACTCTAAATAAGTAGAAAGACATCCTATATTCATGGATAAGAAGATATAAATTTTAAGATGTTAGTACTTGCCAAATTGATCTAAAGATTCAATGTAATGCTTATAAGGAAACAGCTGTATTTTTTGCAGAAATTGATAAGCCATTGCTAAAATTGATATGCATATGTAAGGGACCCAGAGTAGCTAGCTAAAATAATCTTGAAAGAGGAGAATAAAGTTGGAGGACTCAGGTTTTCCAACTTCAAAACTTGTTAAAAAACTGTAGTAAAACCGTGCAGTCCTGGATTAAGAACTGATAGAGATCAATGGAATTGAATTGGGAATCCAGAAATAAACCTTACAACTGTAATCAACCGGTTTTTCAGCAAGAGTGCCAAGCCAATTCAATGGGAGACAGATTAGTCTTTTCAACAAATGATGCTGGGACAAATGGATATCCACATGCAGAAGAATGAAATTGGACCCCTACCACACACCGTATACAAAAATGAACTCTAAATGGATTAGGGAAATAAATCTAACTACTAGAAATATAAACTCTTAGAAAAAACACTGGGAAAAGTCTTCATGGCAGTGGACTTGGTAATGATTTCTTGGCCATGACACTAAAAGGACATTGAATTGTACACTTTACATGGATGAATTGATGATATATGAATATAACTCAATAAAGCTGTTAAAAAAGATATTACATATCTTGGTGATAATTATTTCAGTCAATTTTCTGAATTATATGGTACATATAATTAATTTGTTTCCAGGAAAGTTTCCTTGAATTATAGCTTTGGATATTGTTTTGAAAATGAAAGTCAGAATGTAATAGTAAAAGGAAAGGATATATTTAGATAAAATATAGAATCTACAGATATTATATTACCATAAATTATATGCAGGACTTTATACTTTTGGAGTCTTTATGGTTTGAAGATACAGAAACCAAAGTAAAAGTCACTTAAAAATGGAAATTAATTAATGATGGCAGTGTATTTTTTTTTTTTTAGGATAGTTGTAACCAGGCACTCACATCTAATCATGAATTACCTCACTCTTCTCTGCTCTGGTTTCCTCTGTGGTCTTCTTTTTTGGGCATTTCCTTACTAGTTGCAGCCGTTTAGTGGTGTTTGGTTTGAACAAAGGTAACTTAGCAGCTCACTGGAAAGCTTCTTCTTTCCAAATTTTCTCTAAATTATAAGATTTATTTTTGACTGAACAAGGTGGAACTACTTGATCACCTGTGAACCAAACTGAAATGTATGCTTAGTCCTGCATTGTTCAATATGTACACTGGCAAATAGTTCTGACTGGTTCCACTAAGGTCACCTGCTCACACATGGAGTGAGGTAGGGGCGGTTGGTCCCAAAGAAAGAAGGAAAGAGACATTTTCTATCACCAGTAGAAATGGCAGAAAAGCTGATGGGGCAAAAGTAACCCTTGTGTATAAAAGGAACTTCTCCTTATACCACCATCTGTGGTCTTGCCTCCAGCTCTCTGAGATAGGCAGAAATATCATGCATTCTCTCTCATTTGATGGAAGAAGATACATGAATAAAGTGTTCCCAGAGCCTCTCAGATGGTAAAACAGAGCTTGAACTGGATATATATTTTTATAAATATATAAAAATATTTCTATTTATTATATAAATGTAATAGTATATAAATATAAATATATAGGCAGCCAATTCCACTTGGCTTGGATAAATGGCCGCATAATAATTTTTTTTTTAATTTCCTTGATTTTGGTTGTCCACGATTGTGTTTTGAGTTCTTTTGGTAAGTAACTAGCTTCCTAGTTAGAGATTTCAAGAGACTGTACCACTTGAAAACCAAGACAGTTTACCACTTTGTTAGCTAGAGTCTCCAGAAACCTACAATTTTCTGTCTCATACTTTAAACACCAAGAGCATTAACTGTTTGCTTTCTTCCCATTTCTGCCCTTTCCTATCTCCATACCTGTGGCCCAGAGGTTCTCTCTTATTAAATTTCACCTTTTTTATTCATTGAATTACTTTTCATTTTTATAGATGGTCACTCTCCTTCTGGAGGGCTTTTCCTCCCCACTGCAGACAGGACTAGGTACCCAAACCAGTACTCCTCTCTGCAGGTCTCTGGCTTAACATCTACCACATCTTTGTCCTCCAACCTCTAAATTTCTTGCAAAGATGGATTGTAACTTGTGTTTCCCAGGGTTCATTATAATGTCTGGTACGTAGTAGGCCCCCAGGTGCTCGAAACATTTCTATTGAATAAATGAGAGACTAATGAAAGATAAAAAGTAAACCTGCATGAACATTAGATGATAAAAAAATTACCTACAAGCCTATAAAGGGTGTAAAGGATTGGCCTGATAAAACAGGTTCATGGAAAGGTGACTCACTGAGAAAACCTGGGGAACAGTGATCCAAATAACAGATACAGTATAAAGGACAAACAACTAGGTATCACTAGTGTTTGGGCAAGAGAAAGAATGAAAGGAAAACAAACATTTAAATAATTTTTTGACAGGAAAATGGATTACCCATTTAGAATTGGGCAAGCAGAAAGCTGTCACTAGAAGCTATTACACTTTCCTCAGTAAAAGATTCACTTGTTTTGTAAAATAATGATAGCTTTTGTTAGAATAGCACTTTAACATTTGAAAAGCTGTTTGGCCATATAATCTAATTCTGTCATCTAGCAAACATGTATTGAGGGCAGTGAATGAGGGAAGTATATATGAGACAGTTAATATGTGAAGTAAGGAGAGAAATAAGACTGTTCCTGCCTTCAAGGAGCTTAGAGCAGAGTCATAGAGATGAGGTAAACAGTTACATCAGCAAAAGGCATTCTAAAAGAGGTTACGTGGTGGTCCGGAGGAGACGATGAACACTACCAGGTGGAGAGGAGAATGGAAGCTTTGCAGTGGGGATGTGTCATGTAGGGTCAGTAGAGCTTGGCAAATAGACAAGGAAGAGAAAGAGGATCCTGTACACAGAGAGAAATGCCAAAGTTGTAGAAATGGTGGGAATGTATTCATGGAACAGTAGACAATGATGGTAGCTGCATATCATTTGATCTTCCTCTTATTCAGAGGTGCAGTCTGGGAAGACTGGTAAGCAATAACATGCAGAAAAGTGACACTGCATGACTCCTGATGTTGGGTCAGAAAAGGTGATGCAGTTTCCCCCTTTTTGGCTGGAATGTCAGTACATGGAGTCCTGTGCTACCATGTAGGAAGTCCATCTGTTTTGAGATGGTCATGCTGAGGAAACATGTGTAGGCATTCAGTTGACACCTCAGCTCAGCCCCCATCAGACAGCATGAGTAGTCACTTTGTGAGGGAGCCATCTCAGACACCCAGCCCACTCAAGCCCCAGCTGACATCTCACTGCAACCACGTGAGAGATCCCAACCAAGAAATGCTCAGTTGGACCCTTTGTGAATTTCCATTAAAAAAAAATGTATTTATTGATCAATGAAACTAGAAGCTGGTTCTTTGAAAGAATTAACAAAATTGATAAACCACTAGCCAGTTTGATCAAGAAGAAGAAGGAAAGTACCCAAATAAATAAAATCAAGAATGAAAGAGGAGAGATCACAACCAACACAACAGAAATAAAAACAATAAGGGAATATTATGAGCAATTATATGCCAATAAAATGGGTAATCTGGAAGAAATGGACAAATTCCTAGAACCATATACACTACCAAAACTGAAACAGGAAGAAATAAAAAATTTGAACAGACCCATAACCACTAAGAAAATCAAATTAGTAATAAAAAATCTGCCCCAGAACAAGAATCCAGGGCCAGACGGCTTTCCAGGGGAATTCTTCCAAACATTTAAGGAAGAGTTAACCCTATTCTCTTGAAACTGTTCCAAAAAATAGAAATGGAAGGAAAACTTGCAAACTCTTTCTATGAAGCCAGCATTACTTTGATTCCAAAACCAGACAGAGACCCCACTAAAAAGGAGAACTATAGACCAATTTCCCTAATGAACATGGATGCAAAAATCCTCAACAAGATATTAGCCAACTGGATCCAACAATACATTAAAAAAATTATTCACCACGACTAAGTGGGATTTATACCTGGAATGCAGGGCTGGTTCAATATCTGCAAAACAATTAACGTGATTCATCACATCAATAAAAGAAAGGACAAGAACCATATGATCCTCTCAATTGATGCAGGGAAAGAATTTGACAGAATACAGCATCCTTTCTTGATAAAAACCCTCAAGAAAGTAGGGATAGAAGGATCATACCTCGAGATCATAAAAGCCATATATGAATGACGCAATGCTAATATCATCCTCAATGGGGAAAAAATGAGAGCTTTCCCCCTAAGGTCAGGAACAAGCCAGGGATGTCCACTCTCACCACTGTTAATCAACATAGTATTGGAAGTCTTAGCCTCTGCAATCAGACAACACAAAGAAATAAAAGGCATCCAAATCAGCCAAGAGGTCAAACTTTCACTCTTCACAGATGACATGATACTCTATATGGAAAACCCAAAAGTTCCACCAAAAAACTGCTAGAACTGATTCATGAATTCAGCAAAGTTACAAGATATAAAATCAATGCACAGAAATCAGTTGCATTCCTATACACCAACAATGAAGTGACAGAAAGAGAAGTCAAGGAATCGATCCCATTTACAGTTGCACAAAAAACCATAAAATACCTAGGAATAAATCTAACCAAAGAGGTGAAAAATCTATACACTGAAAACTGTAGAAAATTTATGAAAGAAGTTGAAGAAGACACCAAAAAAGGAAAAAGATTCCATGCTCCTGGATATGAAGAACAAATATTGTTAAAATGTCGATAATACCCAAAGCAATCTACATATTCAATGCAATCCCTATCAAAGTAACACCAGCATTCTTCACAGAGCTAGAACAAATAATGCTAAAATTTGTATGGAACCAGAAAAGACCCTGAATAGCCAAAGCAATCTTGAAAAAGAAAACCAAAGCAGGAGGCATCACAACCCCAGACTTCAAGCTATACTACAAAGCTGTATCAACAAGACAGTATGGTACTGGCACTGGAGCAGATACTCAGATCAATGGAACAGAATAGAGAACCCGGAAATGGACCCACAAACGTATGGCCAACTAATCTTTGACAAAGGAGGAAAGAATATCCAATGGAATAAAGACAGTCTCTTTAGCAAGTGGTGCTGGGAAACCTGGACAGCGACATGGGAAGAATGAACCGGGACCACTTTCTTACACCATACACAAAAAGAAACTCAAAATGGATGAAAGACCTCAATGTAAGACAGGAAGCCATCAAAATCCTCGAGGAGAAAGCAGGCGAAAACCTCTTTGATCTTGGCCGCAGCAAATTCTTACTCAACACGTCTCCAGAGGCAAGGGAAACAAAAGCAAAAATGAACCACTGGGACTTCATCAAAATTAAAAGCTTCTGCACAGTGAAGGAAACAATCAGCAAAACTAAAAGGCACCCGACAGCATGGGAGAAGATATTTGCTAATGACATATCAGATAAAGGGTTAGTATCCAAAATCTATAAAGAACTTATCAAACTCAACACCCAAAAAACAAATAATCCAGTGAAGAAATGGGCGAAAGACATGAATAAACACTTCTCCAAAGAAGACATCCAGTTGGCCAACTGACACATGAAAAAATGCTCCATATCACCATCATCGGGGAAATACAAATCAAACCACAAATGAGATACCACCTCACACCTGTTAGGATGGCTAACATTAACAACTCCGGCAACAACAGATGTTGGCAAGGATGTGGAGAAAGAGGATCTCTTTTGCATTGTTGGTGGGAATGCAAGCTGGTGCAGCCACTCTGGAAAACAGTATGGAGCTTCCTCAAAAAGCTAAAAATAGAACTACCCTACAACCCAGCAATTGCACTACTAGGCATTTATCCAAGGGATACAGGGGTCCTGTTTCGAAGGGACACATGCACCCCCATGTTTATAGCAGCACTATCAACAATAGCCAAAGTATGGAAAGAGCCCAAATGTCCATCGATGGATGAATGGATAAAAAAAATGTGGTAAAAAAAAAATATATATATATATATACACACATATATATACATGTATATGCATATATATGTATATATACGCATATATACATAAATATATATACTTATATATGTATATATATGCGTGTATATATTTATATGTATACACACATATATATATTTATATATATATGCGTGTATATATTATATATATGCGTATATATAAACATATATATAAATATATTATATTTATATATATAAACATACATATATAAACATATATATGTATATATATATATGTGTGTGTGTGTGTGTATATATATATACAATGCAGTATTATTCGGCAATTACAAAGAATGAAATCTTGCTATTTGCAACTACATGGATGGAACTGGAGGGTATTATGCTAAGTGAAATTAGTCAGAGAAAGACAAAAATCATATGACTTCCCTCATATGAGGACTTTAAGAGAAAAAACAGATGAACATAAGGGAAGGGAAACAAAAATAATATAAAAACAGGGAGGGGGACAATACAGAAAAGACTCATAAATGTGGAGAACAAACTGAGGGTTGCTGGAGGGGTGGTGGGAGGGGGATGGGCTAAATGGGTAAAGGGCATTAAGGAATCTACTCCTGAAATCATCGTTTCACTATGTGCTAATTTGGACATAAATTTTTAAAAATAAAAAATTAAATTTTTTAAATTAAAAAAATAAAAATAAAATATATTTATTTGAGAGAGAAAGAGAGAAAGAGCGAGCGAGCAGGGGAGGGGAAGAGAGAGAGGGGGAGAGAGAGAGAATCCCAAGCAGGTTCCATGCTGTCAGCACAGAGCCCAATGCGGGGCTTGATCTCACAACTGTGAGATCATGACCTGAACCAAAATCAAGAGTTGGGCACTTAACCGGCTTATCCACCCAGGCACCCCCTGAATCTGACCTCTAAAAAACCATGGACAAAATAAAGTGGTAGTTTTAAGTCACTAAATTTTGGAGCCTTGAGTAGGAGAGAAGTTCTTGTAGGTAAGCGTCTTAAAATAGGTGTTGTTTTTGCCATCCTAACATTCATTTCTTCTAATTTTGGTGGCAATAGTCTGATTTTTGTGGGTAACCGTATTATTAAGCCATATACCTCAGGTACAGCAGGCCCTGTCCCCCTTTTCCTGGATACGCCTGCCTCATCACCATTTTCCTATTGGGAACAGTGTTTGGTTAAGGGATGGGCAAATGACCCAAGGCGGATCATTGTGATTTTGCCTTGTGTTGAAATTAGAAACATATGCCTTCTTCCCAAGGAGTTGCAAAATAATTCATAAGTAAGCCTGAAACTCCTAGGGGGCAAACTTGTTATTGAATAGGAAGAGCCTAGTCAAGAATCACATCACTATGGAAGAAAACAAAGCAAAGGGTGGAGAAATTTCTGCTTTCCATTGACATGTGAGCCTTCTGGTCCCACTGTACTTGGTCTATCCAGGTTTGTTTTGTTTTGTTTTGTTTTGTTTCAGAAGCCAATCTGCCTTTTGATTAAGCCTACTGGAGAGGTGTTTCAGCAACTAGCATCTGAATAGATTCCTGCTATTTTAAGTGGTAAGATCAAGGTCATGGAGGACTTTGTATCCTAGGCTGGTAAATTTGTACTTTGTTCTGTAAATGATGGAGAGTCATATAATAATTTTAATGAGGATCAAGGTGACAAAATGTGCACCTTAGAAAGATAACAGTCTGCCATCAGGCACGTGGGTGGCTCGGTTGGCTAAGTGTCTGACTCTTGATCTCAGCTCAGGTCTTGATCTTAGGGTCCTGAGTTCAAGCCCACACATTGGGCTCCACTCTGGGTGTGCAGACTACTTAAAAAAAATTATATATATATATAATATATAATATATAATATATAATATATAATATATAATATATAATATATTGCATAATAATAATATAATTTATATAATATATAATATTATAGAATAATGTATAATATATAATATAATATATAATGTATAATATAATATATTATAATAATTTATTAATATATAATAATAACACATAATAATATATAATAACATAATAACATAACATAATAACATGTAGTAACATGTAGTAACATGTAATAACATATAATAAAATATAATAACATAACATATAATATATATGTATAATATATATTATTTATCATATATAATATAATGATTATCATATATAATAATTATCATATATAATATATAATAAATATCATATATAATATATAATAATATATACATTATATATATATAACTTTAGTGAGAAGAAAGGATTGATGGTAGTACTTATATAGGGAACAGAGAGATGGGCCGGGAGGACTTAGCATTAGTCTAGTGAGGACCTCATGATGCCTGACCTAATACAGCCGGTGGGACTAGGGACAAGGAGATCTGAGAGCTATTTATGATGTGGAATCAACAGAACTCAGAGACACATTGTGTGTTGGGGAAGAGAAGAGAAATAAGGAAGAATTTTAGATGTCTGGCTTACATACATGATGGATGGTACACCATTAGGAAGGGTATTACCTCCATTTTGTGTCTGAGGACACTGAGACTCAGGGAAGTTAAATGACCTACCCAAGGTTGTGCACCCAATAAGAGATAAAGCCTCCCAGGTCCTCAGGCTTCAAGATTGCTGCCCTCTTGATGATACCAGGCTACTTCTTGTGTTCAGAGTGCTATGGGCATTGCAGTCCTGGGAAATAAAGTACCTGGAGCTACTTATTTGTCAGAGCATCACGAAGAAGGCAGTTTCATTAATGGTTAATCTGGGGCCCCTTGCAGTATCTGTTTTGCTACCAAACCACATGTCTGCAGCAGGGCATTTGTAACACTCAGGGTTCTGTGGCTGACTTATCCATGTTTGTGAAAGATGCAAGTGACTTGGTTTCAGAGTTTTTGCATTCCAGCTTCAGAGGCTGTTTATAGACGCAGAAGCATGAAGGGAGAGGAAATCTCTTCCCTAAGATGGGCCATTGATTGGTACTAAAGACAAAAAGATGTCTCTGCCCTCCTCTCCCCTCCTCTCCCCTCCTCTCCTCTCCTCTCCTCTCCTCTCCTCTCCTCTCCTCTCCTCTCCTCTCCTCTCCTCTCTTCTCCTCTCCTCTTGTCCCTTCCCCTCCCTCCCCTCCCCTCCCCTCCCCTCCCCTCCCCTCTCCCTCTCCCTCTCCCTCTCCCTCTCCTCCTCTCCCCCTCTCCCCCCCTTTTTTTGAGTATAATCGACACACAATGTTTTATTGTTTCCAGTTTACAACATAGTGATTTGACAAGTGTATACATGATTCTATGCTCACCACAAGTATAGATACCATTTGTCACCATGCATCGCTATTACAGTATCATTGACTATATCCCTTTTGCTTTGGTGTGACTTTTCAACAGCTATAGGGGAGAAGGAGAAAGGCAAATATAAGAGGGTGATTGAATGGGAGTAAAGGCTTCATTAAGAAGAGAAAGTTAGAAGACAGTTAACAGGCCAAGTTGGTTTAGAGGACAGTACAAAGGGAAGGTTTTGAACTTGATGAAAACAGCACCAGAGAAGGGGAGGCGGCAAGCTGAGTGGCGGAAGCTGGTTCTCAGGCTTTTCTTCTTTCCTGCTAGGGGTGGAGCTCAGGCCCACCGGCCTTGAGCTGGGCTTCACTCCTGAAAGCGAGGCTGAGTGCATGGAAGTCAGAGTTCAGACTTTAAACTTGAGCTTGACCAGAATTCTTATTCAAGATCTGCAGTTAGCTGTATGTATCGACTGTGGCAAATGCTTTCATGTCTCTAAGCCTCATTTTTCTTATCTATGATGTGTAGACATTAATAGTGTAAACCTCAAATAATCTGCCCGGTAGTGATGCCCTTGGCCAGACATTATTATCCCCTTAGGACCAAAATAGAGAAAAAATGAAAAAAAAAAAAAAAAAACAACTGCATGCTAAAAAATACTCTGCATGACTCTTGGGCTAATAACAAATGTTAGTGTTAAAATGACTACCTTCATTCTTGTTAATTACTGTAACCAATATTTCATGACTTCCAAGAACATAATTTCATTTTTATTGCATCAATACGGATATTAACCATAATGTCAGTAATGTTAATATCATCCTCTCCAGAGATCAATCACATGAATCTTCTACTTCGGAGATGTTCTCTTGTCTGCAATATAGAATGGGTGCAATTTGTAGGTTACAATATGGTGATTCAACCATTCTACACGTTACTCATTGCTCATCATGATAAGTGTACTCCTAATCCCTTTCACCTATTTCACTATACTGGAATTAAAAAACTTAAAAAAAAAGAATGGGTAATATTTTCATGACCACATTATCTTTATCCTTGCCCAAGAAGATTTCATTTGATTCAATTCAGGCACTGTATCAGGTGCTAAGGAGAGAATGAGAAACAAGTTATGTATTTTGTGCTGGAGGGGCTGACAGTGTAAACCAGGTAATAGAGAGGGGATCACATGCCATAATCTGAGGTTGAAAAGTATTTATGCAACTCAGAAGAAGAATGTGCTATCTTTAGGTACATGCCCAGCATAATGATTGGTTCTTACAGGAATTGATGAATCTGAGGGAGACTGATTTTTTTAATGTTTATTTATTTATTTTTGACAGAGAGAGAGAGAGAGAGAGAGAGAGAGAGAGCGAGCGCACAAGTGAGTGGAGAGAGGGGCAGAGAGAGAGAGAGGGAGAGAGAATCCCAAGTAGGCTCTGTGCTGTGTGCACAGAGCCTGACACAGGGCTCAAACCCATGAACCATGAGATCATGACCTGAGCTGAAACCAAAAGTTGGATGCTTAACTGACTGAGCCACCCAGGTAACCCTGAGGGAGACTGATTTTATATAACTTCTGAAACCCATCCATACATTCAAGTTTAGATTTCTTGGTCTCATTCTTCACAATTAAAAAAACACATCAGCGTATTTTATATAGAGAAATATCTGCTCATTTCTGGTTCTATTTTTTAAGTCCTTTACCCTCTTGGAGCCACAGTGATCTCATCAGTAATGCTCGGCACCTGAAGATTGCTGTGGATGTTAAATCATGACATGGTGTGCTTAGCCTAGTGCTTGTTATGTGGAGTCCACACAGTTGATGCTTGTTGACCATAAAACTTATCTAATTTTTTAAAAGTAGCCTCCACGCCCTGTGCAGAGCCCGATGTGAGCTTGGACTCAAGACCCCGACATCAAGACCTGAGCCAAGATCAAGAGTTGGACGCTGAAAGACTGAGCCACCTAGGTGCCTGGACCATAAAACTTATTTAAAAATGCAATTACAGATGGCAAACTTCTGCCAAAATGATCAGTGTCTATTTCATAGGTGTCAGGTAGACAGGAAAGCCAGCATCATTTGGAGAAAAAAGAACTAAAGTTCACAGGGCTTCGATGACTTACAACAGGTTGCCCAGCTCTGAAAGGACAGGAGGTGGGGGATTTTCTCCTGGGGCTCCAGCACAGGTGTTGGGGAGCTGGAGGGGCAGTGGCACCAGCAGGCAGCTCCCCCTGGGGCCTTCTTTACCTCACATGGGGATTTTTATCAGATGAGGAAGCTGACCCCCTGGATTGGTGAGACCGTGCACGAGAAGGAACAATCTCAAGGGGCCAGTAGAGAGACCATGCATGAGGCTGGGAAGAGAGGACGGCTGAGAGGTCATGGGCCGTGAGGAAAAATCACAACTGGGAAGCCCTCAAGCTCTGGGTCAGCTGGATTCGTGCTCAAATGTTGACCTCTGCACTTACTACCTGTGTGACTATGTGCAAGTTGTTCACTCTCTCAGCCTGTTTTTCAACTCCAAAATGGAGATAACAAGCCCTTACCTGATCATCAGTGTTAGGATGAATATCATAGGGTTTGTAGAGCACCGATCTAGTCCAGTTCCTTACAAGCTGCTCAGCAAACCTAATTATGGTGACTGCTGTAGTTTTGTTTTGAAGTAAGCCTTGGGTAAACATTTCACCTGTGGAGTGAGACAGTTTGAGTGAGAATTACCAACCTGGAGGGCTTCCTAACACTGCCAGGAGGCTGTTTGGAAACTAGGGATAGTTTGACAAGGTGTGAGAGTGGATCCATCAAGCTTTCAGCTATTTTGAGAAAGAAGGTGTTGTGGGTGGTAGGCGGTAGGCAGCCCATGGCTGGTCCTTTCTGAGCCCTAAATGGAGGTGGGGCCCAAAGTGAAAGAAACAGGGCAGTGGGTGACTGAGGTTCAGAGGTGAGGTAGGGGTCAGAAATACATTGTAAATTAATTGCTAAAAAAAAGTATCGATTAGTGAGAATGCATCTTTACCTTTGGAAGCAGCCACATCCTGATTTTTCAGAAAGGTTGTAAATTAAGAATCATACATTAGGGGTGCCTGGGTGGCTCAGTTGGTTAAGCGTCGGAATTCGGCTCAGGTCATGATCTCGTGGTCCATGAGTTCGAGCCCCGCTTCGGGCTCTGTGTTGACAGCTCAGAGCCTGGAGCCTGCTTCAGATTCTGTGTCTCCCTCCCTCTCTCTGATCCTCCCCCACTCATGCTCTGTCTCTGTCTCAAAAATAAGTAAACATTAGAAAAAAATTTTAAAAAAAAAGAATCATACATTGGAGGTGAGGGGACAACTGATTGGAGACTTATCATTCTCTTCTCATTGTATTTTGTGTTCAACTTTCTGTGCCAAAGGCAGCGACATTTGCTACATTTCATTCTTCTTGGATTGTGGATGCACAACAGACTGGTTTTGAGTTTTAGTCTATTTTTATAATGGTTCAATCTGTTATTCGTGTGTGACCTTGCACAAGTCACTTAAATAACCTGTGCTCAATTTGCTCATCTGCAAAATGGGGATATTAGTAGGAACTTGTTTGTAGCCTCTTGCAGAGGATTAGATGAAATTGCTTTGCAAATAATTAAACTGTTTCTGGCATTTAATATATGCTCAGTAAATATGAGGTCAATTTTTAAAGTTGTGGTCTTAGGAAGATAATTGAGCTTTAGTATATCCTGTGTAAAATCCCCTCTTGGTTGCATGGATTACCTGCTTGCTGTTCCCTGCCAAACATTTAAAAAGAGAAGATGCGAGGGGCTCCTGGGTAGTTCAGTTGGTTAAGCCTTCCACTGAGGCTCGGTCATGATCTCAGGGTTTGTAAGTTCAAGCCCCACATCAGGCTCTGTGCTGATGGCTCTGAGCATGGAGCCTGCTTCCGATCCTGTGTCTCCCTCTCTCTCTACCCCTCCCCCGCTCATGCTCTGTCTCTCTCTCTCAAAAATAAATTTGAAAAAAACATTAAGAAAGAAATAAAATAGATACATTAAAAAAATGAGCCTGGGGAGCCTGGGTGGTTCAGTCAGTTAAGTGTTCAACTCTTGATTTCAGCTCAGGTCATGATCTCATAGTTCAGGAGTTCGAGCCCTGTGTCAGGCTTCATGCTGACAGTGCAGAGCCTCCTTGGAGGCTCTAAAATTTTGTCTCTAAATAAGTAAGTAAATTTAAAATGTGGATCTGGGGGCTTTTCAAGTGGGAAGGTGGTCCCACACTAGTTTGGTGTTGGATCTCAGAGGCTGTAAAGTCTACTTTGTGCCCCTTCATGAGTAAAAAGCTACTTGAAACACTGCTTGTACCAAGTGGCATTGTAGCCTCTTCATTTGAATAACCTTTAGGGATGCCTGGGTGGCTCAGTTGGTTGAACATCTGACTTCGGCTCAGGTCATGATTTCATGGTTCATGAGTTCGAGCCCCGTGTTGGGCTCTGTGCTGACAGCTCAGAGCCTGGAGCCTGTTTTGGAATCTGTATCTCCCTCTCTCTCTTTCTGCCCTGCTGCCTCTCTCTAAAATAAATAAATATTTAAAAAAAATTTTTTAATAATCTTTAGAAATTTTTTTGAATATAGTCGACCCTCAATGTTCAGTTTCTCAAGATCCACATATGAGTGAAAATATATGATATCTGTCCTCCTCTGACTGAATTTGCAGCAACATGGATGGAACTGGAAGGTATAATGTTTATTTATCTTTGAGACAGAGACAGACAGACAGAGTGTGAGTGGGGGAGGGGCAGAGAGAGAGGGAGAGACAGAATCCAAAGCAGGCTCCAGGCTCTGAGCTGTCACCACAGAGCCCAATGTGGGGTTTGAACTCATGAACCGTGAAATCATGACCTGAGCCGAAGTCAGATGTTCAACTGACTGAGCCACCCAGGCTTAGTATTTATTTTCTCTGTATTTATGCGTCTGATTCTGTTTTTTCATTAAACAACCTTTGTTTTTAAAAAAATATGTTTACAGAAATATTGCAAACATAGTATAATTTGTACTCAATTTCCCCCACTGTTAGCCTTTTACTTTAGCTTGGCAGCTTAATCATAACCAATGAACCAATACTAATGTTAATGTTAACTAGACAGCATACTTGATTTGGATTTCATTAGTTTTTTCCCTAATGCCTTTTTCCTGTCCCAGCGTCCCATTCAGGACACTACATGACACTTAGTTGTTGTGTTTCCTTAGACTCCTCTGGGTTGTGACTCTTTCTCAGACTTTCCTTGTGTTCAATGACCTGGACAGTTTTGAGGAAAACTGGTCTTATGTTTCATAGAATGTCCCTTTTACCGCAATTTTTCTGATGTTTTACTCACGGTGGGGCTGGAATTAATGGAATTTTTGGAGGAACACCACAGAGGTAAAGAGTCACTCCATCACATTATATCGAGGGTACCTATTACCAGAGTGACTTACCACCATTGACACTGACCTTGACCACAGGGGTGAGACTGTGTTTGTCAAGTTTCTTTACTATAAGGCCATTCTTCCCTTCTTCCCATACTGTACTCTTTGGACAAAGTCTGTAAGTGTAGCGCACACTTCAGGGATGGGAAAAACACCTTCTGCGTTGAGATGTGGTAACAATATCAACCCCAACAATAAGAATATTCATGAATGTGTATGAAAGGCATATTACATGCTAACGGTTATGTTAAATCATAACCTCATCCTCATGGGGAGAAGCCAAGGCTCAGGGAAGTGACCTGCCCAGTGTCCCCCAATGTTACCCAGATAGAAATGACAAAGTCTGAGTCTCAGGTGCCCATGTCTTTGATTGGCTCTCTGCTTCTCTCAGTAGGATTTCTGATCTGTCCGGTCTGGTGTTTTCTACCCAGGGAATAAGAGTCTCATATATTGTCAGTGATTAGGTATTAGTCTTAACCAGGTTTGTGTGAGGTTGGTGTGTGTCCTTATCTACTCCCCAGGGCTAGGGGTACCTCTGACGAGGCTTCTCAGATACCTGAGGATGAGCGTTGGTCCCACCACCCCTGGGCCCATTGTCACGGCTTAGAATTCAGCCAGGCCTTGCCCCCCAGCCAGGCTGTCACACAGGCCCATCCTTCCACAAACATACAACTTGTAACAGTGTCGTCTTTTGTCAGCTTTTATCTTATATCGGTGGTGTTCTTTTGCAGTATGGAATATATGACAGCTTTAGTCTTTTTCTTTCTTTTCTTTTACTGTTTTTTTTTTTTTTTAAGACTAGCTGCCTTTCTATTAAGTTCTGTAATCCCTTGAGAGAAGAGAGATAAGGTTTTCCTGGTGAAAATGCTGCAACAAATATCCTTGGAGACAAATCTTTGTACACTACTAATGACTTTCTGATTATCTTGCGTTTTTATTATCTGTTCCCCTGTATTTACAGGGGTAATTGAGAATCAACAGCGGCTTTAACGGAGGCAAAGACAATCTCTCGCGGAAGATCCTCATTCTACCTGTCCCAGGTTATCTATGGCAGGTTCATAATCTTTTAGAGCCTCGGGTGACACACAGGATTAAAAAGCCTTCCGTGTTCTGTTTATTGTAAGACATGAATTGGTGATGATAACGGAGATTGCCAGGCAAGGAGCAAATAAAGAAAACCGCTTGGATTCTGAGACCAGACACCTATTCCCTGCACAGCCCCTGGTTCACTCTGTGACTTTAATGAAGTCACCTCTGTGTACCTGTACCTGTCAGGTGTAGACACTGGTCCCTTCCTGGGAGAGAGAGTTGGCTGCTATGAATGAAACCAGGCTTCTAAGGCCTATGTGGCCCTTTTGGGTGTTGATGCTACAGAGAAGGAAGTATCATTGTTGCTATTCTCCATACTTGTAGTTACAGCTCAGCTAGCTAAAAAACAAAAAGCGTGCTTCTGGAGAGAGTAAGATGCCCTTTTTGGAGTTAGAAATGGGGGGCTTCATCAATAATGGAGTTTCCTCTTGACAATTATAGTTTGTTTATGACTAGAATCATGTTTATAGGTCTGACCCAGGTTCTTACACTGGGGCAGGATTTATCTTGTGTTTCCCAGAAAAATAACACGGCTTGTAAATGAGCGAAGCTCTCTGTTGAGGAAAGGCCACAGAGCTCACAGAGCCGTGCTGGGAAGTCAGAGCTGCCTAGCCAAAACTGCCCGTAATTGCTACAGCTACACCAAGTGAAAACGGCCAGTTTCTAGGGAAATTAATGTTTAATGATAAGCGAGGTGCTTGAAAGAGTAGTTCAAGATGCAATAAATACTCCACAAAGGTAAGTTCTTTTCCCCTCTGGTTTCTCCTTCTGTTTCGAAGATATCCATTGAAGTCAGATGGCCTGGCTCCCTCCCCGCGCCCCCACAGGCCACTTGCACTTCCAAATTTTGCAGTCACTGGCCGAATGGAAGATTCCGACCTTGATCCTCACGGCTGGCTATTCCACTGTGGTTTCACTTTGGACTAGCTTATCAATTTCATGGGTATGGATATGCTACCTTGGACTGGTCATCGATAATAAGAGTGGTGCAATACACTTATGACTTATTGCTTGGACAGCCCGCACGCTTCACGTGCCTTGATCATTGTCACATAAGCATCCCCGAAGCCTTGAGGGCAAGTGGACGGAGTAAGGAGAGCGGAGTTGTGAAGTCCGGAGAGAAGGGAAGAAAGAGGAAACCCGCTTTGTAGTATCGAGATCGGGGCTTGAATCACAGCCCCCTGAGGGTCTGAAAACACATACTTTGATTTTGTTGTTCTGTAAGCCTACTTTTTATCATTTACTAGTTAATCTCAAATGCAGAGGCAAAGTCCAGTTGTCACAGATGGAAAATTCAGAAGAGAAATGACTTGCACAGGTGTGGCGAATCACTGGGTCCCAGAACAGAAAACCACGGTTTCCAGAGTGAGTACTGCTGAGTGGACCACTTCTCTGAACATTCCTCAGTGACAGGAGCCATCTCCTGGCCCACCCTGTGGCAGAGACGCATCGAGAGAGGAACGCCTGATGCCTGCAGCAGAGGCCGACAAGAGGGCACGAGGTGAGTTTGGACATTAGTCGTGCCACTTAGCGGCAGCCCCAATATGCCTCCAACGTTCTCTGCTTTCTGGTGGATAATAAGGCCAACCCTGCAGGGTCACTGTAAGTGTGGGCTGTGAGCAGTTGTGATTTACAGGCAAAAGCACTGCTGGGCTGTTGTTGTTGTTCAAATGGAGCATGAAATCTAAGGGAAAGACCTTGATTTCTGGGTCAAACAAGATAGACATTTTGTTGTATTTTTTAAGAATGTTTGTTTGTTTGTTTGTTTGTTTATTTATTTAGAGAATGTGAGCCGGGGAGGGACAGAGAGAGAGAGAGAGAGAGAGAGAGAGAGAGAGAGAGACAGGGCGAATGCCAAGCAGTCTGATGAGGGACTCAAACCCATGAACCATGAGATGGTGACCTGAGCCTAAACCAAGAGTTGGACGCCTAACTGACTAAGCCACCCAGGCGCCCCCCAGACGGGCATTTTAGAGGCTACGGGGAGAAGAACATAAGAAGAGAGACCCAGCAACAGGGCAGGCAAGCAGAGCAAAGAGAACTGAAATGCTTCATAATGGCCTTAATTTAAATTTTGCTGTATGGAATAAGGTTCTGTAGGAAACCTTCTGTAAAAACCCCATTAATTACTAATGCTTTTGCAGTTGTGTGTGTGTGTGTGTGTGTGTGTGTGTGTGTGTGTGTGTGTTGTGTGTAACGGGAAGGGAAGCAGTGGGACTGAGGCAGGACAGGGCTCCAGGCGGGCCTGAGGAGAGAGGAGTCAGGACACAGGAAGTCTGTTCCCAGCATGCATAATATGTTCAATGGCCTTGACACAGAGCAGGCGCTCAGGAAATGTTAGCCAATGTTGCTGTCGTACTCAGTGTGTGGTCCTGAGTCAAGAACTGTTCAGTTACTGCAGGCATTCTATGGTTATCTTTTCAATAGATTTAGAGAACAAGAAATCTGGCATTTATCAAGCTTACCATGGGTCTGGGGCTGTGCTAGGCATATAGTGGAGATAAATCAACATCTGCTTCTCTGTCTCCATAGCCACACTCTTATACTAAATTGCCTTTGAAGAATTGACAGCCTGGATGTAGGCAGACTGATGCAACCAAGGGGGATACCATGAGAATCAAATGAGGAATGCTGATATCAGACAGGACTCACTAGTGGCTATTATCCTCAGTCATGCTTGGCAGCCTTGCACAGTCTCCTCACCTTGCCTGAGAAAGCCAAAGTTCTTTCTGTGGAACATGAAGTCTATATGACTGGCCCTTGGTGACCTTTTTGACTCCTTCTTCTCCTAGGTTCCCCTCACACCCTCCATTGCAGCCACCGTGGCCTCCTTCCTGTGCTGCTTTCAGAATAGAAACAGAGGTAATCCCAGATTACCTCTGCCTCAGGACCTTTGCACTTGCTGCTCTTTGCCTGCCTCAACTTTCCCTCCAAATCTAAACAGCTTACTCTCTCACTTCTTTCAGAATCGGCTCAGATTTTACCTCCTCAGAGAGTCCTTCCTTCTCGTTATCTAAAACAGGGACCCTGAGCCCCATCACTCTACACCCAAGCCTATCGTGGTTCTTCACAATTTTTATCCCTTTTGGACATATTCTTTGCTTGCTTGTTGTTTTCTCTCTGCCTTCCCCACCAGGATGAAACGTCTATGTGAACAGGCAGCCTTTCTTTTACCATCGAACCCTTAGCTTCCAGAAGAGTGCCATTTCAGTGTTTGGGCTGTATTCCACAGCAACACTATAAACCTACAACTAAGGGGTTATATAAAACTAAAAAAAATTTTCATAAAACAATATTCTTACTACCTGCTATGCACTGTGATATTTTCTATTCTAGTTCTTTTTTTTAATTTTTAAATTTTATTTAAATCCAAGTTAGTTAACATGTAGTGTAGTAATGATTTCAGGAGTAGAATTTAGTGATTCATCGCTTACATAGAACAACAAGTGCTCCTGGTTGGTCACACCTGATTCATTAAGAGGAACAGAAACGTCCATTTATTGAGCAACTACCATGTGCCAGAAATTTTGTGGGACATACTAAGCCCATATTTCTTTAATCTTCACAAACGATATGTTCACCCTCCACATTTTTCAGAGGAGCAAATGAGGTTAATTACATGCAGGTGCCTATGAGGAATTAATCAGCAAGTCATTTCTTGGCAGCTCTGAACATATCATGGTATCCCAGGTCTCTATCTTTCTTCAGGAAAGTCTCCTTTTAACTGTCTGAGTGCTTTTCTTTGGCATTGTATAATCAGTGCATCAGGATAGCGTTTCTTGGAAAAATTGATGACGTTATTTCCTCAAGAAATAGTCATTGACCCAAACTTTAACACGTCTTTGTTCTTTCATCTATTTCTAAAAATCGTCAGTGTCTGTATCTGTGCAGACATATTGCCATTCCAATTTCCATACCGTCTAATTCAATAAAGGCAACAATAACAGCAGCTCTGTGAGGCAGGGGATACGTAGAAATTTTATTATTTAGTCCTGAAGTGAAGATCTATGAAATCGAGTCAGTTGACATTCAAATACAATAAATTAACACAGCATTTTAATAATTCACAAGAAGTTCTCAGGTGCTGTGTCCATGAGAATAACTAACACCCCCCTGCATCTATGCACTTGGCAAGCTTCTCCCACAGCCTCCTGATTTGAATTGTGGAAATACATTTCCACAACCTGCTTGCCAACATAGGGCTGTAAAATGCAGCACTAGGATTCCAAGCTTGGGCTAATATTAGCATGTGCCTCTGTGGATCCTCCTCATTCCTTCTGCAGACCACAATGGCAGGGTTCTGTGTTGTTTCCATGGGTCTTAGGAAAGAACTCATTGCTTTGCCCCAAGACTGTTCTGTCTCCATTACTTTACTTTTTCTGATAGAGCATGAAGAGACTGAAAAAGAATGTAATTGGATTGTAAACTCACAAATGATTTGGCCTTGACAAACGAAATGACTCACTCTTCCCATGTCCCATTACCTCTTCCAGCCTTGATCTTTACTCAAACTTGTTCTCCACCTCTCATGACTCTCCCTTTTCTCTGGAGGGCTTGTTAAAACGCAGATTCCTGGGCTCCAGCCTGAGAAATTCTGACTGAGTAGGCCAGGCATGGGGCCCAAGAAGTTGCATCTCTAGCAAATGTGCCAGGTGATGCTGATGCTCCTGGTTCAAGATCATAAATTCAAGTAGACTTGTTCTTGCGTAGATTATAAGAATGACTCAAATGCTTGGAGCAGTCGATTCTGGATTATGGTTGTAAGATGAGGACGGTTTGAATGAGATGCAACCGTTCTGGAGGTGTCAATGAAAACATATGCACCCATGAAAACGTGCCACATATCTCTTCCTAAGCTGAAGTAATTGTAAGTGAACTACAGACCATATGACACGAGAAAGCTGTAGAGAGGAAAAATGAAGGTAAACAGAGTAATCCCTGAAGGCATCTCCAGAAAAAAGGTGACATCGTGCTTCCATTTTCAAGATTGCCTATGAGATAGGTGATAAAGCCTACAACCCATCTACGATTGGAAATGTGATATGAGATCTCCACTCCTGGGGTCCCCAAAGGGCTATAGCTTCAAACTAAGAATTAAAGAACTAAGCCCACGGCTCAGGATGGAACAGCACTGAATGAGGGGGGATAAATGGAACACACAAACATTTCTCTTCGATTTCATAACTCTAAGTTTGTTCTTATGTGAGTCTGTAGCAAAATTCACATTGTCCATAGGGTAAAAAAATGCCTCAAAAGGAGAATTGGATTAAAGAAGTCCCAAATGTTTAATATCCCCATGTGATTACAGGAAGAAATGTATTGTCTGTCTGGCAGAAAGCAGCCTCAAGTCATGCTTTCCTCAAATTCCCACAGATGAAGTAGCAAGGAACATGAATTCAAAGTCAGACACACACATGTACACGCATGAAATACACAGGGAAATAGGGCAGTGTGAGAAGAACCAGAAGAGCAAGCAGCAAACTAATACTCACAAAGACCTAAATAATTTTGGAATTATCAATGAAGAAAATAAGAGCTCCTTTTTAATATGTTTAACGAAAAAGTGGTTGAATGAATCTTTGTATTTCCCAATTACTTGCACATAGTAATTACTCAAGCAATGCTAGTTGACCGAATGACAAAAAACATAACTGCTTCTGTAGTACAGATGACCAAAATTAAATTTTTAAGGAAGGTTGGGAGATAAAAATCAATTACTTTCTGCTGGCAACAATCAATTAGCATCAAGGAGTACTTTACCCCTGAAAGTTATTAGGTTAGTAATCCTACACCCTCTCTGAGCCTGGTAGAGCACCTCTTCTCACTTATCCCTTCACAAAATTAAATATTTAAGGGAGGTTCTGAAGGATCAAGACTCTTTGTTAGCCCTGGACACACATCTATTCATCCTACAGACTTCCTTTAGACTCTGTCATAAGCTGCTAAGTCACCTGCCAGTGGAAAAGTGAGAATGTGTGCTGCCTATGTATATAAGAAATCTCAAACTTTATAATTGTTAAAAATAAGACTTTCCCCCATGAAATTGACTATAGAGAAAGTTTAGACCAAAGTCTTTAAACTTGGGATCCATAGGCTTTTGGGGACCCATTACTGGGTCTTGGGGGATCCTTGAACTTACGTATCAAAAAATTTACATATTTCTGGGGAGAGGATTCAGAAAGGCTATTAGCCTCAGACCGGGTCATGGCCCCTGAAAAGATTATACAAAGATTGATTCTTAAATGTTTCCCCTTTTTAAAGAATTGGTTGTGGGGAGGGGAGGGGTGTGGTGGGCACCTGAGTGGCTCAGTTGATTGAGTGTCTAACTTCGGCTCAAGTCATGATCTCAGAGTTTGTGGGTTCAAGCCCTGAATCGGGATTTGCACTGGCAATGTGGAGCCTGCTTGGGATTCTCTGTCTCTCCCTCACTCTCTGCCCCTCCCCCACTTGCTTTCTCTCTCTCTTTCTCTCTCTCTCTCTCTCTCTCTCTCTCTCTCTTCTGTATCTCAAAGTTAAATAAACATTAAAAAAAATAAAAATAAAAAAATGGGTAACTGAGAGCCACAACGCTAAAATGATTTGCCCAATATCACAACTTAACATGCATGTCTGCTTTCTGAGTTCCAGCCACATATATCTCAGGGGATAAGTGTATCCATTCAAAAATTATGTCTTTGGTTAAGGCACCTAAAGAGTGGGTTATGAGTATTTCCAATATTGATATCTCTCTCAACAGATGAAAACATCTTTGAAGTTTTGCAAACTTGCTCAGTAACTTGCCATTCTGAAACCTACTCATGGAATGTTTCATTTCATTCTTTGCAAGGGCATTACTGTACAGATCGAGGTTTCTCCATTTTACTTGGGAGTATTCTGCCTCAGGCTTCCAAACCTACACATCAGACAGGTGCTAAATGTCCATCCTTCAGTAGACACTTAGCTTCCTCTGTCGGTATTTGTATGGGTAACCAAAACAAGGGTTTGGCTTTGGCAATTTTTCAGATTTGGCCAGGCATCTCTGAAATACATATTGAGGCTTCTGAGAATCAGTAATTGTCTTCCCCAAAGAGTCATAATCGGCAGACTTGCAGTTAGCATTAGGGATACCTTAAAAGATAAGCAGCTTTCCCATAGATCTCTTTGCGACTGGGGTTTGCTAGAAAGAGCAAGGACTGTGTCTGCCTTTTGCTACCGCTGAGACCTGAGCCGGTCTCTTTGGCTGGCAGTTTAAAGTGAAATGGAATCCCTTTAAGTGGATTGGGTATGCTTTTATGTAACACCTAGGCATTGGAAAAGGTCCTTGCTTCGTTGAATATCTGATGAAAAACTGCCGTACCATAGAGTTCATGCTCTATTAAAAAGTGTGTTTCACATGTGGTTTGCTCACTGAGCCCTTATAAGTGAAATTAAACATATGTGATCCACTATGGACGTAATAATAGCACTGGCATGCCTGGGCGGCTCAGACGATTGAGTGTCAACTCTTGGTTTTGGCTCAGGTCATGATCTCACTGTTTCATGAATTCAAGCCTCATGTAGGGCTCTGCCCGGGCAGCACAGAGCCTGCTTGGAATTCTCTGTCTTCCTCTTTCTCTGACCCTCCCCCACTTGCACTGTCTCTGTCTCTCTCAAAAATAAATAAACTTAAAAATTTTTAAAAAGAAGAAGAAGAATACTTATCCCACACAGGAGTATTACTAAGGAGTAAATAACTTATGATACCTGAGCCTTCCCTCAGGCTGGGGCCAAGTTTTAGTTATCTTTGTATCCAGGGTCTACCCATTGCCATTTGTGAGTTTCTGGCTGATTTCCTGAAACTCTCTGGGCATCACTTTTATGATCTATAACACAGGAACAGTGAGAGTATCGATCTTGTTAGAGTTGTAAGGATTGAGGTACTAAATGTAATGTCCTTAGAACAATTATTTAAGTTCTCAATCAATCTTATTTTTATCACAGTCATTACAATTCATGCTCACAATGCCTAGGATAAGCCCTGACATTCATTCATTCATTCATTCATTCATTCATTCAGCAAGAGAGAGAGCGAGATATGAAGAGGGACAGAGGGAGAGAAGAGAGAATCCTAAGCAGGCTCTACGTTCAGCACAGAGCCCCATGGGGAGCTCAATCCCACAACCCTGAGATCATGACCTGAGCTGAAATCAAGAATCAGATACTCAACCAACTGAGCCACCCAGAGGTACATTTTAAAAAATTTGATTGGCCTTGATATTTATAGGTGATCAATGGTATTTTTTAAATTAATGAATGTTGAACAACCACGTTGGCACCCAGCACATAATAGGGGCTCAGTAAATGCATTTTGATGGAGTGGATGAGCTACTACAGTGTTTGGTGCATAGTAGGACTTGAAATGTAGACCCTGTATCCTCTAAAGACCCTATCTCCTCCTGCCCATCCTTGGGGGGGGTCTAATCTTCCCACAGAGACATTGGTGAGAGTAGGACTCCTGAAAACAACCTGGGCAGCTAGCTTCTCAGCCTTGCCTTCACCAGTAAGAAACCTTTTGACAAAATGAAAGGGTACAGCTGCTGAAAATAGAGAAGTGGAACACGATATGTGGTCCCAATGGGGTCAGGGAAAATAAGCCTGTGGTGTCGGCAGCCCCTAACCCAAGATGATGGGTGCTGGCATATTTCCATATCCAACCACAGGCAAATGGCTTTGGACTCCTCCACCTCATTCTGGTGAGCCAAAGGCAAAGGAGCCCTTTGTAAACCATGACCTTCCCCCCAATTTTCTACCTCTTGGGCCTGGGCTGAGGGAAGGACTTCATGATACCTTGACCACCTACAGCCTCCCTCAGTAGCTGCGTAAACCTGAGTGAATTACTTTCAAATCTGTGTGCCTCACTCACCTCTAAACTGGCGGTAAAAATAGTACCTGCCTTAGAGCATCGTTGTGATAAATTAAATGTGTTAACATATTATGTGCTGAGAACAGTACCTGGCTTATATAGCTGACCCTTGAACAACACAGGTTTGAACTGTGTGAGTCCACTTATAGGTGAATTTTTTTTTATAACAGATGATTTCTTTTTTAATATTTGGGAAAGCACAAGTTGGCGAGGGGCAGAGAAAGGGGGACAGAGGATGTGAAGCAGGCACTGCACTGACAGGCTAACAGCAGCGAGCCTGATCTGGGGCTCGAACTCATGAACCACGAGATCATGACCTGAGCTGAAGTCAATGCTCAACCAACTGAGCCACCCAGGTGCCCCCAGATGATTTTCTTAATAACATTTTCTTTTCTCTAGCCTACTTTATTCTAAGAATACGGTATGTTATACATAAATGATACAAAATACGAGTCAAGTAGGCTATCAGTAGTCAAGTTTTGAGGGTAGTCAAAAGTTTGACTGTACAGAGGGTCACCATCCCTAACCCCCACATTGTTCAAAGGTTAACTGTAGTAAGATGGTAATGAGTAGCAGTTAATACTGGTTATTACTAATTCTACTCTTTGGAGGACATAGGATCTTCAGGCAGAGTTTGGGAACAGATGGGGATTGCATTGTCTCTTACTATGGAATGGTTTTAATAGCTCAGATTTTGTAGTTAAAAGTCCCAGGTTCAGTTCCCGGCTGTTCATTTACCAGTAAATGAATTTTGATGAACTGGATACCCTCTCTGAGATTTGGTTTCACCATCCTACCTTGGCCAAGCCACCTACTTCCCTTCCTGCAGGTCTCCTGTAAGTACCAAACAGGACAATGGATGAAAAGTGCTTTCCAAACTGAAGGGGTAGGACAGTGGTACTGCCTTCCCCCCGATAGGCTCCCTCTAAACACCCTGCCTGATTCAGGGAGGATGCTATGCTGGTTATTCAGAGAAGGAAGGGCTCAGTTGTCCCTCACAACCCTAGAGTTCTGGGAGGGTTCATTGAGCTCTGGGCTAGGTATCTTTGCCTGTGTGGTGAAAGCATGTATTATCAGCCTGGATGTGGGGAGGGAACATCATTTCTTTTAAAGAATAATGTGGCTGGTCTTGGAATCATCGCTTCTTGGATAGGCTCATAGAATGTAGTCTTTTTAGCAAAGCAAAGGATCTTATCAACTCTTCTAGTTTAACAACAACCATGTCTTTTTAAAAAAAAATTGTATTTAAATTCAAGTTAGTTAACATATAGTGTAATAATTATTTCAGGAATATAATTCAGTGATTCATCACTTACCTATAAGTGCTCATCCCAACAAGTGCCCTCCTTAATGCCCGTCACCCATTTAGCCCATCCCCCCACCCAATACCTTTCCAGCAACCCTGTTTGTTCTCTGTATTTAAGAGTCTCTTTTGGTTTGCCTCCCTCTCTCTTTTTATCTTATTTTTCCTTCCCTTCCCCCATGTTCATCTGTTCTGTTTCCTAAATTGAAAATATGAGTGAAATCATATGATATTTGTCTTTCTCTGACTGACTTATTTCACTTAGCATAATACCCTAGTTCCAACCACATTGTTGCAAATGGTAAGATTTCAACCTTTATGATTACCAAGTAATATTCCCTTGTATATATACACCACATCTTTATCCATTCATCAGTCAGTGGACATTTGGGCTCTTTCTATAATTTGGCTATTATAACAACCATATCTGATTTATTGATATCTACTATATATCAGGCACTCCTCTAGGGATTAAGGGTACAGCAGTCCCCATCTTCATGGCACTCAGCTTCTCTTTAGAACCCCTTCATCTCAAATGCAAAGAAACTGAGGCCGGCAGCTCAGAGGTGGAGGGACTTGGACATGTCATATTTTCATTTTGCAGCTGAGCTGGACCCACAGCTGGGTGGCTGCTGAGTAAATTATTCTCCCTTTCTTCCCTTGGAAGTTACCTGTCAGCTCCCAGCCTCCAAAGAACACAGTATGCAATGACTGTAAAGGACCATGCGCCTTTAGGAGAAGAATGGAATCATTATTTTACATTGTGCTTACTTCCCTTACATTTTGCTGACAGCACTATTTTTGCCACACAGCTTATTAACAAGAGAAGATGCTAGGGGCATGGCAGATAAAGCTACTGAAAACGTGCTCAGCACTAGGGGCGACTTGACAGCCTCTTGGGCCTCCTCCTTTGCTATTTTCAGTTGCTATCCCTTTCCATCGCTTGTTGCTATGCTTTGGGAAATTACTTACCATTCAGGGGCTTTGTGAGCCTGCCGGAGCTGGTTCTTCTTACAAGGTGGGGTTCTGGGCATGGACGTGCTTCCGCCACGAAAGGAAATGCGTTTCCCGATACAGATACCAGCTCCTTCCTGTCCCTTCTCCTTAGGAGTCCTCAAAGGCCTTTAGCAAAGCAGAGAACTAACAGAAAAAATAAACTCATTTTGGGCATTTTACCCCTTCAGTTTTAATATTTCACTTGCAAGTGCTTATTTACCAGGTATTTGTTTGTGTTGAGATATCTCAGTGGACGCCGTTCCTACGTGAAAGACCCTTCTCTCAGTAATGGCTGCCACTGTTGAGTGCTTTTCATGGTCCAGGGGCGGTCCACGGGTTTATCTGCCTTGGCTCTTTTCATCCTGGCAAAACCTTTTGGAGTGAACACCACTAGCCCCATTTTACAGATAAGGAAATGGAGACCCAGAGAAATTAAACTCTTCTCTGAGATTATATGCTTGGTAAGCGTCAGGCCTGCGACTGGAACTCAGATCTGCCCAACTTCAGAGCCTATGTTGTTGATTACTAACTGTGGCAACTACTACACAAATTTCTCTTCAGGGGCAAGCAACAAAAGGAAACGGTGTGACATAGCAATGAAGGCAATGCCCCTTCATGCTGTTCAGGCACTGAATCATCTTACTCCCTGAGTTCCTATTTTGCTCTTTCTGGAGTTCAGTTTTCCTAATTGAATGAGTATCTGCTATGTGAAACTTCATTAATGCTGAACCTATGTCATGGGAAGCCTAAGCTATCTTAGTGAAATAGAATCTAAATATGAGACTATTATAAAAGGCATAATGATAATATCCCAAGCTTCTTTATTCTTTCCAGTTTCTAAAGGGCCACTGCATATGGATATATAATTTTCTCTATCTTCCTAAGAATCTGCAGAGGTTGCCAGGGCACAGCTCAGGGCAACTTTGCTCTGAGACTGTAGGTTAGCAGTGTGTGTTTTGTAGGTAAGTGGAAGTGGCTTCAAATTACAATTTGCCCACATATCATGGTGGACCATAAGCGAATTACTTCACTTCTCTGAGCTTCAGTTTCTTTATCCGTAACATAGGCATAGTAATACTCTTCTGAGGGTTATTTAGTGCATCAATGTAATTTAATGCATCAATGCATTAATGCATCAATGCATCAATGTAAAGACATTTTAGAATTGTTAGGATTATGTTTGCAAAGGGTAGATGCTAAATAAACCTTGGCTGCTAGCGTTACTACTCACCCAATACCATCTATATCACATGCACATTTTCAATCCATCTGATACCAAATATTGAATTCTATGTATCTGGTATCATCCCCAATATTGGGCATAATCATATACATTTAATAACAATAATAATAGTAATAATAATATAGTCACTAGTTCTGTCTTAAAATTTTTTTTTTTAATTTTTTTTTTTTCAACATTTATTTATTTTTGGGACAGAGAGAGACAGAGCATGAACGGGGGAGGGGCAGAGAGAGAGGGAGACACAGAATCGGAAACAGGCTCCAGGCTCTGAGCCATCAGCCCAGAGCCCGACGCGGGGCTCGAACTCACGGGCCGCGAGATCGTGACCTGGCTGAAGTCGGACGCTTAACCGACTGCGCCACCCAGGCGCCCCAAAATTTTTTTTTTTAATGTTTATTTATTTTTGAGACAGAGAGAGACAGAGCATGACCAGGGAAGGGGCAGAGAGAGAGAGGGAGACACAGAAAGTGAAGCAGGCTCCAGGATCTGAGCTGTCAGCACAGAGCCCAATGCGGGGCTCGAACTCACACGCTGTGAGATCATGGACCTGAGCCGAAGTCGGACGCTTAACCGACTGAGCCACCCAGGCGCCCCTAGTTCTGTCTTAGAATAACACCAAAAACAATGACAATAAAAACGATCAATATCACATTGAGCATTTGCTAAAATCCAGTTTCTGAACCAAATTTATAATTCTAGGAGACACATTGCTGACTCCAAAGTATAAGGCAATCATCATCATAACTAACATTTATTAAGATTCTACATATTTATTTATTTATTTTTATTTTATTTTATTTTTTGAGAGAGTACATGAGCATGGTAGAGGGGCAGAGGGAGAAAGAGAGACAGGGAGAGAGAGAGAGAGAGAGAGACAGAGAGAGAGAGAGAATCTTAAGCAGGCTCCACACCCAGCATGGAGCCTGACGTGGGGCTTGGTCCCATGACCCTGGGATCATGACCTGAGCCGAAAACAAGAGCCCAACTTTCAACTGACTGAGCCACCCAGGTGCCCTAAGCCTTTACATATTGAGGAATCTGAAAAAATAGTTCTGTTTTTTATTTGCCTCTCTTTTTGATACTCACACAGACATTTTTAAGAAGCTAAGCACATGCACCTTATGCAACAGGATAAAATCCCATCATACCCTGCCTCCATCACTTCCTAGGCATGTGTTTTTGACAGTTTTTTAACCACTAAAGTTGTTGTGGAAATTCAAAAAGAAAATGTACAGACAGTGCTTGGATAATAGGAATACTCATGCTTTAACCGCTATGGGTGTCATTATTATCGTCATAATTATGAAAAAAATTGATTGGGAACAGCAGATCAAATTATTGGGTCATACCTGTCCTAACTCCCTCTGTGCATATGTAGATATAACCTAAGAAAGGAGGAAAGTAAAATCCATCAAAGCCCAGCAAATGCCATTGTTTAGGTAGCTGTAAACTCCTAAAATATATCACGTTTCTCCCCTTTTTCAGCAGTTAAAATTCCTCTTGGCTGAAGCACTTGTGTATTTGTGTTTAGGCTCACTCAGACTGAATTTGTTTCCACTGTGAATAGAAGTAAATGGCATGTGAGAATCCTCTCATCTATTTTCCTTATTAGTTATATAACATGACATTTTTAAAGAGTGAGGGCTGGGATTGTTTTTTTTTTTTTTACACATCATTTTGTGCATTTCAAAATTAAACAAATAGCTTGAGAATTTATGTCTCAACTATAAAAGTTTTGATAGTTCAGAATATATAAAAAAAATATTAGGAACACATCATTCGCTGAGCAAGAGGGTTTTAAGTTCCATAAGGAAAGTCCTGGTAATATCTCTCTTCCCTTTGTCTAGAGGCTGGTACAGTTTTCTGCGTTCAAAAGAGGCTTGATAAATGTATAAATGCAGGGTTTTAATTTTTTTTAGCTGAATAATGGAATAAATAAAAGAACTCACCTCAGTACTCCTAATGAGGCCTTCGCGCTTAGTTTGGCAGAGCTTTAAACATTCCAGGCTTTCTGTGATTCTTTATAGGGTCTGGACTGTATAGGAGCATGCTGTCTTTATTGTTGTTATTGTGAGCAGCAAATAAAAAACAGTAGCTATCACGTTTGAGTTCTACTGTGTGCCAAGCATGTGCTGGAAGTGTTACAGATGTGATCTCACTTAGCCCTCACCTGGGCTCCATGAGGTCATTCACATATCCGTTTCGCAGGTAAAAAAAACTGAGGCTCAGAGAGAAGCGGTTTCCGTGTTTACACAGCTGGTAAGGGGTAGGGCTGGCATTCCAAACCACGTCTGCCTGACTTTGAAACCCACATTCTTCTAGGCATGTCACAGCTCTTCTGCCTGTGTTGGCTGGATCTTTTCTGTACCAGAGTTACATTCAGAGCCCAAGCATCTCTAGGAAGTCAGAAAGGCTAAAAATATCCAACTCCGCTACTCTCTGACCGCTTGCAAGAGTCTCAGTTAGCAATGAGTGCCAGAAAAATCATTACAATCCCATCAGTCCCCTGGAATAACCACGTCCACAAACATATTTGATCTTTGAAAAGCTCCTTATAGATCTGAATAGAAAGGCATTTAATTTGAAGCCCAGCCCACATTACATGCGATGAAAGAAGGAAGGAGTTCCCTCGTGGGTTTGAAGATGCCCTAAATGCCAACAGAACCCAATCTAGCTCTCTTCCCTTTGTCTTCTTTTTTGGGTCGAGGATCAGTTTTGCATAGACACACCGTGGAAACTCAAATAGAAGGCCTAGTCCATGAATAAGGTTGCTGTGTATGTGTGACCCACAGTGCCTTCTGCATTTTAATTAGGAAGTTTGGAACTTATGACCGTTATTTCTTCCGCTGTGCTCCCTTTGCTTAAAGTTAATTAAATTTGCTGTTCTCCAGATGCTCAGCTCCCAGTGCCCTGAGGAAGGGAAACTGTCTCTGTGTGAAGGCCCCAGAGCTGACAGGAAGAGTCACCAGATTGTTACTCAGCCGCAGGATGGCCTGGCCTCCTAAGACCTTGCCACGTCGCCACAGCTTAACACTGAGGAGCCTCTTCCTGTCAAGGACACAGAGACAGCATTTCTCTCCTCTGGGCTTCCACAAAATGTGGCAGAGCACTGAGTGAGGTGTTCCCTCTGTGTCTCACCACCAGGAGTCACACAACTACGGCGTGAGTAATGAAGCTAACGTGTGCTGAGACTTCGTTCCATGCCAGGTAGAGACTGATCTGTGACATGACTCGGGAAGTTAACTCATTGCCTCCTTTCTTATATTCCTACAGGTGGATTTTATTATCATCCTCACTGTATACTGGAGAAAATGAGACACAGACAGGTTAGTTAGTACCTTGTCTACAACAATACAGCTAGTAAGGTATCTACCCATTGATCCAACCAGCTGCTGCCCATCAATATTCCAAACTACAGTAAAAGTACACACAGAAACTCATACCCTAAAATCTCCATCTTCTCCAGAAGGGGCCTTTCCAAAGTTAATAGAGAAAACTGAATAAATAAGTAAGTAAATAAGTAAATGCTATTAAGATAATTTTGTACATACCTTCAAATCATTTCATTATTAGCAAAGGCTTACTCAGAACTCTCTGTCCGATAGAATGCTAGAACACTACTGCCCGAAAGAAATATACATTTAGGGGCGCCTGGGTGACTCAGTAGGTTAAGCTTCTGACTTCGGCTCAGGTCATGACCTTGCCATTCATGAGTTCAATCCCCACTCAGGCTCTGTGCTGACAGCTCAGAGCCTGGAGCCCACTTCAGATTCTGTGTCTCCCTTTCTCTCTACCCATCACCAGCTTGCACTCTGTCTCTCTCTCACAGATAAATAAACATTAAAAAAAAATTAAAAAAATATATATACATTTAGTAGCCACACTAAAAAAGTAAGACGCAGACACAAATAATTTTAACAGTATATCTTATTTGTACTAACAGACCCAAAATAGTACCATTCTGATATGCATCCCATATAAAAACTATCAGCAGCATATTTCATATTTTTATTATTCATCTAAGTTTTTAAAATCCAATATATATTTTACAGCCCATCTCAATTTTAAGTGGCCACATTTTATTTTTTTATATGTAATTTATTGTCAAATTAGTTTCCGTACAGCACCCAGTACTCATCCCAACAGGTGCCCTCCTCAATGCCCATCACCCACTTTCCCCTCTCCCCCAACCCCCATCAATCCTCAGTTTGTTCTCTGTATTTGAGAGTCTCTTATGGTTTGCCTCCTTCCCTCTCTGTAACTTTTTTTTCCCCCTCCCCCTCTCCCCTGGTCTTCTGTTAAGTTTCTCAGGATCCACATAAGAGTGAAAACATATGGTATCTGTCTTTCTCTGCCTGACTTATTTCACTTAGCATAATACTCTCCAGTTCCATCCACATTGCTAAAAATGGCCAGATTTCATTCTTTCTCATTGCCAAGTAGTATTCCATTGTATATATAAACCACATCTTCTTTATCCATTCATCAGTTTATGGGCATAGGCTCTTTCCATAATTTGGCTGTTGTTGAAAGTGCTACTATAAACATTGGGGTCCAAGTGCCCCTATGCATCAGCACTCCTGTATCCCTTGGGTAAATTCCTAGCAGTGCTATTGCTGGGTCATAGGGTAGAGCTATTTTTAAGTTTTTGAGGAACCTCCACACTGTTTTCCAGAGAGGCTGCACCAGTTTTCATTCCCACCAACAGTGCAAGAGGGTTCCTGTTTCTTAAGTGGCCACATTTCAAATGATCCATAGATACATATGGCTAGTGGCTACCACATTAGACAGCACAGCTCTGGAAAGTTGCTGGAGGAGGGGTAAATAAATCGGGTTTCCACTCTCAAGGAAGCAACAGGGGAAGAAGCATTTAAGACAGTGATAATTTCAGCACAGTATGGAAAATGCAATCACAGGGAATACACAGAGTATGTTGGGAGGACACGAGAGGGGCCATGACCCAGCCTATCAAAGGGGAAACACAGGCAAGTCTTCTGGAGGACCTGGTATTTGAACTGACTCTCAGATGAGGAGTAGAAGTAAGTCAGATAAAGTTAGATAAAGTGTTTTGGGGAAAAGGGGATGGTTTTGTGCTAAAGTCTGAGGAAGCATGGACTGCTAGGGCAATGTACATAGCTGAATATGTTTGGAGGGGAGGTGCTGTGGCATGGTGATAATGGACGTGGATTTGAATCATGATTCTGTCACTTAGTTGGACAAGTGACTTTGCTTCCTTAAATTTTAAGCTCTTCTTCTGCAAAATGAGAATAATACCATCTACCTTAAATATCCTTCCAAAGATTACATCACCTAAAGTATTGAACCCTCTTGGTACATAGTAGATGGCTAAGGAAGGGTAAGTTTAATAGTTAAAGGAGAATTTGAGCCAGGTGAAGCTGTAGAAATAAGCAAGAATGAGATCATGGGAGAGATGAGAGTCTAATACAAGTAGCCAAGTTAATAATAAATAAGATCAACATGTTTTAGTCTTTGTATCTCAAGTGGAGACAATATTGGAATGAGGGCTTAATCTGTAGGATTGCAATTGAATTGAGCAGCTTGATTCAAAAGCTCAAATTTACCCCCAAAGTCTTCCTTATTGTCTGGGATGTGCAGTGACTTGAGGAAAACCAAAGCTTGGTGGTAGTGACTGCGGGAGACCAAGCTGATGACAGCAAGCTGAGAGTTATTAATGATGTTAATCCATGTAAAGAGCTCCAGTTTTCCCTCAGTTGTGCTTCAAAGAAGGACTCTGTCTCTAGGGATCTGACTGACTCAGGTTAGAATCCTAGTTGTACCATATAATACTAACCACGGTAGACAGTCTCAAAAAATGGCTGCCATCACTTCCTTCCATCCATGTCTGTGTCTGTTAATCCATCCATCAAGAGGGAGAACCTGTTTCCCTTACCTTTGAATCTAGGCTTTACTGCTTTGTGACTTACCTTGATCAATAGAATTTGGGAGAAATGGTGTCCTCCCACTTCTAGACATGTGAAGCTTTCGAATATGTGAAGAAAAGCCTTTTGACCAGATTAAAAATCCATTCACAACAAAAACTAAAAAATTAACAATAGTAGGAAAATTCCTCATTCTTGAAAAGGGCATTTATAAAAAATCTACAGCTAACCTTATTCTTTGCTGAAATATTGAATCAGTATTAAATCTTGATCAATGTTTGATCAAGAAGGATGGAAAGATGCCCATTTCTTTTTTTTTTTTTAATTTTTTTTCAACGTTTATTTATTTTTTTAGGACAGAGAGCGACAGAGCATGAACGGGGGAGGGGCAGAGAGAGAGGGAGACACAGAATCGGAAACAGGCTCCAGGCTCCGAGCCATCAGCCCAGAGCCTGACGCAGGGCTCGAACTCACGGATCGCGAGATCGTGACCTGGCTGAAGTCGGACGCTTAAACGACTGCGCCACCCAGGCGCCCCAAGATGCCCATTTCTAAATACTATCACATCTATTTAACATTTTGCCACAGGTCCTGGCTGTTAAAATATTTTAAGGAAAAGATATAAAAGATATAATAATTGGGAAGGAAAAATTAATACTCTCTTTAGAATTGAAGTTACTTTTTATGTTGAAATTTCTAAGGAAAATTAAAAACAACTACAAGAAACAATAAGTATATAAGCAATTGTATGTTTATATACTAGTGAAAAATATTAGAAATAATTTTAAAAAGCAATTCTGTTGGGGCATCTGGCTGGCTCTGTCAGTGGAACATGACTCTTGATCTCAGGGTCATGAATTCGAGCCCTATATTGGGCCTAGAGCTTACTTTTTAAAAAAGGCAATTTTTGTTTATAGTAACATCAGATATATAGATATAGATGTAGACATAGACATAGCTATTGATAGTTATAGACATAGGTATAGATATAACACTTAGGAATAAATTTAACAAGTGACCTCTATACTATAAACAATAGAATGCTGTTGAAGAAATTAAGGAAGGCTTAAATATTCATGGATAGAACGACTCCATATTAAAAAAAATTTTTTTTAATCCTTATTTTTGAGAGAGAGAGACACAGAGAGACAGAATGCAAGCAGGGGAGGAACAGAGAGAGTGGGAGACACAGAATCTGAAACAGAGTCCAGGCTCTGAGCTGTCTGCACAAAGTTTGACTCAGGGCTCGAACTCACAAACTGCGAGATCATGATCTGACCTGAAGCCAGACACTTAACTGAATGAGCCCTCCATGTGCCCCAAGACTCCATATTTTTAAGATGTTAATTCTCACCAAATGGATCTACAGATAAATATACCCAAATCATAATTACAGCAGATGTCTTTTAAAAAATTGACAAACTGATTCTGATATTTATATGGAAAAGCAAAGAACCTAAATAATGCAAATCAATCTTGAAATAGAACAATGTTGGAAAACTTACACTATTGGAGTTCATGATTTATCACAAATACACAGTAATCAAGACATTGTGATGCTAATAGGAGGGCTGGCACATAGATTAATAGAACAGAACAAAGACGCAGAAAAAGATCCATATATGTATTTTTCCCCAGTAAAGACATTAAAGAAAACAAGCAGAGAAAGAAAAGTCTTTTCAACAAAGCAAGTGAGAATAACTGCTTACTCATAAGAAAAATAATGAAGCTCATTCCTTGTATAAGTTGCATAAAACTTTTGAGTAAAACATAGTAGAATATCTTCTTGACTTAAGGGTAGTAAACTATTTCTTAGAAAAATAACAGAAAGGAATAACCATGAAAGAAATAGAAGATAAATTGGAGTTCTTCAATATTAAAAAGTTCTGCCTGTCAAAAGACAGCATTTAAAAAATGAATAGGCAAGCCACAAACTGGAAGAAAATACTCACAAAATGTCTATCTGGCAAAAGACTGGTATCTAGGCTCCATAAATAATTCTTGGAGCTCAATAATGAAAAGATAAACACCCTCCCTAAAATTGGTAAAAGACTTGAACAGACACTTCACAAAGAAAGATATGTGAATGGCCAATAAACCCATGAGAAAGTGCTTAATATCATTTGTCATTAGAAAAATACAAATACAGGGGGCGCCTGGGTGGCGCAGTCGGTTAAGCGTCCGACTTCAGCCAGGTCACGATCTCGCGGTCCGGGAGTTCGAGCCCCGCGTCAGGCTCTGGGCTGATGGCTCGGAGCCTGGAGCCTGTTTCCGATTCTGTGTCTCCCTCTCTCTCTGCCCCTCCCCCGTTCATGCTCTGTCTCTCTCTGTCCCAAAAATAAATAAACGTTGAAAAAAAAATTAAAAAAAAAAAAGAAAAATACAAATATAATCACAATGAAGTGACTGCAGGCCTCCTGCAGTGGCTGAAATTAAAATGACTGACACCAAATGTTGATGCAGTTTTGGAGAAAATGCACCTCTCATTTGTTGTTGGTAAGAATGTAAATGGTACAATGACTTTGGAAACATTTGCACTGCCTCTTCTGTAACTAACCATACGCTCTAGGAAAGGAAAACAGAAGTGTACCAAAGACTAGTACTAGAAGTCTTGGAATTTTGTTTTAGAGGGAGAGAGAGAGTGTGAGTGAGCAAGGGAGAGGGCCAGAGGTGGGGAGGGCGAGAGAGAGAGAGAAAAGAGAATATCATAAGCGGGCTCCGCACTCAGCACAAAGTCTGATGCGGGGCTCGATCCCATGACCCTGGGATCATGACCTGAGTCAGAACCAAGAGTCTGACACTTAACCAACTGAGCCACCCAGGTGCCCCTTGGCAGCTTTGTTCTTAATTGTCCAAAACTGGAAGCAGTCCTGAGGGCAATCAGAGAATGAATAAACAAAGGTTGATATGCTCATGAGAAGAACACTACATCGCAGTTAAAGGAAACCACGGGGACACACAACAGCACGGTTGATTCTCAGAAACAATATCATGAGTAAAATAAGGCTTATATAAAAGAGTGCATACTATATGATGACATTTGAATGAAATTCTGGAGGTGTCTGGGTGGCTCAGTTGGTTAAGCATCTGATTCTTTTTTTTTTTAATTTGTATTTATTTTTTTTAATTTATTTTTTTAAATTTACATCCAAGTTAGTTAGCATGTACAGCAATAATGATTTCAGGAGTAGAATCATTGATTCATCCCCTATATATAACACCCAGTGTTCATCCCAATAAGTGTCCTTCTTAATGCCCCTTGCCCATTTAACACATCCAAGCCCCTCTAGCAACCCTCAGTTTGTTCTCTGTATTTAAGGGTCTCTTATGTTTTGTCTTCCTCCCTGTTTTTATATTATTTTTGCTTCCCTTCCCTTATGTCCATCTGTTTTGTATCTTAAATTCCTCATATGAGTGAAGTCATGATATTTGTCTTTCTCTGACTGACTAAATTCACCTAGCATGATACACTCTAGTTCCATCCATGCTGTTGCAAATGGCAAGATTTCATTCTTTTTGATTGCTGAGTAATATTCCATTGTATAGTTTTACCACATCTTCTTAAGCATCCGAGTCTTAATTTTGGCTCAGGTCATGATCTCCAGTTTGTGGGATCAAGCCTTATAATGGGCTCTGTGCTGACAGAGTACAGCCTGCTTGGGTTTCTCTCTCTCTGTACCACCCCCTTCAAAAATAAATACATAAAATCAAAAAATAATAAATGAAATTCTGGGCCAGACAATAGTACTCTGAGGTGGAAAAAAAATCCAAATAGTGGTTACCTCTGGTAATGAGATGTGAGAATAGCTAATGGCTGAAATAAGGAAATATTCTGGGGTGAAGGCAGTGTTTTGTATCTTGACAGAAGTTTAGGTTATAAGGGTGTATGATTTTTGTCAAAACTTAGCAAGTATATAGTTAAGATTTTTGCACTTTATGATGTACAGATTTTACATCAAAAGAAAAAAATGTAAACAAATACTGAAGTGTAGTTAAAGCTATGCATACTGAGTCTTTAGGAAGAAGTGTTCTCATCTTGGCAATTTACTGTAAAATGCACCAAAAATGAAATGGTTTGATGAATAGATAGAAGGATGGAAAAGTTAAAGCACATATAGCATAAGATTGATGTTTTCTGGGTGGATATCGGGTGCTTACTTCAATTTACTTCAATGACTTCAACTTTCCTGTGTGTTTGAAACTGTTACACTTTTGAGAAGCAAAGCTTGTGATTTCTCAGTACGGTAATGGAAGTACCTGAGTCTGCCACTGTTATGCTGACTTAACCATTCTGTGCCGAAGTTTCCCAAGATAAAATCAGAGGGCATTTCCCTGTAGCCAAGCAAGGAGTGTTAAAAAGTACCTATGTGTGACACTCTCAAGGATCTAGTATGAACTCACAATAAATGAGTCTTATGTTTTATTCCTTAGAGTCATTCAGTAAATTTTTACTTAAATAAAGGAATTATAGTTTGTAATAGAATAATTATAGATCTTTTCAGTCATTTCACTTCCTTTGTTTGCTCTTCTCCCATCCAAGGATAATAACATATAAACTTTTTCTACAGTGCAGATTTTATGCTCTTTATGGAATTAAAATGTGTCTGGGTAAAAAATAATAATAAGTAATAAGAAAGAAAGAAAAAGAAAAAAAAAGAAAATGCATCCCATTATCAGAATCATGTAAATTCAGATAAATGAGGGATGAGAGAGACCAAGTTTTCTTAGTTCTCTGTCCTGGAGACATTGAAGTATAAATACACCACAGCAGCACCATCAAGTATGTCTTATGACAGAGGACACCTAGAAAGAGTTGGATACCTGGAGTCAGAATTATGCATAATTATGCTGGTCAGGAAAGCAAGGTTCTACACAAGTCCTCTTTCCTCTGGATAGCTGGTGTCACACTAGGAAGGTAATGAAAAGGAATATGGTTCCTCTCCCACACTTTCAGGGGAGAAACAGTCACTCTGATTAACAGCCATCTCTTCCAGTCATCAGGTTAAGATTCTGACCTTCTCCTCCTCCCGCAGTAACGTCAGTGCAGCCATACCTGGCCCTGGTACAAAAGGGCTAATGCAGGGTCCTCACTTGAAGATGTGAAAATCTGACATATTGCCAAGAAAGCGTTTATTTAACACAAATTAGTGTCCAGTCCTTTAAGTATATCCATTATTTAACCATCATGCTCTTGGAAATTTTTCCTTTGTAGAGATCTTTTGGGAGGAAACACTCATTTGCAAGCTGTCGATCAGTTCATCAAAATGTATATAAAATACCATGGCAGCAGGAACTTCTGTCCTGTGTATTTGCCAAGGGGAGAGGCCCAAAGCTTTCTAGGGCTCTAAGAGTTTCATTCAAGGATGGGCAACTTAACCAGTGAAGGAGAAGAAATGTATCACTCTACAAAGAGCTAAATATTTCCCCTAAATGCTATTGCTCCTCGAAATGATATTGCCTTAAAGCATCAGTTGTACTGATCAAAAAGCTTTACAGGTGCTTGTTGAATCCATCCATCTGTCTCAATTTCACTTTAGGCTTCTTAAAGGAACAATATTACTTTTAATCATAACAGAAAAGAACACAACAGTGATATCTTCTTCTCTTTGCAAAGGCTGCAAATGCCATTTGTGTACATGTCTTTGGGACAAAGCAGTCATTTTTAGTTTAAAAATGGGGCCGTCATCTTTACCTAATACGTACTCTCTGAACGAAAGTTGACTGGTGACTGGATACAGATTGAGTCACCTGAGACACAAAGTCTTTTCACATCTCAGGGATATATGAGAAGATGGCCCATGAAATTCCTGGCATAAATAATACTCTACTCTTTTTCAAATATTTTGTAAAAATGTATTGATTTGCTTCATGATAATTAATCTCATTTTAATTTCTTCTCTTAACCATGGTGATGCCCACAAACTCTCATAGCTGCCTGGCCATTTAATTATTCATTATGCAAATAGTTACTGAGTATGTAAGTACTACACCAAGAAAATGGGGATTTAAAAATGCTGAAGACATCACCCCTATCCCCAAGGAGCTCATATTCTAATTGGGGATATGACACATAAACAGTAAACTATGATGAAATATGAGATTTATAAACTTCATGTGCCATTTTATACTTTTCCAAATGATACTAGGCAGTCAAGGAAACAATTTTTTAGTCCCGTTTCAAAAATTTATAACACTGAGGCCCAGGGGTATGACTTCTCCAGAGTCACACAGCTAGTTAGCAGCCAACACTGGAAGTAGAACTCAGGCCTTTTCTTTGCTAACCAAGGCCTTTTTTCTGTCAAAGCCCAGTGTCTATATTTAGTGATTATGCTTATTGCCTTAGTTAACTCTGAATATCTATTTTGTGCTTAAAAAAGAACCCAAATCATTTTTGCTTCAAGAAAAAAAGCTGACTTTCCTAATTGCAAGCTCAACCAAGTACTAGAGTATGTATGCCTTGCGCATAGATCATTACCAATTAAAGTGTGTAGAAGCAGCTGATGTAGCTAATCTTGTGGGAAGTAATGTGCGAAATTGAAGTTACACTCCTCCGGACGCTCTAGAAAAGTAGCCATTTTGTTTTGAAAGAGTAGAACCCACAAGGGCCTTGAGGGTAGTTCCTCCTGGACGAAGTTCCTCATTTGCTCAACATGCTTATGAGTATATCCCCAGGGTAAAACCCGTCTGTGTCCGACTGGCAAGGTGAATCCTGCAGACCAAACCCAGCCCACCTCAACTTTTGTGAAGAAAGCTTTATCGCAAACAGTCCTGCCCATTTGTTTACAAATTGTCTGTAGCTGCTTTCATGCTTAAATAGCAACGTTGAGTAGTTGTGACAGAAGTCATATGGCCCACAGAAGCCTAAAATATTTACTGTCTGGCCCAGTACAGAAAAATTTGGTAAAGCCCTGCTCCAGAATAAAATGTTTTTCTCAACTTGCATACTTATAGTGATAAAAATGTAAACCTGTACTTACTTTCTGGAAAGCAATCTAACCATCTTTATAAGAGTAAAAACAGATGTGCTTTTTAATATAATAACTCCTCTCCTGTATGACATAGCCCTGGTTGACCATTGGTAGGGTAGATGAAATTACTTCTGAGGACTTACTATATACCAAGAATGATATTAAGCACTGAGGCATAATCTCATTTAGCTTCCCAACTGAGTAACATATATGTACCAATGAGAGAACTGTTTTGAAGAAGTTGATTTTCTGAGGTAACACCGTTAGTAAATTACAGAGTATTTTGGTACTTTAATATTAAGGCCAAATGATCTTAAATAGCATGCAGCACTATGGACAAAAAAAGGAGAGGTGTAATGATTATCTACCGCTGTGTAACAAACAGCCCTGTATTTCATGGCATAAACAACCATTTTATTGTGCCAACGGTTTTATGGTTTGGGAATTTGGGCAGCACACAGTGGGAATAGTTCATCTCGGTTCCATAATGAGTTCAGCCAGGTTTCTCAAATGGCTTGAGATATGTGGGAAAGCTTCATTGGTACCATATATCTGGAGTCCCAGTTCTGGCTGTTGGCTTGATTACTTGGTTTTACTCCAGTCGCTTCTGTTGCACCTAACATTTTCAAGATGGTGTTACCCACATGTCTAATGTCTGAGCTCAGATTGCTAGAACAGCTGGGGGTGGCTGATGATCTCCCTCTCTTCACAGAGCCTCTCTGCATGGCTGGTTTGCGCTATCAGAGCAATTACAGGCTATTCATATGTGGCTTCTCAGTTCCCCCAAAGGGAACCTTTCAAAAGATAGGAAGTGGAATCTCTCGGTTTCTTTGCTTTTGCCCACAAACTGGTGCGGTGTCATTTATGCTTTATTCCACTGATCAAAGCAGTCACAGAGCCCACCAAGACTCAGGGAGCAGACTGGTAGAGCCAAAGAATTAGAGGTCATCTTTAATCTGTCATGGGGTTTTTCAGAGAAAATATGCTTTAGAAACATTGATTACATTATTACCTCTGGTTGACTCACAGCATACATTTGTCCATAAAAGACTGTGAGAATTCCCGGAATGAAAAAGCTCATTCCCAAATATATTTGCATGTAGGACCTTATTTTTGCATTATAATTCTTAATATCCTATGACATTCACTTTATTAAATATTTTTGTGAAGAAATACTCTGACATGGGATAGTGTCTTATGCACAGAGACCTTTGCACTGTTGTCATATGTTAATGTTGCACACAACTCTGTGTTCAATATCTAGTATTAAGGAAACAGGTAAATGATGATCCTATACTAAGATATTATATCGTCCTTAAAATTACCTCTACAGAGAATTTTCCTATCTAAAATTATGTTTACATGGTAAGATGCTTACGCTGTGTTTTGTTTTGGTTTTTGCTTTGTTTTGTCTTAACTCTTTAAGATAATTGTAAGTTCACAGGCAGTTGTAAGAAATAGTATAAGAAAGATGCTCTGTACCTTTCACTCATTTTTCCCAGTGGCAATATTGTGCTCAACTATGGTATAGTATCATGACCAAGAAGTTGATGTTGATACAATTCACTGATCTCATTTGGATTTTACCAGTTTTAGAGGTGTGTGTGTGTGTGTGTGTGTGTTCAGTTCTACGCAATTTTAGAGCATGTGTACATTTGTGTTAGCACTGTAACAGTCAAGGCTTAGAATAGTTCTAACACAGGCATCTCTCCCTGCTACCCTACTGCAGCCACAGGCACCCCCTTGCCCTTCCTCTCCTGGCAACCACTGATATGTCTTCCCTCTCTGATATTTTATCATTTGAAGAATGTTCTATAAGTATATATGACGTATAACCTTTAAGATAGGATTTTCTCTCGCTGTGTAATTAACTTGAGATTCACTCGCGTGTTTGCACAGAATTAGTTCTTCCTTTTTATTGCTGAGTAGTATTCTGTGACATGGATGCATCCCAGTTTGTTTTACCACTCAGCCTTTGAGGAACATTTAGGTTGTGTTCCGCTTTTGGCTGTTACTGGGAAAGCTACTGTGAACATTTGTGCACAGGTTTCTGTATGAATGCAAGTTGTCATTTTTGTAGGACAACTGCCCCAGGATGAAGTTGCTGGGTTGTATGATTGCAATTAAAAAAAAAATTTGATGTTTATTCATTTTTGAGAGACAGAGAGAACAGAGCGTTTGGGGGGGGGGGTGGGGGAGAGAGGAGGAGACGCAGAATCCGAAGCAGGCTCCAGGCTCCGAGCTGTCAGCACAGAGCCCGACGCGGGGCTCAGACTCACGAACAGTGAGATCATGACTTGGGCCAAAGTCGGATGCTTAACTGACTGAGCCACCCAGCTGCCCCTGTATGATTGTAACTTTTAAATGCAAAACCCGGGGCAGCACTGGATGTGAAAATTATGTAAACATTGATGCTAAAATACTAGAAACAAATATATCTAAAATATTAACGGTGGTGACGGCTTGCTGATAGATGTATGTACAAGTAACTTAAAAACCTTTTTATACTTTTCTAATTTCCAAGTTTTTCCAAATAAGTATGAATTACTTTTAGACTTAGAAAGTTTCTTTTTTAAAAAAGCAAAAAAGAAATGCAGGTGAGAATAGAAGGAAAAATACTGAAATACTTAAAGTAACTATTTCAGAATAATGAGACTATAATTTTAATATTCCCTTAAATGTTTAGAGTTTTCCAAAATTTGTTTAATGAACAATTTATTACTCTTACCTAAATTGAGGATAATGTTATCTGTTTTAAATGTTGAAATTATTCCTATAGATTGTATTCAGATTTTAGTCTCGGTTTTTCTATAGATCCATCAGTTGATAGCAGTTTTCAGAATCTGAATCTTTGAAAAATACTTTATTTTTTAATTGTTTATTTATTTATCATGAGAGAGAGAGAGACCAAACATGCATGTGCTTACAAGTAGGAGAGGGGCAGAGAGAGAGGGAGAGAGAGAATCACAAGCAGGTTCTGTACTGTCAGTGCAGAGCCGGACGCAGGGCTCAATCTCACGAACCATGAGATCATGACTTGAACTGAAATCAAGAGCCAGATGCTTAATCCCCCAGGGGCCTTGCTTATTTTATTTTTATACAAAATCTGTTACTATTTCTTTCATTTCAGTAGGCGTCTCATGGTACCCATTACTCTTCTCCTAAATTCTCTGCATCAAGCCAGAAATAAACTCTAGACCTGTTGGAAATTAATTACAGCGGTTTGGGCCAAGCTTCTGCTTTTAACATCAAGAAGTTAGAATCTTTCCAAAAATGGTAGTGGCAGATAATGTTTTCGCACATCCTGAGGTCCTGAGTGTAATGGAGTCATGAAACCTAAAGAAAAAAACAGTCAACAAGGTCCTTTTGAGTCTTTCTGTGTTATTTCCTTCTCTCACTTCCCACCTGCTTCTCTTTTGTTACCACATAAACAGGTCGACCTCTTTACTTAGGGTGCTGTGCCCAAGCTTTTAATGACTGATAATAATTTGATAGTTACCTTAAAATAAAACTTCATAAAAGTTTGATGTTCCCATAGCTGACCTTCTATAGTTTGTTTTTTATGATACAAATAGAATATCTTAACTACTGGTGACGTTAGACTCCAACACACCCCCGTGTTGAATCTTCAACAATATGCCTTCTCCTACCTTCTAGCCTCGTGAGGCAGATAGATTTCGTTCGAGATCATTTAAATATAAAGTATACTGAACACAGGTTATTTTCTCTTCAGAAAAAAGAAAAGACATTGAGCTCTTGAGAACTCAGACTTCGGAGGAATTTGCAGGTATTGATGTATTAATCCTCATCAGAGGACCCTAAGCCCGCCTCTGCTTTGTAGTCAATGGGGGAGATGAGCAGGGTGCTGAAGAGTGAAGGAGGGTTAAGTGGCTTCGACAGGGGCGTAAGAAAATCAACGATTCTGAATGTGTAATTTCCAATTCCTGTGTTTGTGCTCAGATAGTCTGGTCTTTGAGGGAAAGTGAAAAAAGAAGGAGCCTCTATATTGTACCAGTGACATCTGCATGGAAGAAGCAACACTGATACTGGCTTGGTTTGTCTTCTCATCAGGCCACTAACTCCTGTGCGGAGATAACTATTATTGCCACTGAATTTTCACTGGGCCCCCAATATAGCAAAGCTCAGAAGGGAAGGTAAATTACCTCATCAAGGCAGGTACTACTAAATCAGTTTGCCGGTTCTGTCAGTGGCGATTCAAAATTATTTCCAAAGTGGGCAATAGTTCTTCTATCACATGACTCCAGGGCCCACTTTGTAATTCCAGGGGCCAAAAGTTAAGAGTTCGGCCTCATTAAGACATGAATTATTTTTTTCCCTGGTGCTTTCACCAAGAAGTATTTCAAGTAAGGGGAGCAAACAGCTAATGCTTGTGGAAAACTTTTAGTTGGCACAGGCTAATGCTAATCAAACTGATGAGTAACCGGATTCCCCGATTCCAAATCCCATTTCAAATATGCTTTCCCAAGGAAGATCGTCCTGATTGACGCGTTATGAAATGTCAGGAATATCTAATCAAGGGTTCACTCAGCCTTTTCTTCCTCCTTCCCTCTAATAAACAGTTAGTAAGCACCCTGTCGGCCTGTGTCACTCACAACAACACCAGGCATTGCCGTCAAGAGAATGAATCAATGCATTATCCAAAAGGAGAATTGGACTTCACATTTGTTGTTTCTGCGGCCTTTGCATTACAATTTTCTTCCTGTTACCAGATTGGATATTCATCTGAGAATGATCCTTTCCTCATTTTTAGACTGAAATTTTACTCCACACCTAGCCCTGGGATGGAGCCTGTGACTTAGACCTCAGGTGATAGGGAGCCCCATTGCTTTGGGCAGTGACTAACCCAGTAAGAAGCAGAAGCCCCAAATAATGCTGGCACAAAGCAATGAAATTACCATGAGAATGATGAGAAAGAGCTTCTTCCTCTTACCATTAGAGGTAAACAGGAGACAATGGCTGGAGCTCTGGCAGCTGCCTTTGAGTAATGGGACTGAAGATATAGTAAATATTAAGAATGAGGTCAACAAACAGAGAAAAACCCTATCCTGACATCATATGTTGACATCATATGAACTTTGAATCAAGCCATTTCTGAAGGACAACTATCCCCAAACTGGTAATTTTTTTCTGAAGCCTTTTAGAATTGGGAATTTTATCATTTAAGCAATCTTGCCTAATATACATAACAGCAAAGAACCATATGGCAAGTGCCATAGCAAATATGTGAGCTAAATAAAGTAGAAGTCCAGGGGATAGAGGGATTACTCCCCAGAGTGCAGGGGGAAAATGTACAGTATACTAAGGAGAGAAGGTGACACTAGTCATTTGAGGACTCACCACCCCTGAATTAATCTGAATTTTGTAATGATGTTGATTGTGAGCAAACCATTTCTACCTTTTTAGGATCTGGCCACAAAGCAGAAATATAAGGAAAGACAAATTAGGATTTATATCAGAGGACTGATGCACAAAAATCTATCAATCTCAAAATTGACTTTGAGTATCTGCTATGTTTTTTGTTTGTTTGTTTGTTTGTTTGTTTTTACTGTTTTTAGAGCTAATGTAGTTACACAAGATAAGACAGATCTTTATAAAGGCTTTTTTCCCACCTACAGCCCATCTCCCTTATTCCAAAATTTCTTCGGGGAAACATTTCCTCCTCTTACTTGGTTCAGGTGGTTGGATGCGGCTGAGCACCCACTTGGAGGTCCAGCGTGGGCACATGACTGAAGCTTATTCACTGCAAAGCTACCTACCCTGCGACATACAGGGTAGGTGTGGCTGGAGAAGGGCCGTCTATTTTCCTCTGGATTTGTTGCTGTGAGGATGTGAGCACCAGTGACCTGTCCACCTGGAAACATCAGAGAGGGAAGTAGATCCTAGAGATACAGAGACTGGACCCTAAGGGTATCTTTTGAGCTCCTGGATCCAGCTGTCCCTGTCCTAATCCAGAACTCTGTGTTACATGAGCAATTAAATGTCTTTTTAAAAAAATGTTTATTTTTGACAGAGAGAGAGAGAGAGAGAGAGAGAGAATGTGAGTGGGGAAGAGCAGAGAGAGGGGGAGACACAGAATCTGAAGCAGGCTCCAGGCTCTGAGCCATCAGCACAGAGCCCGAAGTGGGGCTCGAACTCACGAACTGTGAGATCATGACCTGAGCCAAAGTCAGATGCTTACCCGACTGAGCCACCCAGGCGCCCCTGAGCTATTAAATATCTTTATAGGATTTGGAATCTTGGTTTTTTTGAGTACCATTTTCAAAGATTAGTATTTTTGGAATGCCTGCTATATTTATGGTACTAAAGTCAGACTGCAGGAAGTCTATTAATTGGGAAGATAACTCTCACAAGCATGAAAGAATTAGCGAATATGATGATAATTGTTTCAGAGAAGGAAAACATCATTGTGAGCCAAAGGCTTTGGGAAGGAGGTGGGAAATGAACTGAAATATGAATTTATTTACCCATGTTTCATTTTTTTTAAGTAAACTCCATGCCCAATGTGGGGCTTGAACATAAGACCCCAAGATTAAGTGTCCTACGCTCTACCAATGGAGCCCGTCAGGTGCCCCATACTTCATTTTTTTTTTTTTTCTGAAATACCTCAGCAGAACATACTGGGACCTTTTATTTAGAGCAACACTGACACATGTCTGCTCAAATAAATTAAAGTTCCAGTTCTCAAGCTACTCACTTGGCAGGAAAAACAACTTTATTCTTCATTTTAAACATAAGGAGCAAAAGAACACAAGAGAAAGAGAGGGTAGAAAAGATATTTTTTTCATTTATTAAAATATAATAGCTGTTGTAATTGGATAGTGGTCATAGGAGCCATGATAGTTGGAGAAGGAGAAGGAATTGTAACAGTGGTGATAATACTAGTAGCAAGGATGTGGTGTTGGTAGTAGAGATCATATTGGTTGGTGGGTTCCCATTACTTGCTTAGCACTTTGTCTTACGTGGCTTACATAAGCCTCACAATAGCCCTAGGAAGTTGCTGTCATCCACACGTTCATTCTGGATCTGAGGCCCAAGACGGACAGATGAGATGTGGTGGTCAAGATCACAGACCCCAAGTTTAAATCTGTGCCTACCTAATCTCAGACCCTTCTACACTGTCCTGCCCCATTTCTGATTGTAAAGAGTAAATATCCAATATGTGTATAAAAAACTATAAAGGTGCATGGAAGTTTCCAGAACTCAACTGGAAATCACCTGAGATGGCTTCTGAATGAACATCTGGGCCCTGGTGACACCAGGAGCAGGCCCTGAAGAGGAGCGCATGCTGGTGGCAAGCAGGCCAGTCTCCTTGGAAAATGGGTTCACAGACGGGAACCCTCTTGCACTGTTGGTGGGAATGCAAAGTGGTGCAGCCGCTCTGGAAAACAGTGTGGAGGTTCCTCAAAAAATTAAAAACAGAGCTACCCTATGACCCAGCAATAACACTGCTAGGAATTTACCCAAGGGATACAGGAGTACTGATGCATAGGGGCACTTGTACCCCAATGTTTCTAGCAGCACTTTCAACAATAGCCAAATTATGGAAAGAGCCTAAATGTCCATCCACTGACGAATGGATAAAGGAGATGTGGTTTATATATACAATGGAATACTACTTGGCAATGAGAAAGAATGAAATCCTGCCATTTGCAGCAATGTGGATAGAACTGGACGGTATTATGCTAAGTGAAATAAGTCAGTCAGAAAAGGACAGATATCACGTGTTTTCACTCGTATATGGATCTTGAGAAACTTACCAGAGGACCATGGGGGAAGGGAAGGGGAAAAAATTAGTTACAAACAGAGAGGGAGGGAGGCAAACCACAAGAGACTCTTAAATACAGAGAACAACTTGAGGGTGGATGTGGGGGTGGGGGAGAGGGGAAAGTGGCTGATGGGCATTGAGGAGGGCACCTGTTGGGATGAGCGCCGGATGTTGTATGTAAGCCATTTTGACAATAAATTATATTAAAAAAAAAGGAAAATGGGTTCTCAGTCTTAATTCCTTCTTAATATATACATTTAATACTTCATGAGAATTGTTTATGCACAGGAAGTTTGGGCACAAGTGCCAGGCAAATGGTTCATCACCATTTTTAAATTTGAATGCTTTCTGGAGTGTAGTTTATGTGTTTTCCTTGAGAAATACACATTGAACAGGGAAATGATGTTTTGCAGACATCTCTTACCCAGTGAGGATGAGAAAATATAATTGAATTTCATCTTTTTTACTTTATTTGAGATCCCTTGCTTAATGAGCATTTCCAACTTCACTGTGATTTTTAGGTTCTGATTCTAGTTCTAGTACATGACAAGTAAGATCAGAGAGAATGTATTAAATTGGATTTGTAATTGCTCAACCATCTCAGTGGCTGTCTCTTGCAATTAGTTTTAATACTGTCAGTAATGAGGTTTGGGTCTGGGAATCTGTTTTACACTCTTGATTCTCTAGACTGGTGGTGGTGGGGTCTTTCCTGTTGGCTGCCATGCCCTCCCTGCTCCCTGTGTATTCATACCATCTCCATGATGTGGAAAAGTTGGCCAGTGAGACGCCCTATTTCTAAGCCAAGGTGTTTAGGCGAACTCAGTAGGAGAGAACATTTCAGGAGATGAAAACAATGTTGTCGAGACCCGAATGTGCTTGGCTCTGTGGATCCCCAATATATTGGCTGCATGTGACCTTGAGCAACATACCTAGACTCGCTCAGCCTCAATTTCCACTTCTGCGGAATGGGGTAGAATAGTACCTATCTCTTAGGGCTGTGAGGAGGATTAAATGAAATCATGCTGGCTACACAGTCAGCAATTGGTAGAGATAAGTTGCTACCATCATCGGCATTATTTTTACTTCAGGAACGTGGAGATGTGAGTTTTTCAGGTCATCATTTAGGACAAAGATGCTGCCTTTTGCTTCTGCTGAGGTACCTGAAGGCCAGAGCCAACTGATGAGTCAGGCACTGAACCCAGCAACAAAAACCCAGAAGGGCAGAGAAGTTCCATTCCCACAGTAACTGAGGGAGTGAAAACATGACTATAGGGGCAGATGCCCACTGTTGTGTGAATCATTCTACGGGGCGGCGGAAACAACAACCAGGAAGATTATCCTCTTTTCCATAGCCTGCAAATTGGTGTGTCCATGCCAGTGTTTCCTGTGACGGTTTTAAACTTCCAGAAGGCACCTTTTCCTTTTTTCTGAAAGCAGGCCAAGTATACATCATATATATAATGAATGCATAAATAAATAGTCCTTTGGGTACAGTGCCCAGCAAACAAGTGCTCAACCAATAAGACTATTGCCGATGAATTGGAACAGAAAAAAACATCTTAAGTTAATTAGGAAGGTGCTATGGACTGAATGATGTCTCCCCAAAATTAAGTATTAAAGCCCTAACCCCCCAGTGTGATATATTTAGAAATGTGGCCTTTGGGAAGTAATTAGATTGGGATGAGGCCATGAGAGTGAAGCCCTCATGACCGGATTAGTACCCCAGTAAGAAGGAATCCCAGAGGGCGTGCTCTGCCCTCCCCCCCCACCTTGTGAAGAAGCAGGGAAAAGGCAGCCATCTACAAGCCTGGAAGACGGCTCTCACCATCACCCATCGGTGCTGACACTTTGATCTTGGGCTTCTAGCCTCCAGAACTATGAAGAATAATTTTCTGTTGCTTAAGCCACTCAGTCTATCATGTTTTGTCATGGCCCCCTAAGCTAAAACAGGTGGGTTCTCTGCAGTCACTGATAATAGGTATAATCCCTAGTTGGTCTGAAGAGAGGAGACCTTGAGAAGGAGGCAGTGTGTGAGCTGGAGAGGTGGTGGTTCCTGACCTTGCCCTGCAACAGCCCAGGCCTAGGATAGGGGTAGAGGCCCTGGATTTTAAACACGTTGTCTAGTTTCTTTTGACGTGTGGCCATGTGTGAGTTACTGGTCAGGTGGAAAGCACCATCTGATTTTAGGGTGGAACGGACTCAGAGGGCAGACTCTGCCAGTTGTGTGGCCTGAGTTGTGTCATCCACGTTTCCAGGAGACTTTTGTTTCCTCATCTTGTAGGAGAGGGATACTAGTAATGTTAATGTTGGTTGGGGCCCACGCCTTCTAGGTACTGTGGAAGCGTTGACTGCATTATCTCATTTAATTCTCACAGCAACTTTTATTTTTATAGTGAGGAAAATTGGGAGAGAGAGAGAGAAACTATATGCCTTGTTGAAAATCTCACAGCTGGTAAATGCCGAGTTAGGCACAAAAGACAGGCTGATCTGATACTGGAGCTGCGGTTTCTGTGAGGGTTTGTTATGTTAATTTTCGAGGGCTGAGACTGGTTGCTGACATAAAGTAGTTGTTCACTAAATTACAGCGGTTATTTTTATCTCGGTTGAATTAGTATCAATTGTCTCCATTATTGTTATTTTAGACAGACCTGGGATTCAAGTTTGGGTTTCCTTATGGGCTGCCATGGATTGGTTTTACGGCTCCCATCAAGATCAGCGTGTTTTCTAGGAAAACAGGTGCTTCTGCTCTTTCCCAGATTGAAACAAACTCTTGCAATAGGTCATAGAGCGGTCAATTAAGGCTTGTGGTTCTGGAATCAGAAGACTACCAGTTACCGGTGAGTTCCTTGGGCCTGTTTCCTCATCTACAAAAGGTTTCTGTGATGGTTACTCTTCGATGTCAACTTGGCTGGGCTAAGGGGATGCCCGGATCACTGGTAAGCATTATTTCTGCTCACGTCTGTGAAGGTGGCTTTGAAAGAGAGTAGCATTTGCATCCCTAGGCCGAGTAAAGAGCAGCCCCCCCCCCCCCCCCCCCCCCCGCAATGCAGGTAGGCGTCATCCAGTCCACTGAGGGCCTGACTAGAGTGAACAGGTGAAGAAAGGGCGAATTCAGTCTCTGCTTGGGGAGCTGAGACATCCCTCTTCTCCTGCCTCGGACCCTGACACTCTTGCTTTTTGGACCTTCTTACTCAGACTGAGACCGATATCGGCCCTTCAGTTGTCAGTCCTTTGGATTGAGTTACACCACCAGCTTTTGGGGCCTCCATCTTGTAAACAGCAGATGATGGGACCTCTCAGCTTCATCACCATGTGAGCCAATTCCTATAACAAATTTCAGTCTCTCTCTTTCTCTTTCTTCTTCTCCCTCTCTCTCTCTTCTCATATTGGTTCTGTTTCTCTGGAAACATAAAACTTAATAATGATTCTGCTCTAGGAAGATGGTTGAAGGAATTAAATAAGAAAATTAAATAAGACAATTCCTGTAAAACATCCAGAATGGTGCCTGATCTATTCAGCACTCAGTATGTAGTAAAGTTGTTTATCATTTTTCAGGAAAGTTCTTGGACCTCTTTGGCTGACCCTTTTACACAGATGAGAAAAATTTAGGCTTAAAGCTATCCAAGCTTGCCTTTGATTTCTATTCTAGAATAGCAGAAAATCTGAAGCACTATGTATATGACCTTATATTATGTAGCACATTTCCCTGAGTTGAGGCAGGATGGTGTCCAGGGAGGGCCAAAGCAGGCACCCTGCTCTCTTGCCAAGAGGGCTCTTTCTACCTCAAAAGTCTAATTAGGGCCTGTAGCTTCCCCAGCCAATCTACACTCCCTGTTGGGCTATAATTGCACCACTTTCCCATTGTATTTGGGAATAATTGACTCCAAACACTACATGAAAGTCTCCTGTATGTAGGTATGTACAGGTATATACAGGTATACAGGTACCTCTCAAGTGAACAGAAATGTGCACCAAAGGTTAAAGCTGGAGGAGTCTATGAATTGAACCAGACAAGTAAGAGCTCAGAACCCATAGAGTATGAAGCCTGAGCTGCCATCATCTGGAGGGCTAGGCTTTGTGTCTTTAGCTTTTGTAACTCAAAACGTAAGTCTCTGTGTTCATCATTCATTAATCACAGCCACTGTTTATTGGGAATTTGCTGTGTGGAGACACGAGGCTAAGAGTGATGTATACACATCACTCTTTCTTCTAATCACTCTATGAGTAAGTACTGTTCTCTCCCATGGGAAGACCAGGAAACAGAGGCCTCGTGACTAAGTAATCTATACTAGGTGGCACCTCAAAGGTATAGCAGAGCCAGAAATTGAGCCCATGAGCCATTGGGCCCATACTTACAAAACGTGAATTGTGGTTATCTCAGAAAGTTTTCAAATTTAAGATTTTTAAAGTTTACTTTATTCTCACGTGGTATTTCTTATTACACACAAAGACCCTTTTCTCCCCTCTCTGGCAACATGCCTTGTGCTTATTGTGAAAGCTAATGAGTTGACTGGAGTCACCTGACAAAAATTTGCTGTATAGACAAGCCTTGACCACACACAGCTCTTGCTTCCGAAGAGGGCTGCGCACGGTGCCAATATCTAAGAAGATATCATTTCTCTATGTGGACACACTAATGGGAGCGCTGAGCAATCACCTGGAAAATGCAATCGATGCCAGCAGGCAATAAGAATAATTTAAACCAATAAACTCTTTCCCCTCAATTGCATGGTTTGGTGTAGGGTTTTCTTTTTCTTTTTGTTTTGTTTTCCAACGGCTGAGCTTTCCAAATAATTGTTCCATCTGTCCACTTCACTTTGCCTGAGTAATCACAGCCGGAGGGGAGTTAGAAGTCAAACGTCAGACATGCAGGGAAAAGTAATGCGTGGGAGGCTGTGGGAAGAGAGATCATTGTCTGTCCTCCTTCCCTGCAGCTGGGCCAGGGATCTGGCAGTAAAGTACAAGCCCTGCTCACCCCAGGGAGGAAGGTACAGTTTAGGAATGGGGGCTGGGGAGTGATTTGGGAGACCCCATTGTAGGGAGTGTCAGTACTAGGATCACGAGTGCTTAGGGATTAAGGAGGCAGGTCGTAGCCCAGCCAACCCACGAGATAAAGAGCATGGGGACAGGAAATAAAAACCAGAGCACTCCTAACAGCTTTTTGCTGTGCCATTTACTCTGTACTGTCCTTGGCTGGACACTGTTATGGGCTTTATTATTTTTATCTTCCCAATAGCTGGGTTTCATAGATAAAGAAACTGAGGCCTAGTGAGGTCAGGTAACTTACCCAAGACCACACAGCTGTAAATAGCAGAGCCAGGATTTGAACTAAACCTGTCTTCCTCCAGAGCTCTTCCTGTTAGTCGCTGCTCCTGGCCACTGTTAAACCAGAGTGCTCACCAGAGGTGAAAGCAGACTCTTGAAGAGGGCGGAGGTGAGCCCAGGTTATAGAAGCCTCATTACTATTCATTCCGTGTCATTTTACATGTTTTAGAAGTAAAAATGAATTAGATCCTCAGTTTACAGAGGCACAGAGAGGTTAAGCAACTCACTGTACCACAAAGCCAGTAAATAGTTTAGTGGAGGATTTGAACTTGGTTCTCTCGAACCTGGTGAAAGACTGTGCTGTGCAATGTTGGGAAGTCTCCTTTCTTTCATACTGTTAACTTCCAGATAAGGCAAATTCATGAATTCACTCCGTCTCTTATAAGCTATGTTCCAAATAAATAAATATAGGTTTGTAAAAATGCTATATGAAACAAGGTTAAACAGATTTCTAAAATGTAAGACCTCTTTCAGCTTCTAAACCACTAATGAGGGGCGCCTGGGTGGCGCAGTCGGTTAAGCGTCCGACTTCAGCCAGGTCACGATCTCGCGGTCCGTGAGTTCGAGCCCCGCGTCAGGCTCTGGGCTGATGGCTCGGAGCCTGGAGCCTGTTTCCGATTCTGTGTCTCCCTCTCTCTCTGCCCCTCCCCCATTCATGCTCTGTCTCTCTCTGTCCCAAAAATAAATTAAAAAAATGTTGAAAAAAAAATTTATAAACCACTAATGATGCCCATTGTAAATATCCAAGGCAGGGACATGGTAAGAAGGATGCCCCCAAGTTATCTGACTATAGAACAGTTTTTCTCAGATAAAGGTCACCCAATATATCTAGCACGGATAAGATTTTAACTCTATTACCCTTGCCCTTGTGTAATGGGATGGAGGGTTTTAAAAATACTGGCACTGAAACTGTTGACCTCTGAATACCTGGACCTTATGTCCCCCTAACTGCCACCCCAGGGAACTGGTGAGTCTGTCTTCATTGCTCTTCTGCTACCCTAGGACACCCCCTGCCCCCACCAAGTTCAGTCTTAGATGCCCTTAGTGAACTATCTCCTTCTAGGTCCATTAATTCACATAGAGATCATTCTAGTTTGATAACATGTGACTAGGAAATAATGGCTTTGTTTATTTTTTTTAAGTTTATTTATTTTGAGAGAGAGAGAGAGAGAATGCATGCATGAGGATTGGGGAGGGGCAGAGAGAGAGGGAGAGAGAGAATCCCAAGCAGGGTCCATGCTGTCAGAATGGAGCCCAATGTGGGGCTCAATCTCTCAAACCATGAGATCGTGACCTCAGCAGAAATCAAGAGTTGGATGCTTAACAGACTGAGCCACCCAGGCACTCCTAATGGCTTCATTTCTTAACCCATCTTATTTAAAGTGTTTTTGAAAAGGGAAAGTCAGTACAAAGAAATGCCTCTTAATGGTGGCATTCTACACATGAAGATCAACTTTTCTTGGAGAATGTGTTGCAGGACCCTTCTGGAACTAAAATACAGGCCACAGCCTGCCCTGACTGAAGGGAAAGCTAGCATGTGGATGAGTGTTCCAGGGTGTAATGTCAGAGGCACAAAAATGTATGGCTGGAATGTTCTGGTGGGTTGGGTGAGACTATGGAGGAACCCCACAATGAATTTTCAAGTTGATGTGTTAGAAAACTTAGGCAGCCATGGTGCCATTTAAAATCAAGGAAAGAATTCTGTGGTATTTTATTTTGGAAATAGATCTTTTTGTATTCTCCTAAATTCTGTAATAGTAAAAAAAAATCAGCATCTGATAACCTTAAAATGAAGTGAAGGTACGATTTGAACCAATGGGAAAGAGAAAGTACCACTACGATCATATCTGCATGGGTCCTTCCACTGGTGCAGTTATTTGGTTCTCTGACTAGAAGTTTCCAGTGGCCCAGAACCTACCCCGTGGAGGTGTTGGGAGGACTCACTGCCTCACACTTTCATCCATTCACCTATTCGTTAGTTACCAAGTGCAGGCTACTAGTCTGGCACGTGCTTGGTGCTAGGAACACAATGGAGATTAAAAAAACAACAACAAAAAAACCTATCACTGCTCTCAACAGACCACAATATAACAGGAAAGATGGCTGTCAATAAAATTCATGCATCCTATTAAATCATAGAGCTTTATCATGGAGCTAGGAGTCACAGCAGTGGCAGGTGATGGTGTCTAATGCCTATTTTAATACCTGGTAGGCATGAAAGCCTAACCTATACAAAACACCTCCCATTCTCCTCCTCCCATTCTCAGTTAGTGATAACTCCATTTTTCCAGTCACTTGGGCCAAAGATATCTTAGTGTCCCTCTTTGTCACTATCTTTCTTACGTACTCAACATGCAACACTCCTCAAACCTTCACTGTTCCCATTCGGGTCTATTTCTCTGTGGATTATTGCTCTAGCCTCCTAACTGGCTGTGTTTCTGTTTTCACTCTTGTTTTGTATACAGCCAAAGTGACTTTTTAGCTTAAAACTCTCCAGTGAGTTTCATTTATTCAGAGTTACATGGCAAAAGTCCTTTCAATGTCCTGAGTATTTCAGCCCCATGTGATCTGCCCGCCAGCATGGCCTCTCTGTCCTTGCTGCCTGCTGCTCCCTCTGTGGTCATACAGTGTTTCCTTAATGTTTCCCCAACATACCAGGCACTTACCAGTCTTAAGGATTTTGCATAGGCTGTTCCCTCTCCCTGGAATGACCTTTCCTAGCTGTCCATCTCACTTCTCTTGGTCTTTGCTCAAATGTCACTTTGTTTGAGGGGACTCACCTGACCTTATATAACTAGTTTGTATATGAACTATACAAACTAGTAGATTTTGTCCTCCTTAAGCAGTGTCTTTCTGTTTTGCAGAACTTATCCCAACCTAACTATCTATCCATCCATTTATTTATTTATTTATTTGCATAACTTTCCATCTCCTAGAATATCAGTTTCATGAGAAAAGCTACAGCCTTGAACATAGGTGACCCTCAATAAATATTTGTTGAACACTTTATTAGGTGAATAGATGATGCAACAAATAGCATCACGTCAGCCCTAGAGCTTGGAGAAATGGCCCAATTCCAATGACATTCTGCTCACTTCATCTTTCCTGCCATTGTAATCGTCCTTCCTCTGATTTATGACTCACACATCTTCTTTGGCACCAGCATGTAGGAGACAGAAAGTAGAGTGTTCCCTGCACATTGACATCTCCGTTAGCAGCTCCTCTCCCTGTCTATGCTCCAGAATCTAGTTCAGTGGGGTTGTTTCAGCAGGTGAGCTATGTTGTTGTGGGACTATCCCTGTGTCCTGTTGTTTCAGGAGACACTTTCCAGCAGCCTGGGCTCCAGTGAGAGAAAAGGTCTTTCCTTGCACAGGAGCAGTGTGACCTGGAAGAACAAGCATGAGAGGGGAAAAATTTAGGTCATCAAAAAGAGAATTGCAGGTGTTTCCTTTCTTATGCCCCTCTGCCACATTTTGTCCTTGGCATGTGTCTAGTTTGAAGAAAAAATCAGAATTTACTATTTTGCCATTACTAATGAATGCTTTATTTACCAAAGGAACACTGAGATGCCTTTTAACCAGCATGCTCTGTCACACATGTTGGACAGAATTTGGGTTGTAGGAATACCATCTGCTTTTCACACAACATAGGCATCTACTGGAGAAGATGTGAGGTGGGAAGCCTGAGTTCAGGCTTATCAGACCTGATTTCTGATTGTAGCTTTGCCACACTTGGCCATTTGACCTTGGCAAGCCTTTCACCTCTCCTTGCTTTAATTTCTTGACGTGTAATCACTTAACCCATGGGGCTATAGTAGGGACTATGTGAGCTGTGCTTCTGTTGGGCCAGTCACAAAGCAGAGCCCCACAGTAGTCACTGCAGACTAGAGAACATGTGTCATGTGTAAAGGGAATTCAGCGGTCATGTTTTTCCATTTCTGTATGCATGTTCCTGCTACATGTATATGCCTCAATGGGTATATACATCAGGCAGAATTGTCACTTTGGTACAAGAAGCCGATATTGGGCATGCTTACCTGCTGTGCTCTGGGCAGCTGCCAGGGGCTGCTCTAGGATCCTGGAACACATTCAACTGTCCTTCCCTTGCAGTATTTTCCATGCATGCAAATTCCCAGTTTTTGCTTTCTGTTCCTGTTTGCTGTCAGAGCATTATTTTAGCTATTAGCTTAGCAGGTTCTAATTGCATCTGCTTTTTTCCATAGCAAGGAAAGAATGTCCTGAAAGCGGGGCGGGGGGGGGGGGGGGGGGGGAGGGGGGGGAGGGGTGAGGGGTGGTGGTGGACAAGGTTAGTAGGTAAGGCTGCCCAGATGTCCTTTCTTCTCATTTTGATGTGACGCTGTTTGATTTCCCTGTTAGCAAATGTGCTTGTTGCCTCCCATCTTCCCAACTTTTTGATCATTTTGTTCCTTCAGCAAGAAAAAAAAAAAACCACCAAAATTTCATTTGCCATAGAGATTAATTGAATTTATGGCAACTGTCACAAAATAAAATAAAAACGTCACAAATAAGGATATAGAGAATCCTAGGATTTGGTTACCTGTGAAGTTTTGAAAAATTCCTCAAGGCATTTATTTGCAAATTGGACTCCATCTGCATGTTTCATAAGCATAATACAAATGTATTATTTATCAGGTGGTCTAGGCATGCCTTTTGAGATGAATGGTTGCAAATTCAACCTTCATTTAAAAATCTTCATTGTAAATCCATCCACCCCCTCCCCCAACTTGTAGGGAAACTGGGCTTTTCAATTCTGCTTTTCCTAATCTATTCAAAATACTCAAGGCTCTACTCGATGAGTGATCTTTCTTAGCATTGCAGCCATGTGGATTTGAAGAGAATGGTGTCCTGTATATAAAATTACAAAATAATTTTCAATGTCAAAACTGCCTACTCCCTTTGGGCAACACTCTATTTGCTCTTTCCATCACAGCAATACTAGCCCAAAGATGGTCTTGCAAGCCTTGAAGCACAAGTATGATCTCATACCCAGGTGGTTTCATTTGTCAATGAGTCAAGGCTCAGGAGTCTCCTGCCTTGAAAATTTGTCTAACCTTTATGTACAGGGCTGAGAAGAAATCCAGTTTGAGCTGCTCCTGGTTGCTGTTGGTCTCAGACCCTCAGAGAAAACTACTCCTGCCAGATCCAAGGCAATTGATTGGTCAATAACTGGCACAGGAGAAAACAAGATTAAATGAGCAAGGATTGTTTGGCTCTTTGCCACTTGTGCTTTGTAATTCACCATCCAGTTTAAGGGAAGCAGTGCAGTAAGTATGACAGCTCTTTTTTAATATGTTGCCCTCTTTTGGGAAATGTAATTATAGACAGAAAATGCTGGGAATGGAGGAGTATTTGCTAAAGCATCTATCAAGTCTTCTTGTTTGCAAGATATTTTTCCTCAGAATGCTAGAAGACACTTTCATCCTTGTAGGGCCACATGAGGTTCCCTGTGTTCTAGGGGGTGTGACACTGGTTCAATGACAAAGTACTAGCCCTATATTCCGGCTCCCTTCTGCTTGCTTATCATATCATGTGTCTGAGCACTGGTTTAGATCCTGTGGGAACAACTTCCTCTATGGGAGTAAAGGGCTGCTTCTGCCTCTATTCTAATCCAATTAAATAATCACTTCCTAATCTTTTAATAGGCGCCAAGAGGTGTTTTAAGTTCTAAAGGTGAAAGCATAAATAAAGCACAGGTATTGCCCTTGAAGAATTCAGAGTCTATAAACAGAGGTGTAAATAAAGAATTGTAACACAGTGCTATCCGTGCTTTCATGCTTGACATTTTGGCTAATGGTTGAAAGTGGTGAGCTAGAAGATGAGTAAAATGGATTGTTCTGAACTGATTTACCTCTTAAAATCTAAAAATGACTGCTTTTTATTGTGGCAGAAATAGAAATTGTGTAATTATGCAGCAGTAACATCCTCTTTCCCATTTGTATATGGAGGATTGGATTCAGCTGTAACTGAAGAAAGAGTATCCCTCACAAATCAAGTTTTGTTTTGTTTGGTTTGGTTTGGTTGTTTCTGCTGTGAAAAGTCAGAGACTGACAACTGCTATGCCGGTTCAGTGGCTTGAAGACCAGGGTCAAGGTCTCTGTGATCTTGTCTTTTGAATGCCAGAAGTCTGCAATAGCTCCAGTCATCACACATGACTTTAGAAAGGAATAGGTGGAGCAGTGGTAAATGGGAGAAAAGCAGCAGGTGTATTATGGATTCATACATGTTTCCACGTACTCCTAGGAGAAGCAGATAAGAGTCATATGGACAAGTCTAGTTGCAAGGGAGTCTGAGGTTATAGGTGTTTTTGTTTGCTTTTGTTGTTGAAACAGGGAATCTGTCAATACCTAGAAGGGATAGATGGATATGACATAAGCAACCAGGTGTCCCTGGCACACCACTTTGCCATAAGTACAAAGTAAAGATAAAAAAAAAATGGAAGAGAGAATGATAAACTATCTGAGGAGATAGAGTCTACTACTGGAAGTGAGTTTTGGTATAGAAACAATAATCCTATTGGAAGCCAGAGCTATATCATAAATGGTTTTGATTGTGCACATAATTTTAAAGTTAGTTTCATATAAGTAAAGATTCTTCTCACCTGCGTAGTGTGATAGGATGAGAATCAAAATACTCCTGTCTCTAGAAATAGTCTTGTATGGTGACTTAAATTTCTATGGAATTCTGTAAGAATTTTTGAAAGAATCTCTTAGAGTGCTGTTCATTATAAATAATAAAATAGTGACTTTTGGCTTAGAAGAGTTGGTTTCATTGGCAGTTGGATTTTCTGCCTTTTTCGGAAAACATGAGAGAGTGATATGCAATATAGACACAACTGAAGTCACAGGAATGATAGGCTGCCACAGTGGAAGGCAGGAACCTTCTAAGGCCAATGAGTATTTTGATTGGATGGACACTCTAGCTGGCAAAATAATTCTGAAAGCATCTGATGAAAGGGCAAAGAGTTATGAAATATAAACATAGCCTGGTGCAGTTCCTTTTGATTTTCCTCACTAATGAGTGACTGTATGGAACAAAATATCCAATGGTTAAAAGAAAAAAAAGTGGAGAGAACAGATAAACCTGGTCCAAATATCAGTTCGGTGCTCAGTGAAGATCTACTGAAGTAGAACCTTGAACCTAGAGAAGCACTTTAAAGAATGTTACTTTAGTTTATTGGACTTCTGCTTCTGACCAAGATGGAATAATAGGGACTGTGACAAATAAACCCTAGAATAAGATAGGTGAAGCAATGACTTTTGAGACATTTTGGATATCAGACAATGAAGGACAGTGGTCTCTCAGGAAAAACAAAACAAAACACACACACACACACGCATATATATATATATATATATATACATATATATATATATATCCATCCCACAATTGCCCCCAGCTTACTGCCTTGAGGGAATTCCCAGGCTATGGCACGGAGGAGAGGAACTCAGGCAGATCCCAGAATATTCTCTGAATTGAAGAGGCGGAACAGAGAGTCAGACCAAGGAAGCTATAGTTTGCAGGACAAGGAACTGAAAAGAAGAGATATGCACAGAAAGAGAACTCCAGGAATGTTGAGAGGCTCCACATCAAGTACTCAGCAGAGTACTGATCAGTGTATACATATGAAGAAACTATAGGAGCCATCCAAGAGGTTTAAATTGAACAGTACCCAGTGCCTATACAGGGCTAGGAATAGCGCCTGTTCCCATCTGCCAAAATGAAACCTCATAATTCAAAATCAAACCTGTCAAAATGACATGCTATGAAGTACTCATAAAGGTGTGGCCTCAGTAGTGAGAATAATTGGCTTTAGACTAAAGTGAGTTCTGGTGCTGCCTAATAAATCTTAAAATCAAGACCTAAAAAGATCACACTGTTTCCAACTTAATTACTTCCCAGGAGAAAGATAAAAAAAATATTTATAGGAAAACAAAAATATATTACACATGACAAGGTAAAATTCACAGTGTCTGTCATCCAATAAAAAATTACCAGGAAGGCAAAAGAGAAGAATATAATCTATAATGAGGAGAAGGATTAGTTGAAATCCAGAACTGACACAGATGTTAGAATTAGCAGGCAAGGACTTTAACAGTCATTATAACTCTGTTACATGCATTCAAAAATTAAGTTGAAACATGGAAGAAATAAAAGACTGCTCACAACCAGAGATAAAGGAAAAATTTAAAGCAGCCAGAAGAAAAGAGATGTATACAGAAGAAAAAAATAAAATTAACAGCAGATATCTTGAAAACAATGAAGCTTCATCTTTAAAGTACTGAAGGACAAAACTTTGTCAACTTACAATTCTATACCCAGTGAAAATAGGCTGTAAAAAAATTTTCAGACATACAAAAGCTCAGAGAATTATATCCAGAAGACATGCATTGTAAGAAGTATTAAAATAATTTTTCAGTCAAAAGGAAAATGATACAGGTGGAAATACAGATTTACCAAAAGATATTTAGGGCACCAGAAGTGGTAACCTTATGGTAAAAGTGAAAGCTTTTTTATTATTTTTGAAATCACTTTAAAAGATAATTGGCTATTTGAACAAAATAATTTAAAAAGTGTGAGGATTGTAACACATAAAAGTAAATGGTGGAAGATTATATCATGGAAATGGGAGAGGAGAAATGGAAATATACTATTTAAGGTTTTGTACTATGTATGAAGTAGTATAAAATCACTAAAAGGCAAGCTGATAATTTAAGTATACTATGAAGTCTGTAGCAAACATTAAAATAAGAAAACTAAGAACTGTAGCTCAATACTAATTAGATTAAATAACATCATGAAAATATCCAGCAAACCAAAAGAAGGCAATAAAAGTGGAGAAAGAAAACATGAGGTGCCCGTGTGGCTCAGTTGGTTAAGTGTCCAACTTCAGCTCAGGTCACCATCTCACAGTTAGTGAGTTTGAGCCCTGCATCATGCTCTGTGCTGACAGAATGGAGCCTAGAGCCTGCTTTGGATACTGTGTCTCCCTCTTTCTCTGCCCCTCCCCTGCTCACACTCTGTTGCTCTTTATCTTTCTCAAAAATAAAATAGAACATTAAAAAAGAAGAAGAAAACAAAACTCAGAAAAAAAACCAGAAAACAAGATAATAGATTTTAACCTATGTCAGTAAGCACAATAACTGTTAATGTTATAAAGACTCCAATAGAAAGGCAGAGATTCTCAAATTGGATTAAAAAAAAACAACGCAGAAGTAGATGCTGGCCACAGGAAACACACTTTAGCTATAAAGACACAAATAGGTTGACAAGATAGGATGCCCCGGGTGAGAATTAACAACAGTATTCTTATTTTCTCAGTATCTAACATACAAATATTTACATTAGTCTTCTTGATGATGTTTGACACCTGTATTTCCTTTGTTTTGTTAGAGTACAGCTTCCAGTGAGGCATATTGCAGCATTATTACTTCTTTGAGAGTGTAAAACTCCTTTTCTTTATTCAGCAAATGAATTCTGACACTGCAGGATCAAGAAAGCAATAAAGAATGAGTAGCTGCACTGTGTCGCTGACAGCCCAAGATTTCCTCACTCAGGTATCAAATCACCTCCATAGGTCTCTACTGTTGCTACTTTCCTATTAATCAAAGTAGCCACTTTCTTCAGGTTAGTTTATCTTTCTTCTATCAGATGGACTGTTGAAACAGTGAGTTTAGCCAGTTAACAGTTTGCTTCACTGTCTTTTGAATTCAGCCAGTGAATTAAATAGAGCAGAATCAAGTCAATGATGATTTTACTATAATATCTCTAATGGTTGATTCACTTTGGTGCAAAGGAAAGCAAAAGTTTGATTTAAAAGTCTGACCTATTTATTTTTGCTGCTTGCTCCTATTTTTCATGAGCTCACTGTCAAGCTGGGGACATAGAAGTAACCGGTATTTATTAAACACAGTAGGAATTGTTAAATTCGAGCAATATACAAGGTGTTAAGGGAGGGAGAAAGTGAAAGTCTCTCTTTTATTACTTCAAGTATGGAATCCACTTGTTTGTAACTGTCTCTGGTGCAGCTGTGCCTCTTTTTGAAATCTGGCATCTTCAATAGAAAGATTTTCACACCAAGTTTGGGCTGGTATTTTATCAACATACCCATTCATCATGAGTGCCTGCCTTAAGTTCTCCTGCTATCATAACAACACACTCAGAGAGGATGGCATAATTATAGGCTCCTTCTAAGTAGTTGAATATACATCTATAGCCCTATAGCATAGCCAATTTGAAAACACATTCTTCCCAGAGGAAATTTCTCTGGGCAAGGATCACCTCTCTCTCTCCCTCTCCCTGCAGAGAGGAGCACATTGCTGATGCCAAGTCCATGAAAACAACTCTTTCCAGTGGCCTCCCAATCAATAAGGAGCTTTATTTGCTGCGTGTCACACCCTCTGTTCATTGTATTCACACAGCCGAGCTGGCACAGATGAGGTGGCACAAAGGCCAGCCTCGACTCTGAAGGGCCCTGCTGGGGCAGTACAAGGAGAAGAGCCTGTGCTGGGCACAGAAGCTCTGGGATCAGGCTCCCGAGGTGCCGTCATCTCACTGCATGGCCATGCCTGCTCTGTGCCTCAGTGTCCTCTGCTTTCAAATGAGGCAATTGGACCAAATGATCTCCAAGGTCTAATCAGATTCAGAGATCAGCTATTACACATGATGCTAGGAAGAAGACAGGTGTATGCCTTCAGTGGGCTGACCTCCTGGCCTTTCAGTAGATGAGACTCAGGACCTTCCCGAGCCATAGTTGTAGGGAGACAGGAATGAGCATCTTCCAAGATGTATAGCCACTGTATCTGCTTCAGCCTCCTGGTAGAGAATGTTGCTTATTGACACTGTTACCATAGCAACTGGAATGTCATTTGGCACTGGGGTTTAGGGAAGCTGTCAAGGTCTGTAATTTAAGAGAAACAAATTTTCCTTCCTTACTGTCTCAGCTTAATTCTCTCTGCCATCCACTTTAGCAATCAGATACCCTTCCCTAAAGAGCATTCATTAAATCTAGACAGACATATCACCAAACCATTACCAAGAGAGGTAGCTTGGAGGTAAAAGGAAATCTGGTATAAGAATTAGAATTGCCACCTTTGAGTCCTAAGTCTGCAGACACTGTGTTGTGAGTTCTTTCTCACCTTGGAACTTTGCTTCCTGATCGGCCACATGGTAAAGATGGACCGTGTATTCTCCAAGGTGTCTTTCAGCCCAAATAGTCAAGCCAGAGGTTTGCAAACCAGTGGCACAAAGACCATATTTAGCCTGCAGATGTGATGTGTTTGCCCTATGGTGTATGAGCCACACAGTGCTCTTATTTGAATTGATTGGCACCATTTAAAAATTGGGAGTTTTCACATAATAATCCTGATTTCTGGCTTATCGTGGAAAACACACAGCCAATTCGATAGCACTAGGCTAGACTCCTCCTTGGCATCTTTCAGCTGGATCTAGTAGCTACCGCCCCCATAGGCCTGTGTCCTCCAGGGTCCACCATCCCCCGCTTCCACAGCCGATCATGGACGCACATCAAGTGTCTGTTCCTCTGGGTGTCCCACTCCTGGCCGGATTGTCACATGAACATTTGAGTTTGGCGTTTGAGTTTCCACCTGCTGTTTGGCACTTTTAGGACAGAGATGGCATAGCCCAAACTCTCTTTACACCATTGATGGCATCATTTAGCACTGATCTTGGTGGAACAGAAACTGGGTCCAATCCAAGACTGCCCTGCACAAGAAAACTGACAAAAGCTTAGGCTGCCTTGATTTCTCATACTAATTAATTGAGCTCTGATCAACGGAGCTCACAGCCCCAGGCAACCTATCCAGGGGTGATGCTCAGAACTGTCACAGGTAGTGAATTGGTTACATGATTCCTCTGTGACTCACAGAAAGTTGGTAATTTTCTGTAACTTGATTTTTCAAATCTGAAAGAAGTTGATTTCACATGTAGGCAAGGTTCCTTCTAAAGCTCAAATTCTCTGAAGCAATATGAGTACCCTTTCATAGGCTCATCTCAATCTGCCTAGGGGTATGTGTGTATGTATGTGTTTGTGCATGTTGTGTGTTTATGTGTGTATGTGTGTCTGCTTGCTTTCAATGTTTTGTGGTCAGTAAATTTTCTACACCCAGAATCATAACTAATGATATAAAAGACTGTGCCATGGGGTACCTGGGTGGCTCAGTCGGTTAAGTGTCCGACTTTGGCTTAGGTCATGATCTCATGGTTCGTAAGTTCAAGCTCCACATCGGGCTCTGTGTTGACAGCTCAGAGCCTGGAGCCTGCTTTGGATTCTGTGTTTGATCTCTCTTTGTGCCCCTCCCCTGCTTGCACACTCTCTCTCTCTCTCTCTCTCTCTCTCTCTCTCTCTCTCTCAGAAATAAATACTAAACATTAAAAAAAAAAAAAAACAACTGTGCCAGGAGGACAAAAATCAGGAAGAACCTTATCTGTAGCTGATAGCTCCCTATGAACAGACATAGACACAGTTTCAATAGCAGGATTGGCAGTTGAAAAGAGGGCCAGTGAGAGCTCACAGGAAGAGTAAGAAATTATCAGAGAAAGTCTCATGCTGAAATCCAAGGCTAGAGCAACAAGTACAAGAAAGGATCAGCGGTAGGGCAGTGGATGTGGTCTTTCTGTGCACTAACAAATGCTGCCAAATGCCTTCCTTTTTCCTCCCCAGATGCTAATTTTATTGGGCAACTTTAGCCTTGTGTACTCTGAGAGGAGATATCGGTTTTTTAATAACTGATGTGGGAAATTGTATTCCCACTCAGCCCTCTGAATGCAACTACAGTTAAACCCTGCTAAATGGGCAGGCTGACCTCAGCACCCTGGGAGATTGGGATTCAGACAGCCTGGGTGGAAATCCCAGTTCTTCCGCATCCTTGGCACGGCCTCAGATGAGTTAGTCACACTTCCTGGGTCTCTCTTTACCTGTAAGATGGGGTTAAAATTGGGCCCTCCTCACTATTTGTAAGAGAACGGAATAAACTATGTACAGTGCTTAGCACGGTGCCTGCCTTATAGCAACTAACTGAAAATGTCTCAGCTAATGTGCCTCTTCGTTTTCACTATCGAACATTTTAGAATCTTTGCCAATGATAATAACATACTTTACTAAGTTGCTTGACTCTGCTAAGCCCTTTTAGTATCTATAAAATCGGAGAGATGGGTACTATTACTGTTACTGCCATTAAAGAGAAACATCTCCTCAGGCTTAGGAACTTGTCCGAGGTCAGAGCCAAACTATAGACCCTGCCTGACTGCAAAGTGTATATGCTCCTAAGGGATGATGCCACATGGCTTCCTGCAAATGTGAGGTGACCAACAGTGAGAAAAGTGTACAGGGATTGGATCTCTTCTCACGTAGCTGAGTGAGTGAAGGTTTCCACAGAGTTCAGTGAAAAGTCTGTCATTGACAGTGAGGATGGCTCCTGTGTTTTGTGTGTGTGTTTTAAAAGGTCAGTTTAGTTTTGATGCTTGATTTTTTTCCCTATGAATATAACCATTCTCAAACTGGTAGCCTCTCCTAAAATTTGACGATGCAATATCCGTTTTTATTTTAAAACCTCACAGAACTGAAGGAACAGCCAGGCTGTTGAGAAGCAAACTGGCAGGATTCAGAAGTGTTCTGAAAAGGACTTTTTCAACTTGATATGTATATTAATGAATATATTAGTAGGTGTATCAGCATATGTATTAGCATTGGATTCATATATTTGTAGAAACCAGAAGCCAGAAAATTTAACCTCACCAATGGCTGGGTTCAGATTTGAGGCAGAAATCCCCATGGAAGGAAAGAGGCCACATTTGTCAGGACTGCCTCCACAGTGCTGTTAGCCACCCCCGCCCCCATCCCCAACCTGTTTTCGCTTTCCTCTCCTCTCCAGTCAGCTCGGACTTTGGCAAGCCGTCAAGAAGTGAACAAGAGAGATGGACGTTCTGAGTATCTGACCCCTTACTGGCCGTTCAGCCAGGCAAGCTGTGAAACCAGTTAAAAAAAAAAAAAAAGTTGCCTTTCTTTTCCTCTCTCCCCTCTAGCGAACTGCCTCTTTCTCCTCCCCACCGCCACCGAAGGAAAACAATCGAAAGCATTAGTATTCCCATGAAAAGGGGCAGTCACACAGGGTGTGACTGCAGGGCGGCTCCAGGACGCTGCCAGGGGCCAGAAGGGACGAACTCCAATTGCTCCAGCTCCGAGCAGTCCCGGCTTGTCAGATGGAGGAGACAGAGCCCTGATTCACCACCGCAGGACGTGCTCCTTACAGACCGGCCATCCTCCCAGCACTCCTTAGGGTCTCCTCTCCGACGCCATGATACCTGGTGTGCAAGTCTACTTTTAGAAATGCATAGCTTACACGACGCGTTTCCTTTCTGGTTGGCCTCTTGAGGACAACAGGGAGCTCTTACCTAACCTGAAGTGTCTCCTTGTATTGTTTTCAGGAATTGGGGCGCTTGCCCAGGACACACTATGGTGCTTCAGCCAAGTGAAAGGCACAATCGAGATCGGAGCCACGGAAGGTAGGAGAAGCTTCCTCTCCTCTTTGCCTTTGCTTCCTTGGGGGTTTGTTCTGGTTCCAGATTTGAAAACATTCACCTTTGTGTCCACGGATGGAAGGCCCCACACGTCCCAGAATAGCATTCTGAGCTCGAAATAGATTTAATGATTCCTTTCTATCCTTTTATTCTTTTGAAGCTTATTTTATTCCCACCAATGAGGCAGCACTGAAATGAACTTTCAGTGAAATAGGTTTGCACAGAGAGAGGATAGACCTGGGCAAGTGGTGTTTCGGGACGGTCGGTCAGGTCTGGAGAAGTGTGACTGCAAACGTGGCTGGATGGTCAGATGCTAATTTCTTCCTTCCCTTCTCTGTTGAAGAGCCCTTGACTCTTTATGCATGAAGCATGCAGGGAGAGTGAGGAATTCGAGTCTAGTCATATAAACTGTGGTTCAGCTGAGTCCCAGTATTAGTACATAACTTCCTTTTCTGACTCAGTAGATTTTCCTATTCCAGACACTTTATTTGGGATAACGCCTTCATTTCCCTCCTCCTGAGGAACTTGTTTTTCATCCTCTTCACCTTCTTCCCTCGTAAGCCTAAGGTTGGAGGCCCCCATGACTCTCGCAAAAGATGTCTACATTTGAAAATAGCTGAACGATGGGGCGCCTGGGTGGCTCAGTCGGTTAAGCGTCTAACCTTTGGTTTTTGCTCAGGTCATGATCTCATGGTTTCGTCGGTTGGATCCTTGCGTTGGGTTCTCTGCTGGCAGTGTGGAGGTGGCTTGGAATTCTCTCTGTCCCTCTCTCGCTGCCCCTCTCCCAGTCATGCTATCTCTGTCTCTCTCAAAATAAATAAATAAACTTAAAAAATTAAAAAAAAAAGAAAATAGCTGAGTGATAGGCAATTAGAAGGAACCAGGATGGGACTGCTCGGTGTTTTAAGTCAAGTTTTAGCTGTTGTAGAGGAATGCAGTAAGGGTGCCTGAAACAGATTGCATTGCATTGGCAATATGTACAGATAACAGGTGTGGTATAAGACAGGTCTAAAGCTAATATCAACGAATGAGGAAGTGAATAGTTGACAGGGTTGAAGTTTAATATGGAACCTAACAGGCATAGATGCATGTGGAATTTTAGGTCATTCTATAGCATTTTAATTCTGAGTAAAAAATAATTTGAGTAAAAATTATTTTGAGGAATGTTGGGGAAGTATTTTATCTGCAATTTTGCTATAATTTATTTTTAGAAACCCAGTATAATGGTGGATACCTGCAAACCAAATGACTTATGTTTAAAGGGTGAGAGAAGACACAGTAAAATAAGTTAATAGCTAAATCTATAAAATTACACTATTGTATGGCATCTTCCATCTTTTAGAAGCACTATAAACTGGGGCTTTACAAACACTTCTCATAAAGCCTGTGGGAAACAGACAAAGCAGGCTTTATTTAGGCCCATTTTATGCTCATCTAACCCCAAATATTTTTGAGCATCTTCTATGTGGCAGCGTTGTCCTAGGCACTGGAGATGAAAAAGGGAAGGGGGGAGGGGGAGAAATGACTTACTCCCTAACCTCATGAATCTTAAGAAAACTGAAGCTCAAGTTAATCATTTGATTTAAATCTTGGCCATAATTCAAAATCATTTGTGCCTTTTAAACAAAAGAGACTTCCAGGTCCACCTAGAGTTACTGAGGTAGAGGTTTGAGGACCAGGAAGATAACAGTGTGTTTTAATGAGCTCACCCAGATGATTCTAATGCAGTGGGCTGGGCTTTGGGGACCACCAGTCTGGCTGACTTCTTCCAGTTATCCATTATGCTCAGACTCTGGGCTTAAATATTGTGTTTGTGACTGGCTCCCCCCCACCCGCTACCTCCCCCCCCCCCCATTTACAATGATCTGGATGGTACTCAAGCTATAGCTCTTACCAATCCATTACTCACTAGGTGGCTAGTGCTCTGCTAAGTGCTTAAGAGAAGTTAATAAAATAATGTCAGCACAGCATCTACCACAGTGCCTGACACTTCGACAGTACTCAATATTTGTAAACTGTTGTAAGTATCATTTTAGTTAGACCTTCAGTTTAATTCAATCCCCATGAAAACCTAATGAGAGGTAGGTATTTTTATTCCCACTTTACCTATAATGAGGATACTGAAGCTAAACAAACACACCAAAGACTAGGTTCTTTGCTAAAGGCACCAGACCGAATGAATGGGTGAATTAGGTTTGGAGCCAGCCTGGAAGACTGCAAAGCTGGAGCTCTTTAAACATTGCTTTGAAGTCATAGATTCTTACTTAGTAGTTTGGAATGAGGCCCAGGAATCTGTATCTTTCATGCATGCACTGAGATGATCATCGGGGATGCAGGTGAACTGCAGATGCACTACCATGGATGCTGCCCATAATAAATAAGCAGCTCCCTTAAATTAACTGTTCCCTGAGTCACAGACTCAGAATGACACTCACTACCATCTTTTGTCTGGAAACACCACTTCACAGTAGTGAATAAAGCAATGTTGTTTAAGAGGAGAGTCAGATTGGACACTAACATACTGCCACTGGCATCTAGGTTCCCTGGCCAGCATATCTTTGATGTCATTTAACTTACACTAATGGTGCCTCAATCATAGTTGAGTATTTGTTGAGTAAACTAATGAATGGCTCTCATTTGATAAAAATCAAAGTTCTTAAAAACCAGGCCCTTTTTTTCACAACTGGCCTGCTCTACGCAGGTTGGTTTTCTATACTGATCAAAGTCGTTAAAAATGATTCACCTTTCAACTTTCCCTTCTACTTTGCTACTTTGCTTATTTCTGCTAATGGTGTTTCCACTCCATTTCTTCCACTTTGTAGCTGGTGACCTTGACAAAGTCGCTTAATGTCTCTGTGCTTAAGTTTCTTTGTATGTCAAATGGAGATAATAATACAGATATCCGTTAGGATGACAGTGAGTGCTAAGTGAATAGAGTTATGTATCTATGTATATATCATATACATGATATATATATTGTTCATATAATTTTATGTATATAATGTAAATATGTATATATATTATATATATATATATATAATACATACAGTGTCTAGATTGTTCTAAGATGCTCGGATTGCATTATCTGCTAATATGGTATTATAAAAGCAGGGCTGAGGCTAGGTGAATTGGCAAAAATAAAGATAAATATTTTAATGCAATATTTTTTGAAAGCTAAAACTAATACAAAGAATTCATGGTGAACAAAATATCAGAATATTGCATAAAGACAGGATCAGTGTTATGGATTTATTTTTCCTTTACTTTATGTTCCATTATGGCTCAGCATGGCATTGTTATTGCTAATGCAATTAAATGTGTATCTTGAGTATCAGCTAATAGGCTAGGATTTTTCACATTCCAAAATTTTCAATAGGACAGTAGATAAGTAATACTGTGTGTCCAATAATTCCAAAAATTTCAATAGGACAGTAGATAAGTAATACTGTGTGTCCAATAAGAAACATAGAGTAAGTGCTTATTGGATCCAAAGCACTGCCCTATAAAGTGAAAGGGTTATAAAGATAAATAAAATAAGTTCTCAAGGACCATACCATTTAAAGGGAGACAGGAACTGGTACATAAGAATAAGGCATTACATCAGTAAAAAGAATCCAAGGAAAAGGGGGCTAGAGGCAAAGTGCTGTGACTCAAGTCTAAAGTGTTTTGAGTACAAAAGAGGTAGCAATCTCCTGTATCTGGGTTATAAAGACTTAATGGGAAGAAGTCATTTAAGACAGAACCTAAACAATTTTTTAAAAATACAACAGTTATTCTGTTACATTTCTGATTACTAAAATGTATGTTCTCAGTCTAGAGAATTTTAAATAGAACTTAAAAAAATCAGAAAATAAACTTCATTCATAATGTCACAGTCCACAGATCGATACTGCTAAAGTTTGTGGTATGTTTTTCTAACCTCTTGACTGTGTATATTCATGAATTAATTCAGTCAACAAACAAGTACTATGTGCCAGAAACCGTAAAATGGACTGGTGAGTTTATAATGAACAAAATCAACATTTTTTTAACCAAAATGCTCATAATGGAAATACTATTTTATTAATAGATATTTTCACTTAACAATATATAATGATCATCTTTCATATTATGAACAGTAGATATGCCCTAATTTATTTACCTCAATTTTCAAGGTTTACAACAACACAACTATGAACAGGCCTAATAGCTACTCTGCATTTATGCAGGAAAAGCTATGTGGTAGACTGATTAAGAGAGTATGTTTTATAATAAAATACCTGTTTCAAAATTTGGCCTCATTTCTTTTTTTTGTTAATTTTTTTAATGTTTATTTCATTTTTGAGAGAGAGACAGAGCATAGCAGAGGAGCGGCAGAGAGAGAGAGGGAGACACAGAATCTGAAGCAGGTTCCAGGCTCTGAGCCATCAGCACAGAGCCTGATGTGGGGCTCAAAGTCACGAACTGTGAGATCCTGACCTGAGCTGAAGTCGGACACTCAACTGATTGGGCCACCCAGGTGCCCCTGGCCTCATTTCTTGTTGCCAAAGAGCAAGTTGCCTCAAATTTTTTATTATTCCATTTCCTAGTATATAAAATCTACCTGAAGAACTGCTGTTAGAATATAATTAGATATATTAAACAGCACAGCACATAGAAAATGTTTGATAATTATGATTAGTTATTGTGATTATATCATTGGGATACATTCTCAAAATAGAATTCTTTGGTTAAGGTCTATGTAGGTATATTCTAAGATTTTTTTTTTAAATGTAAAGTATCACAGCCATCTGGGTGGCTCAGTGGGTTAAGTGTCTGACTCTTGATTTTGGTTTCAGGTCATGATCTCATAGTTCATGAGATCGAGTCCCGCATTGGGCTCTGCACTGTCAGCATAGAGCCTGCTTGGGATTCTCTGTCTCTTCTCTCTCTCTCTCTCTCTCTCTCTCTCTCTCTCTCTCTCAAAATAAATAGATAAATAAACATCTTTAAAAAATGTAAAGTATCACTGTCCCTTTAATGAAACTAATGACTTACTTATCTACTAACAATATACAACAGTGCCCATTTCCCCAACTTTCCAATTTAAAGCATTTGAAAAGTAGATTTATTTATTTATTTATTTAATATGAAATTTATTGCCAAATTGGTTTCCATACAATACCCAGTGCTCATCCCAACAGATGCCCTCCTCAATGCCCATCACCCACTTTCCCCTCCCTCCCACCCCCCCATCAACCCTCAGTTTATTCTCAGTTTTTAAGAGTCTCCTATGGTTTGCCTCCATCCCTCTCTAACTTTTTTTTCCCCTTTCCCTCCCCCATGATCTTCTGTTAAGTTTCTCAGGATCCACAGAAGAGTGAAAACATATGGTATCTTTCTCTGTATGACTTAATTCACTTAGCATAACACTCTCTAGTTCCATCCATGTTGCTACAAAAGGCCATATTTCATTCTTTCTCATTGCCAAGTAGTATTCCATTGTATATATAAACCACATCTTCTTTATCCATTCATCAGTGGATGGACATTTAGGCTCTTTCCGTAATATAGCTATTGTTGAAAGTGCTGCTATAAACATTGGAGTACAAGTGCCCCTATGCATCAGCACTCCTATATCCCTTGGGTAAATTCCTAGCAGTGCTATTGCTGGGTCATAGGGTAGATCTACTTTTAATCTTTTGAGGAACCTCTACACTGTTTTCCAGAGTGGCTGCACCACTTTGCATTCCCACCAACAGTGCAGGAGGGTTCCCATTTCTCCACATCCTCGCCAGCATCTATAGTCTCCTGATTTGTTCATTTTAGCCACTCTGACTGGTGTGAGGTGGTATCTGAGTGTGGTTTTGATTTGTATTTCCCTGATGAGGAGTGACGTTGGGCATCTTTTCATGTGTCTGTTGGCCATCTGGATGTCTTCTTTAGAGAAGTATCTATTCATGTCTTCTGCCCATTTCTTCACTGGATTATTTGTTTTTCGGGTGTGGAGTTTGGTGAGTTCTTTATAGATTTTGGATACTAGCCTTTTGTCCGATATGTCATTTGCAATTATCTTTTCCCATTCCGTCGGTTGCCTTTTAGTTCTGTTGATTGTTTCTATTGCAGTGCAGAAGCTTTTTATCTTGATGAGTTTCCAATAGTTCATTTTTGCTTTTAATTCCCTTGTCTTTGGAGATGTGTCAAGTAAGAATTTGCTGCAGCTGAGGTCAGAGAGGTTTTTGCCTGCTTTCTCTAGAGTTTTGATGGTTTCCCGTCTCGCATTCAGGTCCTTCATCCATTTTGAGTTTATTTTTGTGAACAGTGTAAGACATTGGTCTAGTTGCATTCTTCTGCATGTTGCTGTCCAGTTCTCCCAGCACCATTTGTTAAAGAGACTGTCTTTATTCCATTGGATATTCTTTTCCTGCTTTGTCAAAGATGAGTTGGCCATACTTTTGTGGGTCCAATTCTGGAGTCTCTATTCTATTCCATTGGTCTATGTGTCTGTTTTTGAGCCAATACCACGTTGTCTTGATGATGACAGCTTTGTAGTAGAGGGTGAAGTCTGGGATTGTGATGCCCCCACTTTGGTCTTCTTCTTCAGTATTACTTTGGCTATTGGGGATCTTTTGTGGTTTCATACAAATTTTACAATTGTTTGTTCTTGCTTTGAGAAGAATACTGGTGCAATTTTGATTGAGATTGCATTGAATGTCTAGATTGCTTTGGGTGGTTTTGACATTTTAACAATATTTATTCTTCCAATCCAAGAGCACAGAATGTTTTTCCATTTCTTTATATCTTCTTCAATTTCCTTCATAAGCTTTCTATAGTTTTCAGCATATGGTTCTTTTACATCTTTGGTTAGGTTTATTCCTAGGTATTTTATGCTTCTTTGTGCAATTGTGAATGGGATCAGTTTCTTTATTTGTCTTTCTGTTGCTTCATTATTAGTGTATAAGAATGCAACTGATTTCTGTACATTGATTTTGTATCCTGTGACTTTGCTGAATTCATGTATCAGTTCTAGCAGACTTCTGGTGGAGTCTATCGGATTTTCCATGTATAATATCATGTCATCTGCAAAAAGTGAAAGCTTGACTTCATCTTTGCCAATTTTGATGTCTTTGATTTCCTTTTCTTGTCTTATTGCTGATGCTAGAACTTCCAACACTTTGTTAAACAACAGCAATGAGAGTGGACATCCTTGTCGTGTTCCTGATCTCAGGGGGAAAGTTCTCAGTTTTTCCCCATTGAACATGATATTAGCTGTGGGCTTTTCATAAATGGCTTTTATGATGTTTAAGTATGTTCCTTATATCCTGACTTTCTTGAGGGTTTTTATTAAGAAAGGATGCTGAATTTTGCCAAATGCTTTTTCTGCATCGATTGACAGGATCGTATGGTTCTTATCTTTTCATTTATTAATGTGATGTATCACACTGATTGATTTGCGAATATTGAACCAGCCCTGCATCCCAGGAATGAATCCCACTTGATCATGGTGAATAATTCTTTTTTTATGCTGTTGAATTTGATTTGCTAATATCTTGTTGAGAATTTTTGCATCCATATTCATCAGGGATATTGGCACTCTTTATGGTTCTCTTTTTTTGCTGGGTCTCTGTCTGGTTTGGGAATTAACATAATGTTGGCTTCATAGAATGAGTCTGGAAGTTTTCCTTCACTTTCTATTTTTTGGAGCAGTTTGAGAAGGATAGGTATTATCTCTGCTTTACATGTCTGGTAGAATTCCCCAGGGAAGCCATCTGGTCCTGGACTCTTATTTGTTGGGAGACTTTTGATAACCAATTCAATTTCTTTGCTGGTTATGGACCTGTTCAAATTTTCTATTTCTTCCTGTTTGAGTTTTGGAATTGTGTGGGTGCTTAGGAATTTGTCCATTTCTTCCAGGTTGTGCAGTTTGTTGGCATATAATTTTTCACAGTATTCCCTGATAATTGCTTGTATTTCTGAGGGGTTGGTTGTAATAATTCCATTTTATTCATGATTTTATCTATTTGGGTCATCTCCCTTTTCATTTTGAGAAGCCTGGCTAGAGGTTTATCAATTTTGTTTATTTTTTCAAAAAACCAACTCTTGGTTTCATTGATCTGCTCTACAGATTTTTAGATTCTATATTGTTTATTTCTGCTCTGATCTTTATTATTTCTCTTCTGCTGCTGGTTTGGGGTGTGTTTGCTATGCTGCTTCTATTTCCTGTAGGTGTGCTGTTAGATTTTGTGTTTGGGATTTTTCTTGTTTCTTGAGATAGGCCTGGATTGCAATGTATTTTCCTCTCAGGCCTGCTTTCACTGCATCCCAAAGCATTTGGATTGTTGTATTTTCATTTTCATTTGTTTCCATATATTTTTAAATTTCTTCTCTAATTGCCTGGTTGACCCATTCATTCTTTAGTAGGGTGTTCTCTAACCTCCATGCTTTTGGAGGTTTTCCAGACTTTTTCCTGTGGTTGATTTCAAGCTTCATAGCATTGTGGTCTGAAAGTGTGCATGGTATGATCTCAACTCTTTTATACTTATTAAGGGCTGTTTTGTGACCCAGCATGTGATCTATCTTGGAGAAGGTTCCATGTGCACTCGAGAAGAAATTATGTTCTGTTGCTTTGGGATGCAGAGTTCTAAATATATCCGTCAAGTCCATCTGATCCAATGTATCATTCAGGGCCCTTGTTTATTTATTGATCTGTGTCTAGATGATCTGTCCATTGTTGTAAGTGGGGTATTAAAGTCCCCTGCAATTACCACATTCTTATCAATAAGATTGCTTATGTTTGTGATTGTTTTATATATTTGGGGGCTCCCGTATTTGGCACATAGACATTTGTAATTGTTAGCTCTTCCTGATGGATAGACCCTGTAATTATTATATAATGCCCTTCTTCATCTCTTGTTACAGCCTTTAATTTAAAGTCTAGTTTTTCTGATACAAGTACGGCTACTCCAGCTTTCTTCTGACTTCTAGTAGCATGATAGATAGTTCTCCATCCCCTCACTTTCAATCTGAAGGTGCCCTCAGGTCTAAAATGAGTCTTTTGTAGACAGCAAATAGATGGGTCTTGTTTTTTTTTATCCATTCTGATACCCTATGTCTTTTGGTTGGAGCATTTAGTCCATTTACATTCAGTGTTATTATTGAAAGATACAGGTTTAGAGTCATGGTGATGTCTGTAGGTTTCATGCTTGTAGTGATGTCTCTGCTACTTTGTGGTCCTTGCAACATTTCACTCACTGAGTCCCCCTTAGGACCTCTTGTAGGGCTGGTTTAGTGATGATGAATTCCTTCAGTTTTTGTTTGTTTGGGAAGACCTTTATCTCTCCTTCTATTCTGAATGACAGACTTTCTGGGTAAAGGATTCTTGGTTGTATATTTTTTCTGTTCATCACATTGAAGATTTCCTGTCATTCCTTTCTGGCCTGCCAAGTTTCAATAGATAGGTCTGCCACTACTCTTATAGGTCTACCTTTGTAAGTTAGAGCCTGTTTATCCCTCGCTGCTTTCAGAATTTTCTCTTTATCCTTGTATTTTGCCAGTTTCACTACGATATGTCGTGCAGAAGATCGATTTAAGTTACTTCTGAAGGGAGTTCTCTGTGCCTCTTGGATTTCAATGCCTATTTCCTTCCCCAGATCAGGGAAGTTCTCAGCTATGATTTGTTCAAGTACACCTTCAGCCCCTTTCTCTCTCTCTTCTTTTTCTGAAATTCCTATGATACAGATATTGTTCCATTTGATTAAATCACTTAGTTCTCTAATTCTCCCCTCATACTCCTGGATTTTTTATCTCTCTTTTTCTCACCTTCTTCTTTTTCCATAATTTTATCTTCTAATTCACCTATTTTCTCCTCTGCCTCTTCAACCCATGCTATGGCCACCTCCATTTTATTTTGCACCTTATTTATAGCATTTTTAAATTCCTCATGACTATTGCTTAGTCCCTCTATCTCTGTAGCAATAGATTCTCTGATGTGCTGTATGCTTTTTTCAAGCCCAGCAATTAATTTTATGACTATTATTCTAAATTCTTGTTCTGTTATTTTACTTAAATCATTTTCGATCAATTCATTAGCTGTCGCTACTTCCTGGAGTTTCTTTTGAGGAGAATTCTTCCATTTTGTCATTTTGGGTAGTCCTTACAGTAGCTCCAAACTGCAGGGCTCTTCCCCTGTGCTTCCCCGTAGTAACTTGTGTTGGTGGGCGGGGCTGCAGTCACACCTGATGTCTGCCCCCAGCCCACCACTGGGGCCACAGTCAGACTGGTGTGTACCTTATCTTGCCCTCTCCCAGGGCAGGAATCACTGTGGAGTGGTGTGGCCCCTGTCTGGGCTACTTGCACACTGCCAGGCTTTTGGTGCTGCTTTGATGGGATATGGCACATTAGGCAGGGTGGATCTGGATCCACAAGGTGCACAGGGGTGGGAGGGGAAGGCTTATCTTGCTTTTCAGTGGGTGGTGCCCTGTGGGAGGGGCCCTGCAGCACTGGGAGGGAGGCAGACCATCAGAGGGATGGATCCACAGAAGCACAGCGTTGGGTGTTTGATGGGAACTGATTCCCTTTGGAATTTTGCCTGGGGTGTGGGAGAGGGAGACAGCGCTTCCCAGCGCCTTTGTTCCCCTGGCCGGCCAGTTGAGCTGTCTTCTGGGGCTCAACAGCTCTCCCTCCCTGTGTCCTCTTGCCTTCCCCACTCTCCAAGAGCAGAGCTGTTGACTTTTAACATTCCAGATGTTAAGTCCGCTGGCTGTCAGAACTCAGGCAGTCTGGCCCCTCTGCTTTTCAAGCCAGACTTTGGGGGCTCTGCCTTGCCCAGCAGGCTACCCCTCCACCGCCCTGGCTCCCTCCCGCCAGTTTGTTTAGTGCGCACCACTTCTCTGCCCTTCCTACCCTCTTCTGTGGGCCTCTTGTCTATGCTTGGCTCCAGAGAGTCCGTTCTGCTAGTCTTCTGGCATTTTTCTGGGTTATTTAGGCAGATGTGGGTGGAATCGAAGTGATCAGCAGGAGGAGGTGAGCCCAGTGTCCTCTTACACGGCCATCTTCCTTATTTGTTTTTATCCTTTTTTCGAAAAGTGGATTTACAGTATAAATTTAATCGATACTTCTTTTTCTTCTTTTTAAAATTGAGATATAATTGACCTGTGGTATTTGTAAGTTTAAGGTGTATAAACTTTTGATTTGATACATTTATATAATTGACACTTCCTTTACTACTCAAGTGCTCAGAAGATTTCAGGAAGCAGAAATTATGAGACATGAAGAGAAAGGAAGTTGAAATGGTGAGAACGGCATGTGCAAGGTCCTGAAGTTTGTATCCTCAGAGGAAGGACTCCATTTTGCTGGCACATAGAGTACCTGCAGAATCAAGGTGAAAGACTAAACTGGAAGGGTAATTGGGGCCCCAGTTGTGAGGTGCTTGAAAGACAGTGAATGATATTCTACGTCCTGTGCCATGTGAGGCCTAATTGATATTGCTGGGGCCTAAAAAGTTATTGCTGTGCCACACAGACCTAAGTCATGTCTTGTCAGCTCATTTTGACAATGGCGATGAAACTGACTTACTGGTAAAATGGGAATCTCACTCAAATTCATTCATTTAAATATTCAGTAGGTATTTACCATACTGTTTTTATGTGCCAGGCAAATAAGACATATGATATACAAGTTAAAAAAAAAGATTTTATAATGAGAGACTTGGCCAATAGTAAAAGGGTAAAACTAGAAGATAATCTGAGGGTTTTTTTTTTATGTTTATTTATTTATTTTTGAGAGAGAGAGAGAGAAAGTGAGCAAGGGAGGGGCAGAGAAGGAGAGGGAGATATAGAATCCCAAGCAGGCTCCATGCTGTCAGCACAGACTCTGATGCAGAGCTCGAACCTATGAACCATGAGATCATGACCCAAGCCGAAAGCAAGAGTTGGATGCTCAACCGACTGAGATACCCAGGTGCTCCAAGATCATCTGAGGTTTTGATGAACACTAAGAAAGATGTAAACAGGGTGACATGAGAGAGTTCTTGGAGGAAGTCATTTCACTGTGGGGTACCAGGAGAGGCATCTCTGAGAAGGGGGAACATGAGCCAAGGCCTGAAGGAAGGGAACATGCCAGTGTTCAAAGAACCATGCCTTGCTCATTGTAGGAAGTAATAAAACAAGGACTTACATGCACCCAGTGCCATCTGAAAGGTCATGTTTTTGAAACACAACAGAGAGCTCAGTGTGGCAGTAGCTGGGTGAGAGAAAGTTGTCCTCCTGTGCTACGTAGAAGAGAGGTAGGACACAGCCAGATTAGGCAGGACCTTTTAAGTCACCTCACAGAGTCTGGATTTTATTTTGAGAAGATTGAGGTTCCTTGCCCTTGCAGGAGTTTAAAGATTATTATATTTATACCATTTTAATAAATTCTTATTGGAATTCTGATAAGAGATAATGTGGCTTCATTACAGAAGAGAAGGTACAGATGATGAGAAGAGATTCCAAGCATATTTTGGAGGTCATGGACTGAATTTTAGGGGAGGGATAGCGTAAGGAATCCTCCCTGGGAGTAAGATGCCTCCCAGGTTTGGGCCTTGAGTGATTGGGTGCTTTGTGGGCACCAGATGCTCAGCCTGGGAACCCTGTAAAGGAAACATGTCTGAGGTGTGGAGAAGGACAGATATTCTCTCCACACCCTCTGAAGTTCAATAACTGAGTCTGTACAATAAATTGACAATGGGCGGATTAGCAGGAGAAAGGGTATACAAATTTATTACTTTTTAATATTACATCCACAGAGGCATCACAGGCAAAAAAAGTGAATACTCAAAAAAGCATTGAGATTTGAGAGTTTATGTATCATCTTCATAGGGGAAAGGAAGGAGGGAGGGAGCCCTCTTAGATACAACATGACTTTTAGGAAGGATGAATGGACTCTTAGAACAACCAATGGGAGGTGTGATAGTCTGTGACCAAGTTCATCTGGGGGTGCTGTCTCCTCATCTTTCTTGTGATGAGTCAATCTTCCCTGGTTCACAAAACTCCTGGGGAGAAAAAGCTGTGACAGTTGAGTTCCTTTTAGAGGCTCTGTCTTTAGGCAAATTAGGGGAATTCTGTGAAAGCTGCTCTCTACATTTGCTATTCTCTAAGTGCCTTTAGCTCAAAATAGTCAATATATGAAAGCAGCGTATCTTGCAGTGGCGTGTCCGAACTCCATCAGGGAGAAAAATTATGAGCTTCATTTTGCACATACTTTTTTAAAGTTTATTTTATTTTGAGAGACAGAGGGAAGGAGCATGAGCAGGGGAAGGGCAGAGAGAGAGAGAGAGACAGAGAGAGAGAGAGAGAGAGAGAGAGAGAGAGAGAGAGAGAGGAGAGAGAAGCCCAAGCAGGCTCTGTGCTGTCAACTCAAAGCCCGCAGTGGGGCTCGATCTCACACACCGAGAGATCATGACCTGAGCCGAAAGCAAGAGGCAGATGCTTAACCGACTGAACCACCCAGGTGCCTCTTGTTTTACACATATTATATGTGAAATGTTTATAAGACGCTCAGGTATAGATGCCAAGAAGGAGGTTGTATATATGAGTGTGGCTCTTCAGAGCGAGAATGCGAGATGGAGGCAGAAATTGGAATTAGGCAGGTGTCAGTGCGTAGGAGGTATTTGAAACCACTGAGCTGGGTGACATCCCATGTCATGAACCCGTTTTGACATGCATTCAACAAACAACTTGTTAGTGGCTTAAACCTTCTACCAGTTTGCTGTGGTTAGGATGACTGCTAATCACTGTTCACCTAGTTTAGTCCTTAGAAGACACTTACACATCGAAAGGTTCCCTGTGTGTAATTCTTGAATTTGACTTGTGCAGCATGCACATTTCATATGATTTCATCCCATGATGTTCTACACTGGCTCATCATAGGAGCGATTTACCTGGAAATTGCCCACCCTGGATATGAGACAATTGCTTCGGATTTGGTGTGTGATTCCATACATGGGAAGAGATGAGAATTATCAGATGGGATTTCTGTTTTCTCCCCCCAGCTGTTGCATGTGGCCATCTTCTTTCTGATGCTCCAATTCTAGGGTATTTTATTTGTTCCTCGTTCCACAGTTTTTCAGTATCTGTCAATGTAGGTCTTTATATCTTATTGAGAGGAAATAACTATGATAGTTATTGTGATATGCGCCACAGCCATGACCTTCTTTCCTTCCCCTTCCTCTGAAAAGATGACTCATGTAGAGGAATGGATGAGGCATTTCATTGATTCAGTTTTCTAACGAGAGAAAAATACCAATTTGGCTGCCGATGTGAGTTGCATTCCATACATCCTAGACTAAAAGCTGATGATTGTGAATGGCTTCCTCATAAAGGGGAGTCCTCTACCTAGCACATTTGCAAGAAAAATGCCTGATCTTTGCACTGATGTGTGAGAAATGCAGGGACTTGGGGAATCGTGTTTCAGGTTCCCTCTGGTGATTATGAATTTTTGCTGTCATCAAACAATCAGTCAATCTGATTGGGTTGTCTCAAAGAGGTGTAAAGACTATGACCCTCTCATCTTATTGAAAGAAGTCACTGACAGACATATACCCTTTCTGAGCTGTCTGTGCAACATAAATGGCACAGGGAGATTGTACTGTTAGCCCACAGATCTTAGCCTAAGAGATATAGAATGGAGCCTTGCTTGCTTTGTCTGCTTCCAAATACTGGGTGTAGTGGTAGCTGTGGCAAGAACTCTAGTTTCAGGAGGAAGAACTCTTGGTTTGGACAGAAGTTTTCTTGATCAACAAGGCCAAGACACCAACATAAGATTATTCATCAGGCACAAATCTGAAGTTGGGTTCAGCTACCTAATTGGGACCTTAGGTCACTGAATGATTTTCAAACCTTATTGTGCATGTAAAGCACCTGGGAGAGTGTTAAAATGCATATTCCTAGGTCCTGCACCTACAGATTCTGATGCAGAGCACGTGGGATGGAGTCAAAGAGCTGGCAAATTTCACAGGCATTCCATATCATTCTAACATGGGTTGATCCAAGAGACACCCTGAGAAATTCTGTTCCTTCTTTTTTTACATCAGAAGGGAGACAGAGACATGAGTGTATTTTGAGTGCTTTTAAAGGAAACCAGAATGCCAATAAATACAAGGTTACTGTGCTGCCCAGTTCTGCCCCAGGCACTGAGGGGAGTGAAAACCTCTCCTCTTAGGTGTCAAAAGGAAGCTCAGATCTCCTCTCTGCGTCTGTCCCTCTGTCTGTAGTCAACAAAGGGATTTCCTAAGCAACTTTACTTTGTGCAGGGCTCCAATCTGCTAGAAGCAAAATTGGTCTGATTATGAACAAGTTACCACAAGATGAAAGCATTTTTCTCAGCTGTGATGGAGGATGTCTTGATGCAGAGGGCTGCAGGCTTGGAACTCTGGAGGCAGCCTGGTGAGGAGCGGACTCCCAGGAAGCTTGCAAGGCTCTGTGGGGGAGGGGAAGCAAGTTCTCTGCTTAGGACCCAAGTAAAACATCCTGTTCTCTTTGTAAGCATTAGGTAATTAAACATGTTACAGGCCAAGAAAGAGAGAAGGCTTTGCGGCTGATCATTTTACCCATGCCCAAATGCCAATCACTTGAAATGTGTTTACAAAGCAAATATTTATGGAGCACCTATATGTGCCATGCCCTGGGCTGAGGAAGGCACTGTTGCTCCCACCCCCACCACCTCCCCCAGCCCCACCTTAAGCAGTTTACACTCTCCTGAGGGATATCAACAAGTGGTTGTCAATTACAATGCAATGTGAGTGTGGAAAGTGCTAGAAAAAGAGTTAAGCCACACAACCCAACCCACAGTGATATAGAGGAAAGAGCAGGATGGCTCCTTAGAGTAACTGGAAGCCAATCTGAGAGACCTAAAGAAGGAATAGGAATTAGGCTTTTTAAGGGATACAGACCCAAGTTTACATAGGGCTCATCTCTTCCTTTGGATACATTACTCATCTTTTCTGGGCTATCTTGAGATGATGTTGAGGCTTTGTTCATTAGATCTGTGAAAATACTATATACCAAGCCTGGTCATGGTCGAGTAATAATAAAGAGAATTCTATTTAATCAGACTTCACTAAGCCCGATTTTATAATAATAACTTTCACTGTATAATCTCATTTCAACTTTGCCACAACCATAAGATACCAGGCAACTTGCCCTCAAGTGGAGGTAATTGAGACTCAGAATGTTTAACCATTTTTCCCGTTTACGCCCCTGTCTGACCTCAGTTTGTGTTCGGGAGCTCCTGGGAAGGAGCTTGGCACTAAGAAGAGGCTCAGAGAAAATTTATTGAATGAATATAACCTTTAGTAAGTAATAAATGTCAACAAATGAAAAAAAAATCAGTATTACCATTAACACAACAATAATGAACACTTTCAGGAGAATAAAAGAGCTCATTCAAAACAATCCACTACAAATATACATAGCACTTCTCTGCTTTGAACATGTATGGGTCATTTATTTCTTATAACCCTCAGAGGGCATAACTAGAGTAGGTCTTATAACCCCACATTACAGAGATAAAAGAGATAGTGTAGATATTACAGATAGGTTATTTCTCATAGAGATGAGGAGATTAAGGAAAACAGAGATAAATTTTAAATTGCTCAAGGTCTCACAGAAACCAGAAAGCGAACTTTTGAATCATATACAGGCAATTTTTCTACTTCTCATCTTCTACTACACAGTATGGATTGATGGCTGTGCGTAGGAAGAACTCTGCTCTGGAAGCACTGACTCTGAATTTAAAACATGGTTGACTGTCTTGAAAATGCAGGGCACTGGTTACAAGGCACTACCATGGAAATCCATCACTCAGGATGCTTCCAGCTGCACCAGAAGATTCGTCTCAAAATATCTGGAATAGGAGAAGAATTATTTTCCCTTCCTCAGTTCCTCCGACACCCACAAATAGATGTTTGCCTACTGTGTGCCAGGCATTCCAGGCACTGGAGATTGAGTAGAAGAGGAGGTAAACAGTAGATAAAGACACAGAATATAAAGTACACAGAATGTAAATGCAATAGAGGAAAATAAAACAATAAGGATGTCAGGGTGTGGGTATTCCCTTTTAAATAGGAGGGTCAAGACTTAGTGCACAAAATAACATTTGACCAGTGATATGAAGAAGGCAAGAGACCAAGTCAAGTGGATATCTGGGGTGGAGAGTTTCAGAGGGAACAGGTGCAAATGTCCTGAGGCAAGAGAACTCTCTGGTGAGTTCAAGGACCAGAGTGAGCAAAGGAGATGGAAGCGGAGATAACGGCAGGTGGACACAAGTGGGGGCCTTACCACTGTAAAGCCCTGCCCTTCTACCTAAATGAGGCAGAGCCACCACACTCTTTCTAGCAGCAGGTCAGTATTAAATGGTTAGGGGCGAAGGTCAGAAGCAAAGAGCCCCGTTTAGCAGTTATTGCAGTAATCCACTTCTTCACATGAGTCCTGAGCCAGGGTACCCCCTGAGCTGATTAGTTTCCTGACTGAAGTACAGCAGAGGGGGGACCCACATTTTCTCCATTTTCCTGCCTTGCTATCCTTGGAATGTCAGTTTTGTCCCCAAACAATTGATGTCATTCTGGGGGTCACGCTCAGACATGACAGTATCTAAGGAGAGGTTATTGGGTTTAAAAAAAAAAGCCAGCAAAGAAACTGCCCCCAAACTGTCCCTAGAAAATTTCTCTAGATGTCACCTTGACCTCAGTATGAGTCACATGCCCGCTTCTAAACCAACACGGACACGCAGAATGGGATCAGCCTAAGAGGCTTCACAAATTAGGCTTGCATCGGAGCGTGGTTCAGGATTGCCATCTGAGCGGGACACTGCTGTGGAATCTGGGCTCCACAGCCGGGAATGTGGTCCAGTTCCAGGCAGTTCAAACACAGTGGCTGCTATGGGAACACTGGGCAGCATCAGCTTGACCAATTCTCTTGCTGCCCCTGGGCAAAGAGTGGAGGTTCACTGGCTTGTTCTTGGTGGAACATTGAGCTCAGGCAAACCCAAATGCCAAGCTTCCCTACATTGCCTGGAAGCCGAGGTCTGGGATGTGTGAGGTTACTAGCCTTTTGTTTTCTTTTTATGCTACTAATTAAGCAGGCTCAGCCTCATTCTGCCTAGTGTCTATGTTATTTGTTAATGGAATTTAAAAGCTTTGAATAAATAATTAAGCACATGGACACTGCGGTCTGGTTCCTGGTCTTGTGCTCAAGGTTTCAAATAAGTGTTATGCCTTTTCTTTAGCATGCTTATTTTTAATTAATTAGGTAGAGCTTTTGTTTGTTTTGTTTTGAAGAGTATAGCTACCTTTGTAATACTATGTTTAGGGGTAAGAAAATTGAATTTCACTCACCTATTTATTCAGTAAATACATATTGGGCACTAGGTGTTGGAAACAAAGCATCACTCAAAATAGCCCATGTCTCCAGTGTTAAGAAGCTCTCACTCTAGCGGGTGAGATGGACAACTAAAAAAAGCAAACTTCTTAGGGGTGCCTGGGTGGCTCATTCGATTACTGACTGACTGACTCTGACTTCGGCTCAGGTCATGATCTCACAGCTGGTGAGTTCAAGCCCTGTGTCGGGCTCTGCGCTGACAGGTTGGATGGAGCCTGGAGCCTGCTTCAAATTCTGTGTCTCCTTCTCTCTCTGCCCCTTCCCCGCTTGTGCTCTGTCTCTCTCTGTCTCTCAAAAATGAATAAACGTAAAAAAAAAATTTAAAAAAAGCAAACTTACGAAGATGTAAGATAATTTCAGAGGGTGACATGGGCTATAAAGGATATAGAATGCGGAGGTGGGGATGCTCCATTAAACAGTTGTTCTGTGAAGGCTTTTCTGAAGAGGCAGAATTTGAGTGAAGACCCAAATGACGTGCTGAAGCCAGGTTCAAAAGACTTATTGGAATATTGTTTAGAGACAGTGCAGTAAGTAAAGAACAGTAAGTGCAAAGGCCCTGAGGCACAAGCAATATTGGCATGACCAAAAGGTAGCCCAGGATGACTGGGGCAGTGAGTGGGTGAAGGATGCGGTTGCAGCGGGGAGCAGAGGCAGGTTCAGGTGAGTTCTTGCACTCCTTGGTAAGCAATTTGAATTTTCCTCTGGGTACTGTGGGAGTCCATTAGAAGATCTTATGCACGGGGGACCCTGATGTTTTAAGTAGCAATAGTAAAATGAAGACCTGGTAATTTGACATTCAACACAAGCCTAGAGCCATTTCACCTCAAGGGAGAACTTCAGTAACACCACCTTCCATAGGGTCATATCATGGAAATTATGCCTCACCTTTAAACTCAGACCTTTTTATTGTTGGTTTTGTTATTTCTTCCTACCTAGGGGTCTTTATACCTCACCTCTCAGAGCAGAAAACTGCCTGTGGTTTGGAGCTCACTGTGTGCTAATGTCTTTGCTCAGAACCATAATAGGAACTTGTAAAATTTCAGTTTTAGTGCCTAGAAATCGATTTGCAAAGCACTGTTGAGATCACTTACATTTGGGAGCTCATAGAACTGAAAGTGCCCTTTCACTCTGTAGCTTGGGCAGTGTGGGGTCTTTTTAAAAAAAAAAAATTCTTACTGTTTACTATGCATGGCATTTCCATCATTCTGTCAGCTGTTTTTAAAGAATCATTACTACCTATTGTTCTAGGAATGATTCTTCTGATTACAGTATAAAACAACCTTTCCCCAAATGATGGCACAAGGCCTGTCTCAGTGTGTTCTTCTTCCTCTACACCATTCGCCAAACATCCCAGGCAATTTCAATGCCAATAGGTCTGTACAAATGATATTCAAGCGGTAGTGACTTCCAAATATTGATATTATTAAGTGCCTATTTTCTGAGGAAAACTCGTAGTCATTTTCCACAATTCACCGTTCACACATGCTTCAGAATTTACATTCTTGCCTCTTTTACTCTGTGATTCATGTAAAGTGTAGCTTCTCATCAGTTGTACCTGAGAGCAAGTGTGTTTTGATACATAATTTATAGCTTATAGATAAGCTGTCTCTTAAAACAGGGTTACTTAATAGCAATGTAAACACATTCCCGAAACTAAAACTAAAAAAAATAATTCGTAAACTTTATCCAACCCCCTCCCCAAAACCAACAAAAAAACACCCCAGGTATTATTTTTTAAGTGCTTGCATTTCTTTTCACAGAAAATGACACTCTTCGTGTCCCTGATAGAAACTGAAGGGCATCAGGAAGAAAAGAACTTACCATAGTTAGAAGTATGAACATAGCATATGATGGATAGGTTTGTTGAATCCCTATGTTGTACACTAATAGAACATTTTGAGTCAACTATACTTAAAAAAAAACAAAAATCCAAACAGTATATACTCTGAACAGACCGGGTTGGAGTCCCAGGGTCACCACTTCCTGTGTTGCTTTGAATAGGTTGCATAACTTTAGTTGTTTAACTTTACTTTCCTCCCCTGTAAAAGGGGGAAGACAATAACTTCTCCTTCATAGGTTGTTGTGAGAATTAAATCAAATAATCCATGTAAAGAACAGATCCGGACAGAGAGTAAATGCTAAGTAAATGTTAGCTGTTACGCATACGAAAGCAGAGATCACGAGAAAAATGTAAAATTCTGTCATCCCACCCACCAGAACATGATTTATTTTTAATGTTTAATGTCTGATAAATTTGATAAACTTGTTTCAAGATGTGTTTCAAACGGCTGGCAGACCCACGTGTTTACTGAAAGGATTACTTTCCTGGCTGCAAACAAAAACAAGCCTCCTCTCTGGAAAGAACAATAAACATCTATAGAAGATTCTAGGCTCAGGTTCTGTCAACATAATGCCAAAGCAGTTGAAAAAGAATCATAGGTAGTTAATTGCCCCTACATCATTCACAAACATGAGCAATTAACTAATGCTCATTACTCCTTTTTAAAAATTTTTTAAAAAATTTATTTACCTTTGAGAGAGAGGGAGAGACAGAGTGTGAGCAGGGGAGGGGCAGAGAGAAACAGAGAAAGAGAGAAAGAGAGAGAGAGAGAATCCAAAGCAGGCTCCAGGCTCTGAGCTGTCAGTACAGAGCCTGATGGGGGCTTGAACTTGCAAACTGCGAGACCATGACCTGAACCGAAGTCAGATGCTTAACTGACTGAGCCACCCAGGTGTCCCATGCTTGTCACTCCTAATAAAAGTATTCGTCTACATGCTCCAAATAAGCGAGTAGGTAACTATGTGATTTAAACGTATATATTCATAATGTAGTGGAGTTTGAAGGAAGCTGGGAGATCATTTCCCATTTGTCCACTTTACAGATATTGGAAATGGGCTGTGGAAAGGAAGAGCGACACAACCAAAGCCACAACTGTCCTCTGCCATGTAACTACTTCGTGTCCCCACGGCTAGGTTCCTGTGTGACATTATAGGGTTAGAGTAGCTCTCAGATGGTTCTTGCAGGTAAAAAAAAATACCATGAACCTGTGCTCCCTGACCTCCAGCCCCCAAATGGCTGTTAGACAGATTTTTCGGACTCCACTTTCTCAGCCATTTGTTTCTTTCCCCTGCTGTGCTCCTTGCTCTTTGCCTACAGAGAGGTGCACAGAGATGGCAGAAAGGGAGGCAGCAGCCCCTCCAGGGGCCTCTGTGGGACCTTCTGGTCAGTCCTCAGCAGCTGTTTCCCCAATGCTCAATATTTGACTCCAGACTTCATCTGGCCCCATCTAAAACCTTTCCCATAAATGACTGACATGTCCTGAGTTCTCATGGGCAGGTGGCTTGACAAGTGGGGGGCGGGGGGGAATCATAAGTGGAAATGGCTTTCCAGAATTCCAAAGAAAGGCATTAGAACAAGGGCCATATCTATCTTGTTTGCCTAACACAGTGCCTGGCACTTACCAAAAATTTGCTAAATGTAATCTTGAATAAAAATTTCAGTGAGCACTGATCATGTGAGATATTCCAGGCATTAGGCTCATGGTGTGCCAGGCACTTCCAAAGACTTCACTTCTTAAGAGAGGCAACATGACCCAGTGGTGAAGAATGCAGGCCCTGGAAATGCTTGCCCAGGTTTGCATCCCAGCTATGTAACTCTGAGTATGGCATTTGATCTCCCTGTGCCTTGGTATCCTCATTTGTAACATTATCATTGAAGATACTTCGAGGGCTTTTGTGAGGATTAGATTAGCTAATATATGTATGTGAATCTGTGTGTGTGTGTGTGTGTGTGTGTGTGTGTGTGTGTGTGTAAAGTATTTTGCAACACAGCATGGATATAGTCGGAATTCAGTAAATGCTTACTCTCATTATTAGTATTAGGACTTAATTTAATCATTATATCAACTTTGTAAAGGAGATGTTCTAATACACAAATTTTGGCTACATAACTTGAAATTCAAAGAGCTTAAATGATTCAGTGATTTCTTCAAAGGCGTTGTTAGTAACTGGAAGATGTATGATTTAAACATAGAAGGTAAACGCTCGAATAAATTAATAATGGTTGTATGTGGTGGTTCAGAGTGGGCCCTGGAGACAGGAAGTTGGCTATGAATCTTGGCTCTGTCATTAACAGATATGTGCCCTTGAACAGGTTATTCTGAGCCTTGACGACCTAGGAATGATAGAATCTATATTATAGGGAGGTTGCAAGACTTAAATGAGATATGCTTGTTATAGTTAGCTCAAGGACCTGTATTCAGTAGGAGCCCATAAACATTCTTTCATTTTTTGTTACTCATGGCAATGGCTGTAGTTAACTCCAGTTACTTTCTCTAAAAGCCCACCTAACTACCTTAGAGTTGTCCTCGACCCTGCCTTCCTAACTTTCCTCAACACACGTGCTCATCTACCCAGAGTCCTATGTCATTTTTCCTCCTAAATATCTCAAATGACCTCTCAAATTCCTTGACCTCTCTCTAACCACATTGCCACTGTCCTCCTCTGGATGCCGTCTTCTCTTCTCTCTTAGGTTTTCTCCCGTTTTCCTTCTTGTCTTGATCATCTCCTTCCTTTTCGTCACACTGTACCCACACTAGTATTCGTAGTGCACACATGTGGCTTGCCTCCCTGAGACGTTCAAAGGGCTTCATTGTTCTCGGGACACTCTCAGCCTGTTTCCCTGATTGCTGGCACGTATTCTGTGCTTTGTATTTCCTTTCGAGCCATCGCTCACCTCCAGCGCTGCACACATGCTCTCTCCTTTGCCAGAAACAATGCTCACCCTCTCTCCCTGTAAACCCCTCTTCATCCTTCAGACCACAGCTCTGGTGCCCCTTTCCCCAGTCGGGCTCCCCTAACCCCTGTCTCTAAGCTTGGAGGCCCTTCTAGGAGGTCCACAATGTTATCCTTCACAGCCAAATGCACTTGCCAAATGCATTATAATTTCCTTACTCCTCATTTGTTTTTCTCTACTAGCTTACAATCTCCATGAAAAAGGGCCATGTCTAACATGACTATTACAACTACAAGTTGTATACTCATCACTGGTGCCCGGCACAGGGCCTGACACATAGTGGGACTTAACACATATTTATGGAACAGATGCATGCATGAATGAATGGCCACTAGCTTTCCCATCAGCAGAGGCCATGAAGACAGGAGACTCTAAGAATGGTCATTTTGGTGGCAAGGCCGACGTATCTTACCACTACGTTCAACTCCGCATCAGTAAACTTGGTTGATGGAATGCCTTTAAATCTAAATTATTTATTTCAAAATGGAGCTGTTATTTTCCCCCATGCCAGTATCGGTGGTTGCCCGAAGACCCAGGTAAACCAAATGGCGACAGCATCATATCAGCAAATTTTCAAAAGCATTTTTACAAATATTGTTTCATAGCACTTACACCCCAGACCTGTGGGAGAGTGAGGTCAGGAAACGAAGACATGAGGAATTAGAGACAGCACCTTGTCACCTTATTTTGTGCCCACACTCTGCGGCCTTATGTACGATTAATGTGGCCACTGGCCTAGCCCTGGTCTCTGAGGCTGTATTGCTGTAAAGCAGTGACTCTCTCTGTGTCACTATGTGGGGGACAGTTTTCCCCCTGCAGGGGATGTTCAGCAACACCTGGAGATGGTTTTGATTGTCAAAACTGAGGTCGGGAGGTGCTAGTGGCATGTCGTGGATAGAGCCCAAGGATGCTGCTAAACACCTTCGGTGCACAGGGCAGCTCCCCAACCCTCCCCCACCCCTGCTCTACCCTCAGCAAATTATCCAGACCGCAATGTCAATAACGCTGACGTGGAGAAACCCAGCTGTAAGGCCAAACTCATAGACTGAAACAGAGAGGAACAGAAGTGTGTAATTCTCTCCAGATGCAGGAGCCTGGTGAGTGCATAGCCTCTTACAGGGCATAAAGTTTGAATTAAAAACTAAAATACTCTGCAGGCTAAAGAGACCAATTGCGTAGGCTTTGTGTGCCTTGTGGCGCTCCCGGAGAGTGTCTCTGCTGAAGGAGCAAGTCTTTATCCATACCCCAAGAGCAAAAGGTAGACCATGTTCTCCCCTGTTGCCTCCTGAAAGGTTTACTATTATGGCTTCTCAGAATCAGGGGAAAACTTGTGTTAAAAGTGTTTTCTGCAGAAGGCATTAAACCTGACCACTCAACCCCTTCTCTTCTATTTCTAAAGGGTGTCCTAAGGGTCAGAAAACTAAGATCTTGCCACCTGGATTCGTTGTGCTGGGTTGTCTTAAAACCCTCTGATGTTCTCATCTGCCCAGAAGGAATCATGCTGCCTGATGCTGGGGATGAAGACCAAAACAGACATCATAGCTGCAGAAATCCTTAAAAAGTACATTGTCAATATCCTGGCGTATCGATTCCCTTTCGTATTGTTCAGTTTAATTAAAGCCCAGAGATGTGCAGGAGGGGAGCAGACAAGGCAGTTCCTTCTGAGGAATTGGAAACACATTCTGGTTTGGCGTTGGAATGGTTTCTTCTCTGAGGCATTCTATAGACTGAATAATTGGCAGTTCTTTATCCAGCTCGGATAAGGGAGGTTGAAGTCTGCCATTTCCAGATGAGAGCTAATTAGGGCATAAAGCCAAACGCTAAAGTCGGAATCTGCTTTATATATTTAAAATGTGTTATAATTCCATTAATTCGGAGTAAATAGAGTGAATTTGAGTTGTGAATAGCTATGTAGTTAAATTGAAGGAGATGTAATATTATTATTTTCATGTTCATAAAGTAGTATTCAAAACCATCTTTAAAGGTATTATGTAGACTGACTAATAAACAAGTACTCACTATTCCCCAAATAATTTTCGCCATTCCCTACCATCAAACCATTGTTCTAATTTTTAATTCCTACCAGAATGTTCTTCTCACTCACATCTCCATAGATTCAGATTCTCCCTGTGCTTCAGAGCATATCTCAGATATTACCACCTCCAGGAAGTCTTCATGGAATCCAACCCAATGTCCCAATTAGGTGTGAGATTTTCCTGTTCTGTACTTTATCTGTTACTCTCTTATGGCCCTTCTGTAGTTTGTAATATAGTCATCCCTTTCACTGATTTCTTTCCTGCCCACTCTACCTTTACACTCTGTGCCTTCCCTGCTCCTCCACTCCCATGGTCCTTGGCACTGTGTCTTAGAAAAAGTAACCTTTCAATGCATATTGAATCTCTGGAGGCATTGGTGGGTAGGTGTGTGGATTTGGTTATAGTTTCCCCTCATGATTATGCTAGTCATTAGCAAACCCTTTCTTTCAAATGGGGCACAAGTAACCTTGACCAGCCCTGATCAAATGCCCACAAATTCCACACAAGTAAACACAGAAGTTGAGTGTCATTCTAGGTGATCTGTCCTACATCAGACACCAGGGAAGACAATGTCAAGGTCACGTAGCCCAGGAAACAGCACAGTGTCCACACAGAGCGGGGGTAGGAGTGGGGAGTCCACACTAGAATCTTAGCTCCTCCACTTGCTCACGCTTGGCAAGTTATTTGACATCCCTGTGCAAATTTCCTCATGTATAAACAAATAAAATAATAACATTTACTCTATTATACGTTTTTCAGGAGAGTTAAGTGAGATCTCCTGGGCATAGTGGTTAGCACAGTGACTGGGCCTACTAAGAACTCACATTTGATGGCCACTGTTATTACGATTGTTATCATTATGAAAATCAAGTCCGGCGCGCCTGGGTGGCTCAGTCAGTT